>NC_087485.1:9317894-9972894 GCF_036417665.1 Passer domesticus
TAACTTTGCTTCAAAACAGCTGATGTTTGACAACTCTTGTCTGGCTTTGCAATAACTTGGGCTAACAACTGAAATTTACAATAAAATATGGAAACATTTTAAAAAAAGAATGTTCAGTTCATCTGACCCACATTTTGTTTTGTTGCTCACTATTTCATGAAGATCATTATGTCTTCACTTTCAGATCATCAGTAAGGATGTGGAAGAATGTTTGTCTTTTTCTTGTTGTTTTACTTTTATATGGGTTTATGGGAAAGAAGAGTGAGAGTTATGGCCAAACCTGAGTTATTGCTGCCCCTGCTGTGCCCCTGGAGGAGTTTTCCCAGGCCATGGAGGTACTGGGGTACCCAGGAGCAGCTGCACGAGGTTGCCAATAGGAATGCCCTTGGTTTGGCCTGGCTGTGTTCTGTTGAAGAATTTTTTGCTTTTTCCTCTTTTGGTTTGCCTTGCTAGCAGTGGGATTTATCTCAAATTCATAAAGGTCAGGCAACTATTTGTACAGTTGTAGTGTTCCAAAAGGGCCACATCTTGTAGCTTTGTTAGCGTTTCAGTAGTAGCATTGGTGAGGGAGTTTGGCCAAAAAGTTGTGTTTGGTTCTTCCTTTCCCCTGTGGTTCCACGTGTTTTGAAGTTGCCTAAGCATCACCACATACAAAGTGCTGTCTGGTGAGCAGTGAAGGAACAATACCTGTGTACTTTGTATAGAACCAATGCTGCCTTTTACATCTGCAAATTACACGACTGTCCCAGCTTTGTGTGACTCTGGGCTGAGCTCTTCTCTCAAAAGCTCTACTCTGGATGTCTAGATTCATTTCGGCATGAAATGTTAGGATGTCAAGCCTATATTGAATGCATTGGAACCAAAGGAAAGCATTTCTGCAAAGCCCTGCAATGCACAAGCACAGCACCACACATGGTTGTGCTCCAGAGCTGAGCAGCCTCACATGTGGTGCTCACAACCAAATCCTGGTGTGTGGGTGGATGTGGCTCTGCACGAACTCATGGAGCTGTACCAGGTAGTGTTGGTGGCACACAATCCTACTTTTGTCTTCTGCCTTGTGGAAACCATAGCTCTGGATAGAATGCTCCCTCCCCTTGCATTTGTGTTGGCTGAAATCAGTTGAGATGAGTAACTGCCCCATACATACTGAAGAGTAGGCTAGAAGGGATTTTTGCTCTAGTTATGGAGTTTTTCTGTCTACCCCTTTAAATGTGGTGGTAGAAAAACAGTCTGAGTAAAAACGTGTAACTGTCCTGTCCCTGCCGAGAAACCTCTCGTGTGAGGACTCCTCAGTCCCAGAGCTGTGCTGTGACTGGTACTGGAAAGGGTGCTTACCACTGGGGTTCTGTGGAGTCTGTTGGTGTGAGTGTCTTGTTGTACTGAGAATCTTGATAATGAGTTTAAAGCTTCTCTTGCTCAGAAAATAATCACAGGCACAAAAGCTGCAAGTGCAGGGCAGAAATGACTGACTCTAAAAGGCAACAGGAGTAAGACTTGCCAGAGCTGCTCAGTACTACTCTGGTACAGCCAGGCTTTAAAATTTTTCTAAATCTCCTCCACTATTTTGAATTGCAGCTGTGGCTTAGCAAGGACTCCCACTTTGTTTTGTGCTCAATTTTTCCCAATCCTTTTCTAAATGATGCCTTTTCCTTTTCCTGGGAGAATGTCACCACAGCTCCTCCGCAGGGCTTGCTTTTCTTGGCACTGTTTGTTAATCATGCTTCTGCCTAATACTGCCCTGTGGGGCTCTGGCTTCAGTTTTGCCTACACCCCTGTGAGCAACAAGAAACCTTAAGTTTTGCCTCTGCCCAGGCATGAGCATGGCAAGCAGCCTATCTGGAAAACATGAAATGGGATTAGCTCAAGCAAGTGGGTCTTGGTAGGAAAAAATCACGGTGAGATAGGCTGAAGGTAGGGAACTGGCTGTGTGTGAAACACCTTGAGAAGGTGCTGGCTGGTGCTTTAGCATTAGTCCATCCATATATACAAAGAGATTTAAAAATATAGGAATTTTGGCACTGCAGAAGTTATGACAGTCTGCTGAAAGTAAATATACAAGAGAAGTAGCTGTGGGAATGGAAAATGGCTGGCTGTAGGAGATAAGTAGTGGCTGGAGAAGTCTTATCAGAAATCCTCTAGAAAATGCAGCCAAACACCCATAGGGCTGGGAGAAGTCTCTACCAATCAAACCAACCCAAGAAAATTGTGCAGTGAAGCCAATGTTCAGTTTTGCCAGCTTCCAACCTCCTTTCTGGCTGTGTATTGTACACAACTGCATGCAGCAGTCTGAGCAAAGCAATTCGTGCAGGGAAGGGATGGAGAGATGCTGGGTTATATTAAGAACCACTCATCCACAAAAAGCCCCCAGGCCCTTGTAAATCTGCCTGGCTCCATATGCAGACCTGTGCCCACCTGGCATTTTTCTTCACTGCCACTGGGAGCCAGCACTGCTGGAAAAGTTAGTTCTAGAAATGGTGAAGTTAACTAACATGTAAAAGACCTGGCTGGCTTTTGTGCTGACATGAGTTTTGGTCCAGCAAAGGTTTTCAGCACAGCTGGGACAGTCTCCAAATGAGAGATGTTTTGAGTTAATCCTCAAGTGGGAAGGCTGGGTTGGTGAGATTTGGAGATTTGAAGTTAAACTTTGGGACTTAAATACTGTGGAGATACTTTGGCTGTGAAATAGGGACATTCTCAGTGATGTGTTTTAGTTATGTGATGCTTTCAGTTTTCCCTCTCCATTTTGTCTGGCAAAGCTGCTTTTCTGCAAATCAGAGCTGGTTTAAAATGGTGTTATAGGGACCTCTGTTCAGTACACTCTTAGCCTTCAGTGATCTGCTTGGAATTTTGGAAAATAAGCTTAGTGTGGTTGAGTTTATTCCTACCCATTGTTATGCTGCTTACATGTTTCCTCCCACATCATTAGAATTTAGATTTAGAATCTGAACCCTGAAATGAATTCTTGTCTAGATTAAGGGCCACAGAGTGTGTAGTAACTGATGCAATGACTGGTGAATTCTGCTCTGTATTTTAACTTGCATTTGAATAATCTTATGACATTTTCTTAGCATCTACTGATAAATATATCCAAAAGGCAAAGGAGGCTGACAGAATGTAAGGAAGTTTAACATGTAACACATTGCACCTCTTTGTTGACTGCTCCATCATTCCTCAATCCTTTGTTTTCTTGATAGGAGACAGTGTATTATCACTTCAGACAGATACTTGCAGATGTTACTGAATCAAAAATAGAAGCAAAATCTATCTGGTTTGTATCTAGTGGGAATTGTTTCCTGCAGTCAAAAACACTGCATGTTTCAAGTTCTCCAAACAAAGCCTGGAAAACTATGTAACCTGTATTAATCTGTCCATTTCCTTTGCCTCATTTTTCTTGTCCCTTACCCTTATTTTTGAGGTGCATCTGTCATTACAATACTCCATGCTTCCCTTCAGAGGAGCACTCTTAAAATCCCCAGTGGTTTCAGCTATGGGAAATCGGCCCAGTAGAGGAACAGTCCTATCAAAATTGCTCTCAGGACACCAGATATATCATGGGTGTAACAAATCCCAACTGGCTTCATTAAAGCTATTTTAGAGAAAATAAACTGGTTTAATAGATGGCAAGTTTCTCTCTGTTCCTACTGTCACCATACATTCTTAAATGTAGAATGTGGCTCCAGTGTGGAAACCCATTAAAGAGATATAATATTTCATTCAGGTAAGTATTGCCTTTCTGCTTAAAGGGAAAACACCATTGTGAGCTTAGTGAAGAATTTAATTTGATGTATATCTGCAGGAAGTAAGCCTTACATCAAAAAGTAAGAACCAGCAGCTGGGTTCAATATGGGATTTGACACTGTTTTCTATAAGCTCTTTACCAAATGTGTGCAGGTTTTGAAATAGCCACATGCCCACCTTATTATGATCCTTTCCTGGAAAGAGAAATACCTTTAATCTTAAATATGACATTCACATGCTTATTTTTTAAAGAATTGATTTAATATGAAGGATTTTATTTCCTGTTTTTATTAAGATCCAGGTTTCTTGTCAAAGTACTGCCGTAAGTAACAAGCTATTGCACATCCTGTTCTTCATTAAAACAGGCAGGATATCAAAGTAAAAAACATAAGAAACATAAATGTAGAGGAATTTTAGGATTGAACTGTAATCTATACCATGCAAGTGACTTAATAAGGATCTCAAATGATAAAGGAATTCAAGTCTGGGCAACATAACCAGAGCAACTTTCCCCCCCCAAACTTATGGACTAAACTACTATTTTTTTCCTGTACTTTTAAAAAACACCATGTTCTTGAATTATATTTAGGTTAACTTGGAAGAGATACACAATCATTAATTCTTGCTACTGCTGTTACTCTCCCTAAGTTCTTATTTTTCATGATAAGTCTTTTCCAGTCACTATAGATAAATGCAAATCTTTTCATGACTGCTTAAAAAAAATAATTTCAGACATTGAAATACTATTTATGGTAATTTTCAGCAAATGTATTTTTTGTTCAATTAGCTGTTGTGAGTTTCTGTGTGAAACAAAGTCCCAGAACTCATACACGCTTATTTGGTCAGGACAGGCAGTATTACACAAATGTGACTTTATTTGACCAATTGCACTTAAGTGATAAACTCCTGACTGTGATTAAGATGGAGGTGAAATATGAAATATCCTTGGGGAAACAGAGAATGTGGCTCTGTCTGGATAAGGATATGTTAGGTTTAATCTAGACATCATGGCTAACCAGAGCAATACAAGAATAGCAGAACAGGCTTCCACATAAGCTGGTGACTAGAGGATATCTCCAGCAATTCTGGTGGGCTTGAATGAGATTATTTTGACTGCCCTGTCACTAGTACTGTTACTTATTTTGGCTGGCTGAAGCTGGTGTGACTGTGTCTAGCAGAGCTGCGTGTTGATCTGGAAGCGTGACACAGAATAGAAGACTGGATTTGTCCATGCAAATATTCTTTGCTGTCTATTTCTGTATTAGCAACAGAATCAAGATAAATTTTATCAAATTTAATAGAGGAAAAAAAACCAGAGGTAAACCATATTGTTATTGTATTGGTATTATTAAAAAAATTAGATGTCGGGGGGGAAGGCCCAAATCAAACAGGAGTAAGTAGAATTTTTGGATCCCCAAATCTAGGAAATGTAGGGGGAATTTCCTTCTGGTATAGGTATATGATAAACCCTGGGAGACATCATTGTACCATGTAGCTGAAACTTATTGTTTCTTGTCAACCACCCATACATCAGGGGCAACCAAAAATATACACAGGCAATTAATTCATGAGGTTGGGTTTTTACATAAAAAACACACAGAATGTAAAGAGCATGAGGACAGACCAGAGAGGAGGTAAATCTACAATTGGGCAGGTCTTGACTTTATTCTGTAGTGTATAAAATAAGCCACTACTCATCTCTATTGAGATGAATGTGAGCAGTTGTACTGGAATTGTGTGTAAAGTATGCATGTACATCTAACACTCCCTGAGAGACACAGGCTAGCAAGGACTTAATCCTCTCTAATCCTTGATTGAAAAATTACACAGATAGCACAAACTTTGAAGAAAGAATACATTAAAAGAAGCCTTGGAGGAAGAAAAAAGTAAATCCCAAGCTTGAAAATGTACAATGGCAATGGGATATCTTCAGCAAATGTTCCCAGCAACGCCCATGTCTGTTGTGCTTCATTTGCCCTTCCTTCTAAGAGCTGTTTCTCCCAAAATGCAATGAATTGACCCTAAAGTGTGAAGTAATGCAGACTTGTGGGCAAAACTGCTGTTCCTGCCCTTCCTTTTTCTCTTGGGAGGGTGTGTAATCTCAGCTTGCTAGCCAAGGGCAAGCTGTGTTTGAATCGATGGGAGACCTGGCAGTGAGGAGAGCTGGGGATGAAAAGGGCTGGAAATCAGAGCAGTGGTGAGCAGCAGCAGCCCCCTCCATGCAAGGGAAAGGTGCCAGCTCTGGCTCAGGGGAGGGGAGGGGGTCTGTCACAGGGAAGTTGTGTCAGCCCTGGGCAGTGCAGTGAGGACAGGTGGGACAGTGTGATGGGCCTTGCCCTGTGTCACCTGTGCCTGAGCACTGCCAGTGCAGTTCTGTGCTCTGCTGAGTGTGGGAGTGCCAATGTCCTGCTCTGGCTCTGCCTTCTCCCCTTCTGCCTACATACAGACTGAATTCAGGAAAAGGGAGGGTGACCAAAGCACAGCTGCCCATGAGAACATGGGCAGGAAGGTGCAATAAGCTTGACATTCATCCATTCCAAGGGTCCTGTAAGTGCTCAGGCTTTCACACAAAGTGTTTTTCAGGACTGGCCTAGGCTCTGCTGCAGGTAATGCCATGAGTTGCCTCCAGCCTCTGGCTCCACTATCTTAACCACTTGCAGATGTTCATACACAGTGGAAATTCACCAAACAGGAGAGGTACTAAAGGAGAAGTTGTCTTTGTCCACTGCCCTAATCATCTGATACAGATCAAAAAGTTATATTGCTGTCTATAGGAAGGGCCTCTTATCTGCAGATGCAATTGGCTTTTGATGAGAGGGTGGTTGGGCTATTAACTGAACTAAAAACTGTAGCAGGGCTCCTCTACACAGGTCAAATACAAATGCTACCCTCTGATACATGCTCCTGTTGCAAGGACTGAGGAATACGTGGATTAAAGTGAGGCGAGTAGATGCTAAAGGAAATGTCAACTGTTGGATTTCCATGTTTTATGAATATTGCACAATTTCTTCAAAAAGTTCAAAATGTAGCCCTGAGAATACAGAATTCTGATCTATTTCTATTATCCACATGGGAAAATAAAACACCTTTGAATTGTTTTCCTTAGATAATTTTGCCCATCTGCAGTTTTTTTATACACTAATAATGCTGTACAGCTTTCATAAAGCCTCAAAATAGGTCAGATTTTGCAACCAGAGGATGCTCACCAGAGTTCTGCTTACAGTCTTGTAGCAGCAAATGTAGACAATGTATAAAAACATGGCACATGTGTAAATTTGCCATCTCATTGCTTTTGCTGCTCTGGCTCTATTGTCAGTAATAATACCACAGCAAGGACGGTTGGAGGGAAGCCAAACGTTTATTTGGTCTTTAGGCTTTGATAGTATGTTGGCAGCTGTGTGATCTTTGTTAAATTCAAAATGCAAAGTGTAGCTTGTTTGCAGGAATCAGATGAGGCTGTTGAGACAGATGCTTTTGGAGCGATACCCGGCGAGCTGTGACACACATGGAAATGGGGCTGCTCGACCACTTGCCCCTGAATATTGAGATTTCCCTGGTCTCTGGAGCTATTTAATTAAGTTGGGATTCAGTGTTACACAAATGAAACATTGTGAGCTTGGACAATGGAAATGTGCCTTTCCCCTTGCCTGCTAGCTGGGAAGCCCCTCTTCTGTAGGCAGAGAGCACACTAGATAAACATCTCCTCTATCTGGGGCTCTCATAATGGTAATCCTCAAAGAGAACATGGAGATTTATTATTTTCCAACTAAGTTAGCTCTCCTGTGTTTTATGTGGTGTGTCTGTAATTATCCTGGTGCTGGTGTCCACAGTGCTGCATAATAACACCGTAAAAAAACAGTGAAGTTGGTGCTCCTCTAATTTTTCAGTGTGTCCAGACTAGGTGAGAATTTTTTGTAAAAATAAGCATGCTGTAGAATGTATATTATATGAAAAATTAATATCCCTACTTATGTGGCTGAGGCTGTGGTTTTATTTGCCCTTAATGGGACTGGAAAGATTTTTTTAATGTTGTTTTCAAGGGCTTTTTAATGATGCAGAAAAAGGGGCTTGGGAATGAATAAGTTACTGAGTGCAGGAGTGTGGAACAGGCTCTGTTCCTGTTGGAAATCTGTTGTTTTCCTACAGCTTCTGCAGGTGTGGGCAGGCAGAGGACAGCAGTAGGTTGTCTGTCACTCACAGCTGCAGTGGACCAGCCAACAGCTGGTGGCAGCTCCAGCTCCTGCTGCAGTCAGACTTTTCGTGCAAAGTTAGAACAGTTGTCTCTAACTTTCTTACTACTCAAGTGCAGATGAGAGGGAGCTGTACCAAAGTGTATGCATTCCTTTCTCATTACACATCTGCAGCCAGCTGGGTATTCTAATGGACAGAATCACTCAATCAGGCAGGGAAGCAGTCTAACAGAATCAGACTGTCATGCAACTGTTTACATTTATTCGTTGTTCTTAGTCCATTTATATAGTTTTATTGCTATAGTCATTTTGGAAGTGAAGTCAAACTGAAATATGATTAATTCACTGATGGTTACTTGCTATGGCCAGAATGCAACTTGGGAGAGAGTTCAAGTGCAACCAGCTGCATTATAAACTGCTTAAACTAAGGAAAAGTCCATGGAGTAAATGAAACTACGTCAGCAAGATTAGCCCCACCAATCACAGCCAGAGTGGAGAATATTAAGAGGGCCAGAATATTTTTGAAATGAGAATGACCAAGTTAAAACAAGCAAAAAGAACTTAGCCAGGAAACCACTTATCTTTTGAGTCTTGATAGTCCCCATGAAACTCCCAGAACCACATTTCCTTCTTTGAAATAATGAAGTGGCCCAGAGCCACTATCTTGCAGAGCTGCAAGGTCAGCTATAAAAAGCTGCAGGTTGCTGAACTCAGCAGCTATTTTTGTTATTGAGGTTGGTCTCTACATGCCAACATGTTCAAGCTGAAATGTAACTTGCCCAGGAAATTAGTTAGTGTGCACACGAATACAAGATTATAATTACAGCTACAGAATGCTGCTCACTGGAGAATTGAACTTGGATGGGAAAGCTAGTCCTTTTCTTTGCCCATTTTATTTGGAAAGAAAAGAAACAATGCAAGCTGCCAATATTTTGATGTCAGCATCCTTTGTTTTTTCTGGCTATCTGAGACCTCTTTGATCCTCATGCTGCCAGAAATGTTTGCTCTGGCTGTGCTCCTTCTTTCCAGCAGATCAACTATTTTGCTACAGGTTGTCAGAATGAAGGTTTTTAATTTGATGAACTTCTGAATGTGTGTCTCAGACACCTGTTTCTGTCCAGAGCACTTTGTGTTTTTAAACACTTATGTTAATTTGTAAACCATGACAATAAGTGGCATATGTAGAGCCTGAATGCATGTTCTCTGCCTTTGCTCAATGATGAAATGTTATTCAACACTGCAAATGTTACTGGGTGTATAATATTAATTAAATGTGGTGATCAGGGTTGACATGAAGCACCTTTTCAACAGCAAGATACAGTGCTGGAATATGTAATTCATGGAACTGTCTTGCTGTCATCTTTGGAACTTGTTGCATGAAAGTGAGTAAGACTGCAGCTACACAACTCTGCTTAGTTACTAAGTTACTATATCCAGGCAAAAGCAAGCCTGTGATTTGTATTGTATTTGTATGCTTTGTGGATCTCCTGTGTCTGACAATAACTTTGGAGCTGGGACAGAATGAAAAACTTCCCACAAAGCAGAGGACCTATATTGGTTAGTCTAGTTATTCTTGGTACTAGAAGCTCCAGTTATAATCTTCTAAGAGACAAATCATATTTTAAATTATACAAGGAGAATATATTAATTTTTCATATTTTTCTAATTTTTCTTGTCTGACCATCTGTATATATAAAGTATTAGTGAGATTAATCTTGTGATAGTTGAAATCCAGTTGGATGTTTTTAGTTGAAACACATATAAATAACTGAACTAGTATCACACTGTAATCCAAAGCACTGATTTACATTATAGTAATATATCAGAATTTTTTTCTTTTGTGGGAGATGTTTTATAATATTTAATGATTACAGCAATGTAGGTGGTAGGATGAAAGTGCACATTGTGCTAAGGTACTGCTGGTGTAGGAAATTGCTTTTTGTATCCACAGATCAGAATAGTAAATCATTTAAGAATTGGTGCATATCCAAAACGCATCTGTTGACCCAGATTCTGTCCTCTGATAACAAGAATGAAGTGATTGTTTTTCCGAGAACCAAATAGATTTTATTTACATTAGTGGAAGTGCCAATAAGGGCTTGTTGTGGGATTTGTAGGATACTGCTTTTCTTAAAGAATGTGTTTGTAAAACTCTCCTTTGTGCTACCTCCTCTCAGCCCTCTGATTTGGGGAAAAATTGCACCAAGAATTAAAAAAGAATACAAAAATTCTAGCAGAGACAAAGGGGAAAAACCTGTTCCTGACAGCAGCCCACGATAGTGTAATATTTCCTGGGTAGAAAAAGTGACTTAAACATCATGAACCATATGCTTATAACACCAACTTCTTCAGAAATACAAGGTAATTTATAGTTGCACAGAAAATGAAATGGAGGAGGAGACCTTGAGCCTACCACATAAATCCTCCTGATGCATATTTTATTCTGTGTAATAGTGTTTTTGAGGATGGGGTTCCACCTGCATTCCTAATTTACCCAAGTCAAGAGCGTCTTCTGTTGATCCTTCTCTCCTTTAGTGAGTGAGCACATGCTCTGGTAGAAATAGTCCTGGCATGGAGTATTCATTTTGTGACCTGCAAAGAGAGGGCTGGAGTTCAGTCACAGTTCCTTTCCCATGTGGAGACATATTTCTGCCTCCCTGTTCTTTGCAGAGAAGTGTAAGGTCTGCATAATGAGGATACCAGATGTTTGCCTTTAGACAGGACTTGCATTATCATGGCTTCCAGGCTGCCAGGAGGGTCTGGACTCCAGCAGTGGGTTATTTCCTTCCTGAGAGAATGGAGTAGCCACGTGCATGGGGTAGTTTATTCTGGTCTCCATGTATCCACAATTATGTGCACTGCTGTGGAGATAATGCAGAGCAAAACAAGCAGAGGTAACAACTCTCTGAGCTGGAGGAAACACGTCAGTCTCTAGCTGCTTGGTTTCTCATTGCAAGCTACACCAGGCACTGAGTTTGAAATCAACTGCTCTCAGAACTCGGTTAAAGTGCTATTCATAGAAGAACCTGCAACATGGGCCTGAGAGGAAGGAAATTTAAATTGTATCATAATTTCTTATCCACTTCAGAGAGAATGGGGCTGATCCTATCAGAGAAAATGGGGGTGATCTGGTGCTATCAGAGGATCTGGACAAGCAGCCTTGCTCGTGGGCTGATCTAATGCTCCCCTATCAGCTCCATCTGACCCCTCTGGCTTGCTGAGGGTGTTTAGCCACCAAAGGAGCTCCTGTGCAGTGACACACAGAGAGAAAGCTCTAGAAGCTCCCTTCTCCTTGGCTGACACAGACCAAGCCCAGCTGTCCCACTCTCCTTGTCCCTCTAATGCCATTCCACAGGGAGGTGTAGGAAAGGACAGCTGAAAAATGACGGCTCTTGATGTACGCATGTAACTTGTATGTGCTTATCTGTAACACATGTGGATGTGAACATATAATGTTCTTTTGTACATGGGATCACCCTTCCTGTCTCTACTTACAGCACATCTTTATCTGTAGATAGTGGTAAATTTTTGATAGTTGGTTCTTTATTTATTTCCTGGTTATTTTCTGGTTATTTTCACTTTGTAGGGTTGAAACGCTGCAAACTGCTTAGTTGAGAAACTTGTAACAAATGAGACTTCCTTGAAGAATTAAAACACACCCATTTTTTAGACTTGATTTTTCCAAGAGGCTTTTGGACTCAACACTGTGCTAACACAACTATTGTGGCTTCTGAACTGGCTCTGGCTTGGGTCCAGCCCAACTCTGAGCAGGGGCAGAGCTGGCTGGCAGCTGCCAGTACCCATCTGTGGAGGCATAACCAGTAACATTCACTGTATTTATAAAGACCCCTTGCTAGAAAATGCATTCAGCCTTCTGAAACAATAGTTCTTCCAACTAATTAAAAACAACATTACCCTAACAATATTACATGCTCAAGAAGTAAACAAACCATAAAACGATCAGCAAACCCAGCAGTATTCATTTAGAAATGTATCTGCTGGAGCACAGTGTAGAAAATGAGCATGATTTTGGTCTGGAGAATATTCTGTACTCCAGGGATCACCACCCAAGAGCTGGAACCACTTGCTGATCCTGGCACGGTGGTAGAGCTGCAAAGCAGCAGGTGGCAGATGAGTGAAAAATCCCATCTGGCAGGAACTGAGGAGGTGGAACAGAGGGCTTTGGACTCCAGCAGGTTCATCAGAGTATCCATTTAATAGGCAGCAATTAAAAGGGCATAAATCCTGGTGAATGACCACCACTGCTCAGGGCTCTGGTGTGGTTTGTCTCACAGTTCTTTGTGTAACCAGTGGTGGGGCTGAGCAGAGCCAGATGGAAGCTGCAGCTCCTGAGAGCTGAAGTCAGAAGGTGCCATAATGCCACTGCCAGCACTAGCCCTTCTTCAGGCCAGCTTGAGAGAGTGAACATTGCTTACTGATGTTCCCATACCCAGGGAGAACTAAAACTGTGTTTCCTGCATTATTTTGTCATATAAATGACCTGTGAAAAACTTGAAAGTTGAAACTTATTTCCATACCTGGCCTGGCATGGGACCTTGTTTGGAGAGGACTAAAAATTTATTCTCCCTGTCTCAGGGAGTCCACTTGGACTGATCTGATCTGAAAGAGGAGTGAGTCACCCCAACAGAATGATCTCAGTTCAGTAACATTCCTGTCTCCTCTCCAGGTCTGGTAGCCCTGACCTACCCAACTAGCAATTATAGTCCAATAATTGTATCAGCAGAGAATGCAAAGCACATTCCCTGCTACAAACTTGTTTTGCATATTTGCATATGCAATTTGGGCATACCACTTTTTTCTTTCATGCTCTCAGTGGTTATTAATTTAAGTTGTACATATCCTGGTGCAGTTATAAATATCCTGATTTGCTAAAGACAGAAAGTAAGTTCTAAATCCATAAAGCATGCCAGTGGAATTTTGTTTCTTTTTTTTTTTCTTTTAAAAACAAGCTATGGCTGCATTGTTGAAATATCCTGTTCAAATCATAACTTAGAGGCTGCAGCATTTTTTTTTTTCATATGGAAATGTGACTCAGATATACCATTTGAGCAGGAAATAAAAGCATGTGTTGCCTGCTTGTCTTGTCTCTTGCTGCATGCCTGCATCATGCTGTGGTTGCCCAGGAGCAGCTCTGTATGTGCCATGTTGAAGAGACAGCCACCATTGTGCTCACCTGGGTGCAAAAAGGGCAGTTCTTATCAGCACAGGTAGCTCTCTGTTGGCTATCAGTATTTCTGAGGACTAATTTATGGCAGAAAGAGAAATAAAATGCCTAATCTTCCTCTTTTTTCTCAACAGCCTTTCTTTTTCTGATGTCAGTTCTTGCCATTGCCAGAATCTATTGGATTTTTGGATGCAGACTTACACAGCATTTCCTGGGGGAAAATATCTTTTCCTATACTGATAGGCCACTGAGGCCCAGGTAGTATTAAATGCCTTGGCTCAAATGACAGAGCAAGGCAGGGATCAGAACTGATTCCTCCTTTCCCAGGTACCTGTGTGACAACATCCTGAACAGGACAGTGCTTTTGGGTCAGGGCAATGCTTTTTCTTAACTTGTTCAATGTAGTTGCAGGGTGCAGATAAATCTTTGGACATGTGAAAACTTTTGAAGCCCTGACCTTGAAAAAACCCTGTGCTCCCAAACCCTGGCCTAATAAAACACATTACTGCTCTTCACCTACCTTGCTTTGGGTCCCTTCACCATCTGGGTTACAGGAGTCTGCAACAGGCAGAGTTTAGGAATGGGTGGTGTTTCACTCTCAATTTCTAGGTCTCCAATTTGTGTTAATGTTAAATTAATACAGGCAATTACCGACAGGGGGTGTTAAATGTATATTTTTTAGTAACAAAATATAAGATACTATTTATTTTGCTCATCTGAAAATAGTTTTCCCAAGCTGGGCTGTGCACTGGCAGAATTTGCTGTGGCAGTGTCTGATTCTTAGCAGTGGTAGCTGCAATTTGCACAGGAATGATGAACTCTTTGTCACAATGAAGCACCATGATTAGATGAACTCAGCTGAAAATGAAAATAAATTCTTCCAACTTAGGAAAGGTATCATCTGAGTTATAGCTGGGTCAGGTCAGAGCTGAGTGTGTATTCTAAGTAATTCCTCTGTGGAATTATTGCCATCACCATAATAATATTTCAGTGAAATCAAAATGGAGATATTTGTCCTGATGGCCTTTCACTTTTTATTTGGAAAATCATTATAGTTACATTATCTCAAGGTTTATGAAGGAAAGATAACACCTGCTCCAGGAATCTACTGAAAAGTTATTTCAAGGGGAAAACTTTGGAACTAGAAATTAGACAGATATTAACACCATAAAGCTGTTTTCATTTGTAACAAAACTCAGCCTGGGGTTGCATTAAGCTCTGAGTTAATCACAGCTGCTCGCTCTGTCTGTAGCAAGGGCTGTCCTTTCCTGCACACTTTATGCAGCATTGCTCTGTCCACCCCAGGACAGTACGTTCTGGGTGAGCTTTTAAATGGGGTGAGATATTAGTTCTAATGGGACAGTAGCTGGCATTATTTGCTCTTGAATACTTTGTGTTTGCCAACAGGCTGTTTGTCATCTGAAAAGGTAGAGCTCCATCATCTGTTTGTTTCTTTCCCAGTCACTGTCAAGCATGATACAAACGTGAGTCTTTGAGTGTTCTGAACTTTGTGAACATGCCCACCTAAATTTAAATTTTAAGATGGTCTCCTGTCATTTTTTATCCTCTTTTCCTTCAACCCTGGGAAAAATGTGTTCAGCAGCACTTTGTTTCACTGTGGGCTTAAAATGTCTGCAAGGCTTCAGGAGGATGTTGGATGCATTCCTTGGCTGAGAGCATCTACTTATGTGGAGAGCATGGAAAGCTATCCAGGGTAATTCAAAATATTATTGTACTTTGTCATAACTATTTTTATTTTTTAATGTAATGTAGCTGTGGGTGTCAAGCCACACTTCCACTTTAAATATTTTTTCCCATGTTTTCAATGTGTACAAGTTTCTTTTGGAGATGTTCTAGTCATCGCAAAAATTTGGTATAGAATTACTGTTCTGTGGACTAAAGGAGTTTTTTTAGATTTCCATGCTTGCATGTCTGCTTGCCTTAGTTTTCTTTGAACATGAAGTTAATCCTACCCTGAAAGAAGTTGTATGCTTTACCTTGTGGAGAGAAAGCTGTTTTTAATGTTAGTTTACTTCCCTGTACTCCAAGATGATAATTCCAATTTTGTTAGCACTACTATTTTAGGAGGTAAAGTCAAGTCTGGAGATTTTATTACTTGTTTTCATTGAAAGCCAGAGGAAATAAGAATTTTTGATGACTGGTGATTTGATGGTGACTGATCTACGTTAATAGACTTCTCTTGTGAAATTCTAGTTTCTCTCTAAAAAAAACCCCAAAAAAACAGTCCTGCAACATCTTGGTACCACAGTGAATGTCTTCAGCACAGATTTATACAGTGCTCATGACACGGTTTTCTGAAGCAAAGATTTGGATGTGGAAATTAGGAAAAATGCCTTTTCTAGTAGGGAGAGAAGATCTCTGTTAGCTGTGCTTAGAAATTGGGAAGGCAAATCAGCTGTAAGACTCCATTAATTTGATTTTAATCTTTACTTTATAAACCTGAGATTCTGGATTATAGGACCATTTTAATTAAATGATTTTTACTACTTTTTTTTCTTTTTTTTTGTTTCTTTTTTGTCTTTTTTTCCTTTTTTTTTTTCTTTTTTTTTAATACTTTTTTTTCTGCAGGAGATTTGCATAGTTAGTGACAGGATTACCCTACCTGTACATACCTGACCTGTATAACTTCCAGGTTATTCTACCAGATGCTGTGGGTCACTGGGCATCATCTACAAATGTATATGTTTTAAGCAACTTTGAAGCCAATAGGCCCTTGTGCTGACTGGCAGACTGACTAAAAACTAACTACAATATTAAATTGGGTGCATTTTCAACCTCCTAAAATACTCTGGATTTATGTTGTGCGGGTTTTGTTTTTCTTGGTTTTTAAAGATTTTAGTGTTTAAATTTTTTTTATTCTGTGGTTTGTTTTTGTTTTTTTTAAATTTGTTTTCCCTTCAAGTTAGCCATTGACATTGTGAGGAAAATCCACTTCAGAGAAGTGAAGGTATCCTCCTGCTTTCACAGGAATGCTCTCAATGTATTTCCTTAAGGGTCCTGGCAATTCTTTAAAGTAAAACTAATGTTACCTTTTTTTTTTCCCCCTCCTCTTTCTGAAAGACAAGCAGGGTTTGCAGCTCTGTCTGGTGAGGCAGTTTCCTGCAAGTAACTTTCAACATCAGAAGCTGACTCGGGCTCCTTTCCTATGCAGATAAGGAAAGCTGCTCGGTTTCTCAGCAGTCTGCCATTAATTAGACCGACTTATTGGTAGCACATGTTGACCAAATAGACGCTTTATTTTCTGTAGCACAAAAGGTGGCAAAGAAATCAACAAGACTTACATTGTGTGACAGCTTTTCTGGCTTGTTTTCTTTAATTCTTCTTTTTCTGTGGAGCGTCTCCCATAAGCCTGCACGTGTGCATTGGCGTCAGCCTTCTGCAAATGGAAATAACATCCATGAGACCCTAATTGCTGCCAGCATCCAGGGAAGTGGCTCCTCTCCAGGGCAGTGAGATCAATTATTTTCCTGGGAGGCTACGTATGTGGGGCTGTTAATTGAACAAATGAATTACAGAAAGAAAGAAGGAAGCACCTCTGATGGATTGTTATTGATGAAAGGGTTTATTTAGTCCGGGAATCATTCACTGTTTGTTTGCGAGGAGAGGATGTGTTTTTATTGTCACTGGTGCTCACCCTGGAGGCTGAGACAGAGGGATCTGTATTGTTCTCCTGTGTGAAATTGCTTTTGTCATCTCCTACAGAAATTCATGAAGTGTTTGTGGAGTGAAGCATGGCGAGGGTCTGATTTTTTTCTTATTTTAGTGCCTAGTGATTTTTTTCAAAGCCATGATCCTGCTGTCTCAGTGAGTGCAGTATGTAGCTGGTAGGACCCAAGCCCAGAGATTTTATGAAGAAGAGTTAAAAGATATACAGTTGGTACAAGTCTGCATTCTACTGGGACTTGGTTATTTCTTATAAATCAGAATTTTAAAATATAAACCATCGGTCTTGTCCAAAATGTTTTATTTTCCAGCAAACTGATGTTGCAACAAGTTTTGAAAAACTGTCCTTAAGTTCTAAAACATGAATTTGTCTGAACACTTGGTCTCTGTCCCACACTGCTGCTGTTTTTTTCTTCTTCCCTTTTTTCTTTGTCTGAACACAGCAGTAGCACAGCTGGAGTGACATTTCCAGATGACACTTTCGAAAAACTGCCATAAAATAGCATGGACAGGCCCCTCAGCCCCTGCTCCTGCCCCTCACAGGTTGTGCCTGGGCTGTAGGAAAAGCACAGAAAGAGCCTCTGAAAAGCCCCACGTCCATTTGGGGAAAGATGCTCTTGCTGTTGTGTGCAGAAAACCACCCAGGGAAGCAGGCAGCCCCTCCACGTCCTTGCAGTGCACAGCAGCCCAGGATCACAGAAGCACAAAAATAGTTTAAAGGCATTGAGGCGTAGTGCTTTCCCTAGGAAATCTTGAGCTTTTCTTCAGAGTGATTCAAATTGAGTGCCAGCACTAAACAGCTTCAAGAGGCATCCCAGCTACCTTTGCACTTCATTTATTCTGGCACAACTAAACAGAGCCTTTCTTCTCCTCTGTTAAGATGTGAGAGCTTGTGAGCTTTGCACTCATCCATGAGATCACACACTGGGTTTCAGTTTCAGACCTCAGTAGTAGCAGCTGGTGGAATAAAAGGATTCCCTGAAATAGCACCAGTTCCATGTGGTCATGCCTGTGCAGAGGGAAGCTCAGGCTTTGGGGTAAGCCCTGCAATCTTGGGCCTCTGCCCATTCAGACTGCAGCACCTCTGGGAGCATGTTGTGGTTTCCTGCCTCTCTACACCTTGGTTTCTTTCCAAAATAAATCGAAGCACACAAGGAGATGGTGCACTCTGGTTTGTGTCCCAGGATGGGGCTGAGCCGCTCACCAAGCAGGTCTGCACTGGAATCAGGTGCTCTTGGGCTGTGCTCTTGCTATGCTGCCCTGCTGCACCCTGACTTCTGGGGCCTTTGGCTGCACTGCCTAATGCTGGGGATCTTTACTCAGAGATGTATAATGTGCTTGAGAAATAAAACCTATGATTTCTTTTCTACTGCTTAACGCACGTGCTGTGGTGGTCAGTTTAGGTTTTCAAGCCCCAAGTTTCCTCACCAGGACAAGAGGAGTGCTCCAGGCAGGGTGTCCATCCTTGGCTGCTGAAGTGTCCTGCTGACACCTTCACTGTGAATGCCATCATCACGTGCCAGCTCCAGGCATGTTCAATCTGCAGTTAATCTAATTGCATTTTGCAATCACTACAATGGAATTTATAATTGATATGTATTTAGAATATCCCCATGCAATGAAACTGTGCAGAGCTTTTTATGGGCACGGCTGCACCCAAGTGACACCAAAGCCAGCTGCTGTGTGTCTGGGCAGCTGTGAACCTCCTGGTCCCTGCCCACCCTGGACTTGTTTTGTGCCTGATAGAAAGAGTGTTTGGGTGATTGGAAGTGAGCTGTGCACTGAAGGCACTCCTGGCTGGGGAGGTACAGGGCAGTGCTGAGCTGGTTTCTCAGTCTGTTCTGGCCCCTCTGAGCACTGATAGGAGCTGGATGTGCATGTTCTCCTGGCCCTGCCACAGAAGCTGTGTGAGAACTTGTCTGTGAGGGTTCCTGGTGGGGTCTCTATGTTCTCATCTGTGGCACTGGGCATTTGGAGAGGGAGAGAAAACAGCTGCAGAAGCAGAACAGCTGATTGACCCTGATTTGTTGGTTTGTGCTTTCTATTCCACTTTAAAACTGTAGTTTGAAGTTTCAGTAGTGGGGAATAGTGGTTTGCTTGTTTGGGTTTTCAGTTTTTTTTAAAAAAAGATTACTTATATGCCTATTTTTAAGTGAGGAGAATTGGAGGGAAATTCTTTCAATAACTGCAACATACCCCTTAAATTGTGCATTCCCATTAACAGGGGTTGCAGGTATATACAACCAAAAAAGCCCAAACCACATCAGCTTTTTTTTCCTATAAAACTAGTTTCTTGGAATCCACATTTGAACGCATTGCAGAAGTTCCTTGAATCTTTATCTATTTCAGCTTTAGTCATTTAGGTTAGGATAAAACCCTTTAGGATAAATTTTTGACATTTCTATGCACAGCACCTCTAACAGCACGGGTGCTGAGAAAGCACCCCTCCTTCACAATATTTATTGCAAAATCTAAGGCATCCTTCAATACTTCTGATGTCATGGATGTTTGGAATCTTCACTTCAGATAAAACCTTGCAGCCCTGACTTGGATGGTTGCAATAGTCCAGCAGCTCAGGGTGAGGCCAGAATATTATTGGATATGTGTTTCTGCAGTGTGCCTGCCCCAGTCTAAAGGGCTCAGCTATTTGAGGATTGTGGGATCATGGGACAAATCGAGTTAAAAAGGGCCTCAGGAAGTCATCTACACTCACCTCCTGCTCCAGGGGGGTCACCTATGCATTTTGGTCAGTTGAGTCAAAACTGCAATATTTTACCCAGAGTGGAGGTTCAAAACTATGTCATGTACTACAGCCCTTCAAAATCAGCAGAGACCTTTTGGGGGCTGCTGTTTCAAAGCAAGAAGGGCTCATTGCTTAAGAGGAAAGCAACCAGCAAGAATCTGACAGGGTATTTATTGCATTACTGAAAATGGTGTCTCAAGAACCACTGATTTGGACCGTGATGAAACCTTTAAAGGAGAATTGCTTTCAGCTGAGGAATCCTCTGGGACCTGATTGTCAAAACAGTCCATTTACATAATCATTGTCAGCATGCAAATTTCTGATTGTTTGAAGCATAAAGGGCACATAAATGTTTAGTAAAGAGGACCTGGTGTGGTTTGTTTTTTTTTTTTTTTTTTTTAGCCTTCCTCAGTTGCAAGAGAAACGTTATAATACTGTTGGTATGCTATCTAAATTTAAAGACATTTTTGATAGGAAGAAATCTATTTTCTACATATTTGTACAATTATGTATGTGTAGCTTTGTGTGTGCAGGTACAACACCTATACACAGTTGATCCATACCTTGTAAGGTTGCCCAGATGGTAACTTACACATGTTGAAAAATATATTGTCAGCCTATCCCTCGTACATTTTATGCTTTCTAGAGACAGTTTAATAAAAACAGGTGCTTTTCCATAAGAAAAGTTCAGCAGCCATGAAGAAATATGCGCAGCGTGTTTCCATTTCATCTTTACATATCTTGTAATTAAAGATGTGCCAAACTCCTTGAAAATAATTCACTTGGTCAGTGAACCACATTATTCAGCGATTTGCAGATATCACAGAAGAGAAAGCTTTGGCATTCTGATTCACTCTGTGAGTCCACGCAGTGTTCCTGCACATTATGTCTCGGTGCTGCCCAGTAAATTGGCTCTCATTGCTTCACACCACATTACTATGCAGCAGGTCAAAGTAGCACTTTTCCCTTATCGGGTGTGAAATGTTAGGTGGTAAATATTAAAGTCACAAAAATTTTTTTTGCAAAAGAGCTATTTGCAAGGTTGATCTTTGGGAATTTGTTCTCAGTAGAATTATATTTTATTAATACGCTCTAAGAATATCATCAATGGATTCTGAGGCAAGTAGTAAAATCAATTTTTTCTCTCTTTAGGGCATGCCTGAGGTGCATTTTAGGAGGTTCAAGGCTTTGTCTGCTTTATGGAAAGTGGGGTCATTACTGTTGGTGTATTACAGCCTAATCTGCTGGGGTGATACATAAATGGGGCTTCATCCCATTGCAGCTGAATCCACGGAGATTTCTGCTCAAAACGCTCAGCTGGGGCTGCAGCACCCTGACTGTGAAGGGGGGAGTGATCCCTGGAGGTCCAGAGCAGCCTGACACTGTATTACTTTATTACCTGCTGTCTGCAGTTAGGGCAGCTCATCCCTGAAACCTCCATTGTGCCCCCAAAACCCCAATCCTGTTTGCTTTGCTGAAGTCCTTATGGCCTTTGCATACAGGTGAGCCCTGTGCAAGCTCAAGTCCTCTGTGCACCCAGCTCTACCACAAGTGGTTTTGTCAGGGCTGTCCACACCTGTGAAAGAAGAGAGGTTTACCCTGATCATAATGGGTTTTTTAGCATTTGGGATGGACTCTATCTCTGCTTTACTAAAGAGGTGAAGTAGATGATCTCTTCTTTCCCATCAGCATTGTGTTCCTGTAGCTCAGCTTGCACAGGCTGAGCAGCACCTTATTACCATGTGGTCAGCAGCAGAGGTTATGCTGTGTTTTTGTATTCCAGCAATTGCCTGGTATTTTAAAAATATATTCTCAGTTTTTACACAGCATAAGTAGAAATATCTTCCTGTTGAAATGTTTGGGTGTTTCTGTGTGGGATGGATTGATCTCTGTAGGGGTGGGTGTGGCCTGGCAGGGCTTTGGAGGAGATTCCTGGAAATAAAGGGAATTGTACCAACCTGAGCCCACCTATCTCTGACATTTCCTTGCTGGATTTATAACCACTAGAAGATAATGAGTTGTGTGCTTCTTGTGCTGCTGTGTGGCATCCAGACCAGTTATGTTGCTGTAAACACAGAATATGGCACAAACAAGCAAATTAATACCAGATATGATGGAGAGATGTCCCATACTGGTTCCCAAGCCTGCTGGTCTGTGAACCAAGGCCTCTTGTCTGCAGTGTTGGGAAAATGGGAGCAGTAGTGGTTCTTAGTGTTTTATCACTGATCAGCTGATCTGATTTGTCATCAGTGTGATAGAAAAATGGGTTTGGCATGAGAAATGTTTACTGGCCAGTGCTATTCCACAATGCTTGTGCTGTGTCAGCTGTACCTCTCCTATTTTAGGTGTTATGAAATATTTGTTGTCTCTACGTTCACTACATGGAAGAGAAAACAGGAGCTTTGGGGCTCCTCCAGTGATTTCACAATCTCCACCGTTTTTTTCATTTTCTGGATGGACTGTGTCGAAGAAGAGAATCATAGAAACTTGTGTTTCTCTGTTAAGTGTTCTGATTTTATGATGCAAAAAAAAAAAAAAGGGAATGCTAGCTGAGCTTTGTGGAATTTTGTAATTCTTGCTAGAATTTTGCTTGATCTTATTGGAGGGAGAAGAGGGGCCCTTGTCTATTGCCTGCAGATGTTGGATCTGTTTGAGAGTGTGTGCTGCTAGCACCATGTTTACTTCAGGGTCATGGGTGCATGGTATTCAGGGGTTTTAAAAGATGGAAAGAATATTCTAGCAGTTAGGTGGGATGTGGGATATTTCTTAGCTGTGGACCTGGGAAGGTTGGGGTGGAGGGTAAGAAGGCAGCAGAGTGTTTCAGTTGCTCAGAAGGTTTAACTGTAGTCGCTTCAAATCTTCTTTTGCTGATCTGCTGAAGATTGTGTAATCTCTCTAGCATGCAGATGTTGAACAAAAGAATATTACTGTTACATCCTTAATCTGTCTTTCCCTCTTCCCTTCCTTCCTTATGATCCACTCCCCATCCTCTTGGGAGTTGAAAGTATAAAATGGAATTTGCAAAAAGGTGCATTTCTACTTTCCAAGAACTAATTCTCTGCAAAGAGATTATCTGTATTACTGGGAAAAGCTACTGCTCATTAGATGTCTTGCTGTAGATGCAGTTTAAGGCGATAAATAAAGTATTGTGGATCCCAGCACACAAGAATATAATTAATCGGGTATTTGCTTTAATATGACCACAGAGGGATTTAACAGGAGATCAGCTGTGTTTAGTAATTTCACTGATAGGTTCTTCCTTCCCTAGATGAAGGATTCTACCTTTTTATGGAATATCAAGCTATGCCCTAATTTACATAATGTAGGGTATCTTTCTTGTATAACATAGAATAGAGGACACAAACAGAAAATCAAGAATTTTTAACCTATGTAAATATAGGAATAGTTTAAGTCTCTCCTTTTTAACTAAGTCAGCGCTGTACTATGTTTGAAGGGAAACACCTGAGTTTTTGAAGCTGATATAGGATAATACCACACCTTACTCAAACCAAAGTCCTGCTGAAGTCAAGAAATGAGATATTCATGCCATAGAAGTGGGAAGAAGTGGTTTAGTCAACGGCTGAATAATAATCTGTCTGTAAAGGTGCTGTAAATACAGTCATAGAAGTGGATGAGATGGTCATACAGGAGTGATGGATTTCAAGGATGGTTCTTAGAGCAGCAGTTTTTCATTCCAGAGTAGCTCAGCATGTCTGCCTGGCTGTGCATTGGAGGTATCCCAGTGTAATGCCTGTGACATGGTAGGTGTCTCCAAAGCCTCACCAAAGCACTGCTCCAAGCCCTGAGATTGAACCAGGGAAAGCTGAGTTTCCTCAAGGCTCATATGTGAACATTTAGGCCCATGTCTCTCTCACCCTGTGTGAGCACATGTGGTGCTGGTGTGTGTGGGGGAGAATAATCCCTTTTAATGAGTGGAAAACCATCTATCTAGACAATTTGGATGGATAAGCACAATCCATCATAATACATCACCAAAGATTAGCCTGCTTATGAGACTGACGTGTTTTGAAAGGAACACACCAAAGTGAAATTTATTTTCACACTCCTAAGTCTGTGGCTTTGATCAAGGAAACAAAGCATGATGTTGTTTTAAGAAGACACTAATGACTGAAAAAGAAGTGATGTGTTTAAAAATCTTGGTTTGCTGTGGGGAATGGATGCAGGGTTTGCCACCAGCTTCCCATTAGTGTCTGAAAAACTCCCATGCTAAACCCTGCTGAACAAAGCTAGCAGAAATTTTAATACTTATATCTCTGATTAAACTAGTGCACATGTCTATGAAAGACTTATTTTTTTAAGATCAACAAATATATTTCATATTGCTTGCTGCAGATTACAAAACCTTAAGATCTACAAGCATCAATGAACAGTAAAATATATGGCCAGATGATTGACAGGACAAGAAACAGACAGGTATTGTGTGTAATAGGCTAAAACCAGCCTCTGGAAAAAACATGAAAAATGGAAATTAAAACAACAGAAAAACAAAGAGCATTTCAAATTTGCCTTAATTCAATTTTTATTGCTTTGCACATGATGTTACTCAGCCAAAAGCAAGTGAAATATTTTATGAATTTAATAGTACACTTCTGTATTTGTATGCTCACATCTTTTATTCTGTATCAAAGTTAAATGGAAATGTAAGGGTTGACTGTGATATCATTCAGGCCATGTCTCAAACACATTTGAAAAGTTAACTGCATCAGTTTGCTTACAAGTGATAGTTATATGAAGCCTTTAGTATTTTTATAAGTAAGCCTTAAGAATGGGCACCTGCTGCTCAAAGGAGAAACTCTTGATTTTTATGAGATCATTGGAAAGAGAAATGTAATTTCCCCATTGTGACTTTCCAATGAATATTTGTAAATCATTCCTTTGTAGCTGAGCTACCATTAAATGCAGATTGTTTGGGTCTTTATTTTATCTGAAATTTGGGTTCTGTACATTCAGTCTAGTTGAAAGGAATGGGAGAAATGAAACTTCTTCCCACTAATGCTACAAATCTGAATGTTTCCTTCTGTCTACTTGTACTTGTGCATTCTCTCACATGATCATGGCTTATTTTTTCTCTGACTGCCCTATCTCTGTTTTTCAAGCTAAGATAGTTAGCTAGAAAAAAGTAAAATGGGATGGTGAGTTGCATGTCTTGAGAAAACAATGGACTGCTTCAGTTTTCTGTGTTAGGAGGATTTTCACTGGTTTCATAAATGTAGTGGATGGTGTGCCCTTTCAGAGCAGTGCAAACATTATATTGAGTGGTCTCCATGGAGCAAACCAAACCCCTTTACAGTTAGTAACAAAGTGGACATGAATAAGCTTTATAGGGATCATTTGAATTATTACAGCATCTTTCATAGTTAGTATTGTCATGAAGCTGTAAAGACTAAAGCCTGCACAGGCACTGTTTTATTAAAAAAAAAATGCAGCAAAATGTAGTTTGAACAAGTAGCCAAAAATAATGTGTAGCCTTTTTGGAGCAGGAAGGGGATCTGCCTCCCTTTGTCATCCTCTGCTTTTGGTCACGTCATGCCAAAATATTGCTCAATCATCAAATGTTTGAATTTGGTCATAACGTATGTACAATCATCCCTTTTGGATTGCCCCTGCTGGTATTATTTGTGAGAAATTAGTATTCATGTGGGGTCACTGATCTTTCTGCAAATCACATCTATATTTCAGTGGTACATAAATTGTTTTCCTGCTCTGTATCCAAGCACTGATCTGGGTCTAAATATAGAAGACTGGGGAGGGAAAGTACAGGTTGTCACTGCTGCGATCAGCAGTGAGTTCCTGCCATAATCATTTCACCCTGAGTTCAATACCCTCTCTGCCTGTGTACCAGTAGTGTTGTAGCTCAGTTCAAAGGTGTAAAACATCAGGAGATAAATGGGCAACCACAACACTGCTGAATTTTTTCATCTGTCAGTGAGCCTAATGTTGTCTTTCTACAACTATTCTCTTATTAATGTATGGCTTCACATTTTGTACATAACCATGTCCATTAAAACACAGGTTCAAGGATAGGGAAATTGCTGTGAAAGTGGTGAAAAAAGACACTTCTCTCTGGGGCTTTGTTTGCTTTCTGGTTTATTGACCTGGGTGTCTCATTTGTTGGGTTCCTCTAACCATCTGTATGTAACTTGTACATTCTGGTGGGATTGAAAATGTGAGCTATGTGAATTTTTATGACTTGGATGGATAGTTGCCGAGGTGCTGACTGTTCTGGATGGCAGATGTAGCACAAGGACTAAGGAGGGGCCTTTGGCAATATTCAGAAAGGCGCGTTTGCCTGGCGCGCAGTATAAAAGCAAACATGATCACAGGAGGAAAGACTGCCAGAAAAGCAACATCTTAACATCTGTCCCACATAAAATACCTTATTTTTCCTTCTGTCATACAGTGTTTGCTTTCTGGTTTCATCCTGTACAACTGCAAAGCTGGTAGAGAATTTAGAGTTTCATGAATATCTGTGTATAAAAGCTGAAACCTATTTCAGGAGTCCTATATTCCCAGCTAACTAGTGCTTTAACTTTTGAATTTTTTTAAACTACTGTATACCTAAACCAGTATGAGATATTAATTTATTTTTCACTGACAAACAGGGATATTTTTATTCTAAGTAATTAAGTGCTGATGTTTCAGCCATCCTAGTTATTCCTTCTTCTGTTTTTGAGACAGCTTGGTGGTTTTTTTGCATTGGAAGCTTCTAGTTTCTGAAAATACTTTGTCACGAAATTATACGCAGAGGTCTATATACAGAAATATGTCAAACAGCTAATTGTTGCTTTTCAGTCTGTATGGGTCACCACTAACTAGGGCTCACAAAGAATAACTAAAATAACAAAATCAAAGCATTGTTTTTCTGGGATTGGGATTTCTGCTAAAAAAAATATTGATGTTTGCAAATCAGAAGGTTGGAGACCATTGAAGGAATCTGTTTGCAATTGCCTAGAAAAATCATGTGTCTGTGGCTATTACCTGGATACTCAATTCCTCCCTGTGACAAACTGAATCTCCAGCAGCAGCCACGTGTCTGTAGACACTTGGGAATGAGAAAGGATGATGCTTTTTCTTTCTCTCTTTGCCTTTGCTGAGCTGAGGTCAGTGCAAATTATGTCCAATTATATCTGGTGAGCCTGGAACATTAGAAAAATTGTCATTGGTGATACAGTAGAAACAGAAATCTACTCATGATAAGAAGGTGATGCTGCTCAGTCCAGAAGCTCCCCAAAAGTTTCTGTTCATTATGGTGAAAAAATTAATTGTTATGAAAACTTGAAAAATTTAAAAAGTCAATGTTTTTTATAGACTTATGTGTCTTTTGGTTTTGTTGTTATTAATTTGGACTCTGAGTGTTCTGCAGAAGGTATCTCTGAAATATATAAAACTGTCATGTGTTACTTTCTTGACATTTTTTTTTGTAATTAGTTCAACATGGCACAAGACCTCTCAATGACCCTTGGTTCTGTGTCACAGATTGCACTTTGTATGTTTATATGAAATACCAGGATAAGAGTCAGCCTGGGAGCACTTTGGTGATTTTCAAAGCAGAATAGTCTCCGTGGGGGCAAATGTTTGTGATAACTACAACTTTATTAAAACTTTTGAAGACAGTGAGTAAAATGAGACTGCAGAACTTCATCAGTGACTAAATATTTTACGGTGGCTGGTAAAAATTTTGCTGAAAACATAATTTAAAAAATATTCAGGCTTGGTTTTTCATAGCATTAAACCTTGTTTTGTTGATTATTTTAAGGTAAAGTGAATGTAAATCTGTTGGTCCAGTGTTTTGTAAAGGATTGAGTGTGATATAAAGCCATGGTGGGTGCAGTCCCTAGACTTTTGAAAAATCAGTTTTCTCCTGCTCATTTCCACACTTTTGATTGATGATTGTAAGAGGGAAGAGCAAACAACACAGATAAACATGAAATCATGGTTTAAGGCTGTAAAGTCAACTTACCAGATAAAGGTGTGGTGCAAAAGTAAGGAATATCTGAAAGACTGATACTGAAATGGTGCCTTCTGGTCAGAGGGCTTAAAGGGGATGAAACAGGTTTCAAATAAAACAAAATTTTGTTTTGTTTATTAAAGCAATTTAAAAGGGATTCTTTTAACATTATCATTGAATTGCATTAAACTGAATCAATTTGCTTCAATAGAACTTTAATGCTTAAGTTCTCTAGGTCTTCAAATCCCAGACTTAACCTTGGTCCCACTTTTTAAATCTTAAAATCTTGCCTTTGACCCTGGGCTTATAAAACTTCATAGATAAGAAACAGTTGTGTGTACTCACTAGTTCCTCCAGTTCTGGGATCACTTTGAGGAGGAGGCTGCTTCTGAAAACACATGATGATCATATCATCATATGATCATGGTTGGGAGCAAAACTCTTCATTTTCTGGGCAAGGAGAGACTTGAAGAGTGAGGAAAAAGATGCTAATAATGCAGTTCTGGATTTCATCTCTTAGCTTTCCTGCAGTTGTACTAGTTCAGCCTTGGCTGATCCTTCAGAAAACTTGACTTCTTCCCACAGTAAATCTTTATTCTTCTCACTTAATGGTACAGTCTTTCCTGCACCATAAGATCGTGATGCACCTATTTCATAATAACAGATAATTTTAACAAGAATTTATAGCCTGTTCATATATTCTTTTGAATAACTCATTGCCTGTTGTTTATCTTCAGTATGGTCCTTTAAGTTACAGCTTACAGCTGTGCAAACCATTTTATTTGGGTGTATTTTGTAGTTCAGGGTCTTCATGGAATTGTATTTGCAAATTTCTTCCTAGTTTCAATTGATGATTGTCTCCTTTAAAGACCTGAACCACTTATTTTCTTTGAAATGTGTGGCATCAATAAGATAATTAATTAATTGAAAGTCTCAAGATAATATTTCAAATTTTACTGAAGTTCATGTAAAGGAAGGGAAATCTTTTTTGGAGAAACACCAAACTTCAGTTGTTGGCCTTGTTCCAGAGTTTTTCTCCTGAAATACATTTCAGGAAAATCCTGCAAGAGAAATCCTCTGCCTACCAATTCAGAAAACTTGAAAGTGATGGGTTTAGTCATTAGCTTCCAGCCTGATGACCTGGGAAGAGGTGGATGAATGTCGAAGTGGTGCTGGAAATGTTTCCTCTTTCAGCAGTAGATGTGTCCTTTACTAAATTAACAGTCAGCCTTGAAAGGAAAATATATGAAGCATGGATCAGCAAATTAATTCAAATTAAAAAGAGAAATGGTGTTGAATATTCAAACTCAAAGCCAGTATTTGTTCTTTTAAATTTCAAGTCCACATGCCTTCAAGCTGTGGACTACATCATAATGTGGTTTTTCATGGTCCACTCCCATCTCACTGCCTAACTCATAAAATCTCTGTGACAGCTGTAGCTGTGGATTAATAGAGAAGTAGGAGTTGGAAAGTATTTAAAGTTTTTAGCTGCCTTTTTAATAGAATTTAGGAACTGGGAATAGGAGCTCTCCAGAGACAGCAGTTTCAGAAGTTTGCTGTAAAAACTGACTACGTAAGGAAATTTTGTCACTGAAGTGGTTTATTAAGAAGTAGCAATCAGTTCTAGTGGCAGGCACAAAATGTAAGAGTTTCATGAGATAAGGGACAGGATGTTGGTTGTTTTCTGATGTACATTACAATGAAAACTTAAGTTTTTGTTTGTGCACTAGTATTCATTTTTGAACTCTTACAGTTTGGACTAACCCAAGTATGATATATCATTAAAACAAAACCTTTTATTACTTTTTATTCCTAATCTTTCAGAATTGCATGATTTTGGCATCTAAATTTTGCTGTTAATTCTTACTGAAATCTCTGAAATGTTACAGAGGATAAATTTTAGATTCTTGCTTCATATAATGTGAACATTTGCCATCTTTTCAATAAGTAATACATTTGAGCACTTTTATAATTATCTCTGTTTGCTTTGAGTTATTTAAAGTTTTAAAATACTACAGTTGAGAATATTTTTATACACATATATAAGAAAAAACCTCCCCACCAAACCCAGCATCTAGATTATTCCAGTGGTGAAAGCATCTGTCAAAGATTTCTTTTCAAACTTCTTTAAGGGCCAGAGATTACTGGGGACTAAACAAATAATGGGGTTTTAGTTTCAGTTTGCTGGTTATTCTTGATGATAAAGTTGGGGAAATTAAAAATGTCTAATTTAGGTCAAATTATACATTTTATAGGACCAATGTAAAGAGACTGGTTTTAGTTGAAGATTTAGTTTTAAAGAAAGATTCAAAACAAGATAATTGCAAATTTTCTGTATGAAATATTGTATTTTGAATTCTGTGGTGAATTTTCAGAAAGCAGCAGTGTGGGCCACACAAAACACCAGGAACAGGACATAAAGAATGTCTTAATGTTGGGTGAACTTGGGCATTTTTGAGAGGGGAGAAAAAAGCCTCACACCTCACTCCTAGGGTGTCGTTCTGCCAGGCATTAGCATTATTTATTAATTAACACTGACAGCAGAAGCTCTTTGGTACCAGTGGGGCAGTGAGTTGACCACCTGAGGCCTGGTTTTGTAGCCTCTGTGCCAAACTGGTTCCTTGCAGGTCCTGCCATCTCCAGCAGTTTTGCAAATACTTCTCTGGGGAAGGCTGGATTTCACAGGGCTGCACAGGGAGCACCCTGAGGTTTGCTTGCCAAACAGAAGAAATAGTGACCCTGAGGGGCCAGTGGTGCCCCCAGAAGTCAAGTTACATCCCTTTATTCCCACCCTCAATTCTCATCTGCTTTGCCTCTGACTTCTGTCCCAGTTTGAAGTCCCCCTTGGAGAGGTGGGGGATTTAGGAGCTCATGAGCACCTTTAATTTTCTTAACTAGGGTTTGTCACATGGAAGCTGATCATGAACTGCTTAAAGTGTGTAGGACTCTAATTGATAGCTGAACAATTCAACAGTGCTTTTTGCAGTTACAAGTAGCTGCCAAAATCTCATAAATGACCATGTTAGTAATATTTTTTTCCTTCTTCAGAAGGAATATTTCTTTCTTTTATTAATATAAAACCACAATGTCATTATGTCACCCATGCATCCACTGTGTAATTACTCCATTTTAAAGATAAATCCATTGTCTTAGGATGCATCCATCATGGATGTCACCTTTAGCACAGAAGGTGAGACACTAAATGGACACCTTTTACTAATATTAATTTCTATAGAGTCATCAATTGCGAATAGACTATCCATTGTTCTCTTTGACAGAGACAGGCTAATGACAAAGATTAAATTATCCATTTTTGTGGAAGCGGGGGATCTGCTTCGAAGAGTGCTCGGAGAGATCTTGGTTTTTTGGCCTGAGTATATTACATTAATCTACAGTTTGTTCATTTTAAACACTGATCAATTACAGCAGAAGATTGCAGATTGCATGTTCTTCATTGAAATGAAAGGTCAGGAATTGGAGAAGCTTTGATTTTCTCTCTGAAAGATTTTACTCAAAAAGAAAAGAAAATGCCTGGTTTTGTCTCTTGCCTGCTGTGTTAATCTGACACTCAAGGGCTCTTTCTGGATCTTCTGCCAACCTTATCTCAGATTCTCATGCAATTTAAATGACAATTTATAGTGCTCATTTAAATTATGCAGGAGTGTTATTCTCAGACTATACTGAAGGGTACATCACTGGAAACTTGCTAGAGCCAGTACAGGACCCATCAAGGCCCCAGTGCCTTTAGCAGCTAGGCACTGTAATGTTATTTCCAGACCACCTGACCTTTTTGGGGAGGTGGGGGTGAAGCCAGGCATGCTGCATGTGGCCTTACTTTCTTTGTGTTTTATCTTGGTGCAGTGAGTGAGATTGGCATGTCTGGATCCAGTGATGTGGGAGAAACTGACACAGGATGAATCAGACCAGCAGCCTGTGAAGTTATTTCCCCATTCTATCTGGATAAAATTCCTCAGTATCTCAGGGCACCTGGGGACATGGGTTAGTGGTGGCCTTGGCAGTGTTATGTTCACAGTTAGACTCAATGGTCTTTTGAGGGTCTTTTGCAACCTAAATGATTCTGTGGCTATGTTTGGTATTTGACAACTGTTTAAAGTTAGATTTCTTTGTTGTCTCTGGGAGAATTTCAGTGCTGTACAGAATGATTCAGAAGCTGGATCAGAACACTGGATTACTGTCTTAAATCCATTGTGTGCTCATGAATGAGAAAAAATAGGATAAAATCCTGATTTAGGAAGGTGCTTCAGTGGGAAACAGTTCAGTACCAGCATAGGCTCGAGGAAGCATGGAAAAAATCCAAATGTTATTGAAAGTGTTACCTTAATTAGTGGGCTTTTGGCAAAAGCTGACAACCTGCTTTGCTGTGTGTTTATGCAGCATGTGCCTTTAGAGTAGTTGTTTTAAAAAACACCTAAACAAGTTTGTAAGTAGTTTTGCTATCAAATAAGAGTAAACAATAATGTAATTGCCTGTTTCCTTCCTGCCAGGTGAATGGTTTCCACAGCAAACTCCATAGTTGTTCTTCCATGGATACTCACTTGGTTTGTATCTTCTGGCATTAGGAAAACAAAATGTCTCTTCTGGATTTCATGGTCCAAAAAATGTGTTTCCAACACATCAAGTTAGTCAATTGCATTTTTATATATTAAAGACACCATTACTGGAAGAACCCTAGGTGAGAAACAGAGAAAGATCTCCAAGGGTACTTTTTAAAAAGTTTTTGTTGTATCAGGGCATATGTTAATTCCTGATATACATATTGAAATGAGAGGTAACACAATGAAATTACATGTTAGGCTTAGATTGAAATAGTGGCACTTTCTTTGGTATCATTAATTTAAAATGCTGATGTAAAACTTAACTTGACTAACAAAAATTAGATTTATCAGGAATTTTAACTGTTGCCAGGCCTAATGCAGCTTTTTTCTCATTCCAATTGTTTCTATTTATCTGCACTTTGTTAAAGGAAATTTTGGGACACAAAAGGGACAAAGATTGTCCAAAATTTGGTATTCTAGACATCTGCTGCACATCAACAAACTCTGTGTGCATGGTTTTCAGTGTGTCTGGCCTTTTTTCTATAATAATTTGTGTAGCTGTTAGGGAAGGAAAAATACATTCTGGAAGGACTACACTTTCTTTTTGACTGTTTCTTTTTGACTGGGTGACCTACAGTGGACAACCACCATGAAAGGACATTAGTCACAAAGTTGGCTAGGAATAGTATTTTATTAGGAGAAGAAGTAAAAGAAAAAGGGCTCTACTTGAGTGTGGATCTTTTCTTTAGTCCTAATTAGAACCACAATCCATCATGTTGGAGAGTTTCTATTCATTTTGGTGATTGGGGACATGACAAATGAATCTCGGAATAAATGGGATGTCAAGGCAGAGCAGGAGATGGATGTGTTCTGCATGGGATGAATGTAATAAGTACAGTTAATGTTGGCAACCAGCCAGTCCCATTGCCTCATGCTGGGTGAGTTGCCCCAAGGCTCTGACCAGGGGTAAACCACCAATAAATGATTCCCCTCATCTCCCATTTATTAGAGAGAGAACACCTTGTCAAGGCTCGTTTTCTGTTTTCCTAACTGTCACTTTGCTTCAGTGATGGCAACTAATTGAATATTAGTTAATTGTTTCTAATAAAATGCTGATAATTAGATAGCTTTTTCATCTTCCTGGCCTAGCTCCTCTCTTTAATTTTGCTTCCCTTTCAGTAGCCTCTGTTTCTCACACCCTGCGTCGAGATTGATTATCTGCAGCGAGCGAGAGGCCAAGCAAGAAACTTCATTTAAGATTAATTTCAGGGAAACTGTTTTACAATTTTTCTAAATTGAATTTAGTCTTAATTTTAAAGTGTTAGGGGTTGTATGTCTTCAAAGGTTGCTTTTGGATAATTTATTATGTAGCAAGTAATCAAACCCACTCTTGAACTGGGATGCTCAAGATGTCGATAGGCATTCCTTGGATTTAGCCATACTGACAAGCCTGGTTTTGCTCAAAAGTGTTGGGAAAACAAGGGGGGCATTCCCTGGCATATATATTAGATGGCCATTAATTTATTTCATTATCAAGCAATTCCAAGAAAATACTGTCTTTGCCTCCTTGTGTCAATCTTGCCAGTCCCCCTTGTTGTCCTGTGATAAGCAGAAGGGACATGGATGGTCTCCCCTAAACACTTAAAACCAAGCATGTGATATCTGTGTATGTCCATGCTAGTACCAGATCAGCAATTGTCTTCCTTACACCAGCCTGGGAAAGACTCAGATTCATCTTCAAATGTATTTGAATTGCATGCTGTTCTTTGAATCCATGAAAAAAACAACCTCAAAAACCTCAGACCTGTGTGAATGCTGCACTCAGCTGTTTCTCAGGGATTACTTCCCAGTAACTTGCTGGCTGTCTGGCCCACACTATGTATAAAATGTGAGGGATTCCACTAATTTCAGTTGAATCGTGTGTGTGTCTTGCACAAGTGTAAAGCTGTCCCAAGGGACTGTTCTCTGTCTTATCTGGAGTAAACCATAGTATAACAAATATATTCCAAATCAGTGTGCTCACAAACTGAGGATAGTACAGCTGTAAAAATGATGGCAACAAATATTTCTGCAGCCTGGTGGTGGGGATGTATGTGTGCCTGGTAAGAGTAAAATAAAAAAAGGCAGCAAAACATCCAGAATTTGAATTATGTTGGTGCTTATTTAGCAAAAGGGGAAGGCTGGAAAAGGCACCCCTAAGATCACTTCCACCTTAGCCTCTATCTCTCCCCACACAAAACCAGCTTTATTTGTTTGCATTCCCTTGGGGAGGGGATGAAACTGTATCATGCTGCTTCTTTCAGCCATTGACTTGTGTAAAGATATCAGGGGATGGATATTTGTACCATGGCAAAATGCTGAGCAGCTCAGTGTAAGAACTGCTGAGTTGGAAAAAGAAGCTGGAGAAGGATGAAATGAATACTGAAAACACAGAAATGAGAAAATGGAACATAATGCAAGCAGAATTAGAGTACTTGGAGTCTGTCCTAAGATATTCCTGGCCAAGTTTGTCCCTTCAAGCAAATAAAACAACCCCAGGGAACAATTTGGCCTATCATGCATACATTTGGATTCTCTGAAGAGAAGCAGAATAACCCAATTGCACGGAGTGAGAAAAACTGTAACAGCATTTACATCCTATCTTTTGCTCTAAGAGATGCTGAATATAATATATGGATCATACAGAGTCCTTGTTAAAATCAACCTGATACATTTGTAGTAGCTTCACAATGTACCAATTATTTAAAAACTCATCAAGAGAGAAGGTCAGATTCTGAATGGAATGTAGGTGAGCACTTGCCTTAAACCTGCCAGAAAAGTAGGTCTATAAGACTTTCTAAACTTTATTTTTTTTTGCTAGCAAGCCTCTTGACTTGGCAGGAATTGGATTGGCAACTTCCAAAAATTCAGTGTGTTTCTTTGACTGCACAGTCATACAGAACTGTAGTTCATATAGAAACATCTGAGCCAGCTTTAAATTAGGAATGTAACCATAATGTCACGGAGCTCAGCATGGGACAACTTGCCTGGCCTCTTAGGTAGGTTTTGCTGTCTTATACTGGCTGAGGTGTGTATGTATCCTCTGTCTCTGCTGAAGGGCATCAGAAGACTTTTATCATAAGAGAAAAACTAAAAAATCTGGCTCTCAGATGTATTCTGTATTGGAGAAGCTGAAAAGGTTCTCTGCTAAGTGAAGAGGGATCTGTGCTGTCTTTAAAAGAAGAGTGCAGATTTTTCTATTCCACTCTGGCTGAATATATACATAGAAAAATAAAAAAAGGAAATTGGTGAAAGACCAGAAAATAGTTTCTCTCATTTTTCTTGCATATCTTAATCTTTCAATGGAGGTTGTAGTTAACATTTTTCAAAGAAATCCAGCTCATTGCACATTGCTCCTAGAGTGGCCCTGCTGGGCTCAAACTATTGCAGCCTAAGTTTCTTCAAGCGGCTTCTCTTTAGTCAGTCAGGGTGGGTGACAAACAGGTCTGTTGAAAGCACATTTGTGAACCCTCCCAGGGATGGAGCAGACCCAATTACAGCGCAAATGAAGTACCCTGAGTGCGTGGTGAGCACACATAATAAAGAAGTCTAGTTGCCAAGACTTATAATTTGTAGAGGTGGAGATTTTATTATTTTCTGTAAACAGGATTTTGTTCATTAGCTATAACTTGCTATAGAGTTGGTAGGAAAATCATCTATTGTCGTGGGGGTCTGTACTTAATGGCAAGACCTCAACACAGCAATCCACCTCAAGTAACTCTGAGCACAGTAACAAATAGGTGCCCCACTGCAGATAAGCAATACAAGCTGTGAAATCTGCTGTAGAAAAGACTTCCAGGTATATTCACATGTTTTGTCTTGAGCAAGCAGTCTGTTGCTTCTGATTTTTCACTGGAAACAGCTGACAGGTAAAATATTGTAATATTGTTTCAAAAAACCTCGCTGGATTGCTTGTAGCCTGCTATCAGCTTACTCCACTGGCAGTTCAGTTTGCAGCACCTGTGATAAATGAGTGAAATTAATGATTGCCAAGTGCTGCCTGACTATACTTGATGTAAAGTGAGATGGGGTTTTTTGAAGTTCAGGCTGTCATCGGATTTTTTTTATTTATTTATTCCTCTATTTTTAGAAACTATGTAGCAGCAAATATGTGCCATGTACTGCAGGTTGATAGACAACTGAATGGCAGGGCTGTAATGGGATCTTTCAGTTCTTACTGAATAAAGTCTGTTTCCTTTTTATTGCTCTGATTATACCTATATACCAACAAGGCATGTTTAAAGCCTCTAGGAGACTGCTATCATCACAGCAGAAATGTGTTTTCTCTTTACAAAAAGAGAAGAATTCAGATTATTTGTAGGCTCGTGCAATGCTTATGTTGCCTTTGTTTTTGAGCAGCCTTTTGGAAGAAATGTCTTCCTGTGAGAGGAAATAAAATATGTGAATCTGGGCAAAATGTGGTCCCAAGATCTGATTCTCACTTCTTCAGACCACGGTGTGTAGGGGTGATGGGAGTGTTGGGGAGCCCAGGGAGGACTGTGCCCTTTCTAGAGCAGTTTGAGATTGTACCCAAACTGACATGGCATCATTGGCCAGGAAATAACCACCAGCAGGGTTCTTTGTTTAAAGAAATACAAACACATTTATCTTGAAATTAATTCCAATTCCTAATAAAAATCCAGATAACAGGCATCTGGAGAAACAGTTGGTCCCTCCTGTGTGATGAAGAAACATGTTCTTGCAATGGTGCAGATAAAAATTAGGTCCAGTGGGAAGACTTTTCAAATACATATCTAATAGTTTAGTAGTGAGTCATTAGAGATCTGTAAATATCCTCATTTAAAACTTGATAGATACGGAAGTGTCAGTAGTCTTTATAAACTGCAGCCCATCTTTCCAGTGAAGGAACCTCGTGAGAAACTGTAACACTGATGGATTTGAGGGAAGCCCACCCTGTTCCATACCCCTTGATGTTTGGTTAGTGAAAAAGAGGGCTTTGTTTCCAGTCAGTGCAAACACAGTAAGTTTGTTTGGCACTTTTGGATTTGCTGGGACGTTGTAGTGCTTGTGTGGGGAGAGGCAGAAAAGAAATGCCCAACATCAAGGTTGCCCTCCATAGCTTTGTCCACAGACTGAGAAAATCCCTAGCAGAGGTGATTCAGGCTTTGTGTGTGCAGAGTGTCCCTCAGTAGCTGAGAAATAATGGGAAGGACCATTCCTAAAGCCAAGTGATGATCATGGTGCTTTTAGATGAATGTAAATTTCATAATCAGCTGTAGTCTGCAGCTGGAAAAATAGAAGTATTGTAAAGTATTTTGAAAATATTACTGTTCAGGGATCATAAGACAAAGATTAGTTGTCTAAATCTGTCTCATAAACAAATTAACACAGTCCTGCTTTCTGTTCAAAATATGATTCTTGTTGGAAGGATTAAACATGTTAAATCCAGCTAGAATATGCTGTGATCATGTTTTTTAGCAAAGCTGCAATAATCAGACATTTACAACTAATAAATCTGTACTTTAATTCCTCTGCAATAAGGCTTTGAAATATAATCTGTCATTTCAGATTTATAGAACATGACTTTTCATAATTATAATTCTCAAATGCACATTGCTAGTTATAATTAAATTCACTTTCAAAAAATCTGAAGCATTTTTGTGGATTATCTGCTCATAATATGTTCTAATGGTAAAATTAATGTATAATCTGTTGAATAAATTTGGTTAGTTCTTGGATAGAAAAATATGCTCTACCATTGATCAAGTGCTGGAAACTTAGATAAGAATAAAAATGTGTACTGTATATCTTAAGAGAGCTCTAACAAAGCCACATCAAGCTCAATCACAGGCAAAAAAGGAACTTTCCTTCATAAAAGAAAAAAAATGAAAGGATTTCAACTAATTCAAAAGAAATTTTAAAATATTAAATTAGAGCTTGATTAGAAAAGGTGTTAAATATTGGCTCTGGTTAGGGTGTAACAATGGATTAAATTATAGATTCATTCAAGTGAAGAATGAATCCCTATTCGTGGGAACAAGCATATTTATTTGTGGGTGTTGGTTCAATAAAAGCCAAAGTGTATCACTTACTCAGCTTAATGTTTCTCATTAATAAGATACCCAAGAACCTGATGTATTTCTTGCCATTACTGTCAGAACCACACTATTATTTTATTAAAGCAGAATCTCAGGCTTTAAAAATCTCAGTTTTAAAGTCAATAGGTGAGATCCTGCTCCTGTAGAGCAGGAGCTGTGTGGATGCTCATCAGATGGGATTTTCCCCTCACAATGTGTTCTTCTTCTTCTTCCACTCCCCCATGAGTGCAGCTGTAGGTGACCAGCACAGCCAATCCTTTAGATTTGTGTGTGCTGAATAATGGGAATAATTTATTCTGTCAAATCCTTAAGTAAGAAATATAGAGAAGATAACAAACTATTTCTGTAGCCTAACTGTGGCAACTGGGACCATCAGAGGATCAAATCACCAGTGGGTTTGGGAATAGTCTCTTGTTCTCAGAGGGTTTGTTGCTGCTGAAAGGACATCTGAGCTCCTTTCTGCTGAGGACTTGGAGCAGCTCTGTCTCTCTGAGCAGGCTGCTCTACTCCCTGTGAGCACCTCTGCAAGTGATGTTTGTTTGCTCAAGAGCTGACACCTCCAGGGCCCATTCTGCACTCCCATGCTCTGGGAGAAAAGCAGACTGTAATTTACAGGGTTCATTTTAATGAGTGTGATGTGGCCAGTATTTTACATGAGCACACATAGTTATCAAATTCCTTCAGAACACATGAAGCGGTGCAGCTGAACTTTACTGTGCAGATCATCTCACCCTTGGGGAAGCTTGTGGGATGGGCCAAAGTCAATAGGAAACTGGAGACTTAGAGATTAAATGTGCAGTGGAAAACAGGGGAAAACTGGTGTTTTCTTATGCACATGGGAAAAACTGGTGTTGGGCTGAAAGATGGCAGTAGTTGTTTTACACTTCTGTGTAACTTCCTTCCTTCAGCCCGACTCATCCTCCCTAAATGAAGGTACTAGAGGAGTAACTGGGCCAGAGAAGACTGAATAAGTGTAAAATCAACCTGGAAACTGTAAACTTAGGAGAAATAATAAAAAATGTATTTAAGAAGTCCAAGAGGAGGTAAATAGCTTCTTGGAAATCAGCATGACACTGTGGGTGTGTTTGATGCAGAGGCTGCTGGATTTGAACGGGGGTAGAAGGTCTCTGCCTTGTTAGGGCTGAGAGCTTGATGGCGACTTTGTACTTAAAATGAGTGAGAAGACTGAAACAGGATTGGTAATAGTGAGTACCAGTGATAACCTGGTGTTCCTGTGGCCCATTTCAAGAAGAGAGCATTCTTAAAGATAGCCTATACCCTATCTAGGGCAAGTATCAGCAAGTTTTGTAAATTTTGTCACAGGACTAGAAACCCCCAGGAGCTGAAGGACAGTTCTTACCTTAAAGAATTTATAATCTCCACAACTAAATTGGGCAAAAGTGGGAAAGAATTGGGCAAATTAGCTGTACACTGGATTTCTAACCATGGTCTCCTATCATCCAGCCTTGTGTATTGAACCACCCACACCCTTCTCACATGCTGCTGTTCCCTCGAAGTCTGGGAGAGAATAGACAGCAGTCAAGTGCAGTAAATACATAATTCAGGGCAATATGGAGCATCCCAAATGCAGGCATGATGACCTGCAAGCAAAATTACATGGCTGAAAATCAAGGTCATTTAGGGACATCTTGCTCATGTGCTCCCTCATAGTCTTTAGTTTGTATCTTAGACATGAATTGATAAACTTTCATAGTGCAGCACAGGTAAAAGCAAAATCAGCTACTTGAAAATGCTGGTGTACTTATTCATAATTGATCAACTGCTAAAGAGTATTTTTACCAACCTAAGAAACAATTTCAGGAGACATTCTTGAATTCTGTGGAAAAGAAATATCTCCTGTCAGTCAAAACATTCTGTGCCAGCTGTGTAGCTGAAGATAGAAATTCAGAAGCCCTCTGTCAGAGTGCAGAGGGATGTGAAGGGCTGCCATTTCTGCTGAATATCTGTAAGGGGAGTGACAGTAAATGTACCTGAGGGTGAGTTTTCCCTGGATTAGCTGGCCCACCTGTGGCTGCATTTCTTCAGAAAACTTCTAGCTGGAAGTATGTGCACATCTCATATGACGAAAGTTCTTTATTAGCCCTTTAAAATAATGGATATTTAGCTATCACAAATCTGTCCACTTAATTAGCAAGCTGAAATAGTGTCATTAAAATATAGAGTTGCCATTATTGAAAATAGTTGTTAATATGGCACTTTTACAGTTAGCTGAAAAGCAATTTTTAAGATGTACAATCTCATGCCTTTTGAACCCATCTAGTTTTTAGATATGGGGGAAGCATGCAGAAACTGCCTGCCCACCTTACACATGGTGTAGCTAATGGGGAGGCTGTTGGTGTGGATTTCAATGAGAGAATGCCAATTTCTTGTATTTTAATGAAGTTCTATTGCCAAAATTCAAGAGAATCTAGTGTGATGAACGACTAATGAGCCATGTCACCTGTTTTGTATTTGAATGTGAGATATTACACAGTGGATCAGGTTATTCTTACTTTTTACAGCTAAAGACACATGGCAGAGAAATATGGTTCTTGGATAAGAGGTATAAGAGATAAATAAGGTCAGGGTTTATTCCTAGAGCAGACAGCATCATGTGAATTGACAGTATCTCAAGATCCCACAGTGTGTTCAGTGTAGGTGCTAATGTCCCATGTGCAGCCAGGGCCTGTGACCTTCAGTCTTCTGAGAGTCATAAATTCCCTGAGGAGTTGCTCCTATCAGAAAGGATGAGATTAGAGAATAAATAAGGTGTAAGTGATGGTTGCAGAATCAGGTGTTTAAAAACCTTAAAAATATGCAAGAGGGTATGAACAATTGGGAATTAAGTGTATCAGAAGGGCTTAGGGAGGATTCAGCTCTGCATTTTATCTGAATATCTGTGGTTGTTTATTCCAGTCTGTGCAAACAGGGGATGTTAATTGGTGAACCAGCACTTGGCTCTGGCATTACAAACACAGAGCTTTGACTTGTTTAGTACCATATGAATATTATAAAGCCATCAAATCTGTCCTTACTTACCTCTTCTCTGCGATACTGCCATGTCCATTTACACTTCTTTTGATCACATTCCTCCTTATTTGATTTCTTCTGGACATATAAAGTACAGGATAATGCTACATTTGTTTTAGGACCTTTGTGGATTTTTTCCCTTCCCAATTTTGAAAGCTTACTTTGGCTTTTGGAAAGATATGGTGAAGACCTTTCTCACATGAGAAATGTGTTGAAAATATTTTCTTAATAGCCTGCTTGGTGCTGCTTAATTTGTGTTTACAAAAGAAAAAATACACAAAGAACTGCATTTTTCAGAAAGTACAGAATAACTACCTTGTGCACATCCCAGGAGCTGGGCAATTGATATACATTAGCAATGCCTGAGGATGAGGAGCTGTCTTTATCAGATGAAGCCATCTTTTTTTTCTCAACAACAAAAATGTATGCATTCTTACTGCAGAAAATGGATAGCAGATGTGCCTTCCCCACCCACCACCCCAAACACATTTGGTGATGTCTCAAATATATGTAAATATTTAGAAATTTTCCAATCTGCTTAAGGATATATATGGTAACACAATAGAATTTAAATACAAATATTTATTTCAAATGACACTTGCAAAACTGGAGAGCCTCCCTGCTGATGTGCACAAAATACTATGACAAAGATTATTTAAAGATATGTCAGCAGTTTTACATATATATTGGAAAATACTCTGTGTGCATGTTCACAAGGCTGGGAAGCTTGCCTGAGTAAAGGAAAGATTTTGGATCTTTGAGGGTGACTGGACACAAGTGGCCCCATGGACCAGGGGCTGTGGCTGCTCTGTGATCAGACCAAGCTCTCCTCTAGGATGGGAAGAAAATACTTTTACAGTATCTTTCTTTTTGCACTAGCAAGGTAAACAGCATTAACTGGGACTTGCTCCTGTTGCTCAGGGATTTTTTTAGCCAGCTCTTGTTTGTTTTTCCTGTTACCTTTGTGATTTGCCTTAAAAAAACAGGAGATCATAATTTAACACTGAAGGGCTGCAAGTAAGGCACATGAAATGAAATGCAATTCCCACTTTCACCACTCTGAGCAAGTGCCAGTCGTTTGTTTTCATTCTGAAAGCAGCTGAGCACTCTCTGCCTGCACAGGATGTGAACATTCCCAGTATCTTCATTCAGCATCTTGCAGGATTCTGTTTCTGAGAACAGGCACTCTTCTGTGTTTTTATTGCTGGTACACCATTTCCTGTTTCCTCTCTGTCCACATCACAACTTCATGTATTATTACTGGTTTGGGCTTATGAAGATACAGTTATGCAACATGAACTCATCCGTGAAAGGCTGAGATTGTCAAAACAATCAAAAACACTTGAAAAATCTTTTGATAAATATTCTGATGATAAAAATGAGTTTTACTGCTCTACATTAGATCCCAGCACACATGAACTATTTCAAGTCAGGAAAATGTGTCAGAGTTTATCTCATGACTACTTAGGTGGATACAGTTCTTACCAGAGCTGAGGCCCAATCACTTCAGTAGGACTTTGAGGCTTCAACTTTCATGTATCAGAGACCAAGTTATGAATTATCCTTGGGGGCACCAGAAAGGTTCTGCCTAAAAAAGAATATATTTATCTGCCTGAAATGGGTCTGGTAGACAATGAAATATTTGTGTTTTTAATCTGAAATTCACATACATTTTTTCTTGAGCATCCCATACTCTGCTGGGGAAATTGTCAATTATTTATTTGAGTATTGGAGAAAAATCAAGGGCATATCAAGGCACTTCACACCTTTTGATGCAGTCTAAAATGTTAAAATTCCACTCTGGCAAAATTCTCTCGGCGTTTGTTTTTCTACCTCTGAACTTGACAATGTTTTCCTTATTTTTGCTGGGAAAAAAATGGATCTGTTTTCTTAACAAATGGAAGTGTTTGACTTACAGATGCTACCTTTCAAATCAAAACCTACTAAAAATATGATATGGCCAGAAAACGTGTGACATATTTTCCAGTTAGTGGGTGAGAACTTTTTCTGCAGCTGTGCTGTGTGTCTTGGCACATGTTTGTCTGTGCAAATATTCCTTCCTCAGATTTATCAGTGCAAAATTTCTAAACTGCTGTTGAGGCAGAAAGAAAGCCTTGTAACACTTGAGAAGAAAAAAATGCTGGAGAACAGAATAGCTTTTTAGCATTCCACATGTTTTAATTTCTATTTTCCCAAGCTTGAGCACCACCCCAAGTGTAGGAAGAGAAGGTCAGGGAGCCTCTTTTACCCCAGTGATGGCATTGGGTGGGGAGGTCACTCCTTGAGGGGAGGAACTGGAAGCATATTCTGAAATGTGTGTGTCCTGCTGGAGGGAAGCACTGGTTATGCTGCAGAGAGAGGGTGGAAAATTATTGGTAGGTGAAGAAAATATCCTTCTCTTTTAGTAAGGTTGAAAGGAGTGGGAGGAATCAGTGACCTTAAATTCAGGACTTTGCGCTTTGAGTTGGAGGAGGGGGAAACAACAGGGGAAATGAAGACTAATTCATAGTGTTTTCCTTCAGTACTTCCTGCAGTCTCCCCTGCAGTATGATAACTTTGGAAATGCCTGAATTTTGACAGCATTTCATACAGCAGAGAACTACTGTGGGGTTTATGCTGCAGTGCTCTTCAAAGACAGAATTAGCATTGAACAATGTGATGTTAATGGCAGGTTCTTCTGTGTCTTGACTGCTCCTGTTTATTTTGTGATGTGACAACAAGACATTTATGGTTAAGAGACTCCAACACAGGTCTCCAGTTCACTCACCTACAGGTGAATGTTAACTCAGATGTGAATAGAAAATAAAGTTACTGCACAAAAGCCATTACTGAAAAATATTTTGTACAGACCAGCTGTAATGTTTCTGACTCTGATGTATATAAAGATGTAAAAAAAAAAAATTGCTGGTTTTAGTTTAATGGTTCATTAATAAACATAAAATAGCAGTGATTTTGTCTTTGCTAACCCATTTCTTGATAAAACAAAACAGACTTATTTAAATATAGATATGTATGTGATAGCTGCAGGCAAGTTATTTTTATCATTAATTACAACATTAGAAACCAATCATATAAATATGTTACTATAGACCAGTCTCCTTATGTCTAATTCAATTTAAAATTTGTGATTTTTGTGGTGTGTTCTCTAGTAATAATGGAATTCTTGGCTGTAACAAGAAACAAGGAGTTGGCTGGTTTAGGAAACATCATGGAGATTTCTCCTTTGGTTCCTCCCTTGTCTTCTGAAAACCAGAGGGTCCCTGGAAAGTTCTTTCTATTGCATTTATGGGTGTGTTGTTATTCAAGTCACACAACACCGTGGCTGACTCCCTTCTCCAAAGCACTCACCTGCAAGGCCTTCAAACGCCCATCTCCAGGAGGTGGTCACTGTTAGAAGGATTTTTTTCTGCCTTTTTATTTAGAGTACCCAGTAGAGAGGGCTTTCTGTTATGCCCATTTTACCAGGAGAGCTAAATAGGTTAGTGAGCTCCATTGAGCCTAATCCAGGGGTTGAGTATTTTAAGGTTGTTTGCTGGACAGTTATTAAGTTTTTTCAAGTTTTCCATTACTTTCACACTTGACAGGAGTAACTTAGTCAAATCATGGTGCAATATCCACATGCTTTGTAGGAATCTGTACATCTGTTTGGCAATCAGAATTTGATTTATTCTTCATTTGAGCTCAAGTGCGGTTTGAATTTGACTGATGCCACCTGTCCATTCTAGAGCTGCAGTGCTTCCTTTGCCTCCCAAGCCATTACAGTGACATCACACGGAAATGACACATTTACTAATGTTGCACGAGGCCTTCAGGATTATGGAAGATAGTATGTCTGTAAGAAATCCATGTAGTGCATATGACGTTGACAAGAGAGTTGCTCTGCTGTTAGAAATCCAAATCCTTTTTTTATTTTAGCTTTAAAAGAAAAAGTATTGGAGAAACTGAGAACCGTAATGTGGGCTGTCCTCACTAAAGGGAATGTAGTATAGTGGGCTAAAAACCTTCACTTTCTGTATTCCCCTTTGGAGGTAAGAATATCTGGCATTTTGCAGGAAGCTCTTGATCAGCACTATACAAGATAGGGCCCGATGACTTTAAATTTCCAGTTCTGTTCACAAGATATGTTCTTTCCAATCACTTTTTTTTAAAAAAATCTTTTTTTAGAGAATCATTAAGCAGAGACAGTTTTATGACAATGAGTTCAAAAATATTCTGGGAACAGCAGACTAGTGCACAAAATGTGTTGCCTGCCTCCTCCCCCTAGTTCTTTCAAATAACTAGAGGTCATAACCCCCAAAATCTGGCTGTTGGCTGTTGGTTAGTAGAGACCAGCTGAAACCCTGGTAAGACAAATCTCCACAGCTGTATCATATGTCCTTTATTGTCAATATATCTGCAAAACCTGCCAACTGCTTGTCACTTAACATAAAGTGGATGCAGAGGGGGGTGAAGTAGAAAGAGAAACAGATCCTGCTGCAATCTGGAGGTATGTTGATCTGGTAAACTTTTCTTATTTACTTCTGTTTTTTTTCCTTTCTCTGCTTATCCAGCCTATTAAAAATAGAGGCACGGTATGTATTCAGCCACTAAGTGCAGATTTCAAAACCAGCTCTGTCTTTTGTTTCCCTGGCAGGTAATTGCCAGTCCTGTGTAACAGGGCAGCAGCTGTGGCCAGGTGGAACCCCAAGGATGGAGAAAAAAGCTCTGATCCTTCAGGTTTTTAGGCTGGACTGGACACTGCCACAGACTCCAGAGTACTCTCCACACTGTCTCAAAGCAGAATCAGCCCTGGCCCCACCTCACCTCAGTCAGGAGAGCCCTCCTGCTCTGGCTCAGCCACCCAGGACCCCCCCAGTGCCTCCTGCAGTGCTGCCAGCACGCCAGGGTTGCTCTCAGTATCACAATTTTCAGCAAGATTTTGTTTTTGCTAGGAACAGACAAATTCTATTCCAAAGATACTCTTTCTTTGCTCAAGGGGATGCAGATTTTAGAGAGCTATTCTATGGGGTAAGAGGAATTCATCTTTGATAATACTTCTGGTACAAGAGGATGGGAGAATGTAAGAGAAAGAAGGAGAAAAGCTTGCTTACTTTTTCCATTGTTATCCGTCCAATATCACAGAAAGAATGAGATCCCAAGAATGGGATCTTATTCTTAAAACTGAACTTTGTTTCAAGTTTTGGAAAAATATTGCGGTATATCTTTGGAGGTTTTTTGGGGTTTTTTTTGTAAAAAGGAATTTTTCTAAGGCAATTTGGAATCCATTAAAGAGAACAAAAGTTGGTAGATAATAATTTGTTGGCCAATTCCAGTTTTTATTCCCATTTATGTTGCCCCATGGAAAGGCAGAGCAAGAGCTTCGGAGAGAAAACCTGCCCCACAGGGAGGTGTCCCCCATGCCCAGGAAAAGCTGTCCCCTCTGAGTCACTGAAAGCCACACAGATTCTTACCTGACCAAGGTCTCTGATCTCAGAAAAAGTCACAGAACAATCCTGCTCCATTTTTAAAAAGCTACTGGAAGAAAACAAACTATTGGAATGAGAATACCCAAAGCATTGTTTCCTGGCCTCCAATAAGGACCTACTTTTCCAGCCTTGACTTAACCTGCCAGCTAGTCCTGCAGGGAATAATACGAAAGAGAAAGGATACAGATCATGCTCAGATTGCAGCTAATTATTAAAAATGGCTTAGTTGTGTTTATTTTTAATTGCTTCAAACCTCAGTAGTGTAATGGAGCTATTAAGAAATAACTCTCTGAAAGAGTTAACAAAAAAAATTTTAAAAATCAGATAAGGTCCCCAATGCACTTTTGCATTTTATTGACATTTTAATTAAGACTCTAGTATACTTCAGGGATCTCTGCACTTAAATAGAAACCATTTTAATATGCTACACTGGCAAAGAGTAATAGATGAATACAGACCCATATTCCCATATGTTTTATGGTACTTAGTGATTCTTTTGTACAATGTATTATGATGTTAAGACATTTTATGAGTTTCTATTGGCTAAGATGAGCCATATCAAATTATAATTTTGCTCAGTGGATTTTACTGTAAGCAGATTAAATAGGGCACGTTCTGTATTTATTGTACAGTTAGAGCTGCCTGGTTTTGTTTTTCCCATTGTAGTCTTCATTTACTTTTCCCTTTAAAGTGAATATAACAAGCATTATATGAAGAAATTGCTTGGCTCCATTTACCGTGATCTGAGGTGGTTGTCTGCTGGATTTTTTAAAATAAAAGTTGTTGGAGCTGAAAGGATATTTCCCCCCTGATAATATTGATTTAAATGAATTCTTATCTATTTAACTGTGCCACTAACATGCCTGTGAATATTTTTCTTTTTAAATAGACAAGTTGGCATCTAGTAGTATTATCTGGAGACTCCAGCAAGCCAAGAGAGATGAGATTATTTGTCCCATTTTGGACTCAGGAACAGGACTGTGTGCTCAAGGGGTGACAGATGCAGTCTAACAACGCTTACCAGCTCAGGAGTTTTGAGGATTTTGAGCAACACTGAGTTGTAACCCCACTCATGAGCACCATGAGACAGTGTGAATGCCTCTCCAGAACTAAATTAAGGTGCTCAAATGTGTAACTTAGTACAGCACCCAGTGGAGCCCCACAGCTGGAAGGCGGAAAGACCTGTCACCATTGTCACATGAAACAGCTGGGGTGAGAAGCACAGATGTGTTACAAAGTCAGGTTAAATGCTGATGCCCACTTTTACTGTTTTTCTTATTTTTCTCATAACAGACTCTTTCTGCTTGGTAGGCTAAGTCCAAAATCTTATTCTCATGAGAATGTCAGTGTAAGCAGTTGTCCCCCATATCTCAAAAACCATCTCCAAACAAGTGAGAGCAGCTGCAAGGAATGGAGAGGGAACATTCCAGCTGGTCAAAATGCTGATTCAACAAAGCCTAAACTTTGAGGGGAGTGTGTTAGTATTGATGGAGGGTTTGTAGAAAAAAGGCCTTTGGTATTCCATTTCTTTTATACTAGCAAGGTTTTAATGCTGAAATTTTATTTTGGGAAAAAATATTAGAAGAAAATATGTCTTTGTTCAAACATATTTCTCATGGCATAAATGAAGTGTTGTAATTGAATGTGGAATCTGAGACTATCTTTTAGTTCAGCTTTTCACTTTAGATGATTTTACTGCTTCCAGAAAACTTTTACTTGCTTCTGAAGTACCCTAATCCTGCTGCTCTATTTTTCCTTGAAAGCTGTCTTTTCTAAAGCAATTGTGTTATTGTTCTATTGTGATAACTGATGTTTTAATTTAGAGAAGGTTGATGAAGAGGTGAAACTATTCAGAGAGATGAGGAATTTGTATGTTTGGTACCAGCATCATCAGACAAGGCTGACTTGAAATCTGTAGATGAATGAAAGGAGAATGGAGCAGAGGAACAGCACTCAGTCACTGAGGATATTGATGGACATGATCAAAAAGGGGAAAGGGTCAAAAAATACCTTCAAATTAAGCCATTTTAAGGCAAAGTGAATTAATGTGCATGGATTTTCTTTTATATACTTTCTATTAATACATTACAGTGGGAGAAAAAAGAGGAAGATGCTGCCTTCAGGCTTTCTCATCCCTTTTTGGGATTTTGTTCAGAATGTTCTGTACTTCTACATGCTAAAGCCGCACTGTAAGGGTAGGACCTTTAAGTAAAGATCATCCAAACCTCTTTGGGGCCAGCTGGATCCCAGGAACAGCTTCAAACCCTTCAATTCTTCCTTGTCACTGATAAAGGAGTTGGTACCTGAGGTCATATTCCCCCTATGTTAAACATAATAAGTGATAAATTCTATGTTTTCAAACTAATGTTCTGTGAACCTTTGGTTCTATGAACCTCATTAGAAAAACAGATGAGGTAAGATGAGACCTGGACCTTCAGGTCCATTTGTCTGTAGCTTAGTGGTGAATGATTTCTTTCTGATTGAGGTTTTTGGTGTGCTTCAGCACAATTCTGCCAGAAAAGGGCCTGTATGTCACGGGTGGGAACACTTCATTGGCACGGGGCTAAAGAGAGCCTTTGCCACCACAGCTCTCTGGGATTCATTAATCCATTCAAATGATATTGCTCATTTGGCTTTAAGTGTATCTTCCCTGAGCAGGAAGGTTTCTGCCATGGTGCATGACAACATCTGTCAGCGCCTGTCCTTGTTAGCCACACAGTCCGCTGAGACCTCGTGCTGAGGACCAAAGAGAAGGAAAAGCCTGACATGAAATTCAAGCCTTTCACATCCAGCCATGCTTACATGGTTCCTTGTTGCCCGATTAGGGGGATCCCAGCACCTTTGAAGATGGCTTTGCATGGTTGTGCCACACAGGCACTGGGGATGATGCCAGCTGGGGAATTTGGAGGAAAAAATTCCATGTGTAACTCCAGCATTTGTTATATCTCATCATAGAGGAATTTTTTGAGATGTTTATTGTAAAATGATGATTTCCCTCCTTTAAAAAAAGGCAAGACACCACAAAACATCTCCCTGTGTTGATTCCCTTTCTCTGGTGCATTGATGGGTATATTTAGGCATTATCTTGCATGTTTGTAAATAAGGAGAAATCAGTGGCATGTGAATAAGTGTGCTGCTTGATCAGGCCTTTGTCTGCATTCATGTTTAGTCAGAGCACAGTTCCCCCCCTTTTCCTTCCTCCTTATTAATGTCTCCTGGTTTTTGGTCCTCTTCCTTCCCCCCACCCCCCTTCCTCACTCCATCCCCCCGCTCCTTGCAACAACCTTCTGCCACCCACTGCTTCTTCTTCCCTCCAGAGGAGCTGATAAGCAGCTGTTTTTGGAGGCACAGCTAATGCCATCCCTCGGGGGGCTGTGGGCGAGGAGGGGGGTGCTGGTGCACGGGAAGCCGGGTGTCCCTCATGGAGAGCAGAACAAGTCACCTCCGCAGTCAGCACAGCAGCCGCCCGCCTTAGGCCTAGCACGCCGACTTTATCTCCAAATTCAGATCTGGTTCACAGCCCCATGCCAGACATGTGCTTTTTTTTTTGCTTTTTTTTCAGATGCCTAAGGAATTCCTTGGTATTAAACTTAGGGAGAGACAGGCAGAGAATGTGGTGAGAATGCGTTGCTTTGTCTGTTTTAGCATGTGCTAGCAATAATTCCTGATGCCGTCTTGCAGGGGAGAAATACTGCCATGGTAACTTTTAACATAAGCATGAAATCAGCAAGCTCCACTCTGATATCTCTTGTAATTAAATAGCTAATAATGTACAATTGTAATTTATACTAATGCTTTTGATATTTGGTCTTTATCTCGGAGCCCTTACCTCTTGGCGAGGCATCGTATCAATGTGGACATGGTGCTGAGGGTGGGGCGAGACAAGAAAGGGATCTGGGATACCTCATTATAAATGTGAGGCTGGTGCATGAACCGTGTCTGCAGCAATCAAACAGCTAATTGTTATGATTTTGCTGATAGTGTCTTAGCTGTAATATCCTGCACTGTGTCAATTTTTCAACCCTTAATGTAACATATTTGCATATCGAACCATCACAGTGACTATCCTATCAGCTGTACTTGAGTGTGTGAATCAAAAATGCATTGTTCCCCGTGCCCTTCAGCATATCGGATCAAAAAGCAAAGCTAAGAGATAATTTTTATTTCAATTATTTTTTTTTGGGGACTTGGAGAAGTAATCGCATAGACAGTTTCCTTAAAGATAAACCCCTTGCTCATACATGCGTTAAAATTCAGCTTGCAAGGCACCTAGTGTGGCTGAAGCCTAGATAAAAGAATTGAATTTTTGAAAAAATGAAAAAAAAAAAAAAAAGAAGAGAAGCCAGCATTTAAAGTGTCCTGTGAAAGAAAGAAGGCATTTGGCCTTAGGCATGTGCATCCACAAGAGACAGCTTCAACTCTTATAAAGTGGGGAGTTTTGTGTGAGCACAGATGCATTTTGTTTTCCTATGAGGAAAAGATGATTAAATTATCAGAAACAAAGATAAAAACCCAGGGCTTCCTGGATATTCTTCTTTCGCCTCCCTTGTGTCTCACTTACTCCTACTGCTTAGCAAAGGTGCTGACTTTATCTCTCTAAGCTTTAGTTTAAATGTCCAACACTGCTTATTAATGAAAGTAGTAGGCTTTTGTTTATTACATGTAATAATGGTGAATATGACTATTTAATATAAATCTGACATTTAAATTCCACTTAGTTCCGAGATTCAGTTGATATAAACGAGTAACTCTTTACCCTAGAGTAAAAACTCCCTCAGTCTGCATTTTAAAGCATTGAAGTTTTCAAAGTAATCAGTTTTTTTCAGAGGAACCAAATTGTGAAGACATCTGTTATGTTATTAATTTCACATAAATCTTAAGCTCCTCAAGGCCTGAAATGAGGCTTCATTCAAGCCGAATTAATGAAACATGATTGTAAGTCCCTTGCATGGAAATGCTGTCATACAGTATTGAGTTGCTTATAATCACTGAGTAATCTTGCAGGCTGCCAAGGGAGAGCTACTTTAAATCCCTCCATAAAACAATATCTGAAAATATAAGAACACTAACTATATCCTGGAAGATTAATAGCAGATGAAAATTTCTATGAAATGAATCATTCTTTCTCAGTAAAGGATACAAACATTTCCAGTAACTGCAGATTGTATAATGTGGAGCACAATCTATGATCCAGATGCGAGGTGCGTTTAAGCTCCGAGATTCGTTCTAAATACAAAGTTGCTTAAGTGTGTGAGAATTCTATATAACAGAGAAAATGCTGGGAATTATATAGGTTTCTAATTCCATATGGGCCAAATCCTGAAGGATATAGTCAAAACTCCCCCTGACCTTTTTTGCCTCAGAAGGACCGAGGGATTTGGGAATATGTGTAAATATTGCACGGAGTGAATGATAACTATTCATAATGAGTAAGAAGTAGCATTTTAATTTTGATTTCTTTCTTTGAACACTATTTGATTTTTGGTCTTTTAATTGAGCAAATGAAACTTGCTATTCCTTTTAAAAAAATTAATACAACAGTAGCACACAACTTATTTTTAATGTTGAAACAGGAACTTTTGAGAGGCTTAACTGCCTTAATCAAACTTCAAAATACTTCATTGATCTCCAACTGAATTGGGAAATAAAAATCTGCATATGATGTTTATTACACAAATCTTCTGAGTCCTGTTAGCTTTGATATTTTTTTTCCTTAAAAAACCCTAAAAAAATCAAAGATGATTAAATACAAAGACAATCCTTTTCATGTAGTGGCATATTATGCAAACTAAATTATAAGGACAGTGTATACCTAGGGTATGTGATACCTGGTAATTACTCCACAATTAGGAACCTTAGTGACAGTGGTATCTTACATAATGTGACTTTAGGTGCAGCTGTTTGAACCTGCATTACACAAGGCTTCAAAATGTCAGCAATTTCCTTCTGGATTTTCAGCTTAAAAATTTTTCTGCTTTTGGCCCCCAACACCTCTCTCTGTTCTGTCAGATTTGAAAGCATTTTTTTTTCTCCCAAATGTTTTTGCTGAACATGATCACGGCTTAATTAATTATAAATAAATAATTATAGCAGTTGTATATATGCTCCTGGTCAGCAGCTGTTGGTATTGAAAAATACTTTGATGTTTTATACAAGGGAGGTGAGAACAGTTCTAGGAGTAGTTGCAGGAGACTTGTTTATGTGTTTTGATGGTATGAATAAGATTTGTACTGCAGTTGTGAACATATCCCAGCATTTGAAGTTTTCTTTAGGACTGTAATTTGAGAGACATTGTACACATGTACAGTGTGAAATTTCAAGTGTCATTATAAAATGACAAAAAGCTTTTATACCATTATCCTGTAGGATCCTGGTCTTGCCAGGCTGGCAAAAAGTAAAGTGGACTCTGAGAATTTATTTTGGTGGGGTTTTTTTACATAAAATTCTGTATGATTCACAGAAGAAAGATGCACTAAAATCTAGCTGCACTACTTGAAATTCTGACAACCTCAGTATGAAATAATAAAGAAAAAAGGCAGCTAGGTCTGCGTTTTACCCATTAGTCAGATTCAATATTACTTCAAAGATGTTCCAAATCTGCATTTGAGTACCATATGTTGACACTGTGTTTTGGACACTGGAGATTACTTGAAGTACTGCAACCATGACTTGTACTCTTCCTCTGTAATCCTTGGTCTCCAGGGCATTGCTGAATTCAGAGAGAAGCAAACAGAGCAGGACTGGGGGTTTGTTGTCTTGGTTTGGGGGTTTTTTCCCTGCTTTTTGGGTTTTTTCCCCTGCTTGGGTTTCCCTGCTTTTTGGGGTTTTTTCACTGTTTTTTTCCCTACTGTCTGTTTCGGGTGCTGCTTTCTTGTTCACCTCTGTGAATCCATGTCAAAATAAACGGAGACCTTATCTAGAGAGTGCCACGCTTTGAAGTGCAGAGATGCAAATCCAAACATTGCATCACACTGTCAGATACAGAAATTAGTAGCATCCTGCATGTCCTTTGAAGTTCAAGGCTGTGCTTCCATGGAGTGTATTTCCATACAGGAATCAGATGGAAGCTATTCAGACTCAGATAGCAATAATGATTTACTTGCAGTAAATCTTACAGTTTTTGGCCACACTTAGGGTATGATTTAGTAAATACTTTTCGATCAGATGTTACTTATTAAGATATTACTCCCTGCCCCCCCAACTATTTTTTAATTAAAGGCTAGAGATCTAATGTGTTTATTTTTTCTACACATATGTAAAAAATCAAATGACTATTATATACCATAGTAATTTTTGCATCTTTTTAAAATACTGTGATTTACAAACTTTGATAGAAAATAGAACTACTTGACTGCAGCAGCTGTTTAATTACAGTGGAGAGTATTTTAAAATGTCAACTTCAGTGGTGGTCTGTTCTGAACAGTGAGGAGAATAAAGTAGGCTGGACGTAGAAGCGGCACATTGGTAACTGCAAAATTGTCAGAGGCACTAAATTCTAATGTTTAATTGCTTTTTAAATAAATACTGCCTCCTGATCATGGTGCTGCAGCCAACATGCTGTGACCACAGCTCCCTCTCCATCCCTCCTCTGGCTGGGAGTGCTGCTGGCTCTCTCTTGTTTGCACAGTGCACAACGGGAAGATCCAGTTTCTTACGTCTTTCAGCAAAAATTCTTAAAGCTGCTCCAAAACTTGATTCAGCCAGCTTTGGGCAAGATCCAGCAGACCAGATTTTCTTTGGCTTCATTTGTAGGTCTTCAGCACCCATAGCTGAGGCCAGATTTTTATAGGTGCACAGTGCTTAACAGTCCATGGTTGATAGTTTGAGGTACTTGCAAAATGCAGTCCCCTTAATAAGTGAAGAGAGGTTTTCTAGACACCACTCAGACACCTGGACTTAAGCTTTAATATTTGTTCTGCTTCTTGAGCCACTTCCCTTTCTTCACTGTCAATACAGCCAAGAAGATGGCATCCCTTGTTGTGAAACTCGACTCTGTGGAGATTCCCCTTGCTTCCAGTTTTGGATCTTTGAGTGTAGGAAGCTCCTGAAGCACATTTGTTATATAATGAGAGAAAATATCAGTTCTTTAGAGGAATGTGTGGTCTAGGTTAAGATACTGTTCAAATTTGTGTATCCAGATACCCTGACCAAGAGCCTTATCTCTGTATTCAGCATCCCCTATGGGCTTCTAACAACAGATCAAAAGAGAATCATCCTTTTTTACAGTTAACAGACCAATAATGTTCTTTTTTCTCTCTTCTCTCTCCTCAAAACTGCTGCTTACTGAGTTCTTTGGGCTTACACTGTACTCAGAGGGAAACTAATGGGACTCCTTTTATACAGTATAATTGCAACTTGAACAATAGATTATTTGCTTGACCATAGGGGGCACTTGTCTTTCACTTTAGATTAAATAGTTTGGAGAGAAAGGATCTTTGCAATACAGCTGCAAAGCAGTAATGCATACATGTATGTGGATGGGAAGTATTTGTGCAGCCATATATTACATCCAAACCCTGAAAGGTGGAGGAAGGAATGAAAATGGAACTGCTTTGAAAAGAACAAACCATGAACTAGGTCTATATTTTATTTCTTTCCACTGGGCAAAAAATAGAAGCAAGATGGGAAAAATGAGATTATTTCACATGGTTCTTGTTGTTATGCAGATTGCCTCTTTAAACCCATACGTTCAGCACATCTGGCTCCCTTGTGAGTCTGCTCTTTGAGCTGGGAGGAAAAATGCACAGTGAGATTAAGGGCAAAATAAGGTGGAAGGACAGCAAGGGAGAATAGTTGTGGAGTGAGGACTAGCTGGACTAAGAATTTCCCTGAAAAGCTCTAAATCTGTGTTGTCTTCCCCAAAACCTTTCCATCTTACTGCATCAAAAACTGCTCTCATTCTCTCTCTCATAACTGTGAGTGGTCAGGCTGGGGCTGCTCTGTGAGCACTGCCAGGAGGGCTGACCAGCTTTGCCTGATTTGCTTCTGTCTCCTGGTTTTCCTGCTCCTATTCCTGTCTTTTTCCTGGATCATAAACTCCTAGGGACAAGGGCTCTGCTCTTTATGGTGCTGCTGCTGCTTGCACAGCTGATGAGTTTCCTGCTGGGATAAAGCAAATACCACCTACCTTATTTTTTGTTCTGAAGCAAAGGCAGCACCTGAGACCTCCCCTCACAGATCCTCAAGTGAGGACTTGTTTGTTCACACTGTGCCAGTGCTTTGCTGTGCTCTGGGCAGACAGCTCTGGAAAAGCTCCCTGGGGAGTGCAGGGCTCTGGATACAGGGCAGCCTCCTTCCCCCTGCAGGGAGGTGCTGCAGCCTTGTCTCCAGTGATCCAAGGAGCACGTGGGATGTGTAGTGCTGGAGCACATGGAAAGATGACATTTGAAGCAGGCTGTTGATGAGAGTCTTGCTGTACCAGTTGTTACGTGGTGGAACTTTTGAAGTCTCCATGAAATTTATCATCACCACAACGGACCTTGCAGAAGGAAGATGCTCAATAAAGCACCTACATGTTTTAAACAAGTCCACACACACAAACCTGGAAATAATCATCCTGTATATCTGCTTGCATCACAGGATAGATGGTCAGGACCCCTATGAGTCAGCCTGCTTCATACTGAACTGCTGCTTCCAGTTTATTCTGTGAAATATAGCTCTGAAATCCTGAATGATCCTTGCTGAGAGATGTGAACCTGCAGAGGACCTACCTGGCTGTGGTCTCAGAAATCAGTGTTGAGGCTCACTAGAAGATAGCCAAGTGGGTTTTTTTCCCCACAAAATGTATATTGAGTAACCCTGTGTAAGTGATGCTCCATGTTATAATTTGGAAAAAATTCCTCCTCAGAGAAATTTTCTGGATTGTGTTCCTTTTGCTGGAAAAATCTTCCCTTTGTGAATGAGCTATTCATAGCTGTACAAGGGAGGCTGAAATGGCTCACATTTTTTCAGCAGGGTAAGCCATATCTTTTATCTCTTGTTACACTTCCAGCTCCCTGTGCACTACATGACTGAGACAATGCACTAAATAGGTCACATGTGTAAACTAAATCCTTATAAGATGTTACCAACACTGTTACTCTCTCCACAACTTGTTCTCAACTCCTCCAAAGATAACTACTATTATTTCAGGTTATTTTAAGTCAGGATTTTGAGTTTATTTCTTGCTCCCTCCCCTTTAGAAGATATATGAGCTTTACCAAATACTTTTAGACACGGGAACACAGGGCTGTCTTTTGAATGCTTGGAGTGGATAAAGACAAAGAAATCCAATGAGCTGTGACAGCCATATAACCAGTCTCTGCTAGCTGATCCTTGCAATATGTCTGTGGTTAGATATGCAGCTCCCCCAGTGCTTCCCTGCGGGCTCTCCTGCCCGCTGCTCAGAATGCAGCCTGCGCATTTTGGACACTGCTGCGAGCTGAAAGGAACGTGGGAGAAGATCTGTGGTTTGGACCTGAGCATTTAAAGGTTGTCACAACACTTGTTCCTCTTACTGAACAGGGGAGAATTGTGTTCTTGCAAGCTGGTCCCCTCTGGAGTGCCGTTTGGCACACAGCTTTTTGTTCCACCGTGTGGTTTCAAGGTGAACCCGTTAATTCAATATGACCCTTTTAAGAACTCCAAACATTACATGCTGCAAGAGGGAAACAAAGCACTTAGTGGTATGAATCATGTTTTAAGATGGAGCAGAGGTGGTGTTTGTGTTGCCCCAAACAGTTCCATTTTCAGTGGAATGAATTTATCTTAGGAAAGCTTTGGGACATGTTATGCCTAATTGCTTTTTAAATTTCAGTGATTTTGCCTTTGCTTTGGGGGAAGGGGGATAGTTTGGCTGGCCTAGGAGGCTTGTGACTGACTTTACCTGGCCAGATTATTTGAATTACCTTGTCAGTTTGGACTAACTTTAAAACAGTGCTTTTGAACAGTCTGCCCTTTCTATCAGGTTAAGTCGTTGCTCCTGATGATTTTCCATCAGAGCTCTTGCTCAGCTGCTTCCTTGGTCTAAAGCACTGCTGACAAAATCCTGGAAGAAGACATAGAGAACATGCTGTCATGGGTTGCACTGTCTCCTCCAGACTACTTTCATTTATTTAGTCATTACAGACTGAAATGGTAATGCTGTGATGCAGCAGGAGATTGGAGGTCCAGGTAGCTGGAGTTTGGGATCTGACTGGGATTACAGAAGGTGATCAGAGGGGTGTTTTATTTCCTGGGCTGATGCAGGAAAACCCCCCCATTTTCATTAGCCTAGCACCCAGTGGACAGCCTTGTCTTCATATAGCCCTGGTGTAACCAATGGCAAGTGTATCTTCTTGTGATGGTTTTCTGCTGGGTAAATAAACACTCCTGAACCCAGCCCAATGTGAGGTGAGGGGGGCAGGCGTCCCAGAGATGTTTTAATGTGCTTTTGCTCATATATTTCAGCTGAGTCCTGCAGAACACTATTGTGACTCAAAAACATTTTATTGATATCTGTATTAGAGAGCTCAACAGGTACTTAGAAATCCTGGGGGATGGAAATACTGTACCTCTCTAAACAGACAGAAATGTGTTGACTTTTCAACTGTGCAGCACTTAAGCACTGTGCCTTTCAGCACCTTTTCTCCAGTTGTTACAATATCTGAAATTCTTGCTGGGGGAAATTGCTAGGGAACATCTGAAACATAATTTGTAGGAAACTTTTGAAATATTATTTCAATAACATTTGGTTTCCTGAACTTTATAGTGTGGTTTATGCTCAGGAATATTTTGGATACTTTGGTGGTCTGCTCGGTGTCCTGCCAGTCATTGCACACCTTCCCCTCTTACCAGTGAGGGGCCATTGAACAGTGGTGCTGGTGGCAGTGGGGCAGCCACAGGATGGGGAAAGGTGAAGGAATAGCTAGAGGTGACAAGAAAGACAACATTTTCTAGGATTTATTTGTGGAAGGATGGAGCACACCTGAAAGGAGAAATAATTTCAGAGAAGCAAAGGTAGACCCAGGGATGGCACCCTCTGTTAGGCAGAGCTGCCTGGTTTGTGTGTGTTAGGAAAGCTCCCTGAGGAGAGGTAGAAGTGCTGCTCAGGTGAAGTGCTGTGGCTTTTCCTGCAGTGTCTGCAGCCCTCCAGCCTGGACACTGGCCCACGGGCACAGCATGGCTTGGGCAGTTGGAATATCTGGGTGCTGCTTATGGAACTCTTCGGTGTTATATTTTCTGCTCACACTTTCCTTTGCTCCCCACAACCGTGGCTGCTCCAAAAATGTTTTAATGCTTACAAATAAGGAAAACTGTAGACATTCTATGCAGAGCCATCACATTGAGAGTGTGATGAGTCCATACATTGCTGCAGTGAGGCAGGAAGAGAAACTTTTATAATTCATGAGTAGTGAAAGCTTTCTTTACTTCTGGGATAAATATTCCAACCCGTTAGGTATACTTTATATGTAACATTTACATCTTGCTGAGTGATTAGTTTAAACAGCTATTTTTATCCTGCATTTCAGCCCACAACTCTCTAATGTTAATTAGTATTAGGAAGGAAGTATGTTTTCTTCACATGCCATAGCAAATGTGCTTTATATAATGATTACAGGACTTGTTTGATCTTTTGTTTTTACTGAACACACTCTACAGCACTGACGGCAAACTGTTTGGTTTTAGTTTTCTTGTGCCCTGGGCTGTTTTCCACTGTGTGAAATTGCTGAACTTTTTTTTTAGGTGTTTTTTTTTTACAATCATTGAAACTGTTGGAGTAAGATAGAATTTATTGTAAAGGTTCCTTAAATTGCTGTCTTTCAGTGAACAGTTCAAATAACTCCTGCCTCTCCCTGTTTTGGGGACGTTTGAGGGGCACAGTTAAAACTGATAATGTCAGAAGTTTGGACAGAGGTGTTCAAAGGTCACAAGCTGTTCAAGTATTGAACAAGGAGAGCATTAGGGGTGGGGTAGCCAGAATATACAAACCTTAGTGAACAGACATTGACAAATATTTAGAAATAATTATGTGAAGCATCCACGAATTGCACAAATAGGGAAGCTTCTATGGTTGTTCCCATTCTGCATTCATGATTGCAAATAATACAGAGACAGTTTTAGTTGATACATATGCACATAGAAATAAAGGCATAATTATAGAACTCTTGAAAGGCTTTTCTTGCACTATTACAAAGAGAGGGGAGCTGCTGATTCAAGCCCTCTAGCTCTAGGAAAGGGAGAAGTATGAACCTGAATACAAATTTTTTACTTCCTTTCTTTAGTACTTTGAAACTTCAGATCTAATACTTTGCCTGAATACTAAATGTCTATATTTTCTAAAAAGGTTTTCCTCCCAGTATTTCCTAGAACTACCTAAAAGCACATGGAAGAAACCACTTGTTATTCTAGACCCCATCACAAAAATCAACTTGATGTTTCTCTTAATTAATTTAGAATAAACCAAGTGCATTATTACAGCTGCTTTTAGTTGTGAACCTGTGACTATGAGTTCTGTTTTTCTTAGAACCAAGGAAAGTGGCATAGTTCATTTTAAACAGTTACATCCCAGGATCAAACTACTGATCTGGCATGTCAGTGTGGAGAAATTAATGGATTAAGAGCCCATAAGGCTTTTAAATACTGGAATATACTGCTCTATAACTTGCAACTGAGCTCTACATTGATGGACTGAACTGATTTCTACAAAAAATGCACACATTTTGCATTTCACTGGCTATGGATGCCAATTCTAGTAGGCAATCACCAGATCTGTGGTGCTTTTTCATTAATTAAATTGAATTCAGCTTTCCTACCTTTCCTACCTTCATTACTACTGTACAGCCTCCATATCTGTAGGTGTTCAGCACTGAGGTTTCAAAAAGAAAATTAAATAATTGTTTAGGTGTAGGAGACGGAAGCTAAACCCACAAAACAACCAAGGAGAAAGAAGGGCAAAGAGCCAAAAGAAGAAAGGATGAATCCATCAGAGCGAGGGGCGAGAGTCCTACCTCTGCCCTGACAGGTGCTCAGCCAGGGTTTGGGTTTCTGGGATCAGACCTGTTGTTTCAGAAGATTTCAGAAAGCTCAGTCTGCTTCAGAGCCATGGTCTGGGGGTCAGTGTTCCACTTAACATCCTGGCAAGATGGATCAGTTGGAATATGGATTGAGTGCCCCACAGCGCCAAACCCCTTTCCCTTCCCTCGCAGGTCTTCCTGTCCTGCTGCTGCCTTTAAGGCAGGGGTTCACGTGGCTGCTCCTTTAATGGGGGTGAGTCTGCCACTGTGCCCCAGCCCTCAGGTTTTGTTTTAGCTGTTTTCCCTTGGCTGTGTGTGAAAGGAGAGGGAAGGAGCGGCAGCGGGCGAGCGGCAGCCGCGGGAAGCGCTGAACCCTCGCAGCGGCTGAGCCGGAGTCATCAATAATGCAGAATGAATTCCTGCTTCCCTCGGAGCTGAGGAAATAATACCCAGCTGGAATTGAGCGAGTGGTAGGGGACACGGCACCCTTGAGACGGCAGGGCTGGAACTCCTCAAGGGGAGAGCTTTGGAGAATTGAGTTTCTCCCTGCGTATGCCTGATTTCTTCTCCTGCCCACTAGAAAATTGAGAAGTCAATTGGCCTTTTATTGTTGGGCTTGAAATGACTTTTCTCCTGTTTTTTTTTTCTTTTCAATTAATGTTTTATTGAATTTTGAGAAAGGTAGATTTACAACTGCCACCGCGAAGGAGGGGAGAGAGAAATAAATATAAAATATTCAGGCTGGGCAGTGAGGAGGCTGGGCTGGAGCCTGTGTCTCCCCTGAGACAAAGCCCCTTCCCAGGCCCTCAGGAGCAGCCAGAGGTGACTGGTGGGAGCCACTGGTATGTGCTGCACCTCGTGGGGGCTCTGGGGGTGTTCAGGTGCATTTTCTATCTGAGGGTGAATGTGCAGGCTAATGTTGCTATGGAGTTCTTTTTTCAGTTCCCTTGCCTCGTCCACAACCATTTTATCTGGAGGTTGTGCAAAAGCAAAGAGCACTGCTGACACTCATATACAGCAGCTCCTATGTGAGTAATGATTTGTGAAGATACCAGCCCTTGCTCCAGCCGTCATATGAACAAAAAGAGTTGCAGGAATAATTGCAGTGAAAGCAAATAAAAATAATGACACTGAGGATCCAGTTTGTTTGTAAACTCAAACATTTATGAAAGTCAATGTACAGGTGTCTATAATAATTGGTAGCAACACACAGTAACAATTAACTGCAGCTGTTTTCTACAGCAGGAAAATCTTGTGCTAGTGCTCAGAAAAAACAAGCTCAGGTCACCTTGCGTAGAAAAGCACTGAATCTAGTGATAAGGATTTCATCTGATTTTAATAAATGTAATCCTAGCTGTTATGACCTGTGCCATCTGTAACATTATGCAATGTATCTGTTAGGTACAGGAGATGTGACATTGTATGAGGAAGTGGCAGTGATGGGGCAGCATCTGATAGCTCAGCTCTGCAGTGTGGTGGCAGAATTCCTCTGCAATAGTAAGGCCTTTATTTACTTTAAGATATAGATTATTTTGCTTTGGCCTCAAACCCCTTATGTCATAGGTTCTGATACTGTTATTTAATTTTCAATTTATTCTGTTTTTGAAATGGCCACAAGTGAGACAATAACATTTTCTAGCTAAAAACTTTGGATTATAAGAAGTTCCAGACATTTCTGAAATGATCTGATACAACAATTTGCTATGGATGAAAGTCTGGCTTCCACTTTAACAAACTGGAATTGGAAAATATTTCTTACTTTTCACATATTCTACATCAAAGCAAAAATGACTGTGATTATTTACCAAAAATTGGAGGCATATGTCAGGTTACAGTCTACTAAAAGACTCTCATATTCAATAAAAAAAGAAATTGGATTCATCTTAGGTTAGATGGCAGATTCTCTTTGTTTGAGCTGTCATTCTGACCTGTTTTGGCAAGTTGTGATTAGAAAATGATTACTCCATCCTTAAAGTTCAGCTGCATACCTGAAAGAGTGTGGGCAGATTGGCAGGAACTGCTGTTGCTGTCCGCGATAGGTTCTCGCACATCTCCTCTGCACTCAAGAATGTTTTGCCAGCATAGAGCTCTGCTGTTTCATGCATTACATTTGGAAGCTGGGCAGAAAGGGGAGGCTGAAGATTCCCTGGCCTCCAGTGTTTTATGAGGGCATCCTTCTAGCAATCACTGTCTGTGTGGGGCAAAAGCAGATTTCTCCCTTGAGACGAGAATCCAGCAACTCTGCCAAACTCACAACATTCCCTTCCAAACATTCTGCTGCTTCTGAGGCCAGGAAACACTTCTCTTGTCCAGGGAGGGAGGAGGAGGTGGCAGTGAACCCTGACCCTCAGCCTGGGCACTGGGCTGTCCCTCCCAGCAGTGCCAGCACAGCAGAGCTGTCCCCTCCATGCCTGCCAGTGCCCACACACTTCACTGCAAGATGTTCTCCCCTGTGAAATGAACTGCTAAAAAATATATGTGCCACTAAATCTCAGACAATAGTCTTATTTTCACTGCGCTGAATGTGAATTGAAAGAAGTCCAAATGTGGAGTAAAACCCTGAGGGTCCCTTTTAGGCCAACATTATTTGATTTTGCTTGAGTCAGGGTTTTGTACTCTCTGCTGAAAGACTGTGGAGTTCTGTAAAACTGTGATCTCTCCACTTAGTTTTGCATGGCCTTGCTCAAACACAGAAGGTCGTTAGAGAACATTTCCTACCTGCTTTTCTGCCCTCCTGCCTTTAGGGGAAGTTCACAGTTCCTGCAGCCTTCAAAAGGTAGGGTTGGCTGAGCTCCTCTTCAGGAGCTGTTTGCAGGCAATTCAGAAGCAAGGCTTTCATGAGCCCTCCTGCCAAATTTCAGTATTTTCTGACAGTGTTTTTCTCTTCATAGACATTGCCACAGGAAACCTTTCACTTGTTGAGCTAACTAATCACTTACCAGGCTTTAGATGATTCCCCCACAGAAGCCAGATTGCTTATTGTGATGAGTCTGAAGTACTTTAAATATCACTTGACATTCCCCACATTAAATTGGTCATACATCAGTATAATTCTGTGTGTTTTGCTGAAGTGTGTTGAAGGTTAAGATTTGAGACATGGAACCATTCATGGTGTAAGGAGGCAGGATGGCTGCTGGAGTTTTTCAGGGCATGTTTTTTCTGGGCCTACAGCAAACCCTCATTGCTTGTTTGACAGGCAGGTTGTCTCAGGTTTTCTGGACAACAGCTTTGTAAGGTGTTCAGATATATTTTAAAATAATTCTTACAGGAAGTTCAGAAATTTGATGAAAATAATGTCTGCTCAAGAAATATTAAGACTTCTTCTGGATGTTTTATGAAGCTTCAGTCTTGCTGCTTTTGTGGTTGCTTGGGTCAGAATTGTTCTGAAGGCAAATGGCAAGAGCTGAAAATAATATGACAGTGTGTGCTGCCACAAAAGATTTCTAAGAATGGTGCTTGTGTGGTAATAATAATATTATTCTCTACCAGCCCACTGGTAATAATAATAATATTATTCTCTACCAGCCCACTGAGGTCAGTGGGCTGATAGAGAAATAATTTCATTGCCTCATTTCATAGCAAAGTACTTTTTTTTCCCCCCCACCATTTCTTCCCAAACCAGGGTTGTGTCATGTGATGCCATCACTACTATCCTGTGTTTTGGTTCAAACACAACAGTGTCACAGAGGGTTGCTCTGCCCCTGTGCAATCCATGGAGAATTTGTACATTCTTCTGTGGCCACTTCCCCTCACCTCAAATATAAACTTTAGATGGAGAAATTAATATTTTGATTTTTTGTATACAGAAAAAAGACTTATCAAGCTAAGCTGTTAAATGTTCATTCACTGAAAGAGATTTCACTTTAAATAGAATGAAGCCTCTGTGGAATTCATTGCACAATATTGTGTCCTTTTGTTCATTTTGTTAAAGGTGGAGCCTTGTGTTATAATTCCTTTCCTTCTGAGCACATTTTAACTGTACATGAAATACCACATCTGAGGAGCAGGACTTATCTTAGCCTATCAGCTCTACTGCTGTGCACATGCTGCTGCTGTATAACCCACTTGTGAAGTTGGGATGATGCGTTACCATTATTTATAAGGAGGATATGAGTTTTTGTGTAGGTTTCCCTCATTCGGCCTGGAAGTTGTACAGTTATAGTTCCCTGTTTAATAGAGCAAACAAACAAAGTTTATATAAGTACTGAAAGGGAAAGAAACTTTATTTAAGTCCTCTATTTATGCGTTCTCACCCTTTGACCAGCTCTGAAACAATGACTGTATAGCACTAATATGTGGCATTGTTCAAATTTTATTGGGGGAATATTTACTTTTATTTCAAAAGTAAGTATGAAAGATCAGGGAGAAAAAGAAAACCCCTCTGTTGGACTGATGGAAAATTTATGGCTATATAAATGAAAAGATCAGTTAAACTTTGCAATGACAGAGAGTTTGGTTGGTTAAAGCATGGTGTGAATAATGCCAAGGTCGTGGGTTTGATCTCCATATGGGCCATTCACTGAAGAGTTGGTCTTGATGATCCTTCTGGGTCTCTTCCAACTCAGACTATTCTGTGATGTTATTTAACAAGCAGGGCAGCTTTAGAATTTTCATATTACTACACAATATCTGCAGCTATGCATACATAAAAGCAGAAATCAGAGTTATAGTTACTTGTTTAAAAAGCCAATTGGATAACAGAAGGTAATATTTAACACTGGGGTCTGAGTTAAGATTGTGTTTTTGCTCTTTTACTTTGTGGAATGGAATAGTTGAACATTTGGGGTGAAGCCTGAGAAACAAAGAGCAGAAGCTGACTTCCCAGTGAATAGTCTCTCTAAAACTTATAGATTTGTGCAGTGTGTTCCTCCTGCCAAGGGACCTAGTGTAGGCACCTATGGGATGAATCTCATTATTAAAGTACTGAAATTTTCCTTACAGTGGCAGAAAGAAATTGTCTTTGGGTTGAAATGATCAATATTTGGGTCTGAGGCTTATGAGGAAATCTACTGTGACAATAGTTGCTATTGTGCTGGCAGTTGGTGTCTGTGCCAACTCACAAAAGGCAAAAAGACAATTTTTCTATTGTATGTGGACAGGGGTTTCACAAATTGAGATGAGTGATGTAATCAGCCGTAGTAGAGCCTCTGTCTCTCTATTCAACATTTGCTCTGGACTGAGCAGATCTTTGATAAAGTTTAATCAAAACCAAAACTATTCTGAACAGAGCCCATCAATAACACAAAATATTTGCGAAAAATGTTGGTTCAGTGTTTTACAAGCAACAGTAACCAATTTATAAAACACTTTGGGATCCTCCTCCAGGCAATCTAAACAAATCTGTTATGCTAGGACTGCAGGTGAAGAACAGCTGATCTCTGCCATCAGGCTTGATGCTCTTCTGTGTATCTGGGCAAGAGCAGTGGATTCAAGGAGTTTTTGTGAGGAAGGGATGGTGTGAAAAGTGAGAAATAAGGTCAGGGCTTGGCTTTTGTTACCTCCTGCACAATATGTAATGAGAAGTCAAACAAAACACTGCTGTCCTCACACAGCAGGAGCCAGGGCAGGGGCTCTTGCCTTGGTGTTGCTTTATTTACCTGTCTAACAGGGCTCACAGCCCTGTCACAGGACAAAATCCGTGCTTCCCACTAAAGAAAGAGGAGCTGTACCTTCAGAGGCACTGGCTTTTGGTGGCCACACTGAGGACAAGCCTGGGTGTCACCTCCCTGCTGTGGGTTCAGTGTCACCTCCCTGCCATGGGTCCAGTGTCACCTCCCTGCCGTGGGTCCAGTGTCACCTCCCTGCCATGGGTCCAGTGTCACCTCCCTGCTGCGGGTTCAGTGTCACATGCCTGCCGTGGGTCCAGTGTCACCTCCCTGCCATGGGTCCAGTGTCACCTCCCTGCCGTGGGTTCAGTCCCTTCCTAGGAGTGGCTGTGTGCAGAGCACACCGAGTTCACGGCTCCTTGTAGCGCACGCTTCAAATGTACAGTTAATATCCAGCAGATACGTGGGAAGGCGAGCAAGCTACCTTTCATCTCATGTTTGTAACACAGAAAACCTTCAATATTGAGAACAGATAGACTGGAAGGTAGGTTCACATCTCTCAGCAAGAGAGCTGTAACTTAAATCTAATACACCTGATCAAGGCTTTCTCTCTGCCTTGTAGGTATTTTAATACAAATGTGTCTTTCATTTGACTGATTGAAGGTCTCCAACCTGCAATAAATGAAACATCTGATCCCCTTGAATCCAAATCACTTTTTCTTTGATTTTCTTTTACTTCTATTTCTTCTTTCTTTGTTCTATGGCTAGAGTCGAATTTCCCTTTAGAAATTGAAAGAATGTGTGTGGGTTTTTCTGCTCCTCTTACAGTGAGCCTGTGCAAAGGTCGAGTGGCTAGTTGACTAGCATATTAAGACAGAATTCATTTCACAGACAGTCTGTAGTGATGTGCTTTACATATAATTATCACGCTGAATTGAGGGAAACTGATTATACAAATTAGTTACTGTACATTATTCTCCAAAGCCTTTTATTTGCATAACCAATAGATTTTATGCAAAAGAATATCCTGAAAAATCATACATGATCATGTATAGTTGAAAGAAAGTTGTTATTATCTAGGTAGGAAAATAAGCAGACATTATTCAAAATTTAAGTTTAAATTATTGTATATCTTAATATTGAGTGTATCAATTAGCTTATGCCAGACGTAGTCTTTAAAATATAATTCCTGTAAACACAATTGTGCCTGCAGACTGGAGTGTTGGGAGCTGCTGATTCCAATGTTCTCTGTAATTATGTCTTTGTATGAATCAATCAGTTTAAATATAGAGCGACAGTCTGTTAAAGCCATGACCTCCGTTGGGTTTATTTTTTACTTGGGTAGTCATGTCTCTTTCCAGATGTCAGTGACATAATTTGTATGCTCAGCGTTTCTTGTGCAGAGATGTTTTTGGGGGGGTGGGGAGGGGAGGAGAACCTTCAGAAGGAGAGGGGAATTGGAAATATTAAGCTGTAGGATCATTGAAAGTGTTGCTTTTAATCTGTAACTATAACCATGTTTGTGGCGAAGTGCTAACCCTCCTGCACGTGAGCACACTTAGTCTTTGCATGGATATTGCGCTGGGTATTAAAATGTATGTCAGGCTGGAGAACAAAGAACACGTGACATTATGGACTGAATTCATAGTTACAATAAAAGCAGCAATGAAAATTCAATAAGGGGACTGGAACCAACAGTGTCTTTGTAGTTTTTATCTCTGCTAGGGTTTCCAGAGGAGCTGTTAGTGATTAGGGGCCCCATCCTGTGCGTGTTAGCGAGCCGCGCTCCGCTCGCTGCCCGCGTGCCGAGAGCTCCCGCGGGCGGACGCTGCGCTGGGGACACGCGGCTCCCCACGGCCCCGGGGGGCCTGGCAGGGTGGCACCCGACAAGGGATGGAGAGCAGTCACTCAGAGTTCATTTTGACTTTATAGAACTTTCTAGGGATTGGAAACACGCAGCGACATCCAGTTGGCGGAGGAGATGAAACGCTGGTGTGCGCTGCGTATGAAAACGAGACTTTATGGTTAGTAGGTCTCCAGTGTAAAACTTCTAAAAATAAGTCCTTAAAACTGTTGCAGCCCTTTTCACCATTTCATTTCCCTTATATTTCTGTGTTTGTAGTAAACACATCTTTGATGCTAAAACTGGAAGTGTTTTATGTGCTCATTTTTCTGAACGGAGACACTCACCTGACTTTAACTTCAATGGAATAAGATTGTGTTAAAAACACCAATACCTTGCTCTGACAAGATGTTTGGATGCAAGTCTGATGCATTTCAGAAATGTTTCTTTTTCAGTGAAAATTCAGGTTTATTGTATTAATCACAAAATTCTAGTTCTGAAGAATAATTTTACAGAATGTTCCATGTTGTATAAAGTGTTTATCTACATTTTAATTAGAAAGAATTCTTTTATTTAAATATAACCAGTTTTAATTGCATTCTTTTTGTACCTATAAACTTTAATAGCTGTGGACACTGATATTGTTTTGGGAACTTGTGAGATTACATATGTAATATATGTAGTAACGTAGTTTCAAGGGAGCTACATTTTTATTTCTTTTAAACTTTTGAAATAACGATCAAACTTTCAGTTTTTCCTTTGTATTTTTTTCTTTGGATTAGTTTCAAACTGGAATGAAAGCCAGCAATTGTGAGGTAGCATGGATTTGACATTTTCTAATGTACCCTGCATATTATTTGCAGTAAGATTAGCATCAGAAGAACTGACTTAGATCAGTTGTCTTTGCTTATGCACACTCTATGTTTCTCAGATTTTTGGAGGGTTTTTAGGGGGATGGGGTGTGTGTGTAGTGATATTTAGTTTCCCCATCCAAGCATACTTGATCAGCTCTAGCTGGGTGTTTGTGTCAGAGGAGTTGCCAGGTGGAGTGTATAGGTGGAGGATAAAATGAAAGTAAAGAAGGCAATGTAAAAATTAGACATTGGAATGGGCACAAAGGAGAGCCCGTGTTCATTGAGATTACAGTCCTGAAAAGAGCAGCAATGAGCTGCTAAAGCAACATGGACCTGTCTGATAGAAGAGGCTGCTTAAACTCAAGACCTAAATGATTTTATACATACCCTGGTGTATGGCTTATAGTTGTCCCCAGCTAGGGGCAAATTCTGTCTCCAGTAACACTTGCATCCATTTAAACACAACGAAAGCTGGAGATGTGAGAGACCAGGTTTTGTGCTTTAGCTTTTGTCTTGTGTGACTGTTAGCAGAGACTTCCCCTGAAATGCATCTGGGCAAGTAAACTTGTCACTCTTGTGACAGGAATACTCTCATAAGTAGCCATAATGTATTAGTTCTTGCAAAATGTTTAAAGAATCTGGCCTTTGGCTAGTAGTATTTTCAGATGTTGCTTTGCTTTTAGCAGTGTAAGAAAAGTTACATTTTTGCCGTCAATAGTAGATTTATTTTGAAATTAAGTAAATGGCAGAACTGCAGCTCTCTTTCTCTCCTGCATAAAACCTCTTTTAAGTTCAAAGTGTTCAGATACATAACTCTAAGCTCTCTCTTCCTGATGCTCAGTGGGCCACCTTACTGTTTTTAAAATTCATGGCAGGGTCTCAGAGCAGGGCTGGCAACCTCAACTAAAGTAACTGCTGCTTTTATTTCCCTATGTCTTTGGTTCTCTTTTAAGGTCTCAAAAGACCACACAAACCAGCTGACAGAGCAGGAAGAGAGATGAAAGATGGAGATGGTAATTTTCAAAAAGAAATTGTGTTGCAACCGATGAGTTCTTTATGACTTCTACTTAAAAGCATAAATCAGCCCAGGTTCAATTAAAATTGCATCTAAATTGAACTAAATGAGCTTTTCCTGGTTTAGAGTTTCCTTATGAAAGTTTTGTACATCTCTGAATAGCAATTGCAAGTTCTCAGGAAGCTTAAACCAAGAAAGTTCTGAGGAGGATTTTAATGCCCACTCCTGACTCCCACCTCTCACCCTATAATTTTTCTAATATTGGAGGCTAAATTCTTCATGAAATATAAGTATAAACAGTGCTTAAACAATGACTGTGTTCTCTTTAAACATTGTCTTATTTGTTCCTGCTGCCTTATTGTTTTAAAATTAATTGTGCTTTCATTTGGCTTTTCATCAACTTACTAAGACCCCTTAGATCTCAAGTATGATTGCAGGTATATTTAAAAGGTTAATTTAAGAGCAATTAGCAAACTCCCTTCACCAGAAGTGAAGTAGCAGAGGCTGGACAGGCCCAGATTTTGCATTCAGTGAACTCTCATGCTCTGTGACAGGTTTCCATCACCTTGACTTGGCTAAGGTTTACTTGCATTAGAAGGCAGTGGACTGGCAACATTTTTTTGGTGGAGGTGTCATACTCAACCAAGACTGACTTTTATGGAGGGGTAAGAAAAAAAAGGCCTTGGAGATTTGTCACTAAAATTAAATCTTCAGTATGAAATGCATAAGGAGTCTGAGAAAATCCTTGCAGTTTCTGCTGGAATGAGTAATTTCAGAGAAGTCATCCAACACTCAGTTCCTTTAAATCAATCAATGAAATCTTTCTTTATAGAGGAATAATCACATGGAAACAAATATTCCCCCTTGCAAAGTTTCTGAAACCATTGCCAGCCAATGGAAGCACATTGGCTCCTTTCAGACTTGCAGATCTAGTTTACATAAAAATCCAGCCACCCAGAACTCAGCTAGAAGGGACTGGTGTAATGTGAAGGCATTTTTTGAGCCAGAGACACTTTATAAAGGAAAAAAAACCAACTTGTTTGACATAGACCAAAAATGACAGTGTAAGTGGATCACCTGCCTGAAAGGCTCTCAAGCAGTAGGGCTGTCCAACCCCATGTCATCCTCTCCTGACCCCTCAAGAATTCCTTTGATCTGCCATGAAGACATCAGCCTCCCAGGCTGTCATCACCCTGCAGGAGGTGCTGGCCTGCCCAGGTACAGGTGCAGTGGCCGTGGCCATCCCCCTGTGCTCCAGACTCTGCTGCTCTGTAAGGCTGAAACACTCAGTGGAACAGCTGCAAGTGCCTGAATCGTGGGTTTAATATTTAAAAACTTAAAAAAGGAGGGGAAGCTACAGCATTTTCATAAGCAGCCTCTTTCCTCTTGTAATGCTGCCCACTAAATTAACAAATTTGGCTGCTTTCACTTGTTTTTGAACGTCACAATTTCATCAGGCAATCAATTGCATCTGTATCTTGCTGCAAAGACTTCTCATCTGGAGAGCAAAGCTCCTGTTGTGGTCTTCAGTCTTTATGTAAGTGAGTGTGCTGGCTCACAAAGCAAAAGCTGAAATCCTTACATAGGTTTTATATAAAATCCTTGGTTATGAGAGTTATTCACCTCCCTGTTTTCCACACTGACAATACTGCCAGGTTATTGCAACTCTGAGGAGTTCCACTGATTTTGCAGGGGCCGTAGTAGTTTGCACTGTAGATGAGGTTTCAAAGCATAATGAAATCACTTGTGAATCTGTTTTATTTCATGTAGAAATGGAGTAGGAGAGCCTGAAAAGCAGTCTCCCTGATGAGCAGGTGGCAGCTTTCAAATGAAGGGTAAAACATTCTTAAGGACCCTAATTTGATCACTTGTCATGACCTGGTTCACAGACACCACTGAGCATCAGCAGCATTTGAGTGCAGGGTCCTCCAGGGCCCTTTGGAAGTCTCATTCCATGCAGGGGGTTGGGATCCATATGGTGAAATCAAAGTCCAGCCAGATGTAGCAGGATGTTGTGTGCTACTACCCTGACTCCTTGTATCAATAAAGAGATGTTTTTGTAAAATAGGAACAAACTACAATTCCGCTGGAATGTAGTAATTTTCAGCTCGATTGTGCTGATGGCACAGAGCCCAGAGCCTCAAGCAGCCGTGGAGGTGACACCTTTGGGAGCACAGCCTGCAGCTGGCTGGGGAAGGGAGAGCCCCTTGTCCTCACCCCCACTTTGGACTGAATTGTGGGTTAGTGCAACTCTGCCCTATTGAGTTAAGTTGTGTAAGATCTGCTTTATAAATATTTTCCCCCTGGTCTGAAGACAGTATTAAAAAAAAAACAAAAAACAAACCTGCAAAAATCACATTTTAAAAGGTTTTGGATTGTTTTTGACCTTTTTAATTTTACTTTTGACCTTTTAAATTTTCTATTTTTTTATACTGCAAATATATAATTTATTTTGGGCAATTAGGATGGGAAACAAATTCAAATCTCTTTCTATAAGTATATCAAGAGGTGATGTCAGAAATCTGCCCATTCGCTACAGGAGATTTAATTGATGCTTTTAAAAAATACAATTTATATGAAAATAACAGTTCATCAAGCCAACCAACCCACAGTGTTTTTACACTTTTCAAACAGCTTTTCTGCCTAGTTTTGTCACAAGCAAAAGGAAAGATGCAAAAATCCCTCTCATCTGGCCCTTCCTAAAGTTGTGTTTACTGCTCAGCATAGCCTTAGAAATTAGCCAGTGGCGAGAAATGTATCACACCAGAATGATGCATTCCTTTAGGAAATGGACTGAAAATAAAGTGGGAGTGCAGTGTTTGGGTTGTAATGTGTTGATGAGCCTGTCAGAGCAAAGAAAAACCACTCTGACTTCTCTGCCTGTTGGAGCACAGCAGCCAGGGCTGCAACTGAGACATCACAGGACTGGTGCTTTGCAAATTACAGAATTTAAGGAAAGGATCATGTGGCTTTCTTGTATAATCAAGAGGTTGATCCTTGCAGATTTCAACACCCTACACCCCTGTTTGCTCCTTGATTGTGTGTCTTTTATGTTAATAAATAATCCTGCAGATTTGAAATGGCTTTTCCCACAAGTACTTCACTTCTGTGCCTGCCAATTAGCAGAAGTCTAATTTAAACCTTTTAAAGGTTATTTTATTCAGAAGTGAGTTTCACCTTATTACACATGACCAGTGCTAATCATTGAGGTGATTCACTGGAATGAGGGGTGCACAATCACCTCCCAAGTATGCTCTCAAAAACCTGGAAGTTTGTTAGTAAGAAGCCCCACAGCTATAACAAGGACTGGTGGTTCTGCAGAATCTGGGAGCTGCATTGCTTCTGCCTTTGTGCTTTGATTTTTTAAAATGTTTTATAGATTTTAAAGAAATCAAAAATACTGTATAAATTCTATGCTACACAGAATATTTAAAATCTTTTTAGGTCTGGGCCTTAGGTGTCACCTGGAGGTCTGTAAATACCTGCAGTGGTTTTCTGCTGCTAATGCTGTAATTACATTTCAGCGTTGACTCACACTTAGGCTTTTTTGTGTTTGTGTTCAGCAGTACAGTTCATTTGAAAAGTGCATAAAATATAAATATCCAAACTTCAAAGATGCTGTAGTAGAGGTAAATTGCCAAATGTTCTGTGATTTTCTCAATAGTTTTATGATAACATAAAGCCAGTGTTTCATCAAAGAATTTCTTTATTTGAGAAGGATTGCACCAACTAGATATAAATTATAAATCATGTTCTGTTTTACATGTGAAATGGGAGCTCTGAAGTGTATCACATGAGCAGATGGAGGCTAGGTGTTTTCATGTTTTTCCGAGCTTGTTTTATTTGTGATGCCATTTTCTCTATAATCTAACCTTAAATTCCTTTGCATAGGGGCAGGAAACAATCACCACGTAAATGCAATTATTGACAAGTGTTACTAGGAACAGAGACAATGAGAAAATCATCAGTAACACACTGCACCCCCCCACCAAAGCCTGAGTGACATTTGTAACACACAAGTAATAAGCTAATTGAGCAGCTGTTCAGGTTTTCTGACATCAGAGATTTTATTTAACAAAATGAATATTCAAAACAAGTGAATTAAAAAATGCTAAATATATATTTATTCAGGTAAGCCAAACTGGTTTTGACTTTATTAATTCTAGGAGCATGGCTGAGTTTTGGTACCATTTAGAAAACTGGAAGGAGATAACTTTGAAGGATGTTGTCTAAATTACAGCCTGTTTGTTCATTATTGTTAATAAGCACTATTTTATTGTGTTTACAAATTGCAAATTGAGCTGAGATTTCTCATTCCTTTGTTATCACCTTCAGTACCAGATAATAATATTAAAATCAAATGAATGAAAAAATCTCCTGACCCTGTGTGCTTGCAAACTGCTTTTAAGAATGAGTGGGAAAGGCAGCGGAGAGAAGGGACAAGTTTTGCAGAGCAGAGATGAGAAAAGTGTGTTACCCAGGCAGAGACGAGAGCAAAACAACCCAGAAGTACCTTTTAGCCAAGGAAATAACTGGTGAGAGCTCCGTACACTTAGTTTAAACCAGCTGTACGCCAGGATTTTCTGTCATTGTTACTGCCCAGACATTGAACACTTTTATCAGCTGCATGTGTTAATAGCTTGTTAATGATTGATGCTGAGGTCTTTTGTGGCACCAAATGAAAGTGAGAAATAAGTGCAACATTTCGAGGTGACTTTTGCAGTCACACTCTTTGAGTAGCACTCTTTGCAGAATTTCAGCTGTGCTTTAAAACATTTATGCCTGCCAAGATTAGATAGGTTACACTGCAACTCAGGATAACACAGAGCTCCACAGGCTGAGCTGTGCGTTCAGTCCTACACTGAGCAGGAAAAAAGCCTCAAAAATGAAAAGCTAAATTTTAGCAGCTGATGCAGTTCTGCCAGAGTGTATAAAAGGAGGGTAAAGTGTATAGGTGACTTGGCGTGTGAGGCAAGCAAATACCAGAGTTGCTGAGTGCTGTCTGAGGAGAGCACCTCAGCACGATGCGTTCTCACCGGCTGGGAATTCCAGAACTGCTCACAGGAGCTGATCTCCCTATCAGCTGCTCCAAGCCTTTCTGCTGATTGCAGTTCATTCTGTGTGCTTATTTACCTCACATGTAACCACACTCCTTCTCTGCCAGCTAAACTCAGAATCGACGGAAACCTGGAAACACTGAATACTTGGTTCAGGAAGGCAGAGAAAATGTGTAGGTGTCTGTAAAATTTAATATGCATTTATTTTTCCTCTGTTCACATTATTCCTTTTTACTATTACTGCTTGCCTGTCATAAATCCAATTAGTGAGCTTTCTACATTGCAATAAACTGCTTTTCAGGAAGAAAATTTGTTTTGTGAGCAAAGCCTTTTTCCTAAAACATGACTGTAATTTTCTGGTTTTACACTGCTTCACAAAGCATTTACATAAAAGCAAAATAAGCTCTAGCACTGCATTTACTGTAATGTTCCCTCTTTCTGCAAAATGATTTTTCCATTTCCAAGCAATTTTGTTCAAGCAAAAATTTTTTATAAGGATGAAACAAACGGAGATAATAAAAACAAAATAAAATGTGAAATAGATGCATAGATCCAGCACAGAATAAGTAAAAACTTAATTACTGGTGCACTTGTGTAAGTTGGGAATGTTCTAGGTTGAAGTCCCTGGTCTGAATCAAGGATTTAAACCCAGGTTTGTCACACTTTGAACAACTGTTCTAATTGCTACTAATTGTCATGTTCTTTCTAAGTTTGACAAAAAAAAATTCAGTTGAATACCTAAGAAAACTCTCCTGTGAAGGGGATTGTCAGAACTGATATGAAAGTTGTATTTCCTGCAAATAGATATCTTCTGAAAAAAATAGTGTAGGTTATTTTGTTGAGCTATTTATTTTCCTTTCCTTTGGCCAAGTGAATTTGGACTCATAACACACCAGAGGCTTAAATGCTTGCATTGGTTTTCCAGCCTGTGTTAACTCTCCATGTTCCAAATGGTCCAGAGTTTAAACACAATCAGAAAATATTGTGAACCTTTCAAGGTAGCTTTGGAATAGCTACCTTGACAGCTCCTGGCTGTCATCCAGAATTTGTGTTAAATTTTTTCTGTAGGATTGTAATAATGAGTAATTCTAGGAATTGGGAACCCTGCTGTAGTATGTAAATGACACTGGTGAATTGTCTCTGGTCACTGTGTCCCTTATTCTCATTATTTATTCATGGTTTTTTTCCTCAGAAATAACAAATTAAATCTTAAGAGACTTGGAGGTTCAAAGGGTTGGTCATTAGTCTTTGCTAAGTCCAGTTCAGAGAAGCTTAGAACAGGAAACACCATTAAATATAACGTTTCAGCATTTCACTGAGCCTAAATTCAGACAGCACTACCACTTTCCTCAAAGGATGTACAAAAGCCTTTTGTGTGATAAAGAAACTGATTTTTTTTTCATATCAAGTTATTATGAGCAGTTCATTCTGGTTTCAGAGACATTAGTGGGTTTAGATATTCCTTTATGTAGAATAAAACCAGCAGAAAACCTTGATGAGTTTTCTGACTGCATCCACAGCCCGTGTACGCTTTCCTGACTGGTTCATTGCAGACCAGAGCTCTTACAAATGAGACCAAGGCTGCAGGGGAGGGATTTCTATTAGCAAATTAAGAAATGGTGGCTTTGAATATATAGTAGTCATCATGAAAATGCCCGCTCTTACTGTAATGTAGCATCAAAGAACAATGGCTCCTTTTTTAAAGGAGATTTCTGTAAGTGCTGTTAACAAATGCTGACTCTGTAGTAGGAACTACTGTAGAACATGTAGAAATACAAGAGAGGCAGAAGGGGCCAAGAACTTCCTATTTGTTTTCAAAACTGTATCTTTTTTGCACAGTTTTAAAAAAAAACTTATTAGCAACAGTGGTGCTTCAGCCATGCTCAGAGAGGCTGACTGCAGCCCAGCAAAGCCTGTCCACTGCCTGCCTGGGCAGATGTTGGAAGAGCCATGTGCAGGACAGTGCCTGCTCTGATGTCACCCCCCTGCATCCCCACATCCCCTCCTGCCTGTCATTTATTCTGCAGCTAAAGCTCCAGGAAATTAAAAAGGTGGGTCACCATTTGGGATAAGAGCAGACACCTAAGTAATCACTGTGGGTTATCCTGTGCAAGTTCTGTTGGAAAAAATTGAGGCTTCTCATTTGCCCCAACATCTTTTACATCCCCATATCTTGTTATATTTTACCCAAATTTATAAAATCCACGTTTTGTGTAGAATTTCAGGGTACATACCAATTCTCTGCTTGCCATGAGTAGAAAGACATTTATAGGAGATTGTTCTCCTGTATTGGTAGGACAATAAAATGTATAGCAACCAAATGGGTGTCAGGAAGAGTTGTGTCACTGCATGCAAGGGAATTGGAAATCTGGTGTGGTGCTGCAGGAGCTGAAGGCACAGCAGAGTCAGTGCCTGTGGTGGTGAGCCCACCTGGGGAAAGCCTGGCTCCAGCCCAGCCCAGCTCCTTGCAGGGAATCTCTGCTCTTTCTGCTTTTGTCTCACCTGGGAAATGCCACTGCAGGAACCAGGAACGTGTGTGTCTGCATTTGTGAGTATAGAGCAGTGGTGCACCTACCTGGCCAAGAAGAGCAGGACTGGCAGCACGTCAGGGATCCCAGAGGGTGGAGAGGGAGCCCTTTCCCTGCGAGGTGTGCGCTCCTGCCGGGGAGCGCGCTCTGCTCCGGCCCAGGACTGCAGAGCTTGTGTCACTGTCACCACACAGCTGGGCACGGGGATGCACACCGGGACTGACAAACACTCTGCAGGAGTATGTGCAGTGAGTCACCAGGTGCTGCAGCGTACAATTAAACAGTGCTGTAGCCGAGGTGAATTTTTTTTTAACAAAATATGATGAGTAGAGAAGTCCAGAGACATCAGAGAAACAATTTGCTAAAGTTATTTTTAACTACTAATAAAAAATTTGTGGGTTTATTAGGCCATTAAAGTGTTTTCATTTTAAGAATGTGTCAGTTCACTGGGCGTGTCTCTGTTTTCCCCGGGTTTGCTGAGAGGAAATTGATAGGCAAGTTTTGAAATAAAGATAGAAGGTGTTGCTGATGAGCCAGTAAAATCTTCTTAAAAGCTGAGACAGGTTTTTTTCCAGTAGTCCATCTTAACCTTTCAAAAATATTTTTATTAATTTCAACTTGATAAAAATTCAGGTTATGGTTTTGTTTATTTTGAGGGAGATATTCTCAGAATGTTGAAAAGTTTAACATGTATTGAAATGATAACACTGAAAGATTTTTTGGACTTCAACAAAAGAGCTGTTTAAAAAACAAACAGCAGGTCTCACTGTGTCTAAAGCAGAAAAATATATTTTTTGTTTTTGCAGGGTAGGACCATTATTAAGTATCCTAAATTTGAGTTATAGGCAAAAAACCCCAGCGAAAAAAAGTAAAGGGAGAAAAAAAAAAAGTATTTGTCTTCCAAAAGAGCAACAAAGTAAAAGGAAGAGAACGTGGCCACACACTCAGCGGTAAAAAAATATTGCCTCAGTGATAGGCTTGCTTGTGAAAATGGTCCATGAATGTTTTCATGGTTGTGAGACACTTTTTTTTACTATAGTCATGCAAGCTGTGTGTTGCCAAGCTCCTGCTGAGCAACAGTGGAGGAATTACTGGAGCTCCATTCACAGTTTCAAAACTGTTTTGCATTAATGGACAGCCTGAACTGGATTTGGGTTAGGTTTCACTCTGAGCTGCAGCTCTCTCTCTCCACCCCCTAAAATAATAATAATAATTACAAAAGTATGAGACAGGACTAGCGTCTCCACCTCCTGTTCATAACCGAGCAAACCAAATATTATTACACACATTATTGAAGGGGTGAGGAAAGTGAGAGGTCAGGAACTGAGCTGGATGAATAGCTGGAGGTCAGATCAATCACAGCCCTGTGTTTCATGGCTGAGGCTTCAGCCCGTAGAGACTGGGTTAGTTAAACTGCCTTCTACCCACTGATCACATATTCTAATTTAAACCACAAATTTAACAGCTAAAAAAAATGTAAACTAAAGGATTCTTCAGTGTTTAGTAGGCAAATAACTGACAAATTACTTTTTCACTTTTGTTAGTGTATGGTGAGGAGTGGAAGGAAGGGAAGAAATGGACATGAAGGTGGGTGTGTAGTATTTGGAAATGAGGCAGAATTCAGTGCAAAATAATACCAATCTTGTTTTAGCAGTAATCCTGTGAAGAGAAGCTAGTAGGCAAAGAGGGGAATTGTCTGATGTGAGAAATAAGACCTTTTTTTGATCATTCTCTGAATGTCAATGAATAACAAAGGATCTCAGATTAGACACCCAAAAATTAATGCACATGATACTACTGTGTCCCCTGATCTATAGGATCAGATAGACACTTTTAATTGCAGTTTTGGAGTTAGATCAAAATGCCAGTGGACTGTGAATACAGAATGTTGCTAATGGACTGGGAAGGGGAGAAGGTGGGATTTAGGGCAAACCAACCTGATTTGGTTTGCATCAGACCCCTTTGAAGTGGCAGCAGTTTGTAGTTGCTTTGTGTTTTGCATTGCTGCCTTTTCATATCTGAAGATTCAAACAATAGCTCCTGGTTATTATCCCACATATTATTGATTAAAAGCTTTGCCCAAAGACCTTCCATCTCACTTTCCAGCTTAGTGTGATTTACTTTTCTTTTTACTCCCTGTAACATATGATTAATGCTGAGCTAGAGAGTCCCAGTGAGATGAAGCAGAGTGTCAGGTAAGATTTGTCAGCTCGGAAGTATAGATTATTTTATGTTTCTCGAACTTTGTGGGCCCAGGGAACACAGATCTTGATTGTTAAATCCATCCATACTTTCCCTAGGGCTATAATATGCCAAAAACATTAAATAGCCCACTTAATACATAACCTCATTCTGTATGCTTGACTATTTTGTTTTTAATTTTTCTTCCCTTTCCAGGCTGCTCAAATGAGATGGGATCAAAGAAAAAAATTATCCTCACTGGATTTTGTTAAAATATTAATAGGTTAGGGTTGACTGGCTAAATTGAATATCTATGCTGATCTTGCTTGCATGTTTAACTTGTGCTTAGGAAAATATGTTTCCTAGGTGATAACCTTTTATGTACCAGCCTGACTTCATTGAAATGCATAGAGATAAAAATATGTCACACTCCATGGCCATGCTATTCTTGTGTGGCAGTGTGATTATTCAGATGATAATTGACCCCCACCTGTAGACAGCTCAAATTCTGTAGTCAATCATTCTATTTGATGTTAAAATATGTGAAAGTACAATTATATAATTTACATTACAAATCATCCTGAATGCCAGGCATCTCAGAACCACTGACAAACGAAAGGGGAAAAAAGTCAATAAATGAAGTGAATTACACTAGGAAAAGAATTCAACTTTTCTTATTTGCTCCTGCACAACAGCTTTTATGTGGGTGTTGTTGATGGAGCTCAAACAGACAGTGCTCAGTACTGAAATCTGACTGCCTTTCAGCCCCTTCCTAAGTTTGGTGATACTTTCTGGATAAGAATATCTCCTTTCTCTGTGGAGATGAAACTCGTCACCAGCAGCTGAAGGGAGAAACACATCCATGTCAGCACAGATCTATGCCACAAAGGCAGTGGGGCAGTGGCTCTGCTCCAAATACCCCAACTTTTAAACTCTTGTCTCTGTAGACTTTGCTGTGTATTTTGAAGCTGTACAGAACAGTTCAGGAGCATGTTTGTGCAGTCACAGATTCCTGTTTGCCATCCCCCTGATTAAGGCCTGTTACAAACTCTGTTGTCAGTCCTCAAATAACGTGGGCAAAGCAATTCAAATAAACTCAGCCCATTCCTGCATAGGAAATGTGGGCAGTGGTGGGCTTAGATCACATTGCTGGTTCATCCCAGTCTGTCTGTCTGTCTGTCTGTCTTTCTGTCTGAGTGCTGGGCACAAAGAATCTCAATCTCACATAAATTTCATGGTAGGTTAAGATTTTTTAACTATGTGTGTTTCCTTCCCCCATTATTTTGGGTACATCAGCCCAGCAATCTCCAAGATATGGCTGTAGATAATACATGACATGGAATATTCCTGAAATTTCAAGGGTATGCATTGTAATCCTCTATTTACTTATGATTATTCAAAAAAAGAACTTTCTTCTTGGATAACTTATCCCACAGGTCTGTACTGGAGAATTCCAGTCTGTTGAGCAAGACAGACCTAGCTTGGAAATGTGTAATCAACCTTGTAGCAAGAGGAAATTCAGTGTTAAATCACTTATGTCCAAAAAGGGAGCATAAGAACTAACACAAAATATTGCTGCTGGTAAAACAGAATTTAAAGCTTCTCTCCTGGCTCTCCTTGTGCTTTTCTAGACACTCCTCAGCTTCATACTGAGGAGGACAAGAAATAGCAAGTGTTAATATTTTCTGTTTTAGTTTAAAAATGCTGTTATTTTGCAGTACTGTACTAAAGACTTTGTCAGCCATAGATTCTGTCTTATAAATGATAATAATATATAAATAAATTATAAATCACAGAGTTAAGAGATAATTTTACCTTATATACAGTGCCTGCAGTACAAAAATAAGTGCACTTCATCATCTAGATCTACAATTAATAGTTTAAGCAGCTATACACTGAAAATATTACATGGCTTAAGCCTCTATATCTTAAAAAGGAAGCAGACAAAATTTTTAATCCTGGCCTTCACATTCTGAAATTGTTAGTTAAAATTCTTTGGAAAATGATGAAAAATTTATTCATGACCTGATGTGTACTTTTCTACAAAAATGTGCAGAATATCATCATTTCTTCAGCTATTTCTTTCATAAAGGTGAAACTTTTCATAGAACAAATGATGTAAAATTGATTAAGTATCAGATTCCCAAATACAAATATTCTAAAAATGGTTCATCAAAAGAAATTTGAAAGAAGACAAAAAGAGAAATTACAAAATAGTTTCAAACAGCCTGAACATCCCTGAGAGGGGAATAAAAAGACCTTACTCAAAAGGCTTTAGTTTTCCATGTGGGCTTATTTCTCTGCTCTTTCCTGGCAGTTCTGTGAAACTTCAGCTCTTCTTATGACTCTTAATCTGGAAGCAGAAGTATCATAATTTTATAGTTTGTCCCCCTGATCTGCTGCAAACAGAAAGAAATTCCCAGTTTTGCTCAATGCAGGCCTGTCAGGGTGACCTCCAGACAGGGAAATATGTATTTCCCACTCTATTTCTCTCTCTCTTTCCCCCACCCCCAAGGCCGGTTTCATTAGTTCTTTTTAAAAATGGACACAACCAGAGCTTAATTCAGCCCTGCCACAAGTGGCTGCAGTTCTTCTGACCTCAGCAAAATTCCTCAGTCATTGTCCCAGGTGTGAATTTGGCCCGTTGTCTTTAATTAAAGCTCCAGTCTGCTCTCAGTAAATTTCTCACCCTTTACAAGCATCAAATTATGTTCTTCAATTAGTTGTATCTTTTCTTCTATCCTTTTAATTTCAGGCCCATCAAAGAGCTGGTTTACTAAATCAATTTCAATGGGAATTTACACATTGTGAATCATAAGGGGATGCAAAATTGACTTGGCTAATGAATAGTTAGTGGCTTTGGGGTTAATAGTTTTGGGTTTTAGTCTCAGGTACTTTGTATTAAATTTAATTTTGATATTGCTTTAATGAACACAATGTATTACTTCTCCTTTTTCCACCCAGGCCCATCTGAGGTGTATTCTCTTTGCCTGCCTCAATTGATTTGCTTTATGAATATCTGTATGAGATTTCTGTTTAAGAAAAGCACTTCTGCTTGTCCCATTTCTATGTGCTAAATATTTTAGCCTGATGTATAAAGTCTAAATGGAAAAGAGACTAAATATTATAGCAGAGATGAAGAAGTTACTTCAGAGGCTACTACCTCTTGTTGCTTTGCACAGTGAGTCATGGAACTGCTGTTTGCAGGAATATTTCTAGGAATTCATGGGACTCCTCTGAATAAAAATAAGTAGGATAGCAATCCTGGTACCAGGGTACAGTGTTGGTGTAAATAAAACATGTCATTACCTCACTCACTTCTGAGGTTCCTGTTTAGGGCTGCCAGTTTTGCCCAGGTGACACCTGAAAGCTCCCACCAGGACAGCCTTGGCTGTCCCTGTAGGCTGGCTGGCTACAGGGGCTGGATTTTGGCAAAAAAGTTTCTGTCTGTGTAAAATTTTCTGTCTGTGTTCTACTAGTTTTATGATGGAGATGTTATTTTTGAGTTCTAAATTTTCATTACCTTCCAAGATCTATTTTTAAAATAAATTTTTAAATTTATAAATTTTTAAAATGCCGGTATCTGGAGACATAATGACTCAATCAGTTTTGTGGTAATAGTCTTGGGAATAGCTGCACCATTTATTGGAAGTGCCAGTCCCAAGACGGTCTCTGTCAAGCCCACCAGCACCCAGTCCCCACTGAGTTGACAAGATGTGGGATTAAGCTGCCCATGGAAGAGTTGTTCTGATCCATCTCTCACTTGAGAAGGCTGCTCACAATGGATGCTGGGTGTGACTTTGCCATGATGCTTCTCACCTGGCCTCACCTCATGTGCCATCACAGCCTCATACCAACTTCTCATGCCTGAGAATTCTTGCTGAGAGCTGGGATATGTCCCTGTTACCCCTTGGCACAAAGTTAATCTGGTGCAATGTCATTACAAAAATAATCCATTGCTTGGTGTGGGTTATAGCACATCATTTCCATGTGTTTCTAGGTAGAGAGTCTAAAACTGAATGCTTTTGAGAACAAAAAGGACAACAGCAAATAATTTTTCTTGCTTTCCCAAAAAAAAGCCTGTGGGGCTTGTTGCCCCAAGATTGAGAGTAAAACATCATTTTAAAAATAAAACTAGCCAGAATTTTAACAGGAAGGATTTTTTTAATGCAGTGGGTAATGTGAACATGTGCTTCGGAGCATGGATCTGCATTTAACAAATGTGATTTAAGTTTTTTGTATTCAAACATATTGGGAATATAAACACAAGAGAAAAGAGTGATAGTTATTTAAGTGGCAACTCTGGCAGGGTGATACACGGGTATAAGATGACCAGGTGCAGATTTAAGCATAAAGCCTCCTTTTGCCTATCTGAGGGATGAAGTTTAGGAACTTCAAGGGCATTAGGTAAACAAAGCGTTCTGCTATAGCCCAAATGTAGTAATCCATGAGTTAACTGTCTGACTTTGAGCTCCACAGTGCTACAGACACAAAGACATCTGAGCAGGCTCTCTAAAGAGCCAGGTCATGTCCAGCTGAGCTGGACATTCATCATAACTGACCTGCTGCCAGTGGTCAGCCAGAGCTAATTAAGCCCAGCTGGACCTCACCTCATTTACACTGAGGCACTGGGGTGGCTCTGCACCATCAGCTGCTATGTGCTCTTCAATAACTATTTCTGCCAGTTTTTCCCATTGCACAACATATCCCTTGTTTGCATGGATAAAGGAGCCTGATCAGATTTTGAAAGCAGGTCCTAAAGTATTTTGTAGAAGGCAGCAGTGACTCTAGAGACCCTGCAGTGGCACATTTTCTAAATAGAAAGTCTCTGTACAGGTGATGGCATTGTCAGTGAGTGCTGTACCTGTGCAGCTGGCCAGCTGCAGCTGAGCACTGCTGCAGGGAGCACTCTGTCTGTGAGGCTCCAGGTTGGTGTTTGCAGTGTTTCTGTACCCAGTCTTGCCACAAGAAATGCTGCAAACTACACAAAACTCTTGTATGTTATTTGTGGTTCTAGACATTGCATGCCTAGATCTTTTCCATATTTCTTATTCCCCCATCTCTTTATCTCTTATTTTTTTGGAAAATATTTGTGTCAGATCATTATGGAAGGCAACCTAAAATGTATCAGAGGCTCTGGTGTTTTTGCTTACACCAACTATTTTTCCTCTATTCCTGTCTTTTTTTTTTTACAAAAGTACAGAAAGGTGGCTGTGTGCAAAGCAGAAAAATAGTTCTTGAGTAGAATTGAAAAGTGATAGTACAAAGTTGTCTACCCAGATATTTGAGAGACAGGAAGCACGCTTGGATGATGGGTAGTGCCTGTGATCCTGTCAGGAAAAGACAACTTAGAAAAAGCTGGGTTTGATAACCTAGGCTGAAGCACAGTTACTTTTAGAGGTACTGTGTCATCTTCCTGCTGCTCTCTGGTAGTTGCATGGGACATCAGTGTGCTGACAGTCTCTTGAGTCTGTGTTTTTCCTCGGTGTTAACTCCCTGTTACGGCCAGATCCAATACCCACTGAAGTCCATGGAAAAAATACCAGGATCCTGTACCCTGCTGTGCTATATGAGCCAAAGCATGGGTTTGAGAGTCCACTACCTCTGGTTCATTAGATGCTGAAATGAGTTTTGCCAGAAAATAATGACTCCCTCCTCTGGGCAGTGCATTACAGTTGTACGAGAGGCACAGTCAGTGAACAAACCCCAACCTCCTAATTCTGTGCATTCAGCCACTGAGGGCTGGGTTTCTTGCTGATACACATCATCACTGTTGTAGGATTTACCCTACCATAAAATGTCCTGAGATGTGTTTGGTGTGGGGTTTTTTTTTTTTTAATCGTTTATTAATGACCAAATACAGGAAAGAATCTTTTAACATGAGTCTTAGTGTAAGTAGGTAGGCAGTATGGGAGGGAAAAGTATAACCTGGAACTATGGCTCTGCAGTGAATGGGATTCTTGTATTTTAGAGTTCTGTGCAGTTTACTAAAGGCAGTGGATCTGCAGTGTTTGTGCAGCTCATATTCAGTAATTGTCTTACTGACTCAGCTGCTTATTTTTGAGCCATTCTACTTAGTGGTGCTGTATTACTGGTATTACACATCAGGCATTAAAGACAATTAATGGGTTTTAACTTCCCAAATTACTTAAGAGCCTTCAGAAGAAATCTGGAGAACAGATTTCATTTATTGGAATGAAAATGTCACAGTTTTGTGCTTTGGTAAATAACCCGCTCACAGAGATGTCTTACTTATCACTGTGGTATGCTTATTCATTAAGGGCTAATTGCAGAGGTCTCTAAATGAAACACTGCAAACCACATTCCACTTCAGTGCCAGTTTGTTTAAAGTCTGCAAAGCTTTATTATTAGCACAATTTAATTATGAAAATGGCAACCATGGAGAATTCTGAACACATTCTTTCCCTTGATCATTAGTTACAGGGCAAAAATGAAACACTTCCAACAATGAAGGGTTCATATTTCAAGCTTATACAGTAGCTGCTAAAAGGCTATACTCAGAAAATCAATTTTATTAAAGTCCTTCAAGCACTAAAGGGACTTCCATGCAACTAAGCAATTTTAAAAACATGTCCACAAGCAGTGACTTTTTGATTCATGTTTTTAACAGGGTTATATTTTCACTGTTTTCAATATTGTCCCCCAAAGCAGGGTCAGAAATGGTTTGAGGTGGGGAGAGGAGGTGAGCAGAGCATGTTCTGACACAGCTGTGACTTGCATCCTTTACCTTAAGGTACTTAAAAGAGGACTATGAACTGGATCTGAGAAGCCTGTCATGCTCTTAGCAAAACAGATCAAAAGTCAATGGTGTTTTCACCTTTTTCAGCTTTCTTTTGCAGCCCAGGAAATTAAGTTTGGGGGGACTACTAAGAAACTGTAGATTATATATATATATATATATTTTTTTTTTTAAATGAAGCTGTGATTTGAGCTAAAAATAACAGGAAACTATTTTCCTAGAAAGTAAAGGGAATGACATGTGTGGTAAAAGCACAAAAAGAGTTCATGCATTGCTCTGCTCCTAAAGAATAGAAAGGGAGTTGAGAGCTATGTCTGTATTTCAGGGCCTAAATTCACTGGACCAACAAAAAATTGAGTACAAGTCCACCAATGTTACTACGTTGTACAGTAAATTATTGTCCTTTGATTTCTGTGAATCATAACTCCCCAAAGCAGTGGATAACCCTAGACGAGGGTAAGAGTGTGAGAGTCCTACAGAATATCCTGAAATTTTAGAGGATAAAAAAAAAATCTTAGTCTTTATATGCATGTCTACATGTATATCTAGATTAAAGCTTTTAAGAAAATAGAGGCATTCACAGGGGGATGCACAATGTTTGGCCTAATGATTTTCCCATTTAACAGAGTTATGAACCTTGCATCAGTTTAGTGCAGACTGAAGCAGACTTCCAGAAAGTTAGAAAAGTTTACAAGTGCATGCTTGAGTATACATCCAGTATTCCAAATATTTCACACTGCAGCCACTGAGGTCAGTCCAACATATTTCATCAATTGTAATGTGTGAATTAATCTGAATTCTCCATGTACTTCAGATTTAGCAGCAATGGTTCAGTGAAGTTATTACATTCATTTTCTAAAATTATTTTTATAAGATGGGATTTTTAGACTTTAAGTCTCTGATGACAGCAATAAATATCCATCATTAGGTATGAGTGATGATGCCAGGCTGTTCCAGTTCTGCCTGTGAAAGACTGTTTCTTTCTGGGAGCCGTAAGGAATTCAACTGATGAGGGGAAAAACCTCCTTTTGGTAAACTTAAAATGCATAAATCAACTTTTTGATCCTAAGGTTGGTTGTGGTAATTTTAAATCTCATGAGATTAGGCTGTGATACTGTTTGCTCCTACAGATTTTGGAAATCCTGCAGCAGCAGCTCTGTTTAAACTTTCCTGGGAGCTCAGCTGCCCCAGCTCACTGCAGCCCAGGAGTGATTCCCTTCTCCTTCTCATCCCTTTTAGCTGCCAGTGGAAACCCAAATGCTGCAGTCAGGGACAAACCTTCAAGGGCTCAGACTGGAGTGTCGGGTCCCTGCACAGCCCCATCTCAGCCCTGCTGGTGGAAGCAGGCTGAGAAGGGAAGGCAGTGCTGAGCTTGTCCTTGCACCATCAGTTGCTTGGCTCAATCTCAGGACCAGAACCCCACCTCATGTGGAAATGGAGGAGGATGATACAAATATTAAAGAAAAACAGGTGTCACAGCCTATAGTAGGAAAAGGGCAGTTTGAACTGTGAGTTGCTGCTGCTGGCTGAAAAAAGGGTTTGTCTGGCTCAGCACAGTCTAAAGAATTGTGCAGTTCTGGTTCACAGTGAAAAACCCTTGGCTTTAAAAAAGGTGAAGTGGGTTATGGGGGGAAATAATTTTTCGACCTATGAATATATCACATTGAAACAAATGTTTCATTTCACTGTAAAGGTCTGTATTCTTCTATAGAAAACTCTTGTCAAGAAAAGTGAAAGAAAAATGAAGTCTCCACAAAATGGTTGGTTTTGACTTGTTAGACTACAGAAGGATCATTACCAAAATAAGATGTATTCATGAAATGCTTTGATGTTCCAAAGGAGCACTCCCTCCAGCCACGTCTGCAAAATCAAATGGAAAAATATCTTCCAGCTACACCAAGTTCTTCATTTCATTCCAGCAAAGAAGACTGTAGCCTACCTACCTATGGCAGGAGGCTGAGGAGGAAAACCAGTGTTTGTTCCCTCCTGCTGATGCAGAACCTGTGAGGTGCCATTTAAGAGTTTAGCTGAATGCAGCATTTCAGGACACACAAATCTCTGGCCACCTCTTTGCTTCCCCTTCACTCACTCCACCTTTGCCTCTATCTCCATCTGTGCTTTTCCCTCAGTTAATTTATGTAAGCTTAGCTTGGCTTTTGCTACGTTCTGTTTTCTGTTGTTGACATTATTGACCATTTTGGGTGGTGACAAACAACTGAACAATATCAATAACAATTTATTAGGTACTCTAATTAATGAATTTAGCCTGTGACCCAGCTGCAATCACAACTGTGTTCAGTGTGAGCCTGCAGACTGAGGAGTACTCACAAATTCAGGTGCTGTGTTCAGACTAAGAAGACTATGAATTCTTGTATTTCAAAAGACCAAGGAACACAAAATCCTCAGCAATTATAAGAGTTTTGTTGATTTCATAGGAGTTGCAAATATTTAAATTTGGAAATTTGCAGCAAAAATTTTAAATAACCAAATTTTCTAAAAATTATTAAAATCTATAGAAGCATCTTTGTCATATTTAACTACTACATACTTTTTATTTCAGCCAAGAAAGAAGTAGCTGAACTGATAGAATATTAAAATGTTGCATTTAAAATAAAATATTGTAGCTGAGCAACAAGTTTCATATGAAATGGGCAAAAACCAATATCCTGATGAGCTGCAATAAACTTTCACACCTGGAGCAGGGGCAACTCAGAGCTGCAAGGGGCCATCCCCATCAGCCATGCCCAAGTGCCCCTGCATGCGCTTCCTGCCTTCAGGTAAGGCTTTGCAGACCTGTTAAAAATCTTGATTTCTACACAAGTGTAGTCTCAGAGATGCTTGTGCTCCCTTGTGCTTCCGTCATCATGGATAAATGATAAATAAAAGCCACCTGGGAGCACTGGGAGGGGGAAAATGAGGACAGCCCAGCCCCTTTCAGGGCTGGCGTGGCAGAGCCTTTTGCTGAGCTGCTGACTGGGGGCACCTCAATGCCTGATGCTAGAGGTGATCGTGTGCCTGTTTCCATAGGGGTTAGTGCACAAATAAAGTGCTCCAAGTTTCTTATGAGGTGCTCTGGTCCTCCTTGGAGGGCTCATGAATGTCGGTTGTGGTCAGGGCCTCTAATCAGTGCTGCATGATTGCTGTTTGTTGTAAAAACTAAGGAAGAAACAGGTTCCTGTACAGTTCTTCCTGTACTTTCCTAGCAGCCTGATGCCTGTGAGGGAATCCCAAGCATTGGGCAGAAAAGGAGCACTGCATTGCTCTGCTTCTGGAAGAAAGCAGAGAATTCTTGGTACCATGGCAGGTGGGAAGGCAGAGAAGGACCCCACTGACAGCTCTGTGCAGGTCAGGGGCATTTCACACACGTGTGTGTGACTGGACATGGAGACACATGTTCTGGTTAAGGGGGAAATGTAGGAGAGGGTCAATTTGTACGTTTTCATTCTCAGGAGCAGCACCTCCATTTCTGGGTCCTATTACATATTTCATCACATTCTCACTGAACACATTTTTCATCTTCTGTGTTGCCATTTCATTGTCTAAGTGGAAAGGAAATTCAATAAGGTTTGATTATTTTTTTTCTTAGATTTTATTTTTATCTGAACTTTCAAACCCACGATACTCAAGTGGATTAGAAATTCAGTGAAATGAGTTCACCTGGTGACTGGCTGCATGCATTCTACACAGATGAAAGCCCTGACCCTGCAAACTCACTCCTGTCAGGAGTCCTTGATCTCATGGTAGTCCTTAGGACTGCCTGGATTAGAAAAGAATTGCAGGATTAAGTCTTAGCAATTCATTTGAAATATAAGACATTTGTTGCTTAATCTTGCAAAACAAGGCTCTCAAGTTTTCTTTTTCTCTGAGACAATATAAATATTCATTGAATTACGAAACTCAGTGGTCTCTTTCAGGATATTGCTTTAACCATGTGCAATGGAGGCAGCTGCCATAAAAACTTGTTTTATTTTTTATCTTCCCAGCAATATATTAAAGGAATTTATTTGCTAAATAATGAATATATAATCCGAATATTTTTTAAATGCCTGGAAGCTACCTCTGGAAAATGAAACAACAAATTCAGCTGTAGGGATTTTTGCTGTATTTTCAAAGAAGTTTGGGGGTGTGGTTTTGGGTGGCATTGCTACCTGAACACACCGAGCTGGAAACAGTGAGACCCTCACCTTGATGGCTTTGCTGCAGGGAGCCAGAGCTGTGCTGGGAGCTGCTGCCTTGTGCCGGCAATCACTGAGGGCTCTGACTCTGAACCCAGGGATCTCAGCCAGCCTTCTGCCCAGTCCCAGAGCAGGAATTCAATCCCAAACCACTGATCACTGCCCCCTTCTCAGAGCAACAGTCGGGGAAGTGTTCTCTGCTGGCAGGACCAGGGAGAGCCGGGTGTGCCTGCTGAGACATTTGTCACTGCTGCTAATTTCTGTGCTAAAGAGCCAGTCTTTCTCTGCCATGGTGCTTGTACAGAGTGGGCTTTGGCCTTCTTTTTCTGACAGCTGTTACTGCTTGGTGATACTTGTGAAGTGCCCTGTGTGCTGCTGTTATTTGTTGTTATTGCTGTACTTAGGCAGGTAATGCAGAGCTGGAAGGGAGGCACTGAAAAGCAGCACAGTCTGGGGGCTGTCATGCACTTAGGGAAATGCCTCGTGTACAGAATGCAGTGAACTAATTTTTTAAAAAGGCTAAATTGCCAAGATATTGATTTGAGAGCTGTGGGCCTCTCTCATATGTAAACATTTAGAAAACGCTGTTTCTTCCCTTTGTTTCCTGTGTAATATGAGAAATTTGGGGGTAGTCATTGTAAGGGCTTGACTTAAATTGATAAAAAACAAGTCCTTTACAGCCTGACACTTCATCCTTCATTCGTGTCACTGCTCTACTTTTGTTTCCCAGATCAGTCAGAGTTAAATTCAGACTGTCAGCTATAACTTTGAACTTCCTGGCTTTTCTTACACGAGTACATGTCTCTTTTTTTCTTGTTGATATTGATCTTACGATCTGACCTGTGAAAGAGTGATTGGGAGGTTACAGAGGCGAATTGTCACACTGCCATGATGGGATGCAGCAAGTAGAGGGAGCTGCAGAATAAAGCACCTGCTCTGCTTTAGCTCGAGCCTCCTCCATGGGCTCTGTTACTCCTCTGAGGTCTGCACTCCTCTGCTGCTGGCCCCAGGCTTAGCCCTGCTCTGCTTAGTATATGAAACTGGAGAAATCTTCATTACTAACAGCAGGCAAAGATACTCCTGAGACTGTAGAGGCTGAGCAGGCTTCAGACAAGGCTTGTAGGGCACAGAGCTGGTCAGAGTGTACAAGTCAGAAGACACATGGCAGGAGGAATTAATGATAAAAGTGAATTAATGATAAAAGCTGCACAGCGCTAATTGATTTGAGAAAAATAGTCAGCATATGTCAGGTACCCAGCATGATGCGTAGGCAGAAATTGCTTTTGTTGCTTAACTTTCCAATACAGCCATCAAAGTAGTATGTATACACAAGGCTGGTTTTGGCCTTCCCTACCTGAAAACAAACCTAGGGGGTTTCAGGCACTGTGTGTGGGTTTTTCTTAAACCATAGCTGCTGCCAGGGTTTGAACTGCTTGTTAGGGCTGAGCTGTTGTGAAGACAGCCTTTTGGGCAAATTAAAAAAAAAAAAGCTTAATACATTCACTATTAAATGTAGATTAGTAAATAAAATAGTATTCAAGAAGGAGTTAATTCTCTTTAATTTACACTGGTAAATTGTTATCAAAGACCAGATTGTAAATGTTTTCTCCTGCTAATTGGAGATGGTTTCAATAAACACATTAGATTTATGCTGCAGTGTTCTGCTGGATCCTAGCCTGGTCTCACTTTCCACACTGAAAGATTATTTTGAAAATACTCAGAAGTACAAGTTCAGAGTTCACTGACATCAATAAGGTTTATCCAGTGCCAGAGAAATCAAAGTAACGCTCCATAAGTCTAGCAATAATACCAACAAAACAAGAGGTTTCTGCTTATAAAAGTTGTATTTTTTGTTATGAAGAGTATGTAAAATGTGCCAAGAGAGCAGAGCTGGAGTGAGGCAGGGTATTACCAGCACAGCCAGAGGCTGAGCTACCATAAACACGATGACAGCAGAAGCTGTTTTGCCTGCATGGTTTTAAGTCTGTCTGTGGGTTTCAGCACCCTTTATAATAACTTAAATTTCCTAACAAGAGAAAATAATTTAAGCTAAACCACCAGATAATTTTAATTTGTTTATTTGATTGCTCACTGTCAATAAAAAAAATGCTGAGATTAATAAAAATGGTATATCTGTATATTGGGACAGTTGTTACTGCAGAGCAAAATTATTTTAGGCTATTCTGGCTAGCAAACTGGCTGTGAATATTTCCCTGTGTATAGTTAGTGGCTGCACTTAATCAAAACTAGTGTCTTCAATATCTGTAGTTCCAACATCATATTGTTCTCATCACCTAGATTAGTAGATTTTTTCATAAAATCTTCAAATTTTCATTTTGCAAGTTCAGAGTTCATTCCGAATGAATGTTGTTTAATACCTGCCTAAGATTTTCCTTTTCTGTGAAATGTTCTTCCCAGCACACTGATTTATTGCTGTAGTTGTAGAAAGCACATAAACACCACCAAAGTGAATTAGATATTTTCTGAAGCAAATATTAATGAAAGAAGTCATCCATTTTCAGCAGCTGTGCATATATTGTGGAAAGCTTCCTAAGACTGAGTTGATTTTAGGTATACACTGGATATTAGCTGAATATTTGATTACATCTAATGAAACCCATGTAGTTGTAGCTGTTTCCTCTGTAATACCAGCTGGAATGTACTTGATAGTTCCATTCTCCAAGAGGAGACTGGTGTTTGAGCACCTCTGCACTGGTGCAGAAACTTTATATTTAAGTAGGGTCTGAGAAATGCTGTTCACACAAGCACTGTAGGTTGTGGATGTTCTGGAGGGCATCCTAGGCAGGAGATGAGCTCCCTGCTCCCTCAGTGGGCCTTGCTGGCCTGAAACCCACACCCGTGTCTCTGCCTCAAGCCAACAAAATGCTTTTTCTAGAGGCATGACGATCTTTTTTTTAAGGCTGCTATTGACTTTATTCAAAAGAAGGCATTTCAGAGATCAGTGAAATAAATTTCAAAGAGACCAAAGGGCTCTTCTGATCCAGTCTTGTTTCCTAATCTGCAGGTCTGTGGAGAATACAGTGTATTACTGAGATGGTGCTGAAGTCTTGGACAGGAGGTTTTGGTGTTAGTAAACAGGAGTAGCACCACTTGCATTTCTCCTGATTCACGTTGTGTAACTGAGCTCAGCATCTTTTTCAGAGATTAGCTGTGCCATGAAAGTGCTTTCTCTACCAAAGCATAGCATGTAACACGCTGTCTTTTCCCTCTCAGTTCCTGTAGGAGATGGCACCTTTCTGTGCTGTTGTAACAGCTCCATTGCTTGTGTTTGGATTTTCTTGGAATTACTTGGCATGGACTGTGACCATCTCCCTTCTCATTCTCGGTGTGTGTACCAGGCTCGAGAGGCCCTGTGTTACAGGAGGGTTGGACACACAGCCTTGAACTCCATCCAGAGCTGCCTGGGTGCCCCTGGCCCTGCTTCACCTCAGCACCTCACCAGGCTCCCTGGGAGGCTCCCTCAACCCCAGCCTGCAGGGTTGTACCTCCCATTAGGAATCTGCTGCTCAAAGCACTGCTTTCCTTTCTTGATCTGTTTGTCAGGGAATTTGGCTTGTTTTTAGACCATGACACCTCTATTAATTGTATGGGGCTGCAAATGAGGACTGAATTTGTAAGGCAGAGAGAGCAGGAGGAATTCTGCCTTCACTTCCGTTCCTGGCATATTTTCCCACCTCAGTTCCTGACAGCAACATGGAAGAAATTTGTGCACTGTTGACTTGCCCAGAAGCAAAAATTCTTATTTTTTCACTAATGCTTTATTTGAATTTAAGGGATTGGTTATGTTTTGCAATGGCATAAACGCCACATCAATGGTGTTCATTGCGAAAGATTATTATTGAGTGGATCAGATAAATATGGCCTACAAATGTGCTGATTTACTCCAGCTTGTAAAACAAAACAGTTTACGTATACAATTTAAACATTCTTTCTCCTTTTTTTTCCCCCTAACCACATCCCTTGTGTGCATAATTGAGATTTCCTTACCACCCAGAAGACAGCAAGGAAACTCCTCGGGGTTTGGGCTGCGCTCTAAGCGGGTGCAGCTGGGAGCGTGGCCGGATGCTGCACACCTCCAGCAACACTAGAGAGCAGGCTGACACTGCTGTACTGCTGGCTCAGCCCTGCAATCTGCTGGAAATGTAATAATTGCTCTCTTATTCTTTAATAAACACACGCCACATCATACAGAGAAACAAGGTGAGAGAATGAGAGAGAGGATATTGCATTCTTCCACAAAGGGTGGCTCAGTTTTATTTTATACGCAGGTTTTTTTTTTTTTAAACCAGCAGAATAGTCCTGCAATTCTAAATTACTCTTCCATCTTTCCTCTTGTTCCCCTCCTTTTAGTTAAATTAATGTATTGATTAGAGCCCATTAGTGTGTAATCGATTGTTAATTTGACTCATCTTACAAATCATGTTTATCTTTTTCAATAAAAAATACATATATTTCACATCTCCTGCAATAAACTGGGAAAAAGCTGGGTGTCCAGAATTCAGGCTGGATCTCCAGCTGCAAATGTAAAAGTACATACTGGGATAACTTACATGTTATTAAATATATATATATATAATTTGTAAGAAAATTGTAAGGAAGGAATGGCAGAAGTAGGATGAATAGACAAGTATGGGGGAAATGTGTGACTTGTTCGTTTGGGGTTCTTTTATTATTTTGGTTTTTGTTTTTGTTTTTTTTTTTTCTGAACAGACAGGACTGGACAATGTGACAAATGTGACTGAAATATGGTGAGCAGTCTGCTTTGTGTGCTGGTGGTCTGGCACTGATCACTTGAGACATGAAACAACCTGTGTACATCCCAGTCTGTGGTGCTGTCCTTAGGCTGCTGCCTCCTTCTGCCCTGGCCACTCTGCAAACTTCCCAGCTGTCTGTAGGTTTTCTTTCTCATGTAGCCAAAATTGGAATATTTAAAATACTGAAGGCATTTTTTAATTTTGAGGCCAGAAGGCACATGATAGTTCTGCAGGCTAGCAGAGCAGATACTGCCATTCAGGCAATAATGATTGTGCTTTATATGGGCAGGATCCATGTAGATACCAACTAATCCCCTCCACTGAGGCAAGTACAGCCAGCATTATTATCCCTGTGCTACGAATAAAGAATTGAGATGAATAGTTAGCAGAAGGGCATATATTTATATCAAAGTTAGGATAAAAAGTTTAAACCAGTGAACCTTTGGATATACTGGGTAGTTAGTATTAAAAATTAAGTTGTGTTATTTGCATTTTTTAAATTGTCTTTTGGAGACTAGAGCTAGACTCGGTTGTGGGGTTTTTGTTTTATTTTATTTTCCACTGGTATTTATAGCAAATACTATGTAAAATAACTTAAAATGCTGAAGGTGTCTGAAGGAAAAGAAAGACTTTTAGTGAAATGTGTTGAACTGTTTCAAGCAAAAAATTTCCTTTTCCCAAAAGTCTGAAGTATTTTCTAAACAAGGAATTTTGAAATAGCATTTTCACTTCTGAATCTTACATGTTCAATGAAAATGTTTTAAAACGGATATAAAGCCAGAAAGAGTGAATGTGTAGGGTCAGCTTATTCAAACACAAACTCTTTTCAATTTTATTTCCCTTTTAATATTTTTCACTCCAGACAGGAAAACCCCCTCCAACCATACAAAAATTGAATCTTCTCACAGTTCTTCTATAGATGGCTTTATTTTTCTCCAAGTACATTTCAGCTGTGATCATTTGTGCTGTATAGATACAATCCATATGTTTCTCCTTTTAGGAAATATGACTCTTACAACAGCTAAAAAGTAAAGGCCAGGAAGATTTGCAGAACCATTCAGTTTATTAGTCCATAATCCATATTGGAACAGACGTTAGTGCAGTGCAGATAGGCTGTGCCTGTGTGCACACAGTCAGGTTAGTCTCCAGCAAGCCTGCAGGGCTGAAATTTCTCACCAAGAGTGATCACTGGGGAAGTTAGAACATGAAGGGCCAAACAAAACTGAAAAATATTGGGTTTTTCAGTTCAGCACTGTAAAATTTCTGTAATGCAATCTGCAAAGCAGCATGCTCTTCAGACCCAGTCCTACATGGAGATGTTGGATCACATACAGTTCTGTCCAGGGAAATTCTGTGGGAATGGAGGAAGTTTTAAATAAGAATAGTACACAAGTCAATGAATTTTCTGTAGACTAAGTTTTGCCCAGCATGTCTTAGTGGAAGGAACTGAGTCTAACTTTGTGGTATGAGTTTTGTTGATCAGGAGGAGAGAGCTGCTGAGTCTTTCATCCATAAGCACCTGATCTGTTCTCCCTGTTGGAGGAAACACCCCTCTGGGTGCTGCCCTGGGTCCCAAAGCACCACTGCACCCCCAGTGCCTGTGAGCACTGACAGAGCAGCTCTGGGATTCTCCATCAGGAGCTGGATCCCTTTGCCAAGTGAGAAGCTCTGCAAGTGAGGCAATGCAAGAGTCCCCTCTGTGGTTTGTAGGAAGTGCTGGGATATCTGTGTGGCTACATTTAATCTGATAGACCCAGGCTGCAGAGCTGGATCCAGCTCTGAGCTGTTCTCTCAGGTTCCTTACGACAAGGTCTTTAATTAGCACTGGCAGAGCATTGAAATACCATGACACTGTGCTGCTGCTAATGAAAATAAACCTGGACTTGTGTTCCTTGGTCTGTTGACATTTGCAGTCGTCAAGTCTGAGCCAGGCTGGGAGCTGCTGCTTTTGTGTAGGTGAAACTCAGACACAGAGCACAGCCTGAGCCTGCAGCCTGTGCAGAAATCAGAGGGGCAGTGGCTGCTGCTGCCATCCCTGATGGACCCTGCTGGCCTGGCAGCTGCATTCTGTACTGGGCTGCTGCTCTTCCTGCCTTGGAGCCCACCTCAGGACTTACCTGCCATGATTACAAAGTTGAGGTTAATTTAGCTAGAATATTGTTTAGAAAAGTGTGATGATGAGAAGGAAATGGCAGCAATGCAGCTGTGATCAGTCTTTGAGTTTAAACTGGTTTTGGAGCACCAGGATTTTGGCCAGTTGCTTGAAGTGTTCAGTGTTTCAGTCACATGGTGGTTACGGATCCATCCTCCACATGCCTGAAGGTGTTTCTAGCCTTGTCCTTATGTATGGGACTTACAGAAGAGGAAAACTGAACTGTTGCCTCTCAGCTTCTTGTATTTTAATTATTTTTTCTAAATATAAACAGATAACTATGTAATACCAAAAGACTGAACTAGGGTGAAATGTGGGAGGAGGTGAGGAACAAGGTTTCATGAGCTAAAATAAGTGCAAAAATATTTGTGCTGTATTTTAGTATTTTTTATTTCCTTTTGACTTGTTTGTCTTGTGGTGTTCGCAGGATAGGCCCTACCAGTTTTGCTGGCGTGTATTTGTAACCCAGGAATGTTTTTTGGCAGATGTAAAATTAGAAACAAATTTCATGTGTTCTGCAGTGCCCTCCAGTGCTATAAAGGACAGGAACAGAATATGTGGCTTTGTCAGGATGACTCCAGGAAACCACAAAGAAACAGAGATTAGAAACAAAATCGGGGAAATAAATAAATAAAGAAGGAAATAGCTCCCCCAGCAGATGTTGCACAGCTTGGGAGGGGAGCGCAGGGCAAAGCCCCTGCCGAGAATGGGAGCAAACAATGGAGCCCTCGGTGCGACGGGAAACGAGCGCGCCTGATTTGGGGCTGCTTTCAAATAAGTGCTTCCAGGATTTTGAGGTCAGATGATGCTCCAAAATTTACCTGTCCCTTTTCAGATGTGAATAAATAAATAAATGCCGCTCCCTTCCCCCTGGCAGGATGGGAATGCTGAACGCTCGGCCCATCAAATTAAACACAGGCAGGTTTTCATTTCCAAGCCTGTGTGTTTGGAGATGATGGATGGTGAGATATATGTCTCTATAATGAAGGTTTCATTACGAATTTTTTAAAACGTGCAACATGGCTCTTCATTTCCAAACAAGAAGTGCCATCCCCTTTCTTGTAGCTCTTCGATCGAATATGTGTGATATTGCCAAAGGAAATGATCAAATAACCAGTGAATATATTGATTTAATATAAAGTTATATCTGCTTCATTTTTACTGCAAAGCTTCAGAAAACCAGAATGAAATAATAAACTACATAAATAAAAATAGGGAGGGGTAGTGTTAGGGTGATTAGAGATAAAAGATCAGTGGGATAATTTGGTTGCAACTATTAGAGAAAATATAAGTGGTTTGTCTCTGTCTTGTTTGTGCCTTGTTGTCCACTTCCTGCAAACAGCCAGGTGATCACTTGAGCACTTACAGACAGTTTGAGTAAAGAATGTTTAGAAGCCACTCATGATTAAGCAAAGAAAGAAACCAAAACACACCTACAAACAAAATACCTTGAAGTCTTTATGCACTGCATAACAGTGAGTTTCCCAATTGCAATAGAAATACTGTGGAGTGTATCCAAATGATGAGGGTTCATGAACAGCAACACTTGGTGTGCCAAACAAATGTACATACACACACACACACACACATATATATATGTATATATATACACTTCAGGTTACATAATCTCCATTTTTAATGTTGGCTAAATCCAGGAAATGTTTGAGTTGATGGAGAGTCACAGAAAGTCTACTATCAAAGGCCTTAAGGAAAAATGTTCAGCCAGGAGACCTGGTCTGTCTGTATAATTGGTCCTGTGTGGAAAAGGTTAATCTTTATTTGAGGGAAGCAAGGCACTGTGGGAATACCTGCAGTCTAAAAGATGGGCTAATGCCCCATCCCCTGTGAGGGGGCAGTGCAGGGTTAGGTGTCATCCAGGGCAGGGGCACTGACACAGCTAAAAATGTGTGAAAATGGAGCCTCTGTAAAATCATCCAGTGATTTTCCTGCAATTACCAACTTGATTTTGTGTTAACTGCTTTTCACCTTTCCTTCTCTCAACACATTCCCAAGGGATTTTTTTGTACTTCACTTTGTACATGTGTGTGCAGTATTGAAACGTCCACATATCCTTAAAGCTCTCTCTCTGTCACTATAAATGTTGCCCTCTGAATGTAAGAAGGACTTTAGTGACCCAGTTTTGCACGGCATCAAAATGTGAAAGTTCAAGTAGCATTTTGTGATTTTTCTGGTAATACTGTGCACAGTGCCCTTACCCTGGAGCTGGAGGAGTTCTAGGAAAGAGGGAGAGTTCTAGGAAAAACCTGGTGGCACCACTTTCCTCTGCCCCTGCAGTGCTGCCCCCCATTAAAAATGCATTATGCACTAACACTCAGAGGATATATTAAAACCACCCAGACAGCTTTAGGTTCCACATTTGAGTGTTGAATGCAGCTGGTGGAGAGCTGGGTTTTTCCTGGGGCTGGGTGAGCACGTGTTGAGATCTGTGTGATCCTGTCCTAGGGCCCACAGCCACAGTCACTGATAATTTTTCCTTTCACTCTTTAGTGAAGTTCAGTTCTCAGTTCTACCTGCCTGAAGCAGACCCTGTGCTTGAATGAGGACTTTCCCTCTGTACCCCTCAGTGGATGCAGTGATGGATTTTTCTCTCAGCAAGAGTTCTCTGTGCTGTTTCCTGCAAAGGCCAGTGAAGGAACTGGCTCCTCTGAAGAGTCTGGCAGGAGACCCTGTCTGACCTGCACAAAAAGCCTCCACAGACCCAGCCCACTCCTTGCTTAAGCACTAAATTGACAGAATACTTTTAAATTTATCATCTGATTTTGCCTCAAATTTTTCTGTTTTTCTCTGGGAGATTTTCTCCACTGGACATTTTCTTACCCTAGGAGGAAAGGATCCTAATATTTGATACTAATCTTAAAGAAATTTGATTTTTGGCTTCCTTTGAAAATTGATTAAATGCAGCTTGGCATCCCACTCCTTTTTTCAAGAAGCAATAAACTGGAACTGTCACTAGGACAATGTATCTCAAATCTTCTTCCACTGCTCTGGCATACTTAAACTCATATTCTACCTAAGGCATGCAAGAACTAGTGGGAAAAAAAGTCTAATAAGAATTAAGAAGCCTATAGAATTATAGTCATGATAATATGTATATGTATACTATGATAATAATTAACCTGTAATAATTAGAAGCTTGCAAAAGAGAGCTGGGTTAATGAGTACAGGATGGGAGGGAATACAGGGAATGGGGGAACACAATTAGTAGACAAGACCTTTGGCTGACCACTTGCCCACCCCTTCCAGCAGTGTCCCTCACCAGGCCATTCACTCACACTGGTTGTATGAAAAGGTTTATATGAAAAAGTTTCTATGAAGAAGTTCAGAAGTTCTTTTACCATGTTGGCAATAAAGAGCTGTAAATCCATTATGCAGATGAAGTTGGATCATAGAAATATTATTTAAAGGAGGGAGAACAAGTGAAAATACCATGAAGCTCTTTTACACCTTTATGTCTGTGACTGGATAGGAGCTTTACAAAAGGGTTTTTTTAAAAAAAAAAAACAAAGGACCTTGCTGAAAGTTTGGACTCCTGACAAAATAGGTAACACAATCTATAGTGGACTATCACAAAGTTACCATTATGGTCATTTTAGGGAATGCATATTTTTGAGTTCTCTGAGATGTATATTCTGTGCTTAAGTTCTGATAAAGTTAATTATTGACAGGTAAAGTTATAGTCTGCTTCCAAGTCCGTAGTCACTTGTTTTCCTTTTACTAATAAACATCCATTAAGTTTTTAAAAAGCAATATTTATCCTCTCATGTGAAGTACCAGTGGGTGGAGGACTATACCTGAGACCACAATTCTCAGAAGTTAGTAGGAATTAGAGCTATTTGAAAAAATGAAACCTCATTTTCCCTTCTGAATGACTAGGAGATGATGATTACTTCTGTACCTAAATGAGTGTAATAGAGCTGTTCTATTTTACTTTTTTCAGAACATGTCTGCATGTTGAATGTTGTATCCTGAAAATGCAAAATTAAATTATTGGAACTTCTTGAATTCATTCTCATGGTACTCTGTTCCCTTCTGGCCACTGTGATCCTGTGTTACCACTACCACCTACAGGTGTCCATCGAGCCAAAATGTGCCTTTGAGTCCCTTTATTCTTCTGAAGAAAGCAGCCAGGTTAGAAATGCTGAGGTGCTCCACTGGGGAGGAATTGCATGTGTGTAACACAAAGCTTGGATTGAGTCATTTCGAGGGGCAGCATTCCCATTAAGGATGGTTGATAGAACCTGGCTGCGTATCCAGCACACGCCTGGAACTCCCTGTGTGCCTCCTGGGCTGCACTCCCAGAGAGCAGCTGAGACCTGCAGAGCAGGCAGCTCCTCACCTGCCCCCAGGCAAACTCAGGGAAGGGGCAAGTGCTTTTCTTTTTGGTGTTCAATCAGACTGTGCATGTCTGCCACTCTGTCCTGAAAGAACTGACTGGAGAGCTGTGGTGCTTTCACCCAAAAGAGTTTTGGTGGTTTATGGACTGTCTTCTGGGAATGGCTTTGCACACCAACATTTTTATTAACTTCACTATTATTGTTGTTGTTGTTATTATTATTACTTTCAGAAGAACTTCCCGTAGATGATATTTTGCATTCCAGAAGAATTTAAGAAATGGGTTTGGCTACAACTGGAATCCTCTGCTTCAAATAGAAACTGCAGCACTTGATGCTATTAGTGAGAGCTTTGTAATTGTGTGCCTACAGAGGCTGTTGGCATTGCTTTCTATTCAGACTTTCCATTTCATGCCCAAAATTTAGTTGCTGATAGTAAAAATGAACAATAGTTGTGTACATGTAATTAGAGGGCTGTAGGCAGCTCTCTCCTGCCTTGCTGGTGATTGCAGTCTTTTCCTGTTCAAAATCTGTCTGTGCAACAAATCCAAGGGTCCTTGAAACACAGGATGGCTGCTGGGGGTGAAGGGTGCCTACTCCTGCTGCAATGCAAACGTGGCAATGTGGGGAAAAGGGAGAAAGGCTGTTAGATCTGAAGGCCTGGAGCCATGGGCCACAGACAGGGTGGATTAGAGCCAGCATGAACGTGCCCAGCTGGGCTACAGCCTGGTACCCATGTCCCGTGGGGACACCTTCCAGCACAGTCAGCTCTCTGAGACAAAGTTTGCTTCATCTTAACTAACACAGGTGCTGGGCTGGGAGTGCAGAGGGTGTTCTTGTGGAAAAAGGGAGCTTTTATCCAACTATCAGAGCCATAGATGAGGTCATGTCATGCACAGCCTCTGTCTGAAGGTTTAACAGACAAGTGTCACTGTTTGCCATAGACTTGTGTGTGTTTTGAACCCACAGAGGCTTTAAAAATGTGCATATTCATCTTGCACATGTTCTTCCAGCTCTGCTCCTTAGTGTGATGCACTGTGACCCTGTGGTGGAGCCCAGTGACAAATGCCCTCCCTGCTGCAGGGGAGTTTGTGAGATGCTGCAGGGAGTGGAGAGAGCTGCTGGCATGAGCTGCTCCTCCCCAGGGGACAGAGCACAACCTGCTGAGCCTTGCCAAAAGTGCAGTATTCTTCAGCAGCTTTCCTCTGTGTGTGGTAGGTGAGAGCTCTTTGGGCGCAGGGAAGAGCTGCAGCTGGTGACCTCCAGACCCAGCTTTGCTCACACCCAGCTCCTCTGGACAGAATTATCTTCTGCCTTGCTCAGCTTAAAGTGCTCTGCTCAGCTGCTACTTCTAAATAAAATTTGTACATGTTACTGAAGCTATTGCAAACTGTTTTCCCTCACAAGAAGATTTTTGTCTTGGGATTCTTTAAAATCTTTCAAAAACCTGTGTTGGTGACTGCACTAAATTATTACTTTCATTTGGTTAATTTTACTATATAGCAAAATTACTATTTTTTCAGTGTTTTCAGACATAAATAATTATTTTAATCATCCCATGCTTTCTTTGGGAGTTTTTTTGTTTCAAATCATAAATGTATGTATTTAGTTGACTGAGGAGGAAGTACAAATTTTATTAGCTTGCTCCAAAGAGTGTAGCAGGACATTATCCTGTCACAGGAATTCATTGGTTTGGAATTTTTAGCAAGACAGGAAGAGCAGAGGGAGTAGGGCAGGAAAGAGACACCTGACTATCCCCTACCTTTGGTAGGTGGAAAAAGAGCTCTGGGATGACAGTTCTTGTGGTAGCTTTTTGAGGAGAGCTTTAGCTCAACATGACATCTTTTCCACTTTAAGTAGCCCAGAGACAGCAAACTTAAGATGACCTTACACCTCTCTGAGTGTTCATATTTCCTTCCAGTGTCTCTTTTTCTTTTTTTCATCTTGCTCCTCCTGGAATGTGCTGGAGGTGGCAGAGGAGGGTGGAGACACGCCAGGAGTGTTTCAGATGTGGCCATGGGGCTGCACGTGCAGAGTGAGCTGGGCCAGGCTCCCACTGGTTCCTGAGCTCGCTGGACAGCACAGAGGGGCTCAGGCTCTGCTGGTCACTGCAGTGACCCCGGGTGAGCTGGCAAACACCCCTGCCCAGGGTGTGAAACAGTGACCCAGAGCTGCTCTGGATGAATGCCCGTGGGCAGTGTCCACCGTCATCTCCCAGTGAGTGGAGAACCCTTGGGCTTTGCTCACTGCCTTGCTCCCTAATATTGTGCTTTCATTTCCTGCTCTTGCACAGCTTACAAGATCAATTAAAACTGGCTGACATCTGGAGCCTTTAAAAGAAAAAAAAAAAAAAAAAAAATTAGTGGTGTTCCTGAACTCCTTATTCAGAAAAACCTTGCAAGGATTTCAAAGGCATCTTCCACAAGGGCTGCTGGATTGGTCCCTACAGGACTTTGACTGGTGCCTGAGAAATAAAGAAAAGCCCTTGACTATTAGCGGGTTCCGCTGTAATTCAGAATAATACCAGATGTTTCATTATGTATCAGCCGGCAATAAAACTGCTTCTTTGAGCTATTGAACAAAGACAGTCGACAAAAGAAAAATTAATGTTGTGTCTTTGATCTCATGTTTTAAATTTGTCTTTTATAAATAGTGATGGGTTCTGGTTAAAAACACTCTAACAATTTGTTAAATATGCAAATGTCTGAAGTTTCTTAGCAACAGAACAAATAAGTGTTTTTCTTCTAATATAATATGTATGCTAGTTTAGTAAGCACACAATAAGTTAATTAGGCTGTGGTTAGGTATTATTTGTAAATGTCATATTAGCATGCTGTTTTGTTTCTATGTTGCAACCAAAAGCCTCAAACTCACTGATGTCACTTATTGCATGTTGTTTTTTCCTCTAGTTTTGAAATGAGTTTATTTTTTTAACATACTTGTGGGCAGAATAATGATTTATTGAGTTGTGTGTTTATTATTGTTTTGCTTGGTTGTAATGTCTCATTGTCTTTACATTGTTAGCAACGTTAGAGATTTTACAGGGAAATTCTAGGAAAGTACACATTACATGTGTAATAAAGCTGCTGCAGTTTACTATGATTAATGTCATTACAATGAATACCAAATGAATTAATAATGATGGGGCCATTTAATTTTAAAATGTTGGCATTTGTCTAAGTGCTGCTCTGAGAGAGGGTGGAGGAGCTTGGCACAGTAGGAATTGGATGAAGCAGGATTTTTGCTGCCAGCATCCAAGCAGCTTGTTTCTCTCCAAGCAGTTACGGTCAACTGTTAACATATTCACTGCCAAGCACATTTGTCTAAATCCAGAGAACCTTCTCCTATGACTGTCAAATTTCTCTTTATAGTCTCATGTTTTCCCCCTGTTCTAGCAAGGCTTCCTTCCAATAGCTCTGCTACTTCCATGGTTTTGATGTAGCAGGTAGGGGGACATTCCAGGCCAGAGCACCTCTGGGTCACTGGCATAGGTCAGGGATGAGCAAACACATTCCTGCAAACAGCCCAGCAAGAAGTAGCTGTCTTGTACAAATTTTTAAAGTTTGAAGCATTCAGATCAAAGCACATTGCTAATCCAGGAATGCTTCCCTGACAATCTTGAAGCACATTTTGAACTGTCTTAATCCACACCTCAGTGGTCCTGTAGTGCTTTGTCAGTAGGGAGTAGTTTTAGATGAGGGCTTTTTTCCCCTTGATAAAACACCTGGAAGAGCAGAATCATGAATAGCACAGTTAAAGCACTTGGAGGACACTGGCTGATCACAGAGCTTGTGCAAGTTGCTGTGTCAAGCCACAAGAGCCCAAGCCCTGGTACAGGACAAGAGATGCCTGAGGAGGAGCACCCTTGACTCTGTGGCTGTGGTAACGCTTTCATCCACATCTAGAGAGTTATTTTTGCCATGTCTGAGCGTTTGGAGATAGATTTTTATGCTCTGTGCGTGGACACCCACACATGCTCATAACTTTAGTTTTCATATGGTCAGCAGAAGCCATCCAGTAGATCCTTGCTGTGTGTCAGAGGATGAAGGCAACCTCAGTTTTCATCTGCCTTCTTTCTCACTGGATCATCTCATTTTGCACTGGTTTATATTGTCTTTTAGTCACCTAAGCACTGGGAAATCATTAGCAAGACAGTCACTTCCTATTATGTGCATAGACCAAGTGCTGTAAAGTTGAGGAGACAGTTCCATGAAGGAAGGTGAAAGGAGAAATCCAGCAGAAGTAGGATATGAATGGAAGTGATGGGAATGGAGAAAGTGGTTGGAAATCAGCTGCCTCCCTAAGGTGTTGAGCTTGCAGGAGTATGTGGCAGAGGTTTTCCTAATAGTCTTCATTGTGCACATGAGAAAATGCTGCCAGAAAATGCCTGTAATGGTACAATTCTTTTGAAAAGAGGCTGGGACAGGGGTATGGATGCATCACCACAGTTTACCAGTGCTGATTAGGTGTGATGGAGTTCTTGGGTACAGCTCCAGCAGCAGTATAAGATTTGTAATAACAGCATAACATTTGGATCCCTATCAGCCTGTTGCAATCTTCTTACTGCAACATCTCTGGGAGCTGAAAGTCATTGGATTTCTATTTCTTAAAAAAATTTCATCACATCAGCAAACTTTATTATACTGGGAGAAAATGTTATGAGCATCTAGATTAGCCTCCTGTGTAAAGCAGGGCATAGATTTTGGGTTTATGTTTTCACTGTGGTACCCACAATCTCAGTTGAATTAAAGCATGCTGGGTAGTTTATTTCCTAGGAATCCCAGAGTGCCTTGAATGATGGACCTCCTTCCCAGTCATCTGTCCACTTTATTAATTATCTTAACCAGTAATTTTATCAAAGGCTTTTCATTTTGGATGAATCTGAAGCCTGTGTTGCAGGTTGGCTGTTTTTTCCCTCCCCAGGGATGATGGAAGTGCCCTCCACAGCAGTTTGCATGTGTTTGTGCAAGGTAACTTATGCCTGTCAGGAACCTGCCCTGTGAGGATGGCAGCACAGACAGCTGTGGAACCTGCCAGATTTGAAATCCTATTTATGAGCAGGAGTGCAGAGAGGAGTTCTAGAAAGAGGAGTTGTCATGGGGCTTACAAGTAAATGTCCTGAAGAAGTGAGCAATGACCCCCCTGTTGTGTGGCTGTTTCCAGCTGCCTCCATTCCTTGTAAGAAAAGGGAGAAGGGTGGGATATGCCCCTGCCTTGTGAACAACCCTCTGCATACAGATGAGCAGCACAGAATTGTACATGCACGTTTAGTTAATATCCTAAAATCCAGCTTAATGAAAAATCAAAGATCCATAATAAACCACCCACGTTGTGATTTAATCACAGATAACCTGGGTGTCCCCTTCTGCTTGAATCCCTTTGTAGTGGTTTGGAGGGTTCTGTCATTTTGGCCAGTATGGTTTTATTTCTTCCTTATTAGGGCTGATGTCTGTCCCTCTGTCACTCTTCCTTTTTCATACTTGGGCTGGAGTGCCCTTGGCTGTAAGACCATCTCTGCCCTGTGCTGAGGTGACACAGAGTGTGACACAACTGTGACTCCTGGCAAGGGCTCCTAATGCTGACAAAGGGAAGATCAAATAGGTGGAGTTTTCCAAAGTTCATGGGAACAGTTTGCACCGGGAGTCTTTAAATAGAAAAGACTTTGCTTTCCTCAAGTCTGTACAAAGCAAATCTAACTTTTGACTGAAGCATGCAGGATTTTTATTTACTTTGTTGTTCACAGAGGAAAGGAAGTCTTACAGCATGCGCTCATTGAATTCCGATAAACACCCAGCAAGTGCTATATATGCTAATTAAGAGATAATGTTAATGGGTTGGAATGTTGTCACAGGATTAGGCACTCCTGCTGCCACCAAAAATGTTGGGGCACTTATGAAAACAACAGTTATGGATGCAGAACCATAGTTTGTTCCCAAAGCAGGTACCAGGGAGTGCGGGATTGGGAAGGAGCTGCCTTTGGCTGTGCTCCTCAGAGGATGGAGAGGGACCCGGGTGCCAGTGCACGGACAGACAGACTCTGGGGTGACAGACACCATGCCATTGTTGTCCTGCCCTGCTCCCACCGGCTGCAGCAGGAGCCTTTGTCTGCCGCAGCCAGGCGGGAGGGGGCTGGCCACAAAAGAACAGTTTGGTTAAAGCGTTCCGGTGTTTTATGAATAAATTGGATTCTACTTACAGCATTATTAACCTGCTGTATTCTGACGGGCTTAGGGGGAGATTATCGTGCGCTTGAACAAATCAGTATCTACAGATCCACACAAATACTGGGTTTTAACAAAAATATACTGTGATTAAGGCACACAGCGGATCAAATTCAGCCCCGACTTACACCAGGTGCAATCTCATTGATATCCGTGGGTTAAAAAGCAATTTTTACAACTTAAAGCAATCAGAAATCAGCTTAGTGTACAGACTTACTAGACCAAAATAAGGCCCAAGAGACAGTACGCTAAGCTGATTTCTGATTGCTTTAATTTTTTTAAACTTTTATCAAAGATTAATGGTCAATTATCTGGCAATCTGATTTTCTGGTACAGATTCCATTTGCATAATTTCATAGACACTTAAAATATGACCAGACTCTAATCAGTATGAAATGGGTTGAGGCATGGCTTGGTATGGCTGATCAAAATCAGCCACAATCCCTGTAAATATGTACTATTGCTGTAGTAACAAGGGCGATTTTAATAGGCTGTCGTCTGAGCAGTAAACAATTGGTTTAGGTCTCTTTTTTTTTTTCTCTGCATGGCTAAATATAACTCCAGGGCAAATAGGCAAAACTATGCAGTTGGAACTTGCCTTCCTTCAGGTTTTTCATTTTGTGCTTGAGCACCACTCTTTCTGCAGATATTCCTGCTATTTATTTGCTTGGGCTACAATACTTGCAAAACTATCCATCAAAATGCATGCACAGGTTACAGTGGAAAATACTCTGCAATAATTGCCCCTCGAGTAGTTTTTACTGAACTCAAATGACTGTGGGGTGCTGCTTTTTTGTAATATACATGCAGGTCTCTGACGGGAACATGAACCCCCCCAAAACCAAAGAAACAAAAAAATTCAAAAAAACTTACACTCTGGAATGAAGGAAATTTGATTTCCTAAAGAGTGTGGTTTATGGGCATTTCAAGGCAAGGAAGGACAGTCAGATTCTCTGCTTTTTCTCCCTGTACACATTGTGGGCTAGATGATGGTCTGGTAGCTGGATAGAACTGCTGGAATATGCCCTCTAGAAAGGCACACAGTTTTGTTTTGGAGGTGTTGAGAAATGGAGAATTTACCACCTCTTGATCATCTGATCTAGTGCTTACTTACTCTTCTGTTCCAATAGTATTAGTCCTTATATTCCTATTTTCCTTACCTCCAGCCTACCAGATTTTCTCTGGTACCTGGCTGGGCTGCACTGTGCTGCCTCTGTCTCCTCTGGGTTTATCTGAACCGGCCAAGCCCTTCAAGGAGCTGTCAGTGTGGCACTGAGTGGAGTGCAGTGCATCTGTGCTGGCTTTAATCCAGTTCACATGGCAACACAGGCGATGGAGACAGCAAAAGAACAACTACAGGATGCAGCCATGCACGTGGTGGGCAGGCTTAGGACATCTCTCTTGGTGTTGCCAAGCCAAACCAGACAATTCCTGCCTCCCTGCTGCAGTGCAGGCTGAAGTGAGCCAAAGCCTCCTGCTCTTTTTTGCTCAGGCTCTTTGGAGAGGGTGGTGCTCTTTAATCTTTCAAAATGTATTCCAAAAAAGGAGCTGGGGATTCTGCTGGTTTCCTAGTCATGGTGCTCTGCTGTTGGGTGGCTGCTCTTTCTCAGTTGAAGATTAATTAGGAGGGATTTCAGGCCTTAGAGAGACTGAGAGCTGATGGGTTGCCTGTAGTTTAGTCACCAGGACAATCTGCTGCCAGGTTCTGAGACACCTCTGACCCAGGGGGCTCTGGTCCCCAGGAAAATGCAGTTAGTGAGGGTTCAGCTGTGTGTCAGCTGCCTGGTGAGGAGGAATTACATTCCATATCAGCCAGTGGTTTCTCGGGGTTTGGCTTTTTTATAAAGGAGCAAAAAAAAAAGTGGGGATGAACAAGAGTCCCCTGGTTCTGTTCTTTTTGGTAAATCAGTGTCTGATGGGGTTTGGTGTCTCCAAAAAGGATCAAGCAATTGGTGGAGAATATTAAAATAATCTGGTCATCTTGCGGTCCTGTCACCATCCGTGAGAGCTTCTGCTTGTACAGTGAATTGGCTGGAGGAGCCTGCTCAGGTCTTCTTAACCTTTTTAAGTAATTGCAAACTTCTCAAAGATGGGAGTTAGAAACAGCTAAAACTTCCATATTGGCCCAGTCCCTTCCATTCTGGTTTATCCATAAATACTAATATTTTATAAATCTGAAAGTCAATGTAGGGGTTTTTTCTTCCTGATTTCTGCTATTTTTATAGGTCACAATGCTCATTACTCATTTGTTCCATAAGTACATGATGCATATACATGGAAAAATGGGTCAAGAAAAAGGTTAATTTCCTTGGAAGACATGCAAAAACTTTGGGGTTAATTTTCCTTGGTGTTTTTATTTATTATTTTTTCAAATCCTCAGTCTGATTTTGAAACCAGGTGACCTTTGGAACACAAGGAGTGCAGGACAAGCAGTGCAGGGCTGTCCCTCTGGATCCTACTCCAGCAGCTGGCAAAGAGAAACAATAAGCTTGCTTCAAATGCTGGCATAAAACAAAAAGAGGATTCCTATATGAGAGGACTCAAATTAAAAGAAACAGTAAAAGAAAGGATTTCTGGTTATTAAAATATATAAGAGCTTTTCTATGTAAAATCCCACTTACTTCTTTCCACCAGGGACCCCCTTGCAGAATGTTCTCCTCCTGGTTGTGTTTATTTCTGTTGTTTTGCAGGATCTCTTTTGGGGTAGGTTTTTCTGTGCAGCACCATTTCTTTGTACTGCTGATGTTTCCTTCCAAAACATAAACAAAAGGAAAAGAAATGCCTTATGGGAAAAAAATCTTATGAATTATAAAGACACTTGTAATTTCTTTTAAGACTTTGGAGCTGTCTGATAAAATTAAAGAGAATTGTATATATTTAACACTACTGTGAAGTGCAAAGAATAGGAAAATATCAATCTCAATGATTAAGAGAATTAATTTATTATCTTTATCCTCTATTTAATTCCATAAGATTTTTGCAGAGATGTGAGTGAGTATTAGGATGTGAATGTGAAGTGGTTTAAATTCTGGAACATTAAAGGTCAGTTGGGTGGTGACTGGGTTTCTGAGAGAGATGGAATGTTTTGTTTTGACCTTGTCAAAGACCCCTCCTGGTGTAAGTCTCACTTACATGAAGGTGATGTTAATATATTCACTGGTGTTTTTCCTTGTGGAATTAAGCAACAAAAATTGGTCCTCAGTTTTGGGTTTGTTTTAACTATTACTCTATTTTAAGATATGGTAAAGTGAAAAGCAGCTGTAGAGTATTGTTTTAATCTTCGCAAGAGTGAGACAAAACCCCAAGCTGCAAGCCTGTGATATTTGAGTGCTTTTAGTCTTTCTGTTTGCTTTCAGAAAAACATTTTCTTGCCTCTTCTATTATAAAAAAGCATCACATTTTAATTTTAAAAAAATGGCCATTTATAAACATAGATGTATATTTAGGTTTGCAGTATATATTTATAAGTCCCATATTTTTTTAACGGTTAATTACAAAAATTATAATTTAATGTTCTCTCACTTGTTCCTGCCCACACACTTCACGTGTTAAAGTGTCAAACCTGTGGCTGAGCAAACACTGCTGGCCTGTCAGCCCTGCCTTGGCTGAGGGGTCACTGAGAGGGACTGTGGCAGTGCGAGGACAAAAGTTGTGACTGGTCTGATACCTGGGGAGATGTGTGTCTGCAACATCCATCAGCCTTCCTCAGGGAACCCCGTGTGATTCTGTTAAGGAATAACAGTCCCTTTCTGTTTCTCATTTATGCAAATAACAGGCCAGCCAGAAAAGACATCAATAAGAGTTAAGTGGAAATATCAAGTCAGTTTTATTGCCAGGTCACTCAGTCCCCAGCAAATCAAGTAGGAAAAATGTGTCATTTATCAATATAATAAACAGGTAGATCACTTCTAAACCCAAGCAGCTCTCTTGAAACCATACCTCAGAGCAAACAACCCAAATCATTTGCAATGCCCTAAGCAGGACCTCTGTGCAGTGCTTCTTTCTTTAGCTGCCAGGGTGCAATTAACCTGCTGTGAGCCACGGTGGGAGCTGGCAGGTCAGGCTAACTTCTCTTGACATCTTATGGAGGAAAATATCTAGGTTTTCTCTCAGCTTTACATGGGTAAAATTGTAACCCAGGCTTTGGGCTAATTGCCATCACTAGCAGAGCTTTATGGGCGTGTTGGCATACCTGGCTGGAAGGCTGAATGAACACAAGTGAGCTCTAGCAGAGATTTCACTGCACCTTCTGGTTTTGGGGGATTCAATTTCTTGTTCTACTCTGTCTTTCCCCTACTTCCAACCTCAATTCTTGTTGAAAAATCATTTTAGTCCTCTGAAATATACTATTGACCCACCACAAGTTTGTATAAAAATGTCTTTTGGGTTGTGTTTTCAATTGTGCACATCACTGCTGATATGGATGATCACTCATAGCAATTGTTTCTGGAGGGAAAAAGAAACAAACATTTATTTCTAACCAGCTTGGGTGACCACAGAGGACAAATACAACTTCAAGGCTGGAATTAATCCCTCTGGGCCTCAGGCACTTGAGCAAATGACCTGACTTTGGAGCACAGGTGCTCTGGGTTTCTCTAGCAAGGAAGACAGCTCTGAAATTGTTCTGGTTGTCAATGGGAGAAACTTTTTTCCTCCATTCATTTGAGATGGAGGCCAGAGTGCACATATCCTCATGCCAGGGATTGCTGGGATATGCCGGCTAATTTAAGAAATTATGCAATGGCAGGCAGATGTTTGTGTTCTCCCACAGTGATTATAGGAGTTTTGTTTCCATAAGAAATCAGGCCAGAAGTTTTATTCTGAAGAACAAAACCCAGCGTGCACAGAGTTTTCTCAGGGGAGAGGCTGAGGGAACTAACCATGCGACAGATGATGTGCAAGATCCCTTCACTGACTGCTGCACTCATGACCAGGCTGTTTGGGCTGCCATAAGAAAAAACACAGAGCTGGAACTCGGGTCTGTGCAGTGTAACTGCAGTGACATCCCCACGGCACTCAAGGAAAAGCCCACCAGACTTCACTGGGGTTCTCTCAGCAGGGACAAGCACAGCATCAGTGAAGCTTAGAAAACCAGAGCGCGTGACACATTACAGTGCACTGAATTTCCTAACGAATAATTAGGGGGTGCTAATTTGTTATCACTCTTAGAGGAGGTGAGAGGTTTGACCTGAGGGCCAGTAGAGAAGGGAGCTGAGAGAGGCAAGCACTGCATCACGCTCCTGAGAGCCCCTGGATTCAGATTCGGGCATCTTTGTACAAAGAGAGCCAGCAGTTCTGCAGGGAACTGGGGACCACTAGGTCATTGATGCCTCCTGGTTCTCCTCAGCCCTTAAAATGTCACTTTTGAGCTTTTGTAAGTTAAACTGATCTCAATGGCATGCTGAGTGAGCTAGAGGTGGTGCAGCCCACAATGAGCCTTAGGATTTGGGGTGAAAAGTGACTGAGAGAGAATATTTGTTATTAACTTTTGGAATTGTACAAGTACAATTGTCCCTGAGACTACACTCCCACACTGTAATTACATCTGCTCCATTTACGAAATACCTTTAATTGTATTTGTAGCCTGATTTTTAAATGTGTATTAAGAGCAAATGAGGTTATATTATTGCTGTAATTGAGAGCAACTAGTTTTATTAATTTCCTGCCACAGAATACTGAGTAAGCTGATATTTTATGGGAAAGTTCAGGAAGAAGAGTAATATGTGCTACATTTCTGAATTCTGGACGATACTTGAGGAGTTTTACTGGCAATTGATTTTTCTACAGGTAAATTGTAATTCTTGATAGGCAGATGTGCCCCTGAATATAGTGAGATGCACTCACTAAGGGTATGATGAAATAGAAGCAGAAGGTGTATCAGCTCTGCTCTGACAGATGGGAGAAGTTGGAAATCAGAATTCCTGCCTGTAGAAGCTCCATTTCCCTCAGCTGAGGCAGCAATTGTTGCATTAACTCCATCTAGATTCCTCTGAATGTTGAAGGTTCACAGAAGTATTTAGCGTATATTTATCTGTTCAAGAAGTCAGTAATTTGATGTGTGTTTGAAGAACTCCGTTTCACATGCTGCTGTGGATGTGTGTGCTGCAGGGTGCCCCTGCACGTGTAGCCATGGATGTTATGGATGGGGCTGCGTGAAAAAACCTGCTTAACAGGAACCTGCTTAACAGGAACCTGCTGGTGTGCCTGACACAACCTGGCCACTGCATCCCTTTCCTGCTTTTATATTGTAACTTCACAGAAACACTTGCTTATACTGAAGGTCCTGAAGTCAAAGCAGTAATGGCAGGGTGAGAGAGATAAGGATATGTGAGTGGGTGGAACCACCTTCCCCTCTGACAGCAAGGTTACTGTACAGTGGTTTTGGCCTTCTTTGTGAGGGAACAGGCAAATAAATGCCCATAACCAGACAGCAGAACTGCTGCTGCCTGGGGAGAGTTTTGACACTTCAGTTTTTACCATTGTGGGCTGTCCAGGTATTGGGGTTTCACAGAGACTCCTTCATTCATCTTCTCACTACCCAGATGGCTGTGGGCCATTTTAGAGTTATCTCTCTGTGCATGCAAAGGAAAGATCTCATAAATATAAACCAGTGTCCTGGAACAGTGGTGCCTTGGGTGTTAGGTAATGGTCAGGCCTGGTACCCGGCCAGGACTGGTACCACATGTCTCACAGGAGCAGTTCTTCTGCTTCTGTTCCTCTTGTTTACTTGTTATTCAAAGCAAAATCAGCTGTCCTGCCTTATTACTGCTGGGTTTGGATTGTGTCTAGGAACTGGTTTGTTGCTGATAAAATGCTGCACAAATGGTCCACTTTTAATATGATCTCAGCTCTCATGCCAGTAACATTTCTGAGAAGAGCTTTGTTTCTCCTGTGGTCCTGTGGGTCTAATAAATGACCCACTTCTCACTCTGGGGAGCTGCCCTGCAGCTGCTCTGTCAGGGACACTCGTGCTCAGTACTGAGCTCCAGGACAGGTCAGCCACTCTGACCACGGCAAGAGAGCGTTGGCATGGGCAGGTCTGGGTGTGCCAGCAGTGAGTTTCCCTCCTGCAGGACATGCAGCACTTGTTATTGTACCAGCTGGGCCTGGTGACCAGGCTGCCAGAGCTCCCCAGAGTAAACTGCAGATGGTGGCTGCAGAGCTGCAAAGCACGTGCTCAGATAAACAAGATTTAACTGTGTAGCATGAATCCCTGGCAGGCTGCTGACTCAGAGCTCCGTGTTGTTCATTTCCTTGTCCACCTAATCCATTACTTTCCCTGTGCCTCGTGTGTTTTGCCTAGAGAAAACCTCAGCATGGCAATATGGATGTTTGACTTTTCTGTTAGCGACCAACAGTGGAAGTGCTAGTGAGCTCCCATCACTGTTTGTGTCTTAGCTGTTCAATAAAGTTAAGATGTTCCACTAAGCAGATGGCTGTGGAGGCCATCTTTTAGATATTGAACATTAATGATGTTGTGTGTTTGAAATTAAGAAGTGAATCCATCTGAATGAATCATCCTAGTCAAGTGGAGGTGATATTTTTTATTTAAAAACTGCAGTTAGCTTTTGTATATGCCATGTCTACCCTGGAGGCCAGCTCTTGTGGGCCAGGTTTTCTGGAGGGTCTGTGAAAAGAAATCATTCCAAGTCCCTTATTTTCCACCCCAGGCAGCCTGGGGGTGAGCTGGCAGGTTCACCAACCTGGCTGTCTTGTCTGGAAACAGAGATTCCTCCAAACATACCTCACTGTGAGTGAGCTGGTGCCGCAGCACAAACTCAGGACTCGACTAGTAGCAAACTCAGACTTCAAGCTGTGCTTGAAAAAAGAAAAAAAATCTATAACAAAACAACAAAAAATTAATTGTTTTACTGGTGCACATACCTGAGTCTGATGGGCTAAAGCAAGTTTAAAACCTTAATGTAATCCGTTAAACTAATATGGACAGGCACACGAGGTGAATTATGCTGGCAGTGTTACCTATAACCCCTTCAATATCCTGTAACCTTCCCCATATCTAAAAGCATTTTTCCAGCTCCTTTCTCCCTCTACACATCTGCATGACCATCCAGTAGGACTAGAGTACCAAAGTGAGCCATCCAGGGAGTTAATCCATGAATTTCAGCATTTTATAGGTCCTGAGAGTATCTGCCCCATAAAACATCTTCCAGCTCAAACCAAACATTAGAAATTCACATCTAAGTAAGTGAGTAATGGTTTTGTTAATCCCTTCTTAGCAAAAGCATGGCTTCTCAAGAAGGAAGGTTTCACCTAGGATCTGGAGCCTTGTGTGAACATGCCTGAAGGAATTGCTCCTGGCCTCATTTGGTATGAGTGGATCCATAGGTGTTTGCAGCACAAGATTCCTGTGTGTCCATTCCAGCTCCACTCCCAACCAGTGCTACACAGCTGTCCTGACAGGAGGGGAAAGAGCCGTCCTCTTACCTTTTAAGGATAGTAATTGAACACTACAATCAGTTCTTTTATTACCCAAACACTGCCCAGGAAGGGAAATAATATCTAAATCACTAGGAAGATGTCAAGGAACAACAACAAAAAATTTTAAATCATCTTGGTTTTCTTGAGGTTTCCCCTCAGGCCCTTTAGCACAGCAGACATTACCACTGGTTTAGTAGCAGCAGTGGGGAGTACACCTTGACAGCAGCAGAGCAGTGTTTTAGGGTATTTTCTCTTCTTTAGATGAAAAGACAGGCTTTTGGATTCAGGCTAAAAAAAAAAAAGTATTCATCCTGCTAAGTAGATTGAAAGAGAATCCAGATTAAATAAATCATTAAATCATTCCAGAATGTTATCCACCTGTTCTAGCCTGTAATTTATTTTCAGATGAACAGTAGGTAAAAAAAAAAAAAAAGGCAATACAATGGCAAAAATAATTTTCCTCTAACAGATGCTTTGATCCTGAAATGACACCTGGCCTGGGCAGCTGCTTGTGCAGTTTTTGAGATCATTTCAAACTAATTGCTCCAACCCACTGCTCCATAACCTCAATAGCCACATCAAGCTAAAACTTCTGTGGTAGCCACCTTTGAAAAGGGATCTTCAAGAAGTTTGTTGCTGCAAAGGCAGTAAAATTCATCCCTTTATTGTGGGATGGAAAACCTGTAGGGGAACAGGACAACAGGCAAATACCAGCCAGCTGGGGGTGAGGGGTCCAGACCATTTCAGTGCCAGGGCTGCTCTCCTCATGTGCTTGTGCAGCACTAAAGGAAGGCTCTGCCTCTCTTATGTTCCTATAAGGAGGACTGTGCTTCAAAGGTTGGGAAGCAACCTAGCTGGTTACATGTATTGTCCAGACTTTCTCACGACTCAGAAATGCCTCCCTGTCCTCTCCAGGAGAGTGCCAGTGTGTTTTGTGCTGCCCACGCTGGCTGGGGATGGCAGGGAGGGGAGGTGACCTGAGATGGAGGACAGCAGCCAGTGCTGGGAGTTTGAGGAAGGTGGTGAAGGATGGTTATCATGGGTTATCTCCCATACCTCCTCTGGCTCAGATGCAGCTGAAGGCAGCTGCAGTCCAAGACCCAAATTTCATGTCTCTCCAGTGTATATTTAAACAGATTTAGCCAGCTCGTTTGGCAGTTTTTGGACGAATTCTGCCAATTGCTGAATGCAACAACGCTGAAGCAGGAATCCTCTGTGGGAAAAGGGGTGGTGGGGAGAGGGGGCAGAAACCCTCAGCCAGGGGTGTGTGTGGGAAGTAGGGGCTGCCCGCTGCCTCAGCCCTCACTTTTCGGGCGATTCCTCGGTGGATCGGGCTGATAAACTGCAGCTCTGGGGCCCTCGGTGCCGGCAGCATCCCGCCTCTGCGCTCACCTGGGGCCGGGCTCCAGGGCCGCGGTCCCCGCGGGAGCGGGGCCGGGCGCGGGGGTCACCGCGGGGGCGCAGCAAGGGCCGGGGGTGCCCGGGGAGCCGCGCCGTCTCGGCCGCACAAAGCCGCCTTTTCATCGCGGCCTCCTGCCCCCGCCGGGCCCGTAATTGTCTTTGACAAAACTTCATTAGCGAGCGCGGCGGAGGCGGCGGCGGCCCCGCGGTCGCGCTGGCTTTGAGCGGGCGCAGTGGAGTGTGCGCGGCCCCGCCGCTCCCGCCCGGGGCCATTAGCCCGGCGACTTTGTTTTAGAAACTTCCCACCCCAGCGGGGGACGCGACAGCGAGCCGCCCCCGCCCGCCCCCGCCGCCGCTAATTGGGGGGCGATGCGGGGCTGCGGGGAGGGGGAGACCCGGCCCTTGGGAGCCAAGAGGGTCCGGGAGGGAGTGGGGGGTGTGTGTGAGCGCTGCTCCACGGGGGCTTCACCTTGCGGGCCCGGGACAGCCCGCTCCGGCCCCATCTCCCCGAGCAGCAGGCTCCGAGTGCCCGCCTGGCACAGCCCGGCTGCCCCCGCTCCGCCGGACAGCCCCCGTTCAATTCCCAGAGAAGCGGCATTAAAAAGCCCATCTCGTAGCAAAGCTCAGACAGAGACGGTTTAAATACATTTATTATGGCATTGGAGGCGCTGAATCTGTTCGTGCGAGCCCCTTATTTTACTTTTGTGCCTGGGCGCACGCAGGCTCCGCTCCCGGTATTAGTTCTCCATCAATCCCCGCTCTGGTTTTTAATCAAAACAGTATTCGGAATATGATTCCCGGAGATTATATTTTGAGAGATTTGCGATACATATCTTGCCGGCGTGACAGATTGCAGGGGAGTCCTGAGCGGGCGGGATAATCTGTATCTCGCTCACTTGACCTTTAATAAAAGGGGAGTAAAAGTAATAAATAAAAAATAAAAGTCTTAAGACTCCTGCAGGTTACCTTCGTGCCTGCCTTAGAGACCTAGAGGCCTGCGCCCGCCTAATTAACTCTCCCCGCGGGCATCGCGGCTCTTTCGTGGCCGGGGGATTGCAGGGCATGGGGAATGCAGGGCCGGGGGATTGCAGGGCTGGGGGATTGCAGGGCATGGGGAATGCAGGGAATGGGGAATGCAGGGCCGGGGGATTGCAGGGCCGGGGGCAGAGCCGGCAGCTCAGGGGAGCTCCTGGCCGCGGGGGCCGTGCAGGTTTCGTCCCCCCTGAGCAGCTCAGGAGGGCGATGCAGAGCTGCCTCCCCGGGGAGCCTCTAACCGGGAAACGGAACCGGAGGAAGCCGGGTCGCTCCCCTGCAGGACGGGACACGGCCGGGAGGGAGGCCCGGCCTGGCTCTGCCGTGCGGACACGCGTGGGAAACCTGCACACGTGCTCCCGAGGCAGAGAATACCTGTCCTCTCCGGTGGGCGGAAAAGTCGCCTTGCAAGAACCCTTCGAAAGGGCCTAATACTCTTTATTACAAGCCCTAATCCTTCAAATCCGACTTGAAATAATGTTTATCTTTTCGCAGCTTAATTTCCCCTTCTCTAAGCTTCGGGTCACTGCAACAGACTGCTGCTGCTGCTGCACCGCCTCTCGTGCAGGGCTGCTCCGGAGTGCGGGACAGCCCCGTGGCCGGGCAGGGGCTCCCGGCCGCGCCCTCACCTGCTGCCTCGTGTGCGCCCACCTCCCCCTCCCTTTCCCCCCGGATCCGCCAGAGCCCGACAAAGTTTGCCTTGTTTCACAGCGTCCTGTGCTCCCGGGAAGGGCCGCGGCTGAAGCCGGGGGCAGCCCCCTCACATCTCCCTGCGTTGACCTCCATCTCCTCCTCTCCCCTACGAATTGCTTCTCCGGTCGCAGAGCCAGGGGGCTCCCAGTTATGCAGCCCCACTCGTCTTGAGTAGCCTTTAGTAAACATATAGAAGTCTACTCGATATTCAAGATTGATTTCCCTGATTTATTAAGGCAGAATTCATTGGACTCTATTGACCACAAATGACTTAATGTAAATGTTGACCCCGGTGAACTTGGAAATAGCAGGTATCGGGTTGATCTATAGATGACCTCTTAATTACCACAGTTATTAATTTAAATTATTGCCACTGCTTCTAGAGACAGGAACAAAGAAACATTCTTTCCTCATCCCTGCTTGGTTTATTAGTCTGAACACAAAGTGTTTGATGACACTTTTAATTAAACAGAAATAATGCAGAGATACGGTTTCCCTTTCTCGTCTGTCCTGTAAAGTGCAGCACTGCTCTTTTGACTGACTGACGGCGGTGACCCACTAACAACGTCCTACTTCGCCACCCGCTGCCCGGGGTGCCCCGGCCGTGCCCCAGGGCGGGTGGCAGCTGCCCGGGGCAGCTCCTCCCGGGCTGTGCCGGCTTCTGGCTGGAGAGCTCCGAGGTCACTGGCGGCTTCGTGGCGTTCAGCTCACCCGTGTTAATTAGACTCCGAAAAATACTTTCAGCGGTATCTATGTACAGAGACGGGAAAGAAACAGTCCGGCGTAACCTGCGCCGCTTCTCCTCCTTCTCCTCCTCCCCGGGACGGCGCGGAGCAACTTCAAACTGGTGCCCCTTGGCAGAGCAGGGCGCTGAGCGGAAAGCGCAGGTTTGGGAGGAAAAGGAGAAACAAACCACGACGTGGGAGGAAAAGAGAAAATATCAGGGTGGGGGTTTTTCCTTTTTGCAAAGACGTCAAAGGGCAATACCGAACACATGGCAGGCGAGCGGCGGGGAGGCGCTGCTCCTGCGGCCTCTCCTCCCGCCGCGGCCCCGGCCCCATGTGCGCAGCACGTTGTGTGCGGCGGCGCTTCCCGGCGAGGGCAGGGCAGAGCGGGCGGAGCCGCCGCCGGCCCGGGGACGGGGTTCTTTCGTTCCGTCAAGCCGAGCGCTTCCTTACAGCCGGAGCCCCGTCGCCAGCGCCCAGCATGGGGCGGGCGGCCCTGCGGGACGGAGAAGCGGTGATGAGCTGGTGCTGAGTGGCCGCGGGTTGCTGCCCCGCCCGGGCGGGAGCTCCGGGAGCGGGGCAAAGCGGCGGCCTTGGCGCGGCGCTCTCAGGCCGGGGCCGCTGCGGTGTCCCAGGGCCAGGCGAGCTTCGTGAGCTTCGTGCGAGGTGGGGCCCCGGCAGCCGGCCCGTCACCTACCTCACCTCCGCAGCACGGGCCGGAACGCCGTCCGCAGCCTGTCCAGGCACGTCCCGCCCAGCTCGGTGCCTCCCGGGCCGCCCTTGGCGCCCCGCCCGAAGCCTGCACAGACACAAGCGGCTCGCGGTGGGCACGGCCCGCTCCCGCCTCCCTCCCCTGCCCGCTCGCCTCGAGCGGGGAAGCCTCGGCGTCTGCACCTGACACCTGGGCACGGCCGGGCACCGGGGCTGTCACTGCGCGGGCGGGCTCACGCCGCGCCCTGTGGCCCGGCCCGGCCCGCGGTCCCGCCCGTCCCCGCGGCCCCGCCGCCGCGGGTACCTTCGCCCGCCGCCGCGAACTGGCACGGCTCCCCCAGGCCGCGGTGGGACGCGCAGCTTCGCGGGAGCGGCTGCAGGTTGAAAGCGGAGCTCCGGAAGGCCTTGGCGGGCAGGGGCTGCTCTCCCTCCGCGCCGCCGCCCTCGGGGCTGCCCCTGCGCGCCGCGCTGGCCCCGGCGGTGCGCGCCAGCGACCAGATGCGCGGCTTCTCCGCGGGCGCGTAGGGCGGCGGCGGGCCGGCCAAGGAGGCGGGGGCGAAGTCCGCGGCGGGGGCCTTGGCACAAGGAAAGGCGTGGAAGGGGCCGGGCAGGCTGCAGTCGCTCCGCGGAGCCTCGGGCAGCGCCGCGCCCAGGCTGGGGGCTTCCTGCAGGGAGCTGGTCCGGCCCTTCTCCGGCTTCCCCGCCTCCTCCTCCTCCTCCTCTTCCTCCTCGTCCTCCAGGTCGCTGAACCGCAGGTCCTTGTCCTCCTTGTAGCTCTTCTGCTCTACTTGGACACACACGGAAAAAAAAAGGGGCAGCAGGGCGTTAGTGCGGGTGCGGGGAAGTTGGGGGTGGGGGGTTCGAAATCGGCCGTCACTTGGAGCCTACTTGGAGGCACCCGTCTGCCTCTCCCGCCTACCTCTGCCTTCACCCTCCGCACTGTATTCATCCTCTTCCCTCGGGGTTTCTTCTTTCCTCTCTTCCCCGGCTTTGTTCTTGGGAGACCAGGTCATTTTGTTTTCTTTCTTAAGCCTCCGTCTGGCGTTAGCAAACCAAGTGGACACTTGCGTCAGGGTCATTTTAGTGATGATAGCCAGCATGATTTTCTCTCCTTTGGTGGGGTAGGGGTTTTTCCGGTGCTCGTACAGCCAGGTCTTGAGAGTACTCGTCGTCTCTCGCGTTGCATTTTTGCGTCTGGCTGAACCACCGAAATCCACCGTCCCGTACCTGCTGGGAGATGGTTAGGGAGGGGGGGCCGGCGGGAGTCAGGTAAGGGCTCCCCGGCCCGGCCCAGCCGCGCCGCAGGCCGGCGTGGCCCCTGCCCATCTGCCTTGCTGCCCCTGCCCTCCTGACATCGCCGCCCAACTTTGGTTTCCGCTGTCTGCCGCTCCCGGGCGCCTCGTTTCTTTTGTACAACGTTTGTCAGGTCGGAGCCCCCCCGTCCCCCTCGTTTGATGTCGACCGCCGCCTCGCAGGGGGATGCTAATGCTGCCGGGCGCTGATCAAAGGGGTTTTACCTGTCGTACTGGTACTGCCCCAAGGAATGATCGTAGGAGTAGTAGGTAGCGGGCTGCGCGATTCCCGAGTGCAGCGTGCCGGCGCCGTCTTTGATTTCATACTGGGGGTTCTGCAAGGGAAGCGGCAGCGTCTGGCGTCGGGCGGGACGGGAGCCCCGCCGCGCCCCGCAGCCCCGGCTCCCCGCGGCAGCCGAGTCCCTTCGCGCCCCCCAGCCCCGACGGGCCGCTCCCGGTCCCACATCCCTCGGCCGTCCCGCGCCCCGGTACCGACTGCGAAACGCGAAGTTTCTCCCGCCTGTTGCACCCCCTCCCCTCCGCAGCGCTGCCGGGCGGGCGGGCACTCACCAGCGCGGTGTAGAGCGCGGCGGGCTCGGCGCCGTAGGGCAGGTAGTTGCCGTAGCCCTGGCCGGCGGCGTACGGGGCGCTGTACATGCCCAGCGCGGCATTGAGCTCGGCGCGGCCGGGCGCCAGCAGCCGGCTCTCGTACGGGGCGCAGCAGAGGGAGGCGGCGGCCGGCGCCTGGGAGGCATCCGGCCCGGAGCGGGGGGCGGCCTCGCAGCAGGTCGTGCTGGGGCTGGCGGGCACGAAGAACTGCGGAGAGGAGAGAGCGGGACGGCGCCGAGTGACTGTCGAGGCAGCCCCATCGGGGGGAATTTAGGAGAGTGTGCGCGCCTGGGTGTGTGTGCGGAGGGGGGGGCGGCGGTGAGGAGGGGGATAGGAAACGCGGGCCGAAGCGACTAATTATAGAAACCGGGAAATAAACCGGATGGGAAGCAGGAGCTCTTGGGAAGGGGGCACGATTAATCAAGCAGGCAAAACTTTAAGGAAATAATTGCTCCCGAAAAAGGTATGAGATCCGTAAGGCTCCATCCTTCCCGCCCCCGCTCGGTCCATCTGCATTGATTTAAAGGCAAAAAGTTGCGATTACAGTTAATTTGACAATAGACACAGCAGTAAATATGTCAGCCAACGCAATCGAAGGCATTTGATTTCAATAACTTCAAGGGGACAGCTAACTTCCCAAGCGAGGGAGGCACATCTTGCAGTGATTACCGTGTATAAATAATTCTACCCAAATAAATCGTGACTCGAAGTACGATAAAGCTACGACTTAGTTAATACAGGGTGCCTTGGTGTGAGTGGGGGATGTCCTTCGGAAATCGCATGGGGGAAAAAAAAAAAAAACAACCAAACCTCTCGACAGATCCTAATAAAACACAGGAAAAGGACCGACCCGTGGAGAAAGGAGGGAGGAAACGGCACAGCCCGGTTCCGCAGAAACGCGAGTGAAACCCCGAGCCCGCCGGGCGCCGGTTCCCGCTGCCCGCGCCCCCTCCGCCGTGCCCGGGCGGCAGCGGAGCGGCGGGGGCTGCGCCCGGCGCGGCGCGGCCGCTCCGCGGGCTCGGGGAGCGGTCGTAGCTGGGATTTATGTTTTTATTTGTTTGTTGCACTTAAAACTGAACGGTGAAGGGTGGGGAGGAGGGGGAATTACCGGTTTCCTACACGCCTTTGCTGTGCACACTGCGAGTTATTTGTTTAAGCCTAACACAACACAAACGAGACATAAACACACACGCACATTTTTTAAAAAAGGGCTCCAGATGTGCCCTTTTAAAAAAATATTCTAAGTAAGGGAAAGGGAAGAAAAAAAAGGAGGGGGGACAAGACATCTGGACAGCAGCAGCAGAATCTAAACAAAAGTGAGTGCTGCTCACTCGCCTTACCTGTGAAGTGGTGCTGTAGGGGTATCCGAACTGAGAGAAGGACATAGTTGCTCCTTATTTTTGGACCATAGGCAATATTTTCCCCCCAAGATCGATTGTAACTAAACCCTGCTTCAAGATGCACCTTCTCACACACACATTTCCACGTATGGCTTTTTTTTTTTTCTCAATTATAGATGATTGCACTTAAGAAAAGCAGCCAGACATCTGAGGCGGGGGGGGTGGGGGGGGGGGGGGGAGGGAGGAGGTTGGTGCCTGGATTAAAAAAATAGGCTACCCCCCACTTCCCATCGCTCTTAATAAATATGTTTGTATAGAGGGAGTTAAAAAAGCCGCCCCACATGTATAGAGAGTTTAAGTGCAAGGGGGCTTTTTCAAAGAGGGGGGGAAAATCACGTAGGGCTTGCAAGATACGGAGCTTGCTTGTATTATTTTCTGCTCTATAGGTCTTTAGCGTTCATCGGTGGGCGAGGAGCGGGGTGACGTCACGGCCCTGCCGGCAGCGGCGGCGGCGGCGGGCAGGAGCCGGCAGCGCCCCGCGCCCGCTCCCGGCACTTGTTTCATCTCGGTTCCGTCTTGTGCTCTGATGCACGTCAAAGGCGGCACTGGGGGTGCCTTGCGGTTGGTCCTTTTTTTTTTTTTTTTCCCCTTTATTTTTAAACACGATCAAAATTTGTCCTAGGGGAATAAATATCAAGTGGGGACATCGCGGCACCCGCCAGCCCCAGCGTGCCCCCTGCTATGGCCCGCGGGCAGGGGTCGCGGTGGCAGCGGCGGTGCCGGCGCGCCCGGGGCAGCAGCTTTCGAGGGCGGCCCGGCCGACGCAGCCTCCCCTGGCCCTTCTCGCTGACCTGGCGCCCATCCCCAGGGCCAGGCGCTGCTGTACAGCTCGGCCCCGGTTCTGCACCGAAGCCGCTGAGCCGTGCTCCCCGCATCGGCGTCGCTGCCCGTCGCGGCGGCCCGGAGCCGCGGGAGCGGGGCCAGAGCTCGCCCCGCACAGCGTGCCTGGGCAGAGCCGGGGCCGGGACAGAACACGGGCCCAGAGCAGCCCGGAGCCCGTTCTCTAAGGAGTGCTGAGCCCCTTGTTCCCCCTTAGCCCCGTGATCGGGGGGCCGGGGCGGTGGCAGGTCAGCGGGGCGGTGATGGATGGATGGTTGCCTGCAGCCCGGCCGGCCCGCTACCGCCACGGCGTAATTGCATCAATTAACAAATGGAAATGCCCTTGTTTAACCAGGGACTTACATATTGCGAATTTGCCTTTGAGGCGAGATCACCGGGAGGTAAACCGGGATTTCCCCCCTCAAGAGCCTGGAGCTGCCAAGGCGCTCCCGGGCAGGACAGGGCGACACCCTGCCAGTGGCAATTCATAAAGAAAAAGAAAACCAAGTAAAAACGCGTCCCAGGGCGGCCCGGCGGCGCTTGTCCCGAACGCCGGGGCCGTGTCCTGCCCAGCCGGTGGGCAGCCCTGGCAGCCTTGCCCGTGCCCGTGCCCGCCCCGCCGGAGCCGCTCCGCTCCGCCCCGCTCCCCGACGGGTGGCGCTGCCGATCCGCGAGCGATGCGCGCCCGCCCGGCCCGGCCCGGGGGCCGCTCCCCGGCGCACCCCAAGCCGGGCGGCCCCGGCCCTGCCCTGCCCTGCCCTGCCCTGCCCTGCCCTGCCCTGCCCTGCCCGGCCCTGCCCTGCCGGCAGCCAGCGAGCGCAGCCCGGGCGGTGCGCGGTCCCGCCGGAGCTGCGCGGTCGCGGAGCGCTGCCGCGCCGTCGGGGCCCCTGCCCGCGGGGCCGGAGCGACGCGAGGGGAGCGGGGCGCCCGAGCCGCGTCCGCCCCGCCGGGGTGAGCGGAGGGGCCCGGAGCTCAGGGCCGGCTGCACAGCGCTCTGTTTCGCCCGCAGCCTGGCGAGACGGAGCGCTGTAAACCCGAGCCTTGTCAATTGTCGTTAACAGGGGCAATAACTTAAAATTCATTAAAGAACACCTTTGGGTAACATTACTGCTAATTATTTAATTGCAGGAATCCCTATGGGGAAAATTATGCTAATTATAAAGTAATAAAACTACTTGTTCTAAAGCACTTAATTCAGCAAAATTTAGTCTTTTCACTAGAACACTTTGTATGTTATTTGATGGAAGAAACAACAAGAGTAGCTGTGTGCTCATCCTGCCTGCGGCTCAGACCCAAAGGAGCTGTCGCTGGCAGTGTGTTTGTGCTGGCAGGTTGCATGCAGGGCTCTTGTCCTTACTGAAGCACTAAAACTGGGGCAGAATTCACCGTACAAAAAAGCATTTTTATAACAGAGATCATGCAGATCAATACAAACATTGCATTTCCCAATCTTTATCATGCACAATCAACATGCAAGCAATTCTGTTGCCTGTCAGCTATGTTGTGGCTGAGCTAAGCTTTGGGAAATGGCCTTTCCCAACCTAGCTCTCTCCACACAGCACTCTGCCCTACGGAGATGTTTCAGCAGCACAGTTTTTTCTAGACATGCTCAAGAGCCATCCAGATGACCCCTTTAATTGCCCTTACAAACCTGGGAGACTGAATGGCATTCCTATTAACAAATACAAGTTCTGCTGTGCTCCCCAGCTCTTTAGGAGGACACAAACTCTGTCTCTTTGTGTTCTGAGCACTGCCACCATTCACTCTGCCTGTCCATCACTGAGCAACCATACTCTGCATGTCAAAGCTGCCAAAACATCTTTCTGTGATTTGTAAATATTGGCATAAACCTTCTGTTAACAAGTTCCTGAACCCGGCTTGGCAGAGGATGGCTTTGGGTTGGAGTATGCAAATTGCCATTTTTCTCATTGCAGGGAATCAGCTTCATCAGCCCAATTTCCATTCTGCACATGCACCATGTCTCGGAGAGACAGCTGATGCTGTACATGGTCACTGCAGATCTTTCTTTCTCTAAATCTGTGTCATCTCTCTCCCTGCACACAAGCATATCATCCCACCCACCCCCACGACGTGCATTCCCTTCACCCAGTCGTCCTAGCGAGGAGTGTGTGACTACAAACACGAGCAAAACTGGAAAATGATCTCCCTTGATTCACAAACTTTTGTTCTTGAAAGAGAGGACTGCGAGGCTTAACTGTAAACATTTCTGCAAGCAGTTCTTCTTGAAGCGAGGCAGGAGTTCAAATGCAGCCAACAATGCGATTTTTGATGCTTTTAAAATCAACATCATTTGGTTTAGCTCTGATACTGCTTTGCTCGGGAGGTAATTGCAAAGGGTGAAGGTAACAGTATGTGCTTCCCACCAATGCAAATGCAGCTGCTGATAACTGCAAATGAAATAATAGGTTAATTGAAATAACCAGCGGAAGAAGAAAGCAGCTTCAAAAACATGGGGAAGAAATGTGGCTGAGAAGAAAGTGTCTTTATATTTTAGAATACAGGGGAATTTTTTGGCTGTTTCTTTTTTGTACAGAGAAAATGAAAATTCTTCAAGTCCATGCATGAATAAACAAGTACAGCTGGGCAGCCTAATACATAATTTATACTGATCAGTCACTGCAGATTTAACTGAATAAAGCCAAAATGAACACTAATTGTTTTGACAAACTAAAATAGTGTATATGATGGCTTATTGTGAAACTTGCTGGTACTATCCTTATCTCAGTGGCTATTTTCAAGACTGATTTCTGCATGAGAGGTAGAAATATATTGGGACAATATAAAGATTAATATCTTATGGAAGATAAAAAATTTTAGTTGCTTAACATACAAGCAGAAAATAGAACTGTCTTCAGCAGAGAGGCGAGAACTGGCACAGTGAAGTGTGGGACAAGAGCTGATTTAGGGGGTGAGGTATTGCCGAGGTAATGGCTGGTACCCTGTTGGCTGAAGGCTAAACCTGAAAGTGGTATTTTGTTTTTGTCACATTTGAAATACATCGGGAATAAATTTGCCTTTGGATACTTGTCTTCTGGAAGGGGACATCCAAAAAGTTGTCAGTGAATTTCCGGGCAGTTATGTATGTAAGCTCGTTAATCTAAGAAGCTACACACTTTTGGTACGTGCAGAGTGAGAGAAATACAAGACTGGGGCTTTGCTTTGCTTCTCCAAACCCTCTCATTGAGATGGATGGCTAAATGAGAGCAATTTAAGATATCCTTTGGAAAAAAAAGACACAGACAAAAGTAATAATATTCACAGGGGTCCCTAAGCACCACTTCTGTGTGGGCTCCTTTTTGTGACAGTGAGCTCTGCCACCTTGCCCTCCTACCTCTTCTCCAGGGACTGGCAGCTCAACCTGGCTCCCAGCAGCACTTCCATAATGATCAATGGGTTTGCTGAATCTCAGATTATCACCGTGTTTGCTGTGATTAAGTTTTGGGAAATGGCTGTAAAACTGACAGTTGGGTTTGAGTGTCACTGGAGTTGGAGGATGGTAGGACCCAGGGCTTTATTCTGAACCATTCTGTGCCCAGTGGCAGCCAAGTGGAAGCTGGACATGAATCTTTCCCAGGCTTTAGGGTGGTATTTTCCTTGGATCTGGGGCCATCACTAACTTGTGATCACCCCAACTTGTGAAAACATACTTTGCTGATGAGAAAACACCTATTTTGTAAAGAGTGCTCTACATCTGTGTAGTCAAGCACTTCTGTACTGGCTTTCTTCAGGTTATCTGTAGCTTATTCTGTAAAGTACAGATTCATCTGGTGAAGATACATCTACACAAAACCTTTGAGAACTTCACTTCTGAGAACTTGTTTATGCTTTGCTGAAGTGTGGGTTAATTTATGCCAGGAAACTTAGGGCAGCTCTCATTCAGTCTGACTCCTCTGTGGATTCATTTTCCAATAAAATCAATAAAATAAATAATTTTTTTTTTTTTGGTGATGAAGAGATTGCTGGTCTGACAGATCATGAGCAGGGTCCAGCATTAACCACCCAGCTGTGTCTGTGCTCTCGTGGCCTTTGCATCAACTCGTGTGTTGTTGGTGTGAAGGAGTCATGTAGCTGCTAAACTGTGGTTTTTAATTTAACATCACCTTAGGTATAGTTTGTCATTTTTGTCCTGTGGTAGTGAAAGGCAGTTTTATTCCATTACCTACTCTGCCTTGCTGTAGTTTCCAGGGTTTATTTTAAAATTAGTATGCTGGCTATGTGCAACTGTGCCTTCTCTTCCAAGAAGTTGGTATTCTTCACCAGCTTCTGTGCACTGTTAAATGTGAATATCAGAACTGCTTCCACATTTACTTTCATTTGTAATTCACAAAACCCCAGTTGTGTTTGTTGTACAAACACTATGTTAGAAACATAAACAGCTTATAACTTGTTCCAAACCCAGAAGATACTTAACCCAAGACAGTTCCACCCCATCAAATCTGTTGAGCCTCTTCATTAGTTAACATCTGAGGAAAGGGCTCAGCTGGGCTCCCCCTCCAAATCCTGCCTGAATTAAGTCCATTTTGCATTTGTAGAAATGAGTGCAGAACAGGACCCTCTGGGCAGTTCACTGAGGACTCTTCTGCCAGTCTGTTTCAGGTACTGCAGGTTTTTCTCTGGTCCTTCAGCAGTATTTCAGGCTGTGCTGAGGGCTGTGGGCTTTGGGGAGGAGTGGCTCCAGAATGGGCCAGCTGCAGCCTTCTACTCTGGGGAAGCTGGGACCACTTGCAATTTCACACACAAGCAGCACTAATCTACAATAAATCTTATGAAATCAATAAAAATATGGAAAGTATATCATTTTTAAAGAAAAAACACATGAGATGGCCATTAAGGGCACAGCCATTCTAATACCTGTGTCTGGTTGAAACTGCAATTAAAAACATTCCAATAATAAATCTACTTCCAGTCTCGTTTAATGCTTTTAACTTGCTTGAAAGTTCAAGCTGGTATCCCAAAAATGTGCCAGGACTTTCACAATGTATTTTACAGACTCATAAATAAATATGGCAATTAATCTAAGCTATATTTCTTTCATATTTGATGACAATTTATTATGACACTTACTAATTCAGTGCACAAAAACTCTAATGCACTTAAAATCGGATTTCAAACCAAACGTTTTATGGGAAAATATAGTATTGATCATCCATTTAAAGATATCATGTGATGATTCATAACCTGCTATAAAAAAGAATCTTATGCAGAATGAGTTTTGTGGAGCATTCTCACCACAAAATCCAACATAAAAGATCTATGGTTCTCAGTGGTGATGTTTTGTATTTCTTTTTGGTGACTTTGCCTATAATGTTTTGGTGGTTTATGATAGATAGCAACTTTAAGAGAAAACATTTTTCATATTTAATTTAAATTTAATAAAGAGTATCTATTTGTTAAACATATGCAGTTATGTGCACTTTTATACTGTCCATTTACACAAATTCATGCACAAAATTTGTTCCTTTCAAGGATAATTTTCACAAGTTTGGTTATGTTCATCGGGCTGTTTTGGCAATACTCATTCTGCTGTTTTGTCCTTTAATAAAGATGTGACCCAGGAGTCACACAGCTTCAAATGCTGCTCATTGCTGCTGGTGTGATGCACCCTGAAAGCTGCAGTGCCTTGGACCCTGATGTGCCAGCAGCAGTGATCTGCAGTCACCTGTCCCAGCCCTGTAGAGCATTTCAAAGCTGGAAAACTCCAGGAGATACATCCCAAAAATGCAGGCTCCTGGGTGATTTTTGTGGATTTGGGGTCTGGTGTGGAGGGAAGGAGGGGCTGGCAGCATGCTGTTTGCTGCGTGGGTTCACAGCCAGGCTGCTCAGGACAGGTTTCTCCAGTCCTTCAGCACCCACCTGCAGACACTTTTCTGTGGAAATGCTGATTTGGTTTGCCCTGTGCTGGCTCAGCTCTCAGAGCCTGTCTGGGGCTGGTGAGCAGTGATGGATATCATATCCTTCCCTGCAGAGGGAGAAGGGGGTCAGAAATGGCAAAAGTCTTTTTCTGTCCTTGTAAATAATTAGTGTCTGCATTTGTGCACTGACCAGTCCCTCCTTGTTCCTGCCAGCCTGCCCACTGTCCATGGGGTGGCTCTGGGCCACCACAGTGGGGTGGGCAGGGCAGCCCCTGCTGCATCCCAGGCTCACCTGGAACAGATGTTCTGCAAGTTCCCAATTGCTCATCTCATTCTGAGATTGTTAATAGAATGACATCTTCCAGTTTGAGCAGCCCATAGTTGTTGCCAGCCCAACTATTTTGTGGATGTCTTTCCTTAATGCCATAAGTTTTGAGTGGTGGCACCAATGCTTGGAGAGATAGCAGAAGGAAATAAGTAGTGAAGGCTAAAGCACGTGGTTAAAGAAGAGTCTCATTTATAAATCAATTTTAATAACATATTTAAAAGCTCTCACATTTGCCTTTAATGTGTTTCCATTTCCCCTTTGGTCATTAATATTTAAAATATTTTTCTTTACTGATATTTTTTTTCTATTGTGTCCTTTCTAACTTCCCTTTCTCTCTTTAATCTGTAATGAGTGAGTTTTTGAAAAATGCATAATCCATGAGAAATCCAGATAATTTGATACAAGAAAAACCTTCAATCCTTTGAAAGAAATTTCAGAGGAGTTGAGTAATTGTTTAAAAGTTATTCCAATCAGTTTAACTCATAAAAGGGTACATGTCTTCACTGATAGACTTTCACAATGAGAAGGTGCCATTATTACTACTAGGAAGTAATAATGAGCAGTGAAATTTTAAAGATAACAACTTTTCTTTTTTAAACATTTTTTTTTCAGGAAGCCAGTTGTGGACATGACTTCATTCCATGAGTGATTTAAGGGCATGAGATTTGCTGAAAGTCCGTTCTGACTTGTATGCCAGAGACCTTACGTTAATTTTGAAAATGGAATTTGGGTTCCGTGGTTGTGCCCATCTCGCAGGTAGAGATTGTCACTTCAAATGTCCTGTAAATGGAAGAAGAGGAAAGGTGTGAAGCAGAAGGGTCAGTGGCCAGTCTCCAATTGGGAAAAAACCTCAGGTATATGCTTTGAATCAAGTATTATAAATAATGTGGATTTTAAAACTGAGGTCTGTAGTGGTGGAGGAGATATTTGTGTATCTTTCTCTGGCTGCTGTTGGGAGTGAAAGGTGAATTAGTGGTACCAAATCCTGATGCAGTGGGTGCTGGGTCTGCCTGGACACCTGGCTGGGGCAGTGGGGTGACTGTGGGCAGTGCTGCTTCTCCAAAGTTCCAATTGCACATCACAGCTCAGACTCCCAAAGGCTGAACCCTGAAAGATGGACAAAGACTTGTTCCTCTGCTTGGTTTGTTCCTCATGCATCAGCTCTCAGTGCCTCTTTGATTATGCAGAGCTAGCAAAAGCCTGAGCAAATGTGCAGTGGGCAGTCAGCAGTGCTGGAATTGCCTTATTATGAGGTCCTTGCCTGGCTTGCTTGTCCTCATTGCTTTCTGTGTCTTTTATCAGTGAGTAAAAGTTTCCCTATAGATTGTTTTACCTGTACTTTTCTGTTGAACCTAAGTATTTATCCATCCTCCTTCTGATGGGTAGCCTGTTTTGGGGTTTTGCTGTGGGGATGGCTGATGTCCTCCCTTGTGTGCTGTGCTGGGCAGGGCTGCACAGTGACCTGCAAGGGGCCCTGGGCATTGCAGCTGGGAAACAGGTGGGAAACAGCCTGATTCCATCTGCCCCCACCTCTCTGGCCAGGTGGCTCTTGTTTGCAGACAACTGGGCAGGGTGATGTGTGTTGCTCTCCCAGGTTCCATTTTGGGGCTGGGTAGCACCATGGCTGCAGTGCCTTTTTATTATCTCTCTGCTTTTGATTTGGTCATGTGTGCTAAAAAAGCCCTGGACAGTAGCAAGTGAAGTTAAACCCTTTAAAAAAAAAAACATAATAGGAAGAAAACAATATCAGTAGTGTTTAGTGTCAGATTAATTCCTTTATGAATAGCTAAATGCCACATATAGACTGTACACAATCAGTCTCTAGTATTAATAGGCACATGTGTGGAAGCAGTGTTCAAAGCTAGTAAAAACCCATGTTGCTTGTAGACATAGTGAGTGAGATCCACAGGGAATGCTTTAAACTGGTGTGGGAAGAATGTTCCTGCTCTGCCCAAGGATGTTTGTTTATCTTTTAGGATAGCATCAGTGTAGTCTGCCCTTGTACTCCTTTTTGCCATTAACTTGCCCCATATTTGTCCTTCAAGCCTATCTGGTGTGGCAAAGTGATGAAGTGCATCTGTTTTATGGCAGCTTAGGGAATGAGGGGTAACAGTGAGAGACATCTGGCAGATCTTTGGCATCAAGGAAATACAGGAAACTTAAACCCCAGTAGCCTTCATAAGCCAGACTTGGTCACTAATGACCAGGGCTGCAGTGTTCCTGGAGCCCCAGCAGTGGTGGCTCTGCTGGTTTTTGATGACTTTGAAGAGTTCTGTTAGTGTTTGATACAAGTTGAGGAAAAAAAAAAAAAATCTGGGAGCAGTCACATCTCCTGAGTGCTTCCCTGCAAATGTTACCTGCCCTCACTAACCTCCAGTCAGCCTAGTTTGTTTATTTTCAGAGTCTTCAATAAAGATATTGGTACATTTAATTATTAAACTAGAAGACAAAGAATGTTTAGAGACAGGTAGAGGGGACCAGAGCAGGTGACTTGGATTCATTGGTTTAGTATTAGCCTAAAACTGCTTCTGTTAAGGGAAAGCTTTACCATTAACTTGGGGGTAGAGTGTGTGGCTATTAAACAGAGCTGCTAAAATCTCTGGACTTCTCAGGCAGGGCAGTGAACGAGCCCTCCTGGAGAAAGATGAGCAAAAGAATGACCCAAATGTCAGTCATTGCATGATGAGAATTATGACTATGTAACAAAAATAAAATACCTGATGGTGTTGGCTTCTGCCTTCCTGGGGCTGGCTGCTCTCTGCTGTGTGGGTCTGAGTGGTGTGCTCTTCATGGTGAATTGCTTTCCTCTGGTTTGGGCCTTTGCTCCTCTTTCCAGCTTGCTTAGAAGAATGGAACCTGTTTCTGCTGACACTGGTAGTGTTGTAAGAAGGATCAAGCTTTAGGTCTCATAAGTATGCTTGACACGGTAGAATGTGTACAGGGCTGCAGTCACCACACTGGGTTCAAGTATTGCAATTTTAATTTTAATCTTGTAACCCTCTCTGTGTGTGCTCAACATCAGCTTGACTGGGGTGTGCTCACTATTGGACTTTAACAAGAGCTAATCAGTTTAAATACATCTGCAGTTGTTTTTTTGCATCAGTTCAATGAGGTCAATTTAAAATTGAATTCCTAAAGCTGTTGCAGGGATTCACATATTGACAGGTCAAAGAATTATTGAACACCAACTTAGCAACAATCCTCAGTACCTGTTTCCATCACAATGTCTTCATGGCTACGTCAGTGCCTGCGGACTTCAGGAGCCCCCATTTGAGTTTGTAACTCATAAGGGAGAAATAAATAAAAGCAGAGAGTGATGTGAGTAACAATCCCTTTCATGAATCCAGGCTGTTGTTGAAAGCACATCAAGCTGTTGGTAGATAAATATTTTTCTGGAGTCAAGAACAGAGAAGCATGTGACATTTCAATTACTACTGTTCATATTAAAATGTAAATAAGTGGCTTCTTTGCTCTATAATTCAACGAACCATATAATTATGATCTTATGATATTTTCATAGCACTTGCAGAAACATATGGCACTTCAATAAGCAAACAAGGCAAGAAATGGAATTAAGGATTTCTGTGATGTTTGTTTGTGTCTCTGTGGCTGTGTTTTAACCTCTTTGTTTTAAATACCTCATTTCTTAATTTAGCAGTTTATATAATAGGAATGAATTTGCATGAAACATAACTGAGCCTTGTGGTTGGGTTACTGCTTATGTTCTTAATCTGATGTAGGAGTTTTCTGCTGAAAAAAAACCCCACAACTCCCAAGCAGCTCAGTAGTGGTTAAGATGTATCGCCAAAGCTAAATGATCATTAAGGACTGCATGGGTCAGTGCCTTATTAGTGTAAATTATTTTAGCTCCTGCAAATCCTTCTGTTCAGAACACCATGCTGATAGAGTTTCAGACTCATGGTCTGTGCAAAGGCTATAAAATATTGATTTGACTTGTAATGTTTCATGATATCTATGACTCAATTCACAAGACCTATGCAATATCAAGGTTTGAACTGGGGGGGATCACTCAGCCCTGACCTGATTCAGTAAAATGCCTCCTAACTGAATTTTAATAATAATATACAATAAGGCACTTAGCAGCTTGTGAGCTTACTGATCAATGTGGAAAGTGTAGTAATATTATACCCAATGACTTTGTTTATAATCTCCTTCCCCAGCCTGTGACCCTTGTTCTACTTTATGTGCAAGTTATTGTTTTCCATATACCAAAATACAGAGAAGGGAAATGGAGCTGTGAACTCCTTAGGCACCAGCTTTGTGGCAGTGTGTCTGCACAGCCCCCTGGTATTTTCTGCTGGCATGCCAGGAAGGCACCACTGGATCTGCTGGAGATGTCCATTGCCTGGAATGTGTGTGGTGTCTTGCCCGTGTCACCGTGGGCAGCCCTTGCTTTGGTGGGGGATGCCAGAGCCAGCTGGGGGCAGTGGAAAGTGAGATGGCACTGAAAATCCACTCCACTTTGTAGAGGTGGCTGCTGATTTTCTGCCAGGTGAAAGCATCAGAAATGGCTTGCTGTGTGCCAAGGTGTCCATAGTGGATCTCAGAAAAATAGGTGTTAGCCTTTGTAGCAGCAGAGCTGTAGGAACCCCATTCTGCTGCAACACTCATGTTTAAAAAAATTGTGTTTTCCTTAAATGCTGCTGGGTGCTACTTCAAAACACCAGGGTGCTCCCTTGGACACTAGAGTGTGATTTCAGGCTTCTGAGATACCTGAGGAGGTTTGTTTTTCCAGCCACAGAAGTACTTCCCAAGTTTTCAGGGTGTCTTAACTCTGCCCAATTTGGTTGCTGATGAGCAAAGGAATGGTAATTCAACTCGGTTGTGATTTAAATAAATAAAAAGACAGGGAGGAAATCAAACTGTACCTTAAAAGGGAGTGCAACTACAATGAGATGTATATCACACAGTCTAAATGATTGGGATGATATAATAAAATATTCACAGAGCCTCTTGAAGTACATGTTCTATAATATACATTTTAAAATAATGTTGGGTGTTATTGGCTGAAAGCAATTTATCATTCACAGTGAATTTTAGATGTAGGTAGGCTCTTACACTGAGCTAATGCACAGCTTATTCCTTTTATACTCTGTGTTTTGTAATATTCTTCAGAATTAAATTAACATTGCTGTTTGAGACTTTGAAGCCAATTTATTTTTTATTTATATATATATATATTTATTTTTTTTTGCTGGGGGAGGGAGGAAGGATGAAGTTGAAACTCTGAATGGGTCATTCCCTGCAAAGCACAGCACTCTGTTATTCTGCACTGGCTCAAGGAAACTGGCTTTGCAGTTGCTGCTGTTCGTGTCAAGGCAAGTGTTTTACACAATATATGAAGTGTAGCGTAAATAATTTAACTAGCTTTTGAAAATAGCAACATGATAAAGTAGAAAAACATAACAGGTTTCTAGCCAAACACATCACTGATTAGTTAGCCTAGCTAAAACAAACAGACTTTTTTTTTTTTCTCAAGTGAAACTGATTAAAATGCAAGGGAAGGGCTGCAGAAAGCCCTGTTTGCAGATTAACAGCACCCTGGTTACTGCAGCTGCAATAACTTCTCCAAGGACAGCTGAGCTGGGACTGTGCACTTGGGTTGGAGTTGTGTGTCAGGAGGGAGGGTTGCTGGCAGCACCTCTTGACCAAGGTGTGATATTTCAGCATGGTGACTGCACAGGTCAGAGCTCTTGGAAGGTCCTGGGCAGTCTTGCAGCTGGAATTGTCACACTGACCTTGAGGCACTTTAGATCTGCTCGTTCACCTGCAAAATTTAAGGATAATGCTTTTTTCTAAAATATACAGAAGCAATTTTGCATCCCTGCCAGTTCATCTTGCTCCAGGTGAATGAGCTGTTTGTGCTATAGGCTCTCTGTAGTCTATTCCTCTATTTCCAACAGCATTCAGACAGTCAAATTTTAAGTCGTGGTGCTGTCAGGCCAATTATTCTCTTCAATTAAAACCTAGTTTCTGACTAAACCTGCAGGACTGACACTTGTGTGAGTTTATGCCTGAGTGGGAAGGCTGATGGCAGCACGTGTGCAGAAATGCTGAGCTCCTTCTCTGAGCCAGAAGGGGCTCAGAAAGCGGACAGCCCTTGCAGGATGGGGCTCTGCTGAAGAGCTCTTGCTTGAATTGTTGTGGATTATCTTAAAAATGCCTTAGGCATGAGATTCTCTTCTTGCATATCTTATTTTAGGCATCAGCAGCAGTATGTAGGGAAGGCAAATTTACTATTGGAGCTACCAATAAAACTAAGCTTGTCTGTTAAATTAGTAATTGTGAAAAAAGCTCCCAAGGTTTTTATCTCCCCCTTTTTGTTCCCCTCTTTTAATTATTACAAAGCCAGTTGTAAATCTTGCTGCAGGTGGAAATGTGCCCTTGTAAGTCTTGTCAATGCTTAAAAATCTGCAGGATACCTGGAGGTCTTCTTGTTGGCCAATGGTGCCAAGGGAGGTCGGAACTAAAACCTAATAATAATGAAGTTAAATGGCTTCAAATGCTATTTTGGGCTTGTTCAGTGGCAGATGGATGCCCTTTGGTGCAGAGGTAGCCAGCTGAGGAGCAGTGAGTGTCAGAGGTTTGGGAAGTACAAAAGTGGGAAGTGAGGATGTTTTTATTTCTCTTTGTTCACTGTTGTGATGATAGAAGTGGAAGGAGCTTTATGCTGTGCTGGATTATGCAATTTTGTGATTTAAGGCTGAAACTTCTTTATTACAAAGCTCATTTTCAATGTGATTTCTTTTTTCTTTGCGGAAAAAAGTAATAACTTTTTTTTCTTCTTGAAACAGCAGCTTCTGGGACATTGGTTAAGAATTGGGGAGTTTTAAAAATGATGATGCTTTAAAAATGTTTTCTGATTTTTTTTTGTTCTTTTTGAAGTCTATTTTAATGCTCTGGGGCTTATTTTTAACTCCTTGGAAAGCTTGGCCTAGAGACTTGATTTGTTTTGTTTGGCTCAGCTTACTGAGAATAAGGATGTCTGGGTGTACTTTGGAGGGAAATATGAGAATTAAAGACCTGTTTTGGTGTGTAAAAATTATTGTTTATAATTTAAATGGTTAGAAATGGAAATAGGGGTTGTTTCTGGCTCAGTTTGCTGGAGAAAAATGAGCTGAGGGAAAAGGAAGTGTGCAGGAGAGGCACCTGGGAAGGAAAATGAGGCATGGAAGGGCTGTAGGAGGTGATTCACAGAATGCCTAGGTTGGAAGAGACCTTAAAGATCATGGAGTCCAGCCCATGCCCTAACACCTCAGCTAAACCATGGCATTGAGTGCCATTTGCAGGGTTCAGGAGTGGCATCACTGCAATGGGGACCTTGGGAAGCTGTGATGGTGCTTTGTTACCCTCCCCTCCATGTCAGCACTGTTTGATTAAATTCTCTTCGTGGAACCTCGTGGATATGAAGCTCAGCAGAAAGGACCAGCACAGCAGTGAGTGGCCCTGCCCATCTCACACAGTCACACCTCAGGCCTGGCTCAGTGGGGAGGGATTTTGGGACCCTGCTGCAGTCAGAGCCCTCCTGGGAATGCAGACAGCCTCAGGGGCAGGTGTGCATGGTGCCCTGCAGCTCAGCACCTGCCAGAATGGGGTTGTGGCAGGATGAGAGGACACTGCCTCACACTGCTGAGAGCCAGCATGAACCTCAGCTCTGGCTGGTTATTTTGGAATGCTCATAGGTTGCTGCAGTTTGACTGCCATATTGAGGAAACGATTGCTGCTCATCAACAGGAATTTTTGGGTGACTGGGGGAGTAAAAGTATATTGTTCCACAGCAGTTCTGAGTCTAATCAGAAGCACATCTTCAGTAGCAGATGTATTCACAGGGGCACTGTCCTGTTATCCTCTCTATTGTCCAATGCACTGGAAACACTGAGCAGAGAATGGCTCTTGGATAAGAGATTTAGTGATTTCTTCACTCTTCACACTGCCTTAACTAGGGAAAAGATGGTTGTTTTAGTGGAGTTTAAAGTTAGTGAGACAAGTGACTGTTGAAACCACTGCAGGGACAGAGAGTGACCCCAAGAAAGCAGAGTTGCTCCCTTGGTTTGGCAGGTCCCCCATGTACCCCCTGCCCAGGTTGGGCTCAGCAGACCTTGGCTTGCTGCCTGCACTGTCTGCAGCAGCTTCCAGTGGCAACGAGGACGAGCAGCTCGCCAGGTACTCAGCTCATCCACCTTTTGCCTCACCAGCATGAGCTTGTTATAACTAGTCCCACAGGACTTAGCCAATATTGGGTTGACTTTCTGCTACTGAGGAAATTTCAGGCATCATATTGATTTGGCCCAATATATTATATGTGCATTTTTTTGCCAGCAAAGACACACAGAAATACCACTGCTATGTTTTAATACAAACTCAGCTGTTTGCTGATCAGCAATGACTATTCAAATTGACCAATCTACCTCACCCTGGCTGGAGATCAAGGGATCAGCACTTAATTTCATTCCTTGAATAAAGATTTATATATATATATATATTTATATATATCTCCACATGGAAATATCAGAACATGAAAGGTTAAATCAATATGGAGTTTTACATTGCTTAAAGGGCATTTGCATCAAAGCAGCCATGAATGCAATTCACTTGTTTAATGAATTTTTTATGCTTATTTAATGAATTTCACAAAGGTGTTTTTCATAAAATGGATAAGGACTTCCAGTTTTATGAAATAATAAAAATGGAACTGAAGTTATGAAATGAGCAATCTCATTAGTTAGGCATGATATATTCATATGAAAGTGTACATGTTTCTGAATTATTGCAAGCAGCTCTATTGCTTGAACTGTAACTCGTTATAATAGTATTGCAAATATGCCTTTAGTTAAGATATCAGAAAGTGACAGAAAGAAATTAGATTTTGATTGTTAATAATTATTTAATTAATACTTATTGTATTTAGCATACTATGGATGTGTCTTTCCTTTGAAAATATATGCTTGTATTCTTCATTGATAGATAGTTAGTGAGATGCAGCACTATTCCTATCCCCTTTTTGCTCAAATTCTGGCTTAATTTTGTGTTTGAGAAGCTTTACTCTGTTTTATTATCCTGATGAACAGAGGAAAATATTATGATGCTCTGCCAATAGTATGAACATGTCTTTTTTTGCATCAGGGGAATCTGTGATCTAATGTACCTTTGGAATTGCATCATCTTGCTGGAAAATTCTCCCAGCTTGATGGCACTTTAGGATGTGAGCACTGCTTGCTTAAATGACTTGTCTGGCTGACTGTACACTGCAGTGAAACTACTGGTGGGGTTTCATGATCCTTTCCAGCAGGAACTGCAGCAAGGCTGCTGCTCACCCTCCAGTTTGGACAGGACAGATGGATACTGTAATTCTCTCTTATTAAGTTGTTTTTGAAATCTGTCCTGATTTTGAACATGTGCTGTTACCTTGAGGTTCAGTGGGACTGTTCATGGACAGCTACAAGCTTGGGCCAAGGAGTTACTGTGTGCTGAGTGATTGCTGTCACTTCTCTGTGTTTCCAGGCTTGCTAGCCACCAGGGTACCAGTTAGGAAATGTGCCCCAGCTCCATTCACCAGCCTGGGTGTTTGCGTTGTGCTATGGGCACAAATGATTTCCAAGAATGTTTTCTTTATCCGTTCCCTCTGCTGCTTTGGCTGTCACAGCCAAACTTTTCCTTTCCTTTCTGCCATTTTGGAATGATTTACAAGTGCCTTATCCAAACCAGTGTTGTAATTGCATACAGTGAAGCAGCTCTGCGTGGAGTAAAGGAGTCCCACTACCCAGCCCTGCTGCTTTATAGCCCTCATGCTCTGCCAAGGCAGCAGGCAAAATATTGCAGTAATAAGAGATAAAGTGGAACTTTCAAAATTAATGTTCTTTCCTTATTAGGCATCCCTTGTGCTACACTCTTAAGTAAGCTTGTTAAATATGTGCATTAAGACACAACAAGGCAGGCAAGATGGTAAGATAATGGCTTGTCATCAGTGGTTATTAGAGGAAAAGGAGAAATGAAAGGCCTTTTCACCCATGAAGTGTCATTATCCCACTCTATGGCATGCTTTGAAGCCTTCTTGTGATTGTGCAATTAGCCAAATAAGATAGAGGGAAAAAAGCTACCACTGAAATCTGTTCCTGCCCTCTCACCTCCTGCAGGGTGTCAGTGTGTGGTGGAGCTGGTGCTGTGCCTGTGCTCCAGAGCAGCCCCAGCCCTGCCCCGGGGGTCTCTGCTGGAGCCCCTCAGAGCACAGAGCTGGCTCTTGGCAGCCTGTGCTGCTGCACCTGCACCATTGGTGTCACCTGGCCAGGCTGCATTAGGATGGTTTGGCACCATGCAGGGTCTGCCTCTGTTGTGCCTCAGGTGTGTAAATTCTGTTATCTTCTTAGAAACTAAATCCAGCATGCTGTGTCTTTTGCACCTCGAAGGTTTGAAAGAGCACAGGCAGGTGTGCTCACAGACAGATGGTGTCACCCCCACAAAATCCTGTGGCTTTGAGCTGGGCAAGCTGCTGGGCCACTCAGAACATGGAGGGTCCTGTCCCTCCCCTTTCCCATGCTGGGCCCTCTCCTCTCTTTCACAGGCTCTGTGTCCTTGCAAACCAGACACAAACCAGTGTTTTGAAGGAAAGAGCATTTTGCAAAAGCAGCAGCAATGGTGTGGGTAGGCAATTGCTCCCTGTCCACAGAGCAGATCTGTCTGAGCTGGGCTCAACCAAGGACTCCTGAGGCCATGGCAGCAGCTTGGCTGAGGCTCTGGGTTTGGAGCTGAGGCTCAGGAACCATCCTGGAGCTCAGCCTCATTACACTGCCCCTACTGTGGGCAACTGTGCCCGAGAGTTTCATGGCATTGCACCAGATTTAATAACTAGCTGGTGTTTAATTTGGGGTATGAAATAACATCTGTTATTATATCTAACATAAATATTTACTCCAGAGATTCGACTAAAAAAAAAACATTTGCTTGCCTTCAAAGCCTATCAATTTCTCATCTGTGGCTGACAAAGAAAGCTTTGAGTGCTTAAATTCATTTCTAGAAATTAAATTAAAATTTTCAACACTAAAGCTTCTGTGATTCCAGACACTTTCCTTTCCTTTTATTGTGTTTGACAGCAACTAGATTCTCAAGGTAAGTGGTGGAGTGTAGTCCTATGTAAATGTGAAGCATAAAATGAAAACTGGGGGGAAGAAAAACATTTAAGGTAGGAAATTAGAACAGTTATTGAGTTCCACACTATGGTTAATGAGTGTGCAGAAAGAAAACATCTTCTTGGCCTAGTGAGCTGGAGCATTACAACTGTTGCAACACTTCTTCTGTTTTTAGAAGGAAATAAGTAATAACCCCGACACATGGGAAGTCTTCAGTTTGCATTTTTTAATGCCTCAGGGGAGTGCAGTGTTTCTGGTTTAGAATCTGTTAAAATTTTATTTAAAAGGCAGGTTTTGTTCAGAAAGCAAAACAAAAATTAACATATTAAGCATATCTGTAGGTCAGGAGTGTATGGGAGAGGGCTTGGCTGCTTCACCAGGACATGGCTCTTTCAGAATTGCTCAGCTGAGGTTGGAGACCATGGAGGGAAGACTGAAAATTACTGTCCCTTACTGAAATAGGGTCAGTGTATTCAGGATTTATGCTGTGTTGCCCTGGGTATAATGAAAAGCAGCCTGTAATGGCACTGGAGCAGAGGGGCCTCGGTGCAGGCACTCGGTTTGGGGATCCTTTGGCTCCTGTCAGGAAGGGGAGGCTGGGATGGGGCTCTGCTGCCTGGGTGAACCCTCTGCTGTTCTGGCTTCAGCCAGACGTTGTAAATGTTACCCTCTGGCTGGGGGTGCAGCAGAAGGAGTGTCCAGAGCTTGCTGTAGCCTCCCATTCAGCCTTTTTCTGCAGTGCTGGTGAGCTCGTGCTGTCCCCACTGTTACACTTTGAATGGGGCTTTCTTGTGTGTTGTTGGTAGTAAATATAATAAAAACTCTGAGGCTGGACTGACTCCTGAGATAAATTAAGAATTCAGTTTTTAAGGTGTATGACATGATGTTTCAGATGTTTTTTTCAACTTCCCAACATCTGTGAATGCATCGCTGTGGTTACAGCTAAGATACAGGGCTGTTTGGCCTGAATGAACAAATGTTGCTTCCCCCTGGGCTGATTAGGTGTGAGGTGCCTGCTAGCACAGCTTGCAGCTTCTGCTGCCTCGCTGAATGCCTGAGGAGATGCAGTACATGGTTTTGCATGCTGCTGCATTGTGCAGTTCAGGAGAGCTCTTGCACGCTTCCTGTGCTGTTTAAAAATCCCTTTGTGCAAAGGTTGAAGTAGTTTCATCTGATGCTGTTACTGAGCAAGCTGTTGAAAGGTGTAAGCAAGTGGCAAGTCGATCAATATTTTATCCTTTCTAGGCTAATAAGTTCATTATTATTGACACTGTGTGGCTGGCTGCCTTCAGTCTGACAAATAACATCCCAAACCAAAGTAATTGGAGCTCTTTTAATGATGCTTTTATTGGGAAATGTCTTGGGGCTGGGCTGGAGCCTGTGGTTGAATCTGGGGAGCCAATTTTTATATTTGATTGGGTATAAATAATATGGGACAGGGCAGGGACCCTCAGTCTGCTCCCTCTCCTGGGCACAAAGGTTGGGAGTTCACATCCTGGGGAGTGATTCCTGAGTCTGCTCAGCTCCTTCACCCCTCTTCTCTACTTTGGCCAGAGATTTCCCTTGGGTCCTGAAGCTCAAGGCCTGGCTGCCACCAAAGCATTCTGCAGCACAGCCAGCCTGTGCCCAGCTGCCTCCCTCCACTACCTCTGGCAAAGTTTTCCACTGGGAGCAGGAGCAGCAAGGCTTTGTTTCTGCCCTGGATGGCTGGGAGCAATTGTGTTTGTGGCCTGAGCCTTGCTCCCTCTCGAATTTAAAACCTGCTCTGAAGTTTGTATTACCTTTTTTGTTTCCTGGAGATATGTAGAGCTTAAAATTAAATGGTTCGAATCTGGATCAAGATTAAATAATTTGGGTCAGGCCATGTTCTCAGATGCCCTCCAGGAAACACAGTCAGTGGTTAACCTAATCAGCTCCTGTAATTCCACCAAATTCAGCTGAAGCAGCATTTCTACGGCAGAAGGAAACTTGAAGCTTAATAGCAAGCATCCCAATTTTCAAACTTTGCTTGAATATAGTTTGGCTCTGGTGTTTTCAGCAAAACCGAGAAGCAGTGTTGGGGCATGGGTTAGTCAGCAGCTGGGTCCTGGTGCTTTGTATGTGTTGTGATGCCTCTTTTTTGTATGATGGAACAATTAAGTGTGATTCTTGGTTATAGTAGTTCAGAAATGGGCAAAGGCATAAAGGAGCTGTTTTGGGAGGCTGGGGTGACCCGGGTCCATGTGGAACTGTGCTGTGGGCAGTCAGTGTCCCTCTGCCCCTCCAGTGCCATGGCCCTCACTGAGAGACATTTGTAAAGAAGATTTTTCCACTTGCAGTGAGAGAGCTCCTGGTGGCATCCAGTGCCTGCTAAAGTAAAAGGAGGCTGGTGAGGCCCCAGATTTCAAGCTCTTGGGGCTGCTACATATTTCTCTGCTTGGGGGAGAGGCCAAGTGTTTCCAACTTTAGATGTAAAACGTAAAAGCACTTGGTTGTCACATGCCATTAGCTGTTTAAAGCGTGACATCTCAGGAAATGCTTCATCGTAATCCTCAAAATGAAGAAATCTGAAGTGAACTTCAAACTGTTTGCTCAGTTTGGGTATCATGTTGCAGGGTCAGATGGTGAACTCAGAGTTGTACCTACTCTCAAATTGGTTTAAACTGCAGTCAGACAGTTCAAGTCTTGAAAAATCAGCTTGTATATTTTCTTTACTTTTTCCTTTACAAGTAAAACCTAGGAGTAATGTCTGTACGGCAAAGCTTGTCCAGATACTCTTCTCCAGCTGTTTTCCCTGAGACACCTTTTGCTCAACAGCACTGTAAGATTAACTTTATCATCTGCTTGGGTTTGCTCTCCTCTTCCTGCTGCCAGATGAGTAATGGGAAAAGCTGCTCTGAAAGGATATATGTTGTCTGCCTGGACTTTTCCTTAGCAAGTAGCTGTATTTCATCCCCCAAAAAAGCTCGGATCTTGCTACACAAGGAAGAAAGTGGTGCTGATGTTTTTGGTTTTGTTCCTCAGGAGTGTTCTAGTTGCTTGCCTGTGCAGTGGTCCAGCAGAAGATGTCTGGTGAGAACTGGCTATCACAGATGGCCAAGGGGGCCCGTGAAAACAGCTTTGTAGTCATCCTGTTATAAAAATTGCTTCACTAACAAGAGTATGAAACATGAAATTATAGCGTTGTGTGGAACAAAGTTTAGTCAACTGTCATGCTCAAAGGTCCTATTAAGCTGTCAGCTTGGTCTGCTTTGTCCTTGATTTTGCTCCACTGAAATTTAACATGGTTTCACTTCTCAAAGCCAAACCTTTCTATACTGACCTCTGTCTCCACCCTGGTTAATGCCCTTCAGAAAGATTTTTTTTTTTGTTGCTTCAAGATGTCATGATTGTCTCTGGTCAGAAGTCCTTCATTCCTTGTTTATTTTTCTTTTTAACATTGTGGTCCGCATTCATTCCTGTGTAGCTCTAGGGTACTAATTTGCCTCCAGGAGGGTACTTCTGGCTGGTGGGCTGTTAGCTATGCAAGCAGGTTGGCTGTCCCTAATGTTATTCAAATTTAAATGCAGGTCTGGATGAGAGGATTTGCAGATTAATTCTGCAAATAAGAATCTTTGTGAAGAAAGCATGGATAGACCTGACAGTGACTTTAATGGTGGTGGTAGTAATAAGTTATGATTGCTGGGATCAGGGATAGACTTTTTTCTTCACTAATAGATATGGTTGGGTATTGTATTTATTTCATTGTATTTATTTCCTGTAAGAACTTGTTCTAATTTGTGTTGTACAGGGAAAACATTAAAGAATGTTTTTGGAGTGATTTTTGCTTCATTTCCATTTTATTCCTTGCTGATTTACTTCAGAGTAACTGTTACTGGTATTTTTTGTTAGATTGCTTCCCACAATGTACCAAGCAGTTGTGGCCCTCTTGTTTCTTGAGGAGTGTTCTGATCCTGGCATGGGCATGAACAAAGCTTCTGACCAGCTGTGCAGCCCCTCCTTGTGCTGCAGGTATTGCTCATCCTGCTGCTTCCCTGCTTGTGCCACAGCACCCTGCTCAGGCTGGCCTCTTGTCACTCCTCTTCAGGGGATGAAGGCCTCCTCAGAGAAGAGGGAGACCATCATATCATACAAGACTGGTAATGCCACTGAGAGATCTGTAATTTATGTGGCTGTATGAATCATCTGCTTTTTGTTTTAATACTGGAGACCAAGGGCTGGGCAAAAGGAGAGAGAACTATGAATTGCTGAGAGGGTTTGCCTTAAATTTGTCAATCCCTTGTACAACATCTGCATGTTGTTTTGCTTTCTTCCCTACCACTTTAGAGAGCCCTGAATCAGTGAGGAACAGATAGTTCAGTTCTTAAAGCAGTGCTTCTGTAACTACACACAGTTGGGGAATGTGCTTCTGGTGGATTTGTTCCATGAAATGCAGGGGAAGTATTCATGAGTACATAAAATAACAGACTAATCAAAGAAATAAACAAGAACAAGTCTGTAATCTTCACAAAATTGGGGGAAAAAAGTGCTTCTGATGGACTTGCTCCTACTGTTTTCTTTGTAGCTCTTTCCAGAGCTCAGACCATCTGTTCCTTGTTGTAGGTTGTTAAGTGAAATGTGCTGCCAATACAAATAGCTCTGCTTGATGTTTGTTTGCATAAATTGTTTTGAAAGCTTCATGACGAATTTTAAGGATTACTTACAGGGGTAGGACTCTGGAGGAGGAAATATAAATTTGATGATGCATGTTGGAATCCATTAATTTGTTTGGAATTTATAATAAAAGTGAACATTCTATGTGTTTGTTGGAGGGGAGGGAAACAATTTCAACTTGAGCCCAGAAGGTTATGGTGACAATCGGCTAATTTAGCCACATCACAGTAAATGTGATCAATCTGCCTTCACATCTAAGTATAGTTACCTTCACTTGCCAAGATAAAATATTCAGTATATCTAACTCACAAAATCTCAAAGTGAAGCCTGCTTGGGTTTTACGTGCCTTGGGGATCTCACACTCAGTTTTGCCTCCCTCTTTGCTGTTGGACATTTGTGTGGGAGCAGTGGCTTTGCAAGGAGTGTTGAAGGTAAGTGAGGGAGGTGCAGGGCAGTTCCACCTGGCTGCTGCTGTTAAATTGTGTTTCGTGGCATCTGTGGTGGTGTTGTCATGGGTGCTATGGCACGTAGGGAGATAATTCCTGCTTCCCAAATCTGGTGATCCAAAGGCTGAAAGAAGATGGAAGAAGTGTGCCTAAGGAGGGAGAGAGGATTTGTGCAAAGCCTTTTTAAGTCAGTGACAGAGTTTGTGTAGTCAGACTTCTTCACCAGGAGGGTGCTGCCTGATAGGGAAATGTTTGCAAATAGCAGGCTTGGGGCAGCTGATACAGAAACAACTCTTTTTTCCTTGCAGTTGTTTTCCTCTTCTTAATAAGGATCTAGTATCTGGTGGCTTATCTTTAACTTTACAGTCTAGGAACTTCAAGTGGTTGAAAATCAAGTGGCTACCTCCCTTCTCACCAAACTATTGAGTCTGGATTTGGAACCGCTGCCCAGTCAGACATTCCTCTTGTCTCTGTGAAACTGTACATTAAAAACACAACCACACATACACACACACACATGCTCCTTAGCTGCTCATCACAGCTTTGCAGTGGTAATTCTCTGGTTTTAAGTGAATTGACCTGGCTGCTTTCATCTTCAGGTAATGCAGCCCCAGTTTATAATTCAGACCAGGAGCTTATGGAGATTTAGAAAGAGGCCCAGAGCTTTGCTTTACTGTGCCAGTTAAAGCATTTATACTGATGACAGTTAAATTGTTGAGGGCTCTGTTATTCATTTACATCACAGACACTAAGGTCCTCTGACGACCTACTGCAAATGTAAGCCAGATGTACCTAAACATATCTATTGTACATTTTACTTCATTTCAAACACTTCTCCTGACTTTCAACTCAAACCTTCTGTCTGTCTTGTCATGCTACAGTATTTAATGATATTTTATTGCATTAGTTCACAAAACCCTTGAGTTTTTCAGTTGTCCTAAGCTAATGGACTGGATCTGTACCCATTTGCTAATACAAGATCTTTTTTAGTAGGTAGCAGAGCTATTAAACATAAATCAAGGTTTCCGATAAAATATTGGGTTTCTGCTGCATCTTACAAAAGGACAGTCTGCAGTCTAAAACATGAGTTTTACCTGATGATTATATCTTACAAGCTATAGTTAAATCTTGTTTGGGGATTTACTGCATTCCATACCCAGTAATTTCATACAAATCCATAATGATTATTTTGTATGTTCCTTTCATTTAGCTCATAAAAGAAACCACATAGTTTGCTAGCTGTAGCAATGAGAGGCATTCACTATTATTTCCTTTGGAAGGATGCACTGAGAAAGTAATTTTTAATAAAAAGGTAATTTGTTTTTTACTATTTAACCTGTGTATCAAAAATCAGACAGTAAAGAGATAATCCTGCCTTGATAAGGCAGAAATAGCCAGGCTTGAAGGAAGAAAAACAACATGTCACAGCACTCAAAACCTTTATGTATTCTTTTGAAAAATAGGTTAAAATAGTATGAGCTTTGGTAGAGACTGTGATTTTATTGTCATACATATTGTGAGTAAACAGGTGTCTCCTATTCACCTTTGGAGCAGGGACTCTTCCTTTTGTAAGACAAAGGTTGGGTGTTTGGCATGTTCCCTGGTCCCAGCTGTGGAAAATGCTTGAGCAGAGGCTTGGCTTAACATGAGTTTTGGTACATCCTTCTAAAGTGTCTCCACTCCCTGCTGCTATTTTTAAGTACACGCACAAATCCTTCTGAAGAAAATGTGATAGTGGTTAGGCTGTCCTGAAGTATTGCTCTTGATAGGAAAGCACTGAAGGATACCATTAGGAGCATATGCTCTCTCAGTGTGGGTTGCAGAGGATATAACTGCACTGTTATTTGTACCACAGCAAGCCAAGAAACATGTGACACAACTTGATCTCATTTTTACCCATGTAAATCGGGAGGATTTTTAAAACAAGTTTAGGAGTTGGTTTAAAATTACATATTGTGAAGCAGAGCACAGTGTGGCTTGTTTCTTGCTCAGAATGTACATACAGTCACTTGGAGCTGGTTGGGAGCTCCTGGTAAAATATTTCTTTTGAAATATTGATGGAATGAAAGAAAGTTTTTGTGACAATGGATCTGTCTGAGAGTGTCTTGTGTCTCAAATCAGGGAGGGAGCAAAATGAGGCTGTTCACCCAAAATAGCTGCAAGGATACCCCAGGGATATGGGAACCTCAGGTTCGAGTTCCCTCGCAACTCAAACTTGTGGTTAGCCTTGCATCTATAATGGGATCAGTTTGTCCCATTTTGGGGTGGTAGGATGCAATTTGTTGAAGCTTTGTGCTGGAATGCAGCACAGAAGGAAAACTAGCTTAGAAATATCAACCATTTCCTTGTGAAACAGGATTCTTGACTGTAGCTTGCAGTGCAGCTGTTCTTTCTTCAGACTTGAGTCTACCCTGGTTTGGAGGCAATGGTACCAGCACCATAATTTTTACTGTCCTCTGCTGTAGCAGTATCTATCATGCTCCTTAACAATGCAGGGTATCAAAAGAAGGCAAATAAATAGATCTATGATGATGTTGCAAATCAACAAGACAATTCCACTTTTCTATAGGTTTTGTGGCCTGTTTTGCAGACTAAGTTTGGTCTGATGTATTTATTTGGTCAGCCTTTTGTCGAGTAAACTTGCAGATGCATCTACATTGGGGCCAGGCTAATGATATCAGATGCCTTTATTCTAGGTGATAACACCAGAGTGACCGTACAGAGACTCTGTTTCTCCAAAGAAAAACAATGTTAACTGTTGACTATATACTATCATTTGGAATACAGTGCTGTTTATACACATGGGACTTGTCATCCTGTATCACTGAAAAAACAGAATCAAGCATGGTGGAGTTGATGGTCAGCGGGTAAAAGTGATTTTTCTTTCAGCATTTCCTCAACTCAAAAAAAAAAAAAAAAACCCCAAAAAACCCAAAACACCCCAAGCCCCATAAGCTTTATGTGTGAACCATTAGAACTAACAGTGCCAGGAACGTGATCATCTTTGTGAGAATTTAGGAGACAAAATAACAGTTGCAGCTGAAGGTGGCTCAGGCTTTTGCTGAGCTGAGTCTGTGGCTCTGGGTTTGTGGTTCAAGGCATCTCCTACAGAGTTCAGTGTTCTGGGGGGCTGCTGACTTGGGGGCCATTGCGTGGGCTCTGGGGATGACCCCAGCTCTCCACTGGATGTCAGTGTTCCCCAGGAATGCAGCTGCCAGAGCACTTATCTGGCATTAAAAAAAAAAAAAGGGGGGGGGGTGGTAGAAAGACTAAAGAAAATTAAAGAACAAAGCAACCTTGACTCTTTAGAAAAGTAATTTAGGAACAAGTTTTGTGACTGTTCAGCCTGAATTATAAGGCAAACCTCGACAGAAAGATCATGTTTACACTAAAACACATCTTGCACAACTTCCGGGCTCACATGCCAAAAAGAGTTGGATTTAGTTTCAGAAAAAACAAATGAACATTCTTCACTCATCTCCCTACAGTTTTGATACTTTGATATGCTGCAAAGTGAGTGATTCTGTTTTTGTCTCTGACAGTTTTCTTTTTTTCAATAGCCACAAAAAAATATTTTTTCAAATCAGTGAAAGCATGAGAATGTCACTAAATGATTGATTGCTTGCTGGGTTTCAGCCTTTGATAATTAAGCTTAACACAATGTCTCCTCTTCACCAGAGAATGGTATTGTGCCAAATTGAAAAGACACATGAAAAATTGAAATCAGAAAATAAAAACCTTTTAAAAACCAACTGCTCCCATCTGTTGTGCAGTTCAGAAGGGAATGTAACAGTGAAGAGACACAGAGCACATAAAACAGGAGGAGGAAGAATGGTGAGCTTTGAGGCTCCACCTTCCACACTCACAGGAATGCCTTCCTGGGAAGATCTTGCTTCCTGAAGATCTCTGGTTGCTGTTTGGATGTTTTTTTGTTGCTGTTGTTTTTTTAATTTGCTAAAATGTATTCACAAAGGGAATTGGAACGAGGATTTTGCTGAACAACTGAGTGGGGTTTTGCAGCACGTGTCCTGTGCCTCTACAGACTCACTGATTGTGTGTTGAGTGTGTAGTCCTGCATCTTACTTGGAACAAGTTCTTTCTGACAAAAGGGCAGATTTTGGAATGTAAGGCCAGATGGGAGTTCTGGCCATGGTGTGGGGTACATTTGGGGGCCCTCTAATGAATTCAGAAAAAAACAACCCAAATCCTGAAGTGCACTTTCATAATGAGTTTTCTCAGCAATGTTAGCAAGCCTTCTATTTGTTATCAAATCTGTTCTTAGCAAATCTGATCTTACCCAATCTGTCACAAGGTTAGCTCCTTTGGTCAGGCACAAGGTTTAGGCTGCAGTATTTAAACTACAAAAAAAAAAGATGAAAATATGTTTCCTCTACTGAAAGTTATGGTGATTTGAGTTGAGGTCTCTTGGCCTTTAAGTCTCAGAGGAATAGCAGTACTCCAGGTTCAGGGTTTGGTTTTACAAAAACTTGAAGACAGGAGTCCCCCATGCAGCTCACGGCAAGCTTTACTTTGGGAAATACTTTTGGTCTGATATTTAGTCCAGTTAATTCAGCCAACCCAAGCTAAGAATGTGCTCTTTTGCATTACAGAGCCACCTGTGAAGGAACCAGCCTGTTCTCTGGGGCCAGGAGTGACCAGCAGTGACAAACCAAGCCATGAAGTGACCTTGCTGCATGTCTCCCATGAGAGAGGTGATGGGTGTGCAGAGAGAGGCACTGAGCAGCTCTGGAGGGTGAGTAAAGCTCGGGGTGACTGCCCCACATGCCCATGATGTTCCAGAGGTTTGTCTACACCTGGAGTAGTTTCTTGTTGTGACAGTTATGCACAGCACAATGCTGAAGTGAAGCTCTGCTGGAGAAATGTGGTGGATAGGAATTGCACAGCATCCTCTGGATGTGGCCTGTGCTTGATGTAAAGCAGTGACCCCAGGTCATTAATTCTCTTTATATTTTGTGACAGAATATATATGCCTGATGTGCAAACAATTCAGGGACATGAGAGACCAAACCACCTTTATCCAAAAGTCACCTTCATGTCTCTCTGAGACTGGTAGCCAGACCTGATTTAAGAAAGGGATTCTGGACAAAACTGGAAAAACCTGGGCAAAAATTTCTTTTGGACAAAAAGGCAATTTACCAATAGGAAGTGAATATACCAGACTGAGAAGCGTTTTCCTCTTGCAGCTGGTTGAAGGACTGACTTTTTTAGAAGTCTGCAACCTCTTGAGCTCCTGTAAAGCTATGCCAGAGGGGTTGACTGAAACACTTTTTAAAAATTGGATTCTTTTATACTGTTCCTCAAGGTTCTTAGTGTTGTCCAAGTTAAGCTCCTTGTCTTGCTCCTTGTTAAGCTTCTTGTCTTCTGTAAACTCTTATGAACTGTTGTATAAAAAGCCAAATGGAAATGTCTGCTTTGCATTTTCATCCTTCCCTTTGTTCATTGCTTCGTTTTCCAGCCTAAACTGTCATAATACAATGGGCCAGGAGTTACAGTATTTAATGTCTCACAAATGTAGGCAAGGAAAACTGCAAGTAAATGAGTTACTGTGTTAAGTTGATTTTTGACTAGTGAATAAAAGCAACTTGTGTGTGTGTGACTGATGGTGAATTTCAGCTGAGGCCGTTGTGCTAAAAGTAGGATCAGGCAAGACACGGTGGAGCTGGAGTCCAAGCAGTCAGACCTGGTTTGGAGTTGCAGCAGGAAAGACTGAACCTTGTGACATATAGATATGATGCAAAGTTATTTGATTTGCTCTTTTTAATCTTCTAGGTGAAGTTTTTGTATGCAAGTAGAAGAAAATGGCAAACAACATCAATGTAAGAAGTGAGATGCTTGCCTGTAACTTTAGGAATTTGTCTGTCTGATGCTAAAGGTGTCTTCTGCTGATTACTGAAATATTTTCTGAATTAGATACAGCTGGGGAACTGTCTGATAGGAAGCTGAAAACTGGTCTGTCCTGTAGTGTCTGTAGTCAAGCACGCTGAGAATCTCTTCCCCTGACTTTTTTGAGGTGTCAAATACCTGTAAAGCTCTAAGAGCAGCAGACCTGAAGGGATATAAACCTGGTGAACCCTGCTGTATTCACTGAATTCCAATAATAAGTTAAAGGGGCAGATAGAGGTGGCTGATTGACTGCAGGGGTGGATGCAGCACTGCTCCTGCTGGGAAGCCAGGCTGCAGAAATCCCATCCAACTGACATCAATGGGAAATCAGCATCTGGGCTGCTAATTTTGTCTGTGATTCTTTGTAAAATGTAATCTTTACCATTCGTCCCTACAATGTGTTTTCTTTCCCTGTGACCACCACACAGTGTTTATTTGATCATGCTGAGAACCCACATCTTATCTGGTCTTCTAACTTTTTCCTCTGGAAAGAGATAATGAAGGAAGGGGAATCAGAGCAGCAAGGGAGAGTGGGGTATTGTGAATAAATATCCTATTTGCATCTGCACTGTTGAATATTGAAGCTTCTGTTATTTTCAGCAGCCATTATAAAGTGAGACTTTAAATTCTGGTAATTTTTAGTGGAGCTGTAGTTTTGCCTTTTGTTTTTCTTTGAAGAAAGGTACAGGCATTGTTTCACACTGGGAGGTTTATGAAGTTCAGGCTGTGCATATGGGAATTAGAAACAAATAGGCTTAATTTCCTAAGGTCTTACAGAACTGTTAATGGTTAAGCATTGCTAAGGGACTGTGCTTTCCTCCTTTACCAGTCCTCTCCCCTTCATCTAGAAAAGAACAACATTTTAACTTCATACAGTCACTAGGAAAAAAAGTTACTTTGTAAGTGACCCTTGAATATTTTGGTTCTTGTGGCTGACCCTGGGTTAAAGGATACCAAGATAGCTCAAGCCTGCTTTTTGTCAGTGTTTCCACTCTACAGGAACTCCTGGAGATGCCTTGGTGGGAATCCAGTGATAAAACTGGAGCTCATTTCTCACTTACAGAAAGGAAAACAAAACTGAGGAAAGAATGCTTCCTGCTACTCTTTGGTCAGTCGATAAGCTTAATTGGCCAGGCTTGCCTGCTGTACATTGATTGTACCTACTAATAAAAGAGCTATTGATTGGCACTTTATTTAGCACTGGCTTGCATGGACTATAGTTCCTGCTAATGTTATTATTACATCAACCTTTTCCTGTTCCCCAGTTCTTTAGTGCAATAAATTATGTCAAATGCTTCTAGTGTTTTCAATATTCTTGGACAGTTTTCTTTAGGTTCTTGACCTCCTTAGTACGCAGTGTGTCATCTCTAGTATGTGTGAAAATATCTAATAGGATACAGAGGAATGTGGATGCTAACCTGTTGTGGAAAAGTACTGGAATTGTTATGCCTACATTTTGGTTTAATTTGCCCCCAGAAATCAAAGAAATTGATATTCCTTGACATCTATTTAATGTGACTGGGTTAGTGAGCAGTGGTGGCAGGTTAATGGAGACAAATATCTCTATCTGGAAACTTGCAGTGTCTTTGCAACCTTGCTATTACCAGTAGTGTCTCACTTGTTACAGCCCAGAGCAGTGGTCATGTGCCTGTCACTGGAGCAGATCTGGGACCTCTTTGGTGACACCAAGACAGAGGGATTTGGGGCTCAAGAAGGTAAATAGGTGTTGCAGACCTGGTTTTGGTTGATCCCCAGTCTGCCACCAGAAGTCCCATTATTGTGGATGTATGATTTAATTTTCTGCATTCCATTTATGAAATGAACATGGCTGGACCTTAGGACAAAGTCCTGCTTCAGCAGAGGTACTATATGTGCTACTGTAATATTTCTCCTTAATGTGTTTTATAAAGAAAAGGTTTTGGACGTCAATGGAAGTTTGGTAGAAATGCACAAGAGCTGCTCAGTACTAGTACACAGTCCTCTCTTTCTCTGAATAATAACAGTAAAAAAAAAAATTCAACAGTCAAAATATTCATGTTTTATGTTGTACATGAGTTTAGAGGGAGTTGGTTATTCAAAATTTTTTGATCCACTTTCAGCCTTTGCAGCTGGATGGAGGTGCTTTGTGTGGGCATTACCTAAAAGCACTAGTGAATGTAGGTAATACCTAATTCTTTACTTGCTAAACTTAAAATTCAGGAGACATGGCTACAATTGGTGCTCTAAATTTTTTTGCATACTCCCCCATACCCATCAAATAATTCTCAGATGAAAAAATATTTGTGTTTAATAAAAAGGTGGCAGCAAAATGTTGCTTGTTTCCTCCTATTAAGGTTGTTTATTCTGGCATTTATTTCTAATGCTTTTGAAAGAACCTTGTATGTAAAAAAGTTTTTTTTTTAACAAAAAAACAAATCACCAAAGCTATCCCCCCCCAAAAAAAACCAAAACATTTTACGTCTCAAACAACAAGACTAGCAAATAACGTTGTATGACATTCCAGAAGAATCTGTTTTTTCACAACTGTAAGGGTTTAATCATCAGAACACTGGCATGTGAGCATCCTGACTGGAGGTGTGAAAGCCCAGGCCTTGGTTTTGGTACAATAATGGACTTCATAAAGCCGTGCTGATTTACAGCAGTTGAGCATCTGGCCCTGAGGAGCCTTGACATTGCTTGTGAGTCTTGGGAGTTTTAGAACTCTGTTCTTGCTTCTCACTCCCAGTACAATACATCCCATGAGGAATAAATTGCTTGTGCTTTGCCTAGGAGTAGTCTGCTATTACTTCAATGACTTTTGCATTGTGATATTTGCTACTTGTTTTGGTGAGTTTTGCATTGCCATATTTTTGTTTCAGGGAGCCTTTAACTTGTGGTGTTGCCCTGCATTTCTGTGCTTTCAGAGTGCATCTGTGTGTAGCAGCACTTCTTACACCCCCTCGTATTTCATGGATTTCAGCAGTGGAGTGGGGGGTGATGCTTGCTGCAGTTGTTCCAGGTCTCTTTAGCCCTGCTGGGCTGTCCCAAAATACCACAGGAGGGGTAAGGGCTGGTGCTGTGCAGCACAGCAGGAGTCAGGCTGTTGCTGGAAACTTGAAGCAGTTGTGAAAAGTCTGCTGTGCCTGTGCACGCTGTGGCTTGAAGTGCTTTATAAATCTGACAGCCTGGCTCCCTCTCACAGGGGCTCTCTGGGCTTGCCCCCTGCCAAACTGCAGCTGCCTCCTCCAAACCCTGCCACAGCTCAAGCCAGTGTTCAAATAAGGACTATAAAATATGAATGTGCACCAAGGCCAGATATTTTAACTGGGCTGTAACTACTGCAGATAATGTGACAACCCTGTGCCCTGCACTTGTGTAATAAATGCTGGCACTGGGATGCACATAGGAAATGCTCTGTAAGACTACAGAAGAAACTGTGGAACAGGACCCATAACAGAAGATGTTAGTGAAGTGAGGGTGTATTGGGAAATGCAACATTAACCCAGAAACTGAGACTACAGAATGCAAATGTAGGTTAGGAACTGGTGTCTTCTGCTGTTAGTGTTCCTTCCTGATGTTCCTCTGCTCTGAGCTTGGCTCCTGGAGCAAAGGTTCCATTCTTTAACTGGGGCAAGTTAAAAAAACAGCGAGCTAATTCCATATTTGTTTTTCAAGATGCTAAATCTTTACAACTTGCATTCAGATATACCAGGGTGAGTTTGACAGGCCTTCATACCTCACGGTGCTCCCAAGGCAAGTATTAATTGCCCCATAAAACACACTGTGTCATGTCCTGTGGCTCAACGTGTTACAGGTCTGTGCAAACTTGTTTTATGGCCCTAACAGCCCACTACTGCTTCTGAGAAATGTTTTCCTTTTAATGGGGGAAAGAAAAACAACATTTAAAAATATTATAACGGTGACAAGGAAGAAAGAATACTATAGAATTTCCAGGGGCCAGAAAAGCTGTCACAGATTAAACACCTGTTATAAATGGGTGTACATATATTACTTTGTATTAAGAGGGTCTTCTGTTAAGAGAACAAATCCATCTCCCCTAATTTGACACCTTACCTGATATCTGGGCCAAATGTTGCTTTAATTTGTCTTAAGGCAGAAGCAGAAGAGAATATATGCAACTGCAGCCAGGGCCCCACAGTGCACCAGTGAAGCTGTGCTTGGTGCTCCAGAACCAGGCTTCACAGCCTCATTCCATGCAAGAGCCAGTTGCTGTGGATCTGACTCTTATTTATTTACCCAGGGTGTTTCCACAGCAATTATGTGGCAACTGAGAACAGCAGAGCAGACCTCCTGGCCACTGAGAATTGTGATTGTCCTTTCCAAGTCTTCCAGTTCCCACTCCCACATCTCCAGGAATGACAATGAGAAAGCCAGCGAGCAGATTACAGCCTAGCCCCAAAGATTCACACATGGTGTAGCTTTACTGGGGTCAGAAAGGATTATTTCCAATGTCTAATCACAAGCATGTGGCTTGAACCTGATCAGAGTAAGCTCAGTTCCTTGGCCCATTCCTTCCTGGTTGTCTTTCCAATCTTAATTCTAGGCAAGCCCCTATAAGGGGATTGGAACTTGCTGTTCCTCTTTAAAAAGTATTTTTAGCCCATTCCCCTCTGTGCAATAAGTAGTTAATACTGGATTTAGTACCTGCTGTGCTGTGAGCTATTACCTTTGTGATATGGGAGCATTTTATAGCCACTTTTCACTCTGTACCACTGGCAGAACGATTTCATGATGTGTATAGATGTTGAAGATTCAGACTTCAGATTTGTTGATGTGTTGCCAAATATCTAGCACAGGCATCCATTTAAACTGAAATTTAGTTTTTTATGGGCTTTGCTAGATCTGGATGATTTTTCTGCTTTTAACTAAAAAATGAGGAAAGATCCAAAGATATTCAAGTGACAATTCTCTGGCAATGAGATCTGACTGAAGTTTACTTATTAAAGACTGTAACAATACAATTTTCTCTACCAAAGCTAAGCTGAGGGTCTTGCTGAAGTCTGGGCTAGAATATTTTTGTTACTGCCTATGCTCTAGGATATACAATTTCTGTCTTTAAAAAATGCACAATGTTTCCAGGGACTGCTGCTGCACAGTAGTTGAGCAGGAAATTGTTTTTGTTTGCAAGTAATGTGATGTGAAGTGAAAGGATACTCTAATTTACAAATAGGTAAATATTGCTTTTATAAGAGTTAACTCTATTATGTATAAATATTTTCAATTGTAAAATCAGTTGAAGTTGTAAAATCAGTTGAAGTTAGAACCTAATTCATAAAGGTCCTGAAGATTTATGAAGCGTTCCCTTTGTGTTCTCTTCAGGACACACGAGGGACGTGCTTCCCCTGCCCATGTGAATTATCCCTTGTGAAATCCATTTTTGGTGATTTATCAATCCTCTACACCTTTGCTTGCAGGCTAATGTAGCTGAGAGCTACTGTGTGCAACAGTCCCTTAAATCAAGGGCAAATAAGGAGGTTTGTTAAAGTAGATTAAGAAGTTGAAGGGGCAATTCCCCAAACCACTGCTCATTCCTGTGTCCTTGCTGCTTCCAAGAGCTCCAGTTATAGAAGAGCTTTGTGCACTTGCCCTCATTCTCAGCCTGTTTCTGCTGCAGCTGAGGCTGTTCTGTGGTCTGGGGCAGGAGACTGAGGAAATGAGCCAGTTTTGAGGTCACAAAAATCTGCATATTTTTGATAAAAAAGTAGGGCCAGGAGGAAAAGCCTGAGGAGGAAGACACTCTGCAATTTAAAGCTGAGTATGAAAACTGTCTCTGGCCCATCAAAAACAACAGACACAAAAACCAAAGCAAAAACCCCACAAACAAAATGTGCATTCAAATTGTTGTTTCCCAAGGCTTCAAAGTGAGCTCACACATGGATCACGGTGCGGCATGCATTATAAGAAATGTGATATTGTGTCACTTTGATGCACACAACATCTGAAAAAAAGAAAGTTTTATGATCCTGGATAGTTTTGCTTCAGTTTCCTGGCTGAGTCTTGTCACAAAACTCCCAGGTCATGTCCATGGAGAGAATGCTTTCAGAGGCAGTGACTTCTCATCTGGTTAAAGCTCCCAGAGGGACCATGATTTCAAGGTGGCATCCTGGGCATAACACTGGAACATAAATTATTCTTTGGGGTTTTCCTTGAGTACCACAGAGCACTGGTAGCACCTGGGATGGCCTCAGGTTGAGAGCCTGAAATCTGGTAAAAACGAGGCATTGAGAATTGGCACCAACATGGCTGAGCTGGTGAGAAGAGCCAGAGGAGAATTATTTTTCACAGCTCTTCTATGGCAGGGCAGTGGCCAAGGCCATGAAATCCAGTGAGAAGCCTCAGCCTGAGGGCACGGGGAGCCCTTGTGGCACAGGGTCAGGGTCAGCCTGTGAAGGAGGCTGGAGTGCAGGGCTGCTGCCTGCTGGGGACCTGGAGCTGCTGGGAGACTCTGAAGTGTAGGGCTGCAGAGTACTGGGGAGTGTTTTGTTGCTACATGACCAAAATAACTTTTCATGGGAAAATCAGCGCAAGCAGCAGAATTCAAGATGCTTAAAAATTAGACGTAAGGTAGGTATGTTGTTAATCTCTGTGTCTGTTATCAGTGGAAGAAGCTACATAGTCTCTTTAAGAGAAGCGACCTGTTTTATTCATGCCTGAATGAGCTTGTGCAAAAGCAAAATTAGTTTTCTACACATGTCCAAGCTGTCTGTAACTTTGCAGTGCAGCTGTCTGTAACAGTCCAGTGCAGCAAAGTGCAAGTGGTGTTTGGATTTAGAATTAAAAGTTACTTTGAGGATTGATAATTCACAAAAGGAATGGATTTCACAAAGGATAATTCAAATATTATCATGATTGGTGGCTCAGATAACACAATGAAGGGAAAAACAGCGTTACAGAAATAGGAATATACTGTAATTGTAGTGAATTGAAGTTCAATAGAATGAAGATGTGAATTACAAGGAGTTTGTCACGAAGGAAGGTAAAATGTGAACTTGAAATTAATTACTGCAACTTTGGAGTTGCAGCTTATTGCAGTGGCTTTGGAGATGGGATGAGTTGGAGGGTAACAGAGAAATCCCCTCTCACTGAATGACAGGAAAGGCACTTTGCCTAGAAACAACTTGTTGCATCTTTTATGTTTCTTCATCATTAGCACACAGCACCTAGTTCTGTCCCTTTGTGATAATTCCCCAAAAAAGATTTTGTATGTGAAACTGGTGCAGGTGACTGTACATGTAGATTATAAAGTTATTTTGGTAGTAGTTTGAGAAATGGACTCAAATATAAATGGAGATGAGATGATGTTTTGGTAGCAACTTTGTTTATTGGGGTGGAGAAAATGAACAACTAATATATAAGCTTATGATTATGAATGCAAACATTTATTGACTACTTTGAGCCAACTCAACACTTAAATCACTGGTAGCATCTTTTAATATTGATTAAGGTAAATACTCCACTGATAGCATTAATCAATGTGTATGTGTAAATCAACACGTGATGGTTTTACTGTATGTTTAATGTTTTTGAGTTATGTGCTTCTGGTACTGAAACAATGAACCAGAGGCTGGAAATCATTTTGGTCCTGACAAAAGGTGCTGCCTTTCTTAAAACATTTACATTTCAGATAATTGGCTGCAGCACCTGACAGCACCACTGTAGCCTGATTGAAGCCGTGTCCCAGCAGTGCCACTATAAACTACAGCACTGAGAGTTCATAACCAGGGCAAATTTGGAGGGAAAAAGGGAGGGCACCAAGTTTTTAAAGCTGCAATGTGATACATAAAGCCTCAGTAACTTGATCATTTTGAAAACATCTCTTTAAATAAATCACGTCACATTTAGGAAAATGTTTAACTGTAGGAATTGTTTGGCTAGAAGTCCAGAGCTAGTCATTCAGGGTAGCTTGATCTGTGCCAAATTAATGAATATCAGCCCATGTTCATGAATATTTAATGGATGGGAACTAATATAATTCACATGGCTTTGCTGCTTTCAACTCTGTACCAGTTTCCACATTCTTGCCCAAAGCATCCGTGCCTCCACAGGGGAAATATCGTGTGTGTCGTGTCTCATGATGCTTTTGCATACATTACTTACTTAAATACCACACTTAGCACTCAGCATTACACCAATTTAGGATTACCCTAAGGAATGGTTTCCAGTACCTGCTCACTGAAGGCAGAACATGGGTTTAGGCTGAGCTCAGGCTGTGCTTTGGCCGCTGCTGGAGAATGGCTGAAGATGAGTGTTACTCACAGTTCCACCTCAGCAGTGTCACTGTGGAACTATAAACTGGTACCAAAAGAGTTGGACCTTTTTTCTCTGTTATTGATTCCTGAAAGAAGTTCAGCCTTCCTGTAACTAACCATAAAATATTACCAAAAAGCCTCAAAATAGGCAAATACACCAAAACGGATCAACTCAAGCCCCAGGAAGTCCAGGGCAACTTGCCATTCCCCTTTTACTATTGGCATATTCACATGATCTGGCTCTCCATGGAATTGTAATTTGATGACACTAATGATTATCCAGGAATAATTTTTCCACTGGGAAGAAAAATGTAGCACAGCCAATTTGGGTGATGAAATAAGTGATTCAATGGTTTAAATACTAATAAAAATTGAAATATCTTAGTAACTAAGGGTTAATTGAAGAGCTTTTTTCCAAGCCCACTTAGCTAAAAGTAATTAAAAAGGAGAGAAAAACCAACATAATCGAGGCTATTGATATTGTGAGGGTTAAAAAATAAAAAATGCTGTGTCAGTTTCTGTCCTTGGAGAGCCTGAGGAACCCTCAGGCACCATATTCACAGTAATTTCAGGCAAGTAAATAACAAAACCAGAAAAATATCTTAGGCCATTGCCTGGAGAGGGGCTTAAAAAATATTAAGGAAAGACATGAGCAATAAACAGTCCTTGTAGCTTTCCCTGAAGCAGGAATACTGTCAGGAGTAGCTTTTTAAAAATAATAATAAAAAAATGCAGGATCTTCTGGGCATGAATGAGCTTAGCTCTGGTGATGTTTCATTGACATACATCAAAGCATACCTTCAATGTGTAAATTTGCCTGACACATTTTTAAAGTCTCCGTGGGGCATTTGCTGCTGTTATCAGTTAGACTTGAAATCCCTAATTATATTACATTTGGAATTTGATGGCCTGTTTTATGCAGGAGGTCAGCCCAGACTGTACTGGTCCCTGCTGGCCTTTGTATTTATGCTTGTAATGAGTAAAACATCTCATCCTGCAAACACTTGGGCAGCTGGGTGTATTAGCATACAATAGATGAATTCAGGAGCATTAACCACAGGGCTCAGTGAATTTGTAGATCTAAATATTTGGAAACTCAAACCCTGAATATCTATTACTTCCTTAACCTGAAATATTTGCTGCTAAAATACAAAGGTATAAATTGTTTCACACGTTTTATGTAAGGGATGGTTTTAGATTATTTCTTATCATGTCTGTTTAGATGCCCGCTGTTAATACAGCATGAATTTATGTAGTGGAGATGCATTTGGGCCAGAGAGGCTTCTGCCCCAATGTGAGTCACCAGCTCTCTTCTGGGCTGTTTGGAGGTGAATTTTTGCTTTCTTGTCATACCTGAGGACATTTCACTTGTGTATCTTGAAACTCCTCCATAAGAGAGCTGACACTATTTTAGCTTCCTCTGTCACCTCAAGGTGCTGCTAATGACTCACAGGCTGGAAGATGCACCTTCTTCTCAATGCCTCTTACACGTCATTAACTTCTTTGATGCATGTGTGTCAGGAAATAATGTCAAAACCCCAACCTCCTCAAGAGCTCATTGGAGGGAGTTGAAAGCAAACCCAAAATAGTAGTAAAGCAGGAAAGTTGAGTAAAAGATTTTTCTTTACTCATTCAATTTAATATGCAGTCAAAGCTGAGCCAATGTAGTGATTTTCTTGTTTATAAGCATATAAAATTAAGAGTTACTGGCTCTCTTACTTATGAAGATTAATATCAGATGTAAACCCTAGTGTATTCTCTGTCACAGTTTTTCTTGATAGTTGTATTTCAGTCTTTTCTAAGTCCATTTATTGTGTGTAGATCAAGAGCCACTTAGTATTACAATTTCAATCCAAAACTAAACAGGGATTGAATATTGGTTCTCCAAGGCAAACCTAGATGGCACAGTACCAGAGATGATTTACCTGGCATCACCTTTCCTCTGGCACTAACCAGAGATGAGAGCTTGTCCTTGGAAAACAATTTAATGGAAGAGCTCTGTCAGCCCAGAGCTCTGCCAAGGGTTTAAGAAGGGTTGGTATTTTGTAAGACAGATATATGGTCTTGGTAGTCATGTGTAACTCTGAAATGGGTGATCGGCACATAATCTAAAAACACTGATTTGCATAAAGAAAAAAAAACCAAACAACAAACCCCAACACAGCTTAGGGGATAAGGAGTTTCAAACCTGACACTAATCCAAGTGTTTTAGTTTGCAAGTCCAAACCAAAATATCTCTGAAATGTCTGATGGTAGAAATGTTTAAAGGTTACTGGAAGTCACACACACACAATTATCCAATAGGCTGGAGACTCCATAATGGGAATAATGAAGACTGCCCACTCTTCTATGGAAACTTTCATATGGGGCCTGAAATAGATTAAAGATAAAAATCTCTCTCCATAAGGGAGAGTTATGAGAGAGGAGGGGACAGACTTCTTAGCAGGGCTGGTTGTGACAGGACAAGGCACAAAAATTTTAAACAAAGAGGGTTTTTTCAGATTGGATACAAGGAAGAAATTTTTTACAATAAGAATAATGAAAAGACTGGCTAGCTTGCCCAGATGGTGTATTCCCCATCCCTGGGAACATTCAACGCCAGGCTGGACAGGGTTGAAGTGCTGAAGAGGGCTAAAAACCTGAGGTCAGAAGGCAGTTTTTGCCAGGGAAAGTGGCTTAGAACTGCTCCACCTCTGAGCTTTGGCTAGATGCCACAATCTAAGCCTAAATAATTTGTGATGGGATGACAAAAGCTCCTTTGGCTTTCATGTTACACTGCACCTTTTGAATTTTTTAAGGATTGAGTCTTAGCTGCTTTATATGTGGATGGTTTTACATTTAATGAGGTGTTGCTAATTTTCAGTTTAGTCTATTTATTCTTTCTTACGAAGAGCAGAAGCAGCTGCTAATTCCCCTTGAGACTGCTCATGTAGAGTACCTGCACTCACCTACGTGTCCTCATAAATTGTTTCCTGAACTAAAATGAGCTCTCAGTATTCATTTACTTGCTTTTGGCAGATTTAAGTGGGAATATAAATCTGCATCCGCTTTTTGATTCACAAATGCATTTTATTCCATAAAGAATTAATGTGGCCACATATGAAAACTGCACCTCTGTTTCTGCTAAGTTATAGTCTTTCCTTTCTGTCAAGTTCCTTCTCTCCCCTGCCCCCATTTGCCTGCTCCCATATTGCTAAATAACTGTAGTTTTAGTGTTGCCAGAACAGAATATTCACTAGCAATTCTCAGTTCTGACATCCTAAAGCCCTAGAGTCATATTTCAGGCCTGGATGGCACTTAAAGGCCCATAATCTTTTGCTGAATGGGTTTTGCAATACTCAAGCTGAGGCAAATTATTCAGTTTAAGGACCTGAGCTGCTCCGGGAATTCAGGGCTCGAATGTGGCACACGCTGTTGTTTTTAATTATTTATTTATTTAGAAAATGTTTGAGCAGGAAAACCTGCAGGGATGGAACATTTCACATATCGTTAGCTCCTGGCACCACAGCCTTGGAAAAGAAAACACAGCCATTACACCATCCTTGGCATTGGAGTTCCAGCACAGAGTGAGGAGCCTTGGAAAACCCAGGGAGAATGGGGGAGGGCTGGGGGTAGAGGAAGACCTTTGAGGGGGTCAGTCTCTTTCCAGGCAAGGGGAATGAGATTTAGTAGAATGAGATTTAGTAACAAAAGATAAAATCCACAGATTGTGTTTAATGATGGTTTGATTTGTTTGATTGGAAGAGTTCTGACTGTTTGTGGCCTGGTGAATCCTGGCACTTTTTCTTGTATAATTTAGGAAATGCTTTTTCATGGCCTTTGTCAGAAGAGCAGTACCAGGATGAATTCAAAAGCCCTTTCTGCACAAAAAAATGTCACGATGAAGACTCGAACTTCTATGTTCCCTGGAAAAATTTTCCGGAGTATTGCAAGGATAAATCTAACCATTTTATGCTATGGCTAATAGAAGATTCCCACTGGTGCCCCAGTAAGTTTAAGGATTACACTTATGAGCTGTGATGTAACAAGGTACATGAATAATTTTGGTAGCCTTATTGCCTCATAGGTAACACATAAAACAAGTCTGACTATGGCAGGACAGAAGACTTCTTAAACCTTAGTTTAGAGAAAAAAAGGGGAAGTATGTTTTGAATAATTAATACTGTAAATATGTTAAAATTCTAGTTCCTCAGTTCACAGAACTTTGTTTCTGCACGTATTTTTACGCTGATGGAGGCAGTAATTATTTTATGACCTTATCCTCCCCCCCTTCGAAGTTCACAGAGCATTACCCCAGGGCTAATTTGTTGATTACTCCAGGGTTCTGCCCTTATTGCAACATGAGTAGTAGTTGTGGCATCAAGCTGTTTTGCAGCAGCCCAGAATCTGGTGCAAATTTCAATTCTCTTTGGCATGAAAACTTTGTAGCTCAGTAATGCTATTCATTCACGTTACATACATCTATTTCCTATATGCAGCTGTGTCTTCTGTTCCAGGATTTACCTAAAATTAGGGGAGAAATCCTCTTTTGTAGGTTTATTACCCCTTTGTAGTGTCAGAGGGGTTCCCAGTGTTGCTCCTGGTGGTGGAGGTGTCCATCAGCCTGCTCAGGGACCGAGGCTGGCACACGCTGCTGCTGCTGAGCTCTGGCACTGCCAGGGCAGTTTAACTTCAGCAACCTGCAGCACCAGGGCTGCCAACAGTTTAAAGGCATAGCTCTCAGTGAACATGAAGTATTTAAACTCGGATTGTTTTCTACCCCCTGGTAAGAAAGAGTTGGCAGCTTTCACCTTGGAGCACTGATCATCTTTGTTTTTTTTTTGGTCCTTCTTCTTCTTTCTTCCCGCCAAAGTTTGTGCAAGCTAAGTGAGCAGTGCCTGAGGTGCCTTCTTTGTAGAGCTGCTCAGTCACTTCTTGCCAGATGATAGGGCTTCTGCAAAGAAGAACTTTATCTCTTCTTAGTTGGCATTTTTCGGTGTAGTAAATCTCTAGAAATAGCTTCCTGTTTGTCTGGAGCAATTTAGATGGGATAACTGCAATTAAGACAATTAAGAAGCTGCTGTGAGAAGAGTACTTTAAGTTGACTTTTCTTATTTCTTTTAAAAGTCTGCGGTTTTTGTAATTCCTTTTGCTGCAGTTCTTATTGGGATTCAATATTTAACAAAGGAGCTAATGGTACCAATCAGTTATCAACTTGTGTTTTTGCATGCAGGTCCTACATGGGTTTGAGCACGCAGCACTGCTGAGGCCTCAGCCAAAACCCACAACCCTCAAAACCACTGAGCTTGTGATTCAGGCCACCTCAGTCTGTCAGAGATTTTCCAGCCTCCCTCCATGCAGTCCTGCTGGAAGGGCACAGCCCTGCTCTAAACTGCTCCCCAGGAGCATTCCCAGCACTGATCACTGCTGTGTCCACCTGGGCTGCTCTCCTGTCACAGGCACCAGCTCCCTGCCCAGCACAGGGGAACAAGAGCAGGGAGGCCAGGAACAGGCCAACCCCTTAAAATGATCATAACATCCCTTCTCTTGAGCCCATTGGGCTGCCAAGGACTTGAACAGTGCTCGAGTCCTGGCCCTCTTTAATTGCTCTCCATGCACAGGCAGCAGTCGGGTTGTGACAGGCATGTTCTCAGGTTGTAGGACTGAGGAATTACTGAGGATCCTGGCTAACTGGGACCATGAATTTTATTGAGTTGGCTGTATTAAAGCACAACTTTTTGCCAAGCACTTCACTTTAGTCAGATGGAATTCACTGTTGATACGTTAGAGAACCTCACTGAGCTCCTCTGTACCTGGATTAGGCAGTGCTGGTGATACCAGTTAAGACACACATATGTGGATTGTGTTTACATTAAAAAATTGTGAGTGTATTATTGGATATATTATTTTTGGCATTCCAGCATGGATCATTGCCTCCAGAAACATTTTGTAAGTTTTATATGCTTTTGCACTGTTAAACTGTATTGTGTTTCCTGTATTTGCATTGGCCTAAATCATTTGAATTTAGCTAAAACCCTGGATTTTGTTCAGCTTGCTGGTGGAAATTTATTTTTATTGTATATCCAGATACATGAAAAGTCTTGAAAAAAATGAGTGTGGAAAATCAGCTGCTTGTTTGCTTAGTGTATCCCAGGAAGAACACAGTGTTACAGGACTTTGTAATAGCTTAGTCCCAAAGCCATACCCGTGCTGAACACAAGACTTACAAGTGTTGTGAGGAAGACTTTCTGCTTGACTTGGGCTTGTGTTTCTGAGGACACCTAAAATGTTTCCTACTTTGTGTGACAAGTCCCAGAGCAGGGTGAATTCAGTGGGTCATGGCTGTAAAGGCTCATTGGTGAGGTCTGGGCATCTGTGACTGTAAATGAGCACAGAAAGGAGTGAGGACGTTGCTGCTGTGGGTGTTTCAGGGGTCCAAGGGATGGACCTGCTGTGTACTTCAGAGAAAAATTCAACCTTTACTCAAATTGACTGGGAGACTCCTGGGTTTGGGCTGGATCTGGGGTCTAGGCCCTCAGAGTGTTTAAGAGTCTGGTCTTAGTGCCAGGTTTGATAAAGGAAATGCTATTTAGAAAAAAAAAAAATAGTGCAGAAAGGTGTGGCTACCTAATGATGCCAGAAATAATCTCAAGTGACTTCTAAGCAAATTGTGATTATTTTGCTTCAGGGATTTTATTTTTTAAAGTAATTTCTTTTCTTGAAGAGGTAAAGTGTCTTCCTTCATACTTTAAGAACCTTTGTCTTCAATGTGATGGTCTATTTGTGAAGAGTTACTTCATCCAGTTATACACTTACTCATTAGATGAACTAAATATAACGTTTTCAAACTTCTTGTTTTCCAAGCAGTTGTGTCCAGGAGGGAATTCTCCTGTGTGTGGCTGAGATGTGTGTTTATTGTAGCTTTGTTTTCACTGGCAGTTCTGAGAAGCCATTTCCTTCAGGTTTGATGCATCCTAGTTGCTTATATGAACTGTTTCCCAAGGTACAAGGCAGATTGATTAGTTAGAGAAAGATCTGACCACAGAGCAAAAAGTAATTTTCTTATCTTAGAAAGATGTCATTACTGTTCATTCCTAAAATATGTCAGCAGTATCAAAGGTACCTTTAGGAATGTTTGGAGATGGTCACAGCTGTTCTCAGGGGTCTAATGTGTCCAAACTGAGCCAGTCTAAAACCGGTGTGGTGACTTGGGGGATTAGGAATGTAACAGACCACAGGTAAGGTCTGTGCAGCCAGTTCCAAAGTTTTTTGCTATAGATTGAGGCTGATTGTATATGTAAGATGTTTTACTTTCCTCACTTTTAACAAACTAAAAATATTATTAAAAATGGCCTTATGGCCAACTCCTGGATTGATGCAGAATCTCCTTTTCTGTTGGGAAAAAAGATAGAATTCTGCTGAATCTGTTCAAATTCATTGTTTAGTCCCTTGAATGTTCCCTTTTTTTGTGGTCTGATCATCTTTCTACAATGTGCCTCTGCTAATTCTCAGTGTAATAATTGAGCAATGTTGATTTATAGTATTTTATCAGCAGTTTAATTCCACATAAGTGTTTCATATCAGAGTTCAACAGAGTTGGGCCACATGTTGAAGTTGTCTCCTCCATTGCTTGAGCCAAGTAGGTAATATTTTGGGGAAAATTATGGGAAAAGGAAAATGCAGATTAGCATGAGACAAAACTCAGGTGGACTGTGATGTTTTGGCAAGTCAGAGAGCTGTAAAGTGCTATTGAACCTGAACATCTGTTCCATGGATCTTTTTCACACTGTGATATAGAGATCTTACACTTCATTTGAGTGTTCTCTTTGTAGAAGAATAATTAATTTTATAAAAGGTAATTTCCCTTTATTATGTGTAAAATGGAAAATAAACAAGGATCCAGACTGCATTCTACAGTATAGATATATAGTATATATCTATATAATATATATGTGCTAAGAAGCACTGTGGCCTGTGGTTTTCTTTTTGGGTTTCTGGGTTTTTATTTTGGATAGGTAGCTCACACCTATTACACCTGTAACTTTTACTCCTGATGAGTACTGGACATGTAATTTCCTACAACCCAGATACTCCTGATAGGAGACAAACTGAAGTGGGTAAGACAAGCTGCCACTTTTCTCATCTAAGACAAGGGAAAAATGGAGAGTTTTAATAAAAGGAAGGTGTTACATGCATGGCATGTTCTTATGTGTTTTCTTGCTCCATAATAATCCTTAAGATGAATATTAAAGATAAATTTGTGTTATTAAAGTCATGGCTGTAGGTTTGCCCCCAGCTGGTGATGGGTTTATTAACCTTGCATGCTCATACAGGAGGTTAGCAGGGCTGGTGAGGATGAGGATGCAGGGAGTGTTTGCCATCCCAGTTTTGAGGGCTGACACATGAAGTACTTGTCCATCAAAATTAGCTTCAGCCACTTACCCTAACACAGAAATATAACCTTTTAGATCCATCTTCAGGCATTGGAGTGTTTTAACAATGGCTGGGAGTTCTAGTGAAATAACAACACCCAAGGATATTGAACATAAAAGGAAATGGAATAGTTAAGGTTGTGGGGTTGTTGTTGTTTTATCCCAATTACTCTTATTCATTCCAATTTCTGGTTTTGGTCTTTCCATTATGTGTCATTATGAGAATGAAAACACTGAAACAATTTTTGCCTAAACTTTTCACTTTGAAATGTAAGTATGGTGGGCATAAATTAACTGGGTCTTCTTCACCTGGAATGTGAAGAATTCTTTATTTAAGATGTCAATCTGCAATTATTCAGTTTATCATAAGTAAATTTTATTTTTTGTAGTTTATCTTGTTAATCTCATTTTTACTGACAGAGTCTCTGTGTCACCTAGAATATTCTGCATTATTAGGGACATTATATTAAACTCTCTAATAAAGTTGAAAATAGTAATTTTAAATTTCTTACTTATTGGAATTGAACTTAAAATGCATATCTGTGGGCTATGTATGAGAAGAAGAGAATGAGACATCAAAAAAAGCATGCAAATTACTTTAGGAGCTACATCTCCTTTCAATGAATAATAATTTAAATACAAGACCTTTTTAGGGGCTTTAGAAATGAGGCCACTGAATCTGTTTTGATCTGGATTCTTTACAGTCAACAAAAGGGTTAACTGCCTGGAAGAAGGTGGGCATTGCTAAGCATATTTTGTCTATGAGATAAAGATCATATGAAAATTTACATGTTAATGGAACATTTAAGGGAAAAAATTGCTCTTTGTCAATTGATTGTATAAATATTTTATTTAGTGTAATATTAGAGGAAGGCAAGCGTGAAGGCATTCAGTTTGAATAGTTTTTGAGAGGAAAATTAGGACATTATTGTTGAAGAAATAATATAAAATAGGGAGTTACAAGCACTTGATCTACACTGTAAAAACCTTTCATGCACTCTGGCAGAAAGAGCAGATTAAATCCATAATGAAATGGGTAACTTTAGGCCTGCATAAATTTCCAAGCAGTCTCAGTTTCCCAGGAATCTCTCTCTGCTAGATTAATGGCTAGCAGCCTGCCACATAATGAAGTGGTTTGCCTTGGCAATGTGCTCATGAATTTATTATGGTGTCCACAAGTGTGCTATATGGCCTAGACATCTTTATAAATCCTGGATTTAGAGCTGCAGCGATGAGCCATTTCGGTCCTAATGGTGAGGCTGATTTATCACTGTGGTCCTCCACTCCACTCTGCAACCCCCTCCCTGACAGTTATAAAAGGAAAATACAGGTCATATCACTGATGGAAATGAAATGTGAAGGTAATTAGATAATGCCAAATGGATATGGGAAAAGGTGCACTGCTGAAATTTTAAATATGTTGGTAATTTTTTCCTTGGAGCAATTATATCAGGTTGATTTATTTTTACAGTTTATAATCACTTAACTACCTGTGGCTGATTTTAACCAGAGCTTGTGCCTTTGGAGACAAGAAGTAGAGCTTTTCAGTCCGTGATTGTTTATTGTAAATTCATTTATCTCAAAATACCTAATTTATTATGCAATTTACACAAGTCACAGCTCATTGCTGATGGGGAATAATGATTACCCATTTGGCTCCTTGTAAACTGTTCTCTGTGGCTTTATAAAATAATCAACAGTCAAAGCCACAAGGATTTAAAGAATTCTCTATATTGAAACTAAACCCCTTTTTTTTTTTTCCTCTGTAAAAGACACTGGAGAACAGTAGAATAAAAAACAAATTATCTAGAGAGTTTTCAAATCCATGCACGAGTAGTCCAGAAATTACTGTATTGGATATTTCTAACTCATATTTTTATTACTGAGGGATCGGGACTTTTAATGGCAATTTGAACATTTCCAAAAGAAATTGGAAAGTTTTTTAGCAACCAAGGTAGTGGAGCTCTGAAAACAAATGCAGTATGATGTAATAGTGTGTTAAGGACCAAGAGAAATAGATCTGCCCTGGAATTTCAAGGGACCTAAAGGAGTTTAGGGGACAACACTGTGATTGCATGGCAGCCCTGCTGTCAAAAGCACTGAGGCTGCAGTAAAATTCGAGCTACTGTAGACTGAAACTTCCAGCAGGTTGTTCAGCCCTGAGGAGATGATTGTTGTGAACTGACAATCAGAGATTTTTCTGACCTGACCTGTAGTGTGGGGGAGAGTGGGTGGCCTGGCTGGGTACTGCAGGGGTTTGAATTGTATTTTGACTGGGTAATAAAGCCCCTTTTTTTTTAATTTAAGGAGGCAGGCAGTTCTAGAAGTGATATCTTGCTTTAAAAACAGGCAAGCTGTTAATTTTTGACTTGATATAAAACTCCCTCAAGGCAGAAGGCCAGCATTTGCTGTTGGCTGGTTGTAGAACAGAAACAGAGAACTCTTCCTGCATTGTCCAGGCTTCCTCAATCTCTTCTTAGAGATTCTAACTTACTTTTAAATAGTAACAGGATGCCAGGTGACAGCTCATCAACTGAAGGAATATTCTGGTATTTCCAGGACTGGTAAGCACTTGAATCCCAAAGGCAGGGAAAAGGAGCCAGGCTGGTTGAGTGAGATCAAGTCCAAAGTTATATTTTGATGCTTGAAAGGAATTTTGAAGCTCTGCCTTTGCAATTCTGGAGCAGAGCTCCTGTGAGAAGTGTTATTGAAGAGTACTTAGTAGTTGGATAGACATTTTTAGCTGCTTCCCCCATACTCTTTTAGTGGGCATCTGCCCCATGAGAGGTGCTGAAAGTCCCCAGGATCACCTGCAATGGTGTCTGTAAGGTAGAAATGAGGTTTTGATGTTTTAATCTGAGAACACCTGAATTTAAAGGACATCATACCCAGAGACAGATGTGGATCCGCTGTTTTCAGATTGGATACACCTGTCACCCGTTTGAAATTCAGTTGCTTCTACTCGAGTTTTCATTATAAAACTGATTTGTTTTAATGAGATGAATAACTTGTGTGATAAATGAGTTTCTGTTGTTGCTGGGTCTTGTGATGAAGGAGGGCTGCTGAAAGGGGTGTTCTAACACCCAATTTTCATTGAAAGATCTGTGGGAGTAGAGGGATAATACGGCTTCTTTGTGAGTGATTTATCTCTAATATTTCTTTTCTATAGATGGTACTTATTTATGATAATATTGTAGCACCTATTTATATTGAATTACAGTTTAATTTCCTGAAAATGCAGAAAAACTTTTGTGTTCTGGTTCTGGATTTTTTTTTGTTGCCTCGTAACTTTTCAGAAAACAAAACTGTAATTGCTTCTACAACTGAAGTTATTTTTGTCTCTGGGGGAGAGTGGAAATTTACTTTCAAATGTGTTTTTAGTAAAGGTGTCTAGGTGTAAAAGCTGAAAATATGAGAATATAACTGTTGCAATGGTCTGCAGCTATGGGGACTAGAGCCCTAGATTAAACTCTTGAAGTTTAGAAGTTTAAAATAGGAGTTTTCAGTGTAGGATGAAAAACTTGAATATATAGAAATTCTTATCAGAATACCTTCCCCCTGCTCGTTTTAGAAACAAAGGAAAAGAATAGTTCTGCATGTTTTGTTGTGTAAATGAGTTACAAATTCTCAGCATCAAACATTCAAGACTGGGAGTAAAAAGTCTGCACATTCCTGGAGAAAATTTGATAGTGATGCATATTTGATCAAATATTTGTTTTATAAGTTTCCAAATGTTTGCACATCCCTTTGAGCTGCCTGGGGCTGGCAGTGTTCCACATGCTGCTCTAGGTAAGCCACCACAATTCTCTGCTTTTTGCCTATAAATAAATTCTCACCTCTGGAACAGGCAGTCCTGACCCTTTTAGGTGCTGTTAGTTGTTATGCAGAATGTATTGATATCTGTTATGAACAAGTCTAATACTGGCCCCAATTCTGTGCCCTCTATTTATATCCCATGAGAATCTGCTGAGCCAGAAGTTCTCTGCTCCTGTAGTTTATGGGCTGGATTATAGAAATATTGCTAAGAATGCACAATTTTGTCTTGCACATACCTTGTTGGTGTTTCATGGCAAGGTTTCCAAGCATAAAAAGGTGTGTGGAGTCCAGTGGAGAGCAACTGAAGTAGCCTGATGCCTACTTATGTCTTCAGTAGGTGTGTTTTTTGGGTTTTGGTTGTGTATGTGTGGCATTGTGCAGGTTTGGTTGGTTGGGTTTTTTTAATGTCCCCTGTAATTTTTTCTGTTCTGGTGGTTTACAGCCCTATTAAGTCTATTTTACTTGATGCTTCTCAAGTAACACATTGCATATTGGTACTCAGGCAGCTAAATAACTCTTGGAAGTATCTGCTGCCTGTATCTTAGTTTTTCAGGGACTACTGTAATAAGTCTAAAATTTCATTTAACTGAAATTTAAGATTTAAAAGATAAGTACTGTTCAGTTGACTAATCAAATAGTCATAAAAGCTCTTTTCTGAACTATAATTACATTTATTCAGTTCTGGGTTTGATTTATTTTTTATTTTAATTGTCAGCTCTGCTACACCATGATGCTAATAGAAATGTTATTGCAGCCAATATGGGCTAAAATGATGTCTGATGATTATTAATGAGAGCAATAAGAAGGTATCTTCATATAAAGTCAGCATTAAAGGAGTAATTCATTTTACCTGCTATAATTGGATTGTAGCATTTAAATAGCCTGGGACTTCCTCTTAATTGTGATTAGTTGTAGCTTCTTCCTTTTAGTACTGTATTTAACTCTTCCTCCACTACTACTTCTGTTTCTTCTATGAAGTAATTAAACATGAATTGCTCAGTGCCTTTTAATAAATATATCCTAGGATTTAGTAGCTGTTAAATGGAATAGCTGCCTGTTAGAAATAGCTATGCACAGTACCCATAGCTGGAGATGTGAAGCCATCACTTCACTATAATGTTTTATATGGCACATCATTATACAAATGCATCAATTGTTGCTTTGGTTGCAAGAATCACAGCAGGTGCCTTTGTCAGGAGCAATTGTAAAGCTGAATTTTATGAGAATCAAATGAAAGGATGGTAATTATCATCTTTATTTTACCAAGGGATAAGCAGAATCCACAAAGGCTTGTCTGGAGCTGTGGTTGCCAAATGAGTTGGTCTGAAATGTGCTGAGTCCCCAGACCCTGAGTTCTCCTCCACCATGAAGGATTTGGGGTGTCTGCACAGTATGGTATGGGAGATGAATCTTCTGCAATACTGCCCTGTTTTGCTGCCTCGGAAAAATTAACTCTGTCTCTCTGCTACTCAGTTTCTGGTGGATAAATGATTTGAGGATTCAGCGTGTTTTAAAATAAAATAAATATATTTTGCTACTGCAGACACCCAGAGAGTTGACAGGGTGGGGGAGGCACATTTCTAGGGTTCCAAATCCACAGGTTTTAAGGATTGAAACAAAACCTTGTTTCACCCTTCTATTAATTTTACTAGGTTTTGAAGGGCTCTAATGACTTGAAATTTGAAAGGATGGTCACCTGGGAGCTGTGATATAAAAGTTAGTCCATATTTATGACACTCTACTGTAAGAAATGAGCATCTATCAGGAGAACAGTAACACTGATACATGGGAGGGCTCTCTGAGGATAAGTTAGAACCGTTTATCCCTTACTGAGAAATGCACATATTTCTTTCTTACAACTACCAGAGCACCTGGAGAGACTGAGTCTGGCTGCTGCTGGTAGCTCCCAGCTAATATACATTGATTTACTTTTACTCTAGAGTGCATGAGGATAGATAAGAATCTGCTGATCAGTCTTCCATGTTCTCTGCTCTGCTACCTTAAGATAGCTGAGCAGTTAGAGAGTATGTAATTCCTTTCTTCTGTGACCTCTGTGCTGTTTTCCACATTATCAAGATGTAATTTGAAAACATTTGGGTGTATTTCCATGCATATTACTTGGAATTCTGTGCAGTATTTTGAAGTATGAGGCAAATGAAATGATGAAGGCTTGATGTCAGCAGTGGATGAAGGTGTCACACAGCTGAGGACTCTTGGCCCTGATATTTAAATGTAGCCTCCTTCTGGAGTGTCTTCCAGACCATGTTATTTTGCAGCCATGAAGTTTGAGGGTAGCTGTTTTGTTCCCAGGCTCAAAGAAGCTGGTTTCTCTAACATATGTAATACAAATTCAGTTAGGTGTGAGGCTTCTCCAACTGCTTCTTAATGGCTTTGACAGATGTTCCTGATGGATGTATAAAATCTTCCCCATGGTCTGTGTTTATTACATCAGTTGCTGGTAAGAGTTAAGAGTGTGGAGAGTGAATCCAGCATGCACATGACTGCCCACCCTCCCCCCTGCCCCTGTGCCTGGCTTTGCATTTTGATGAAAAATAATTAATGGACTTCAAAAATGCCCAGGATAAATAATGAATGAAATTAGGCTACCAGTAATCTATTCCAAAGGCTATAATGTGTTAACAGGAACTGCAGAGTTAACAAAATACTTGTTCTTTCAAGGCTGGCTTGAAAGGGTCATTAGTATTAATGACACTTTGCTATCCCATCCAGCATTTTGGATGGAGTACAAGCAGAGGGGAGGAATTGAACTGATGGATATTTTGGTTTTCCAAAATTGATGAGGAGTATTAGAGCACCAAATGAGGACTGGAATAGCTGCTCTGCCCAGCCTTGCCATCACAGCCTAATTTTGGTGTGTAAATATAACAACCTATGAGCCTTTCAAGAGTAAAAATGGATGTTCAGGTTGAAATGTATCAGATTATGTGGTAGTTTTTTTGAGTTTTAGGTGGATAAATGTCCAGTAGAGATTGTTGAAATCACTGAATTTAGTTACACTTCTTTTAGAAGAAAAAAGTTGGGAAGGGCAAATAGAGAAATGTAAATGATTAAGAACAAATGTGTAATTAGTACACATTTGAGGAGAAAGGAGAAAGTCCTTTTTAAAAAAGTTTGTCTCCTAGATGTCATCTGTTTTTACATTCCATTTGGACATTATGACATTTAGGCCCTTGATCCTCGGAGCATACTTTTGAAATTGGAGTATTTGTTCATCTTGGTATGTTCTATTTCTCACTGTGATAAAACTCATGTTTTGAAAAATATTTCCCAGATTGGGATGTGGTTTTAGGCAGCTCAGGCAGATCTCTGTCCTTGGGAAGCCAACCAAACTTCTGCCACTGATTTAAAGGTAGGACAGCTCCAGCTCTACTCCAAGTCAATTAAGTTTATAAGCTTTTGCTGCCTCTGAAATCAAAACCTGTATTGTCTCTAATTAGGTACTTATTAAGGGGGGAAACATTGTATTAAATGTTAGATGTAATTGTTCCCTTCCAGGATGTTTCTGGTAGCTGTTCTGTGATTGGGCACAGGAAAAAATTAACTTTTTGTTACCTAAAGAAACACAGCTCTTTCAAAAGAACACTTCCCCCCGCCAGAGTTTTGTATTTAAAAAAAATTGTTATTCCACTTGTATTTCTTAACCAACTAAATAACAAGAACACTGTTACTTCTCAAGCTGTTTTAAACACACAGCACAGCATTGTCTCTCTAACCCCTAATTTGAATACCAGAATATCTCATTTTTCTTGTTCCCCATTTGCATACTCTGCATAATAAATGTTAACATAGGTAGGACTTTACATCATCAAAGAAAACATGCTCCATGAAATATCACGTGTATAAAATATACATAATCTTCATCAGGATAGCACTGCATGTTTTCTCCCTTTCCGCCTTGCATTTTGTCAAACATACATTGTATATTAATGTAATGCTTCAAAAAATAATAGATTGTTTCTGGTTCATTTAGCCGAGTGTGTGTTATCTCATTTTACTCATATGCACGTCTTTTAATCTGCTATTAACATTTTCTTCAACTTTGCCCCCCTCTCTGTTTTATCCTGGCAGTAGGCGAGGGAGGTTTGTTTATCCTGCTGCAATTCTGGGGTGTTTTCATCTTTAATTGTAGGTCAGGGAGCAGGGACCTCCCCGGCACTTTTGTTTTCCCCGCTATGTAAATGCGAGTGTGCCGGCTGCACTGGTGGGACCTCCTTTCCCTGCAGGGTTCCTTCTGCAGCAGATGCATTGCCAATCCTCTTATTGTCCCGATATTGATCCCACCTCCCCATAATGAACTGGAACAACAACTCTATTATTCGCAGGTACCCGATTGGCTGAGGGTAATATGAAATTAGCTGGCGTGCATCGGGCCTGTCAGTATCGATTTCCCTACCCAGATTACTTGTTACAAAAGAATAGAGCTGTCTGCACCGTAATTGAACAAGTTAACTCCTTGTCTCATAAAATGTAAGCCCATATTGATTGCCTACTGTAGTATGCAGAAGGAGGAAAGTTATAATGGTATTTAATCGCCATGGTGCTGAGAGGCCTTTTTTTTGTGAACCAAGTGACAGCTGCTGAGAAAAGGCTTGAGGCTTGCTTGCAAACAGAGAAAACAGCAGGATTTCTCTGAGTGATACATAATGAAGGGCTGCAGTGAATAGAGCTCATTGCTGCTGTAGCCTGGCTCTTAGTGCTTGTGCCACTGCTAAATGCAGTAATCTTTATTTTAGTTGCTTTGTGAATGAATGGCAGGACACACTTGGGTGTGTGTTGGCTGGTTTCCTTATGCTGTGGTGTCTTCAGATCTTATTTAGGTTTAGGTCTGCCCTATTTTTGAGCATCGGGAAATAAATTGAAAATCGAGCTGTAAATGTTTTATGAGCATGGAGGGTCTGAGTTGCCCCATCAGGCCGGCTCTGGTGGGTGTCTCCTGTTGGATGTGTGCTGCTCTGGGGTGTCTGGCTCTGCTGTAGCACTGCTTGGTGTCTGCATTTGCAGCAGCAGCTCCCTGTGTGCAGTGACATTTCAAAAAGAACAAATTACACTGAGTGCAGCACGTGTGTGTTACATTAACAGGCAACTCACTTAAAGAGCAGTTTGGGAGCAAATGATGGAAGCTCTGAGCGCAGAGAGGAAGGGGTGGGTGCTCCAGTGGCTCTTTGCTATGCTGCTGTGGCTTGCTGCACTATGTGGAGGCTCTGGCCACAGAGTTTCAGAGATGGGCAAAGGCTTGGAGAAAACTCCTTGCTCATAGGGAATGACAAGTTCCTGCACTGCCAGATTTTGCTGTGCCATTGTTTGGGTTTGTCTGTCTCCAGCTCTTTAGTTTCCTGTTCAAACTCACCTCTCCACATACTGATATCTGTCTGTTCCTCTGTTTTTTCTTGCATTTTCCATTCCCTTCTGTTCTAAATTGTTGGCTTTTTCCTTCACCAGAGACAGAACAAGAGGTAAATAGCATACCTAAAGACATTATACTAGGGTTTTTTTTTACTGTGATATTGTATTTATTCCTCCCTGTTTAAATTCAATGTCTTTTCTGTTCCACTCCTCTTGTTGCCCACTAAGCATTGCTGGAATTGAACTAGCTCTTACTTTTCCAATAAATTCAAGGGAAGCAGCAGTTTGTCTTCGCCTGCTTTCTATTCCATCATGCTTTCCCATCAGCTAGATTGGTTAGATTTTTCAGAAGCGCCACGTAAGTTCCTCTTCCCTCTACTCCAGAATTTATTAGGCAGCATTTAATAGGGGTACAAATGTGTGAATAAAGGCACCAGATTTGCTAGGACTTATTGTGTTTCACTTCTTCAGTAAGGAGTATAAAATGAGATGATTCTCTTTTCTGGGAGAGCTGTGCAAAGCTATGGGAGATCATAAACCAAAGTGAAGAGGTCACAGAAAGGAGCAAAATCAAAGAACAAGGGATGCAAATTTGAGGGTGAAGGAGGGGTTGCTCCAAATCACAGAATTTGAGTGTGAATCATGCAATGGGATGCATTGATATGGATCAATACAGGGACTCCCCACAGAGCCTTGAGGAAAAGAATCCAGGTAAAAAAACAAAGCCTAGAAACAGAAGAAAAAAAAAACCAACAAAACAGAAACAGGACAGTGGGCAATCCATACAATTTCTTCAGAAAGCAAAGAATACCACTAGAGCTGATAAAGAAAAAATATTAATTTTTTTCCCCGGGTTAGGGTTCAGCATCATGTGTGAACCCTGTCTTGCCTGCAGGTTTTAGTGATTTTACTGAACATCAAAACATGTACATCAAAAATTTTTAAGAAAATTTGTGCACTTTTGTTTTCAAATATATTAAAGAAAAAGAATGTATACTCATTTAGAATGATTTTTTATTCATCTTTAAATGCCATATTAGTATCTTTGCCTTGAAATTAAATTATTAAGTGTATAGCATAACCCAACCACATGGAGTCTGCATGGGTGTGGTAGCAATTGCCACTGGAGGTGGCTCCTTCCTGTAGGTCCATGATCCACTGGGAGTTAAAAGCAAATGACTCCCTTTTTTTATATCCATGGAACCACCCACACTGGAGGGGATTAGTATGGAAACTATTGCCAATATGCCATGGCTACCTCTAGCACGGCTGTAACAGGCTGTGTGGTGCATGAGGTAATGGAAATTAAATCAGCAGGGTACGGGAGAAGGAAGAACAGAAAGTAAAACGTGTTACTCTTCCACTCTGCACAACTGAAAGCAAACAGCTTTGCCAAACAGAAGCTGTGTACTCACTCAGGGTTTATGAAAACTTTAAGCTTAAGGGAGGAAGAAAATGCAGAGAGTTTCTGGTCTCTGCTGTGTGTCAGCCCTGTGTGCCATGGAGCAGAAGGCAGGTTTCTACTGCAGCTTTCAACTTGAGGTCTGGTTGAAAAATAAGATTGACAAGAAATTTCAAATAGGCTGCTGCTCCCAAGTGATTGAAACAAGGGCAGTTTTCATTCTTTCCCATTCCTGGAATTTAGGAGAGAATCAATCAAGTGGTACCAAACGTTCCCCAAAGCTCTCCCTGCTTCCATATTCAGCCTGCTGTTGTGGACAGTGAGAAGTGCTAATGATCACTTTCATAATTGCCTTGACACTTTTTACATCTCTCCCCGTAGAAAGTACGTTTGTTTTTCTATTTCTCTGTTTTAATTTCTTTGGAGAAAATTAGTGACTTGTGGGGAATATTGGTCTGGTGTATTTAAAGTCGAAGTCCCATGAATGTTCAAGGTTCTTGAATGTTCTGATGTGGCTGTGAAATCCATTCTGGGGAAACAGATACATCTTTTCAGGGTGGATGTTTACATGACAAGGTCTGCTGGGACATTGGGTGGTAAAACATCACTGTATCAAAGCTGTGTGAATATACAAACATGCAGGTTCTTTTCAGCTTATTTATTGCAACCTGAGGTTTCTTGGACTCACTTTGCTACTATTCTATCTTCCCATCCTCTTGCTTGGGGAAAATGAATCTATTAGAGAGATGCAAGAAGCTCAGCAAGGCTTGCTTGTCAAGCATTCACTGTTGTTGCCTCCTACCTGGATAGTGTGCATCCCTCTCCTTTGGTCTGGCTGGCATAGAGCTGAACAGGATGAGGTTCAGGTGATGGCTGCAGCTACTTGGTGCTGCTAGCCTGCAAATGATACATAGCAATAAATGTGGGGAGCAAAAAATTGAGGCTATGACATGACCTTACAGTAGCTTAATAAATAATGCATATAAAATATGCCAATCAAAAATAAAAAAATCCAACATATTATTGCAAGTATTTATTTGGGCTGCAGACCAAATGCAGTGGCTGCTGTCTTTGCTTCTACTCTTTTTACAGATGTGCACCCTTGCTTCCTGAATTCCGACCTTAGCCTTTGCACCAGAGTAATGGTGGGAGGCAGCTTTACAAGTTGGGATTTTTTCATTCTTCTGTATTATTGTGAAGTGAAATGTATATAGATGGCTATTGCTGTGTGTAGAAAAGACCTGAAGTAAGATGGTAGTATGCAAAATACCAAATAATTTGTTTCATGTTACCTTAGTGTAATATATTATCTTTATTTTCCCTGTTCCTATTTTATTGTGTTCCATGACAATTTTTACATGATGACAATTCTTTCCATAAAAATTGGTCAACATAAACTTTCTCTATGCCCTGTCTGCAAGAAGGTTTTAGAATTCTCCTGCCCCTATCCTGCCTTCTTGGGTTTTAATGCCAGATGTTTTTGGGGTTGTAGCCCTGAGGAGAGCTCCTTAAGCACAGGAGCTCAGGTGGGGCAGGAGAGCTGCAGGGACACGCTCAGGCTCCTTACACTGCATTCATGGTTTTGTACCACAAGCACATTAGATCTGCTGGGCCTTAGGTTAATACAAGAGGAAGCAGAGCCTGTGCAATGGGTTTTTTTCAGCCCAAAGCAGATAAATTTTTCCTGCTTTTCTTCCTCTCACGGGAGCTGCCTATGCAAGGTGGAAGTCACATTACTGAATAATTGTTCTGGCCCAAAAAGGAGACTGGACTATTTTCAGGCTGCTCTGAGGAAAAGTTGCTACTGTAAAATCAATTGAATTATTTTCTTTAGTATGATTTAGAGTAATTTTCTTCCCTGAGAAGCTGGATTCCATACTTGTGGTCCAAGCTGCTGCTGTCTCAAATCATGCCACCTAAATTGCTGCATTTGATAGACTTAGTTTTTATAGTTTTTATTCAAGTATTTTGAATTTTGAGTCTTTTCTTCAGCCAGTTATTATTTTTTTTTTCTCCCACAGCTTTTAATAATGATCCTGGCCACCTAGTTAGTATTTTATTTATTTCTAAATATCTTTGTTCTCTGTAAAACACCTTTTCTTTCTTGAAGTACAAGTATAGCCTCACTTCTCCCCTGCCCCCTGTTAAAACTGTGCTTGGAGTCTCCTGTTTTTGTGTGAAGTATCTGTTTTGATTTTTTGGAGTTGACAGAAACCAACAAGGATAGAGAAAAGACTGTTTAGAAGGACATAGAAATATTCAATATACAGATTGAGAGTAATAACAAAGACAGTATCTGCCAGGCAAAGAGCTTGTGTTTAAAAGAATTGTTGTGCTGAAACCCTCAAGGCAGCAGTTCACTTACACACTTCTTGTATCCGCTGCCTTTGACTGCAAGAGCTCTGGAGTAGATATTTTCTGTTATCTGTGTGTGATGAGTGGCCAGGATAACAGAGCCCACCTGGAATCTTGGGTGCTGCAACTTGGAATATCAGCAGAGAATCCTCCCTCCCTGCAGATAATCTTGATATGCTGCTTGTGGGTTTACCCTGCCCTGCTGAAATCGATCAGAGTTCAACAGCTGACACGAGATAAAGATACACCCTAATTAGGTTTGTGATTAAAATGATCTTTGAAATTAAGATTGTTTTCCAAAACTGAACTGAGCTGGGAAATATTTCTTCAAACATTTAAAAATCCCTGTCTTTCTAAAGCACTCTGCATTTCTACATTGTTATACAATTGTTATCTTCAATCCACAACAGAACTTTTACTGTGTTGAGTTTGGATGTTGTGTAGAAAATGTGAGGGATTATGGAGGACTCTTCTTGATACCTAGGGTACATTCCCATTAGTTAGGATATCTAAGCATTTTTTGGGGGTGATAACTTTGGGGTTTGGGATTTATTTTTTAAATTTTTTTTACTCTAACCCAGGTTTGGTTTCTTCACTTGCTACTAAGGAAATATGTAGCTTATTGTTCAACAGGATGGGAAGGTTTTTTCCCTTTTAAAACTTGTTACTGGATACAAGAGAAAGTGGAAATCCTTGAAGTTTGCTATAATGACTTCTGTGATTTTTTTTATGTTCTAGGTTGTAAAAGAATGAGTGTTTAGGGAAGAGTTAGGAAGAAAAGAATGTAATGGTTCTTGAATAATTTTAAGGACATGCTTCCTTAACAATCACCCAGAAAGCTCTGGTTTTATTTGAAGTAGGAACTGATGTCAGTGAGATACATCCATTCACATCCTGCCATCAGAATTGGAAAATGAAGGGAGAAGAAGATGGACACAAATATGTCTGTAATATTTCTTCTTACTCTCCTCCAAGCCTGGAAGTTTCTGCTTAAAAATCCTGGAAATGTGATTTAGAAATTACTTTTTGAATGGATGTTGTATATCTGTGCCACTCAGTTGCTTGTACATGCCTGCACCTTGACATCCCCAAAGCACCCAGTGCAGGATGTTCTGTATTTTTAATTGTGCTGTGAACATGGCCTGGCCTTGCAGACCCTGACAATCTTACCTTTTGGCAACTGGTATGTGTGTATGTCTCACTCTCACAGCAGGATTTCTTATGCTCTCCCAGCTCTGATTGCATGCAAGGGGCTTTCCTGTCTCTGTAACAAGCCAAGGCGAGCTCCTTATTTACTCTGCCTATTGTGAATGCTCAGATCTATGTGCAATTGTATATCAAATAACCTTTCCCCTAAGCAGATGAGTATTTATTTCAGTCAGTTACCCCTTATAATTACTATATTGAACCTAGTTGTCTATAAAATGGATGGTTTGCTCATACAGTTTACCAAAATAGTTCATTAGGGGTTAAACAAAATGAAATCCCATTTGCAAAGAGTATAATAAATTGTTTCATCTGTGAATTTAGCTGTTCTCCCTAATGCAGACATGGATGTTACAGTGGTTCTCCCTTGATAGGGTTATGGGTTAATGAAATGCTTTTTCTGTTGCTTATTTTCCTCTCTTCTGTGCTGAGTGATAAGTAGCTAACCAACGAAGCTTGTAATTACAATCTTACAGAAACCGGGCCGATCTGTATATAAATCTCACCATCCAATTACAAGATGTAATAATTTTGCACTCAAGCTGGTAATGAGGTCTAATACTTGTGCATGTGATAATCCCCTCTGGATGCCGGCTTGATCAGATGTTGGCTTTGTAATTAGACGGGCAGAAAATCATTATTTCATGTTCAGGAAAAAATTAGGTTGGTGGGAAGTTAATTTTCTCTCCGCTCTCTGAAGCGTAGACAAGAATTTAATGATTTAATCATGATTGTTAGCTCTTTTGCAATCAATTTGTAATGATTGTGTAGCAACTCTCTTCAAGGGAAGCTGCATCAGGGAGGAGTATGCAAACAACTGTCGAGGAGGGTTGATTATAAATAGTATCACATGTCTCCAAAGCCCACTAAAACCTTCTTAACGGTGACGTACCCACTCACACGTGGCATCTGGGCAGTCTCGAGAAAGGAGACCTGGGCCAGGTTGGCTTTGCCACATCTGTGGGAGCCCCCAGGTCTTTTGGCAGCCCCTGAGTGCTGGTGGAAAGCAGAATGTGTGGAGTTAAAACTGTGATGGGCAGTGGTCACTCTTGGGTGTTAGCCACTCTTGGGCATTGCCTTGCCTACACTCCTTTTTAAATTATGTTACAAAAGTTTCTGTAAAGTGTGACTAGGGAGAAATATTTCAGTTGCTTGATCTGAACTATATAACAAATGGAAAAATGTTATTTTAGCTCTAGTTGTGAAGGAAGAACTTGCCCTTTGGTCCTTCATAACTCTTAGAAGAGATACTATTGACTGCCACACTCAAATCTGTCATGCATATTTGAGCATAGCTGATTTATTAGATGAATAAAAATAATTTTCTTTTCCTTTGGGAGAAAATTCAAACAATACATGTTGCTCCATAAGAGGAATGAAGAATTTCTAATGAATAGGAAACTGACAAAAATACTGAGCGAACCCAACAAGAAAAATATTTCAATATTTCCAAAACTGTCCAGGAATTTGGGTTGAAAGCAACCCCAGGAAACTTTATCAGAAGGAGGAGGATGGGAGGGCAAACCAACAGTGGCTACCACACCAAATACTGAGAGAATCTCCTGCGAGGAGAGAGTCATGCAATAAATCAGCTTGCTGTGTCTGGCTCAGTGGGCTGAGCAGGGTAACACCTTGAACCTCCTGTTTTCCTAGGACTTGGTATTCTGACTGCTGCCTTCTGTTCCACTGGCAGGCACCAGCCAAGAGCCCCGTGGAGGGCATCTTCTTCACATCACTGCTGATGTGCAGCTGAGGCACCTCTTTTTTGAGCAGCAGTCTGCTCCAGCACCTCCTAGGTGGAGGGAGACAATTTGCTGTTAAGCTTGGAGCCCCATGGCTTTCTCTGTTTTGATGTAATTATATTGCATTGTTATGTTAACTCTAAATATTAGCTCTATGTCTGTGCTGTTCTATTTAAATTAGTTCTGTTTGTATTCTGCAATGTTTCTGAATCACAGTTTTCTTCCTCCATACTGCTTGCACATTATGCTGATTTGTCAGCAGTATAGTTTTTTTTCCGTTTCAACAGGATCCAGGAGGTGGGCTTAGGCTTTTACAGTATTACAGTCTAGTCAGGTCTAGCATCAGTTCCACTGGTCATTGTTACAGGGCTGGCTCAGGTTGAGTTTGGTTCAACCACATTTGCAAATTAGCTTTACAATGCCCATATGCAGCCTTAGAAAAGGGGTGTACCACTAACAGCACTGCTTGCATCAGGTTTATGAGTTTGATTTTATTTTTATTTTCCTTTCAAGTGCTCATTCCAGACATGTGTTTGTTTTCAAGCTGCACTAAATTTGTAATTTTGAGAAGGGGAGGAAAAATGTGATATTTACTTAGATTTGAACCATGTTTCTCAGTTGTGGACTTTGTACCACATTAACTTTGTCAGCTGTGAGGGGCTTTAGTTCAGATGTGTGGCAATATGTTGGTTAGGGACAAGCTGTATACTCAGGGAGAATCCCCCTTTTAATTGCACAGTACTTTCTTTTTTCCCAGCCAAAATTTTCTGTAGCTAGCACCAAATTTTATTTTTCTATCTTTTAGCCTTGTCAAGAGAGGACTCAGAATAATAGTCAAATAATGCTTAATTCCCTGATGTGGATACTTGATGATGTGCTTTTTGTCATATTCCTTTTGGGACTGAAGCCTTTTCAGTTGAAATCATTATTATTTCGGCTAAGGGTCAGAGAGGCTAAACAGCTGTTGGTGATCTAATTACAGGGGTTTGCAGAGAATCATTTCCAGTTTGTCTCACCAGTTCAGACCCATTCTAATTGCTATTGCTACTCAACTAAGCTGGTATTGAAGTAAACCTTTGCAGGGGTCTGTGGGTGATTTCCACATGCATGTCTCCTGGCTAATCTATATCCAGCCAGCCCTACAAAATCTATGCACATTCTTGAAAGCTTTGATTTTTGAAAGATGAGGGAAGGACAGAAGTATTTGCCATAACAAGCAAAATACAGTTGCATGTAAACAATGCCTTCTGTTAAATGAATTAGCTCCCATGCTATGAAATGCAATTACAGCAAGGAAACCAAAGTGCTGTCATCAAAGACTTTGTATCAACTGTTTAGTTTTGTTAGCTGAACCTTGCAAACCTTGATGGTGTCTTTCGTATTTTTGAAAACAAGGACTTTCTTTGAAAATAAATAATTGCATGGAAAATTATATTTATTATAAGATCTGAGCAATGCCATGTAGATAAAGTCTCTCTATTTTTTTTTCTCTTAGCTCTTGCATTGTTTTGTTTGTGAGCTTGATGTATAGGGAAGAGAGAGATCAGGGAAGGAGAGGGAAGGCAGATAGTGCTTCCCTCATAAAATATACAAGGAGCTGTGCGTACAGAAGTGTCTCTATGAATCTGTTTATGGCTCTTTGTGACTGACTGGCTAAATTACACTTTCATTGTTCTAAATCCCTGAGGACTTTTCCAGAGATGTTGTAACTAAAGCCGTGCATGTTGTGAAGCTCTTCCTACCTGTCACAATCAGCTGCAGATACAACTAATTTACCTATTTTAGTTAACCTCTCAAGGAGCAATGTAATTACCTTTTAAAAAACAGGGTTGTCATTGGGGAAATGATGTTTTTGGTTATTTCTATCCATGTACACAGTGGTTTAAAGCAGCTCTTGGTTCCAGCAGCACTGGCATGGCCTTTGAATTGTGTCGTGTTTAGAAAGCAGATGCCAGGAAAAAAAAGTGTTGAAAAAAGTTTCCCCTGTTTAATCTGCTCTCCAGAGTACCTGGAGACAGTGATCCTACAGGACATCTCAGTGGTTATGTTCCTCTTCCAGAGAAACCTCTCTGCACCCTCACAGCAGCACAAAGAGTTGGGGACTCCTGGAATGCTCCAGATAGAATGGCTGGCAACCTGTGTTGGTACAGTTCTATCACTGATTTGGGGTCTAATTCTTTCTCTCAAAGCTCTGGGAACCCTCATAATGCTATAGGGGAAACACAAGAGGTATATATAAAATTATCTAAAGGGTTTTGAGGTTCAGCTGCTTTTCAAAGAGTGTTGGGTTCCTGACTTCACTGTGTCCTTTCTGTGCATGTGCAATTGTACAGACATTTCTCATCTGAGGAAATAAAATTTGCCTGCAAAATGCAGCACACTGCAAAAGTGCTGTCTCATATTTCTCAAGTTGGACACTTATGGAAAATAAATTCTTAGAACAGATTTTTCAGAGCAGAGAAAGTTCTGTCACATCTTTTGCCTCGTGACTGTACAAGTCTCCCACATCTATTGCCTCTGTGCCAATGGGACCTTGCAGCACATCTGCAGCTCCAGAACACTCACAGCACACACTGCTGACAGGTTTATATTCCAGCAGAAGGTTCCAAGATAGAACAATCTCATGGAGGGTCTCCTGTCCCATCTTGGTGCCTTTCCCACTGTTAAAACAACAGGAGAGTGATAGTTTTGTTTTGCCTTTGTTGTGCCAGCTATGGAAAGGTGGCCTCATGGTTACTTTGGTTTTGTGCCATTTAGGACTATTTATGGATAAAATGGTGATAAATTTTCAGTGCCATTACTGCTGTATTGTAACTGATGTCTTTCTCTGTGAGCTTCCTGGGAATGTGAGGAAATGCTATGGGCCTTGTGCACTGCAGTATCAGCATTTGTTTGATGTATTTTTCAAGCATTGTTTGGTTTCAGGCACAATGGTGATGGGATTTAGGTCTTTAAGCTTCAGCATATCAACAATTGTCTTTAACAGACGGTAGAAATTCACTAATTCATACTAATGACTATAAGAGATTTGTTTTATGATAATACTTCATAATGTGCAAGTAGATGACAGTAGTATATTTTCTGAAAATAATGAAGTCCTAGTAATGTGAGACTGTTTTACTACTTGCCACTATTAAATCTTTGCAGGGAAGTAGGGAGAGGTCTATTTTTTGCAGAAAATCATAAAGTTGGATGGTGAAATGTAGTTTATTAGGCAGTGTAAGAAAAACTGTTCTTCCCCATCCACCTCAGAGCTCTCCATTAATGCTTTTCCCCTCCCACAGCAGTCTATTCTTCTGAAGATGTGACAGGGAGCTGGGAACTCTGCCACAAACCGAGGTTTTCTTTTCTAAGAATCTTCATTGTAGTAACTTGCTTAATGGCTTATTTTCCTATAAAGAAAATGCAATCTTAAATGGGTGCAAATACATCTCTCTTGAGAAGGTGAGGGCTGAAACAGCAGGTGCTACAAGGCTGCAGGAGTAACGTGGGGCTTGCAAAATGCTGCTTCATGTTGGGCAGAGAAGTCCTTGCCATGCCCTGGGCAGACTGGAATGTTCCCATCCTGGGAAACACCTTTGCTGGGAGGTCAGCTGAGAGGAGAGAAACACTGCTGCTGTGCCTGAGCTGCTCCATCCTCCAGCCCTTACAACAAGGAATCTACACTGTGGAGCAGGACAATCCTTAGAGCCTGCACATCACCAAATCACTTTATCCTCACCAGCAGAATAAGCAGTGGCAGGACAGAGAGCTGGAAGCACGACCTTGGTCTGTGCCAGCTGAAGTTTTGTCCCTGCAGGGGCCTGGCAGAGGCAGCACTGTGCCAGCCTCTGCCATGAAGGCATTGCTGAATTGCAGGCTAGCAGTGAAAACTGGGAGGGCAGAAAATTGTCTTTGACCACAGGAATGTTGCAGCTGAAAATATTTTAAATATTTTCTTTAATTTATGAGCTTATTCCTCCACAAAGCTATTTTCTGGTGGACTGCTGCAGTGCTGTGGTACTAATCATGGACTGGGGTTTTTTCCTTTCTCCATAGTTCTGCTATCAGGTTTTTGTAATAGGACCCAGTAGCTCTGTGGTCATCTCTTCAAAATTGACTGTACCCTCCATTTTCTTCCGCACATCTTTGAAGATTTTTGGCATCCCTTGTTCATAGGCTGCAAGTTCGGGTCAAGCTTTTGAGTCTCCTAATCACTCAGTTCTGGCATAGTCCTGTTGCCACTAAAGCCTTTTTTCATGCCTATTTAATGCCTCAGAAGTGCTTTCAAGTGGTCTTTGATAAATCATAGTAAGTGTTATTCCAGTCACTCAATAGCAGTACCTGCTGGAGTCTTTTTTAGCTCCCAAGGCAGCTGTTCCCTCTTGCCTTATTTTACCAGTGACAGTAATTCATTCCACTTGAGCTGACTAGCTTATTTCACATTTATTTGCACATTATGAGCAGTGTCATTCTACTTACCCTTCAGACAGTAAATGGTTTGAAAAATGCAACTGTAACAAATATTAGGTATGGGGAGGGGAATAGGAAAATGTAACCTTTACATTGGGGGTCCAAATAAAAACATAATGAATAAATAATATTTTAAAATTATCTCAATCATCGAGTGTATGCAAAAATCAAAGGTGCTGCATAAACTGGCATTATTCCTTTGAGAATACATTTCTCTTTCCCACCATCTAGTTTAGCTTCCCTAGAGTGGAGTTAAATAAATTATTACCCATCAGGTCAGGAAAATAATTAGTCCTGCATTATTGCCTCCTTCCCAAGCAATCAACTTGACCTGTATATATTATGTACGTTTGCACCCTGCACATCTGGAAACAGGATGTGTATAAACAGATGAATTTGGGCTCCATGTTTGCATACCAACACAGCTCTCCTACTGCTCTCAGGCAAGCTGAAAAATTATCAGAGCAAAAGCAAGTAATTTTTGTTTTGGTGACCTGAAGTAATTTGTTTCAAGTAATCTTTTCTTGGCTGTGGCAAGTAGTTATGAAAATGTCATAACTTAATATGATGGCAAGTTTTCCCCTTGTACATGACAAATTACAGAAGTACAAATAATCATGCTGCCCTCAGCAATTTAGTAAAGGACTTTTTGCTTTTGGAATGAAGATAGTCAACATTATGTCACATAGGAAGGTAATAAGATCTTCCAGAGACTGGAACATCCTTGGTGTGAAATTAGGATGGTCTTATGCAGTTTTTATGAGGATAAATTTTTTAAAGGTCTCAATTCCAGGAGTCAAGGAAAAAAAAAGATTTTTAATTTTCATTCATTAACAGATAAATTTCTAGAAAACCACTTCCAAAACTAAGAAGTCCCACATTTTTATTGACTGGACTTCATGATGTTATGTGATGACACCAGTGATGATGTGCTGTGTATTGGCTAGCAGAGCCCAGCCTAACTCATGGCTTCCAAATATTGCAGTGATAGTGGCACATAGGAGACTTCCAGAAGTGGGACTAAAAGAGGGAATGGTGCAGGGTCAGGATAGTCTGTCTTCAATACTGAGATCAGGATGCTGAACCATTCCAAGGAAAAAAGTGACCTGGGGAGATGGGCACTGATGACTGCTGCTCTAGCAGGGGTTTGCAGCTGAGGGAGGGAGGGCAGGTGATCTACAGTGTGGTTAAGCTGTGACCTCAGCCTCAGAAAATCAGGGGTTTATTTCTGCTGAATCTTAGAAAATGGTGTACAATTACTTTGTTTTCCTTCTATTAAAAAAAAAAAAGAAAAAGAAAAAAAGGAAAAAAAAAGGAGAAGAAAGGAATGTTTTTTGAGCAGTGAGTCCCCGAGGGTAAGAGCAATTTTCACACTACATGTCACCCAACCCTGGGCAGCTGAGTGAAGGCAACTGGTCTTTTACAAAAGGGCTGTGTTCTGTGTAATCTCACAGGACTTTAACCACATCTGGTGTTTCTAGATGCTGCTGAAATATTGGAAAATTATAGCACAGCACTTCCATCAGCAGTAACTGAGTGACAGAAATCGTGGCTGAGATCTTGCATTCAAGCTGTGCAACATGCAGCTGTCTGGATAAGCAGGAGAGTTTACTATAACCTACACTCAATGCAGTCATCATCTTTCCATCTCCATGTTAAATGTTTTGTCTATCAAATGTAAGCAAGAGTGAGAATCCTAAACATTTCTGGCCTCTTTTGGCAGAACTGACCATTGATTTAGAGCAGTGCTGTTGTAAATTCATCTTTCTTGGGAGAAAGAGCCCTGTCTAAGAGAAAGTATTGAAAGTTTGAAGACATAAATTAGAAACATCCCTTACCTAAGTCCACACATAACCCAGAAGCTTTGTCTCCAACAAGTACAGCCAAAAAGAAAACACTGCTTCCAGCTTCCTGTTCATAAAGATGATGATATTCACAATAATAATAAGGCAGTTACTGCTGAGAAAGTTGGGAGGGCAGCTGATCTTTGAAATTTTCATTATTGATGGACAGGGTGATGGTGGTAAGCCTAGCAATGCCTGCTTCAAGAACTTTGCTAGTTATATTGGTATCCTACTGATTCAGATCCTGAAGTCACAGCTGAAATGCTGTTTCCTGTTTAGACCCCCCAAAAGTCTACCTTCTATCCTGCAGGATTTTGGGAATTATCTCTTGTCTGTTTCCTTGCTCTTCACTGTGTGGCTATATCCTTCATTTGCCTTGTTCTTCATTGTTGTTAATTGTTTTTAATTTCTAGTTTTCAATATGATTGGCATCTTCAACTGAGAGTTCACATTATGTTGTTGCCCTTGAAACTGTAGAAATAACCCTTTCATTAAGAAGATTTTGGGAATCTTTCCTTTGCAGTCATATAGTAATTAAACAGAGCTGTAGCTTTGAATGTTGTAAGATTTATGGACTGTGCATTTTCTGTCCTATGCTTTTAAAAAGAAAACATAATTGTATATTAATTGGAGGAATCCTTTGGAAACATGTCTGCAGTGAAAATTTGCAATGCTTTGCCTTATTCTAGCCTAGCACAGGACCTCTGCCATGGCTCAGTGCAGAACAGAAGTGCAGCAAACGGGTTGTTCCCAGCTCACCTGCCAGCCAACAAACCTGGCTGCCCTTCCCAGTTTTGCTGCAAATCACTGGCATGGCTTTGAAATTCTTCACTCACCAGGTGGTGAGACCCTGGCACAGCTTGATCAGAAAAGTTGTGGAAGCCCCTTCCCTGGAATTGTTCAAGGCCAGGCTGGGGTCTTGAACAATTCAGGATGGGGCTCTGAGCAGCCTGGTTTAGTGGAAGGTCCATGGCAGGAGGTTGGAATGAGACAATCTTTAGGGTCCCTTTCACCCCCAGCCATTCCACAATTCTCCACTTTGTGCACGGTGAGGGAAGATTTGCTTTTGTACATCCTTAGAAAGCAAGGCTGTGAAGGCACTAGCTTTTAAAACTGCAATGTCCCTGTTTGCAGCAGGAACAAAGTAGGAGGAGAGGCTATTGGATGTAATTATATTTCTAAGAGTTTAATTCTTAAACACTAGACAAATGGGTCAGGATTTAGCAAATGGACAGGATTTGGTTGGCTCAAATAATGTAGGCACTGTTGAAATGCCTGTATCTGGGGAGCAGTAGCAATGTGAACATGGTGTCTCTGCTCATTTTTTGGAAGTGACAGCAGTGAAATGCAGAGGGTAGTGATTGTAGACTCCAGTCTGTTTCCTTGTGTGGCTTCAAGTCTGTGTATGTCAATGCTTTGTTTGCTCCATGTTCTTCTGTCAGACAAATATTGTCCTTTGTGTCAGTCTCTGATGTGGTGATTATTCTTACACACATGTTCTGGTGTTGATGTGCATGTTGGGGTGTATATACTAATGTCATCATGGACTCCAAAAGCTGATGAAACAGAAAGGATGCACATTGAAACAGCACATTTTTTTCCAGCCTCAAGAGAGGCCTGACTTTACTTTCATAAATTCTTCGCTGTAGCACGCAAACTTCTTGGCTGGTACTGAGTGAGCTGTGTTTTGGAGCATATGCATGAATGTACACACAAATGTATAAAACATTGCTTTTGGCTGTTTCCCATGTGGTCTAATTTTTCACAGCTCTGTAAAATTTCATGTGCAAATTCTGTTTTCATAACTTTTATTGTATCTTAAAAGTAGAGTTTTGAATAATTGTTAAGAAAATTTTATCCCATTCCCCTTTAAGACAAATCTTTGGTTGATAATGACAGCACAGGGAGCTGTTACATCTCTTAGTTTTGAAAGTAACTTTAGAAACTTTTTTTCTACTAATGGTTTATATTTTAAAAGCAGAGGGAATGACTGCTGCCTCTTTTTTTGTTTTTCTTTCTTCTGATTTCTCCTTTTCTATCTCTGAAGTGTTTATCCTCATGCAGAAATTATAGTAGCTGTTACAAACCCTGTGAGTCTACTGCAGCTCTGAGTTAGCTCCTAATCCCAGTACTCTTTTCCTCTTCTCTCATCTCAGATCTCCTGTGCAGTTTGTATTCCATTTGTTAATTCCAATTTGATTGACTGTGAGCATCTTTTGAACTCTATAATTGCCAAAATGCCAGCGTTTCCCTATGTAACATAGTATTATCTCTGTGTCCTGAGCCACTAGCTCAGCTGTTATAGTCATCTACATTTACTCTTTCTCTTTGTCTGAACTTTGTTTTACCCCTAATGTAGTTCAGCCCTGTTGATCTCTTGTTTCTCTGAAGCTCAGAGTCACCAGCCTGAGATAGTGGCTCAATCCATAGGAAAAAGAGTGACAAACACAAAAAATAATTAACTCCTTGTTTGCTGTTTCCAAATGTAATACCACACTTCAAACAAGATACTGCTATCGTGTAGATCACAAAGATTGAGTGCAGACTAAATTGTTGTCTTATTTATCTGTGGTAGGCCTTTGTATGAGCCAAGCTCCAAGCATGGACAAGAAAAAGACCTTGCTGTGAGTGTTCTACATAGTAAACACGGACAAGTAGAGAGACATAGGAGATCAGGAAAACAAGGAAAGAGACACACAAATTTTATATATGTTAATATAATGAGCAGGGTAACATTGCTTTTGCAAAGGATTTGAAATATGAATGGAATGAGAACCTGCCCAGTGCATTCAGCTGAGTCACATCCGCGGCCATAGCTCTGGTTCTGTGCTTGTGGGATGTGATTCCAGGCACAGCAGTGCTGGGGGGAGAAACTGATAAATGAGTAGACAAGTGGGTCTTGAATAGGGGTGGATTAAATCCTCTGTGGAAAATACATTTGTGTGGTAGAGAAGAGATTCATGAGGATGAGGGGGCTGTCCCTCATCAGTGTCCCTCATAGATAGACTAGTGCTTCTTTTATTTTCCTTCTCTTTTTTTTTTTTAATACATCCTTACTCTTCATCTACCACTGCATCTACCACTACTTTTCTTTCATACAAACTCTGATCCCAACACATCTTCATTTTTCAAGATATTGTTGCTATGAAACAATATTTTATCATAAAATAAGTAAAGCAGAAAGAATTAACAAGGAATATGTTTACAACTGCAATGTAGTAGTAAACTCCCAAATGCAAATTTCCATTTTATGTAAAACAAGGGGAGCAAAGAAAATGATGTGAAGGGATCACTGTAGGAATCGAGATTTCTCCAACACTGATTCATTGGGATTTTTTGAAATTCCAAAGCCTAATTAAAATGTTTTGTAGAATGAACTACCCTCTTTTCTATACATACATATAAAGGTATTTTCTCAATGTGACACAATTCCCAAAATATGTCTGTTCTTCTACTACAGTGTATGTTCCTATGATATCCCTTTTATAGACCTCAACAGAAATTTTAGAATTCAACAGAGAGGGTTTTTTTTCCCTCAAATTAATATTAGATTTTTGTGATTTCTATTGACTATAATTAAGTAATGAAAAATGCAGGGAAGTGTCATGCCTGGTTTATTTTAAAATTTCCTTTTTCTTTCTCCTTTTTTGTTTTCCAATCCAACTGCTTATATGGCCCTTTGTAATTTCATTATCACAGTGGTTCAAAGACAATGGTAAAAGATGACAAAGAGTGAAAGGAATGTTCAAATCCAAGTCCATAAATAGGTTTTCTTGGGAACATCACAAAGGCTCTATTGTGCTGCACATAGCAGAGACAGAAAGGATACATGCCCACCCTCTACCAGAAAATTCTGCAGACTTTTCTGCAGGTCACTTGCTGGTGCAATAAAAACTCTGAAAATATCCATGGGTACAAAACCCTTACTTGTAAGATGCTACTGCATTTTTTTTTCACTCATAATCCAAATAATTGCCCTTGGTAATGTTTGCATTTTGGTGTGGTCAGAGAGAACACCAATATCTGTGTCCTCCAAAGTGCTTCTGGCCTGGAGGAAGTGCTCCTGCTGTGCTGCCTGTGGGCTGTGGCTGTCACATGCTGGAAGCTGTGCTGGATTTTCAATGTCAATAAAAATATTGGGCTGTAGGAGGGGGAGTGGGAGACACCGGCCTCATTTTTGCTTGTGGCTTCATCTCAGTTCAAAACCCTCCTGATGCATTATCTGAGTGAGGTTTTGGGTAAAAATATATTAATGCTCTCTTATTCAGTGCTGTTCTATTACCTATTCATCAAAAATATTGCTTTTGTGCATTTTTCATTATAAGATTCAACATTACCAATGTTAATAAAGAGAGAACTCCTTTTCTTTTCTTAGAAATAGAATATGTAAAGACATTGCCTCTTTGATGTTTCTAAGCCAATACAATATGTATTTGAATGAGGATAAAAGTCATTCTTTTAACAGAAGATCATCCAAGTCATTTCTGATGAAACTCAAGGAGAGCTTTCTTTTTTTTTAAGAGATGCTTAGAAATTAAGATTAAAAAAGGGGGGACCACCTCTTTAGAAGTAACAGCTAGTGGAAATAAGTCACATATTTGATAGTATTTAATGTAGGCCCATAGTGACATCAGCCTCTTTTATTGTGATGAACTGTTCAGCAGCAGATGCCTTTCCTTCAAAGGGATCAGACTTTGCTGTCACAGGCAGGTATTTCATGTGATGCTGTCCTGAACTGTGAATATACAGCACGCCAGATTTTGGGTGTCTTTCCCAGAATTTCCCATGCTGCTAGGGACTCCCACGTCACTGGCTACTTCTCTCATGTGGGAGTTTTTACTGTAAATTTTCCACTGAGAATTAGACCGTACATGACTCGCTGTTCAAGAGCTGCTATAAATTTGGAGCTAATAAATTTTATGAGGCCTCTGAAGCCTTGGGACTAGGAAGCTTCTTGAATGCTGTCCCAGCTCACTACTGTCTGTCCAACCCTTCCCTTGTGCACAGGACAGTGTCGTGTCTCCTGTTTATGAGTTATCAGCTCTGAGCTGGCTGCAGAGTGATGCACTCAGGGAGTGTAAGGGGATCACACACTTCCTTAATTTACTGTCTCGGAAAATCTGTCTGAAATTTGATCATTTGGCCAAAATAGAAGAATGTACCACAGAGTAATTAGCAGAAAAGTTTTCCCAGAGCACAATAGCCGTATTGAACAGGACAGGCAGCTCACACAGAATTACTGTTGTTGCACCAGTATTTGTTCCTGTAAATGAAAACCTTCCTGTGGACAAGGGCAGTGGCCTGACTCATTCCCTTGCTCTGCACTGTTTAAGTAGCTGGATCTCTGCTGTGCAAAGCAGGCTTCCTAGGAGCACTGCAACACTATCTGGGTTTGACTTTTAGATGGATTTATACTTTGGGCTGCAGCAGGAGAGTTTGAGCTTCTACTGACTGTCAGGGTGCCTGGGGAGACAGCTCTGGGGGTTTCAGCACAGTGAAACTGATTTTGCAGAGCTGATGCCTTGGTTTGTTGCAGTTCAGTTTATTTTTTTTTCAGAAGTTTAAAATGAACTTATGAATGTGGATGTACTGTTGTCAGGAGAATAAAGGTTTCTTTTCTCTCAGTACAGAGACATTTTCTGATGTGAACTAGACATCAGTGGCCAGACATAATATCCCCAGCTCACAGCAAGCAGAATGTGTTTCCTTGGCTCACAAACCTGTGCTGTGTTGCCTGAAGAGGCTGAGGCAGCCTCCCAAAGGCCGTGGGGTTTGCCAGCCAGCTGACTTTACAGCTTTCTGAGCAGCATTCAGGCTTCTCAGTGTGTCATTTTAAAGGTCTGACTTTTAACAAACTGGAAGCCGCTTTATGAAGGTTCTATGTCTACAGAATTCTTACCACCTGCAAAGTGCTGTGGCCGTTCTGTACCAATGGCTGAGACAGACGTTCTTGGTCTCATCAGGTCTGTTTGCAGCAGAAGGTGTTTCTGGGTGAAGCTGAAGGGGTAGGTTTAAAACTGAATCAAAACAGTCCCTGATTTGCTCTGAGGTTTGTTTGGTTTTTTGGGGTTTTTTTTGGTTGTTTGTGGTTTTGTTTTTTTTTTTGTAATCTGCTGGTATTGCTGAAAGAAAAAAAAAAAAACAAACCCAAAACCAACACAAACTTTAAAATGTATTTTAGAGGTGCAGAGAAACAAAAACCCTGTTCTGTGAGGGGCAGGTGATACATGGGCATATTGGGGAAATGTTATTCTGCTGCTACCCCCTGCACACACATGCCAGCAGACAGGCTGGCAAAGCAACCCAGTAATTGAATGATGCTACTGCAGCTTCTAAACCTTTTAGACTGACTGGGCAATACTAGATATTGTACCTTTTTTAAGTACTTAAAGGCACTACTATAATGGAAAAAAACAAAATCATTTCATTGTCTATAGATAAAAAGACCATGAACACTGGGTTCAAAAATCTGTACAAGAAAGATGGGAAATAGATCTGTTTCACTTTTAAAACAGCCCCTTGAATTTACACAATGCTAGACAAGCAGTCACCATTTGGAGAGGTTAAGATGCAAAACTTGATTGTTGTGAATATTTATTAGGAAATGTATTGCTACAGCTCTGATGAGAAACAACCTACTATTCTGCATGTTGCATAAATCAAACATGCCTGCCATTTGCTAAATTATTACATTATAAACCATGTTGTAATTACAAAACTTTAGTTGTTCCATTTATAATCTCCATGGTTTATTGTACTATTGGTTGGACTTGAAAGCTGAGGCTTAGAATTTATGAAGTCCACTAAAATATTATATTCCTCTTCCTTTTCTCCTGATGATCAAATGACTAAATCAATTGCTGGGGCAATGCCAATGGTATTAGGATCAATAAGATTGTGAAATTTATTGTATGTTTTTGTTGCTGTATAAAATTACATTGCAGAGTTTATGGATGCTTATTCTTCTGAGCCCTGGATTTCTGGTTTGTCTGAAACATACATTACAGTAATTTGGTCTTTGCTTATTATATAAACATTTCACCTGCAATACTTTAAATATATCCTCTTCAAAAATTAATATGTTTGCATTTTTAATAAGTTTCATCCAAACTAATTTTCATAGATATTTGGTGGTTTTGGCCACAAATTTACTCCACAGAGTACTTACTTAGATGTCTTGCTGAATTTGGAAATTTCCATTCCAAGCTAATGGAACCTTTCTTGATAGTTTTTCTTAACTTGTGCAGGATCATTTGTATCAGAGAATCTCCTGCCCTTCTCAGGTTGGCTGCTTCAGATGGTTTAGACAATGCATACTGAGACTTATTTTCACAATTGTTTCAGCTAGCTCTCTTGAGCTTTGAAAAAGAGGCATTTAAATTGCATCCCTAACTTTCCCTGAAGAGACTAAAACCCTATTTGTCTTTGGGCATAATCCCACTGCAGAGCTGGTGGCCATTGGTGTGAGGCTGTTGGTGTGAGGGTTTCAGCCTGCCTGTGGTGAGTTCTGGCAGGTAAAAATTTATCAGTTGTCAGCAAGAGAATGGGGTTTAACTTCTTACTGAGCTCTAGAAAGGATGGGCCAGTGGCCATGGCATGTGCAGTGTGTACACACCCATGGTTTCTCTGGGTACTTCCTTGGTGCTCTTAGGCAAACATCCCTGCTGTGATCCATGATCACATTGGAAGTAATGTTTCTTCTCCATTAAAACTGAGCTAATATTCCTGACAAATATGTCTCAGGACTGCTTCAGAATTGCAAGTCTCTCTAATACTTCAATAATTTAGAGCAGTTAAGCTTTGTAGAGTCTTGTCTCTTTTGTGGGGTTAAAAACTTTGTCCTCTTGGGGTGTTAACCTGAAACCAAGTGTGTCTGTTTTCATTTTAGTTAAAATATAATTAAGTCACAGAGGAGGGGAAGCTATATTAAAAATTTTTGCTTTATGTGAAAATCTTTCCATGAAGCTCTAAAATTCTTACTCTATAGTAAGGTTTTTACCTGCTTGGAGTGTTTTTGCAGTTAACATGCTCAGTTATCATTACATAAATATAAGTTGGATGGAGAAAAATATGCTACTGCTATTTGCTGTGACAGTAACATAAAGGGACAATATTGAGATTATTTTTTTCCTGCTTGGTCTTTCTTGAATGCGATATCTTTATTTTTAAAATGGCATTGAAAACTCTGTCTAAAATATTTATAAAGCACAGATATTGCATAAGGGAAGAACTAAAAAAAGGAGTTCCTGGTTGTCAGCTCTTAAAGTAGAGGATGTAATTCTCCATTTATCTTTCAAAAATTAAGCTTTTCAGAGGTGATATCTATTAAATCCAACTAGAGCTTCACATTGCTGAAATGTGACTTTTAAAAATCTTTAGTTGAAAGTATTAGCTTTGCCATTTGTATGAAGGCAGCAAGCTACCCAGTAAAGGTAAAAACCTGAGTGACAAGGGCGTTTGTCTGGAATGGGGGAAGCATGGAACTCAAACACCAGCTTTTTATATCCCAGAAGAGCTCTTCGTTACTTGGTAATAGATTATTAGGAAATATTACTGTGTTTCTTTTTCCTTTTTTACCTGAACCTCCCCAAACAAAGTCAAAAAAAAGGACAGACATTGAAACATCTCTGTATTTCTTGCTGAAAAAACACAACTTACTTTTATTCCTTCCCAAGTTAGAAAAATGCTTTTGGTTATTTTTGTGTATTTATTTGTATATAGGCAACTTTAAAAAAAATACTGCCATTGTTCCGATGTCTAAATCCTATTTTAAAAATATTGTCTTTTGAGACTCCTGGTTGAACTGAGACTACAGAAAAAATTGAAATGTTGTGGTAAAACGTAAGCTAGCATTGGAAGCCAACCTGCACACCAGTGTCTGCTCCAAGTCCTCTGGGAGCTAATTCACGATGCATCTTGGATGCTATTTAGGTCAAATTTCTCCTAAAAATGGGTTATTCTCTAAGTTACTTCAAGAAATTCCTGCAGTCTTGGCACCTTGGGGCTTGCAGGTCATCTTGTTGTATTTATTGAGTACAACTCCATCTTGGAGATCAATCAATGGTGTCTCCTCAGCAGCTATTGATTGGGGAGGTGGACCATGAAAACCTGTCATACCCTGAAGCAGAGCCCTGAGCTAATTGGAGTGTAGTTGTGCCATTCCTTTATCCATAGTTACAGGGTGCTGGACTGTATGGCACAAACATCGTTGTAACAGAAAACCAAAGTATTACATGATAAAGATTAGTTTATTGATGGAGCTCAGGCTTGTGCAGAGCTGTGGGGATAGCTCTTCCATGATGTACCAGTAACTATTGTACAATGTAATAATTTAAAACCATTAGCAGCATGTTGTTGTCGTCTTTCATTTTAATTGTCTTATGTCTTCTGCTGTATGTTTTTTAGCACTGGCACATATGCCAGACTTTAAAGAGTCTATTGTGGAATGTTTGTCACAAACAACCAGGACTAAAAGGCTTGAGGGCATGAAATAAACATGCATTTGCATTAAAAAATAATTGCTGAAGGGTTTTACTTTGTGTCTTTGTTTTTGTCTTGGAGGAAAAGATGAACTCTTTCTGCATTTGGCTGGTGCAGAAACATCCAGACGTGTGTCTTCAGAAGTGCAGCTGGACTGCTGAGACGTTTGGGCAAAAGCAGAAACACCCTGTCCCTCCCTGTGCTGGCCCACCCACCTCTCCTGCTCCATTGGTTTTAACACTCCCTCCAGACTGGAAAGGGAAACATGTTAGACCAGGAATCCTTTGCTGCAGCTGCCTGACATATGGTACCACATAATCTCTGGTTCATTTTGACAGTGCCAAAACCCAACAGCCTCTCACAGCAGCCTTGAATGTAATAGGATGAACACACAATGCCACAACAAAGCTGCTGTGTTGGGTGTGTAAATCTGTCCATCAGTTAGCAAATTCCTCTTAATACTTGTTTTCAAGAAGTTGTTCTGATCATCAATTGGTTCGTTGGATGGGGCTTGTGTGATTTGGTTTTTGTACTTCTAGAGACAGACCCTTGGTTTTGGCTGTCATGATGCTGTACATGCAGGATTTCTATTTCCAGCCTCCTGCTGCTGTTTTGCTGACCTCTTTCTCGTCCGCAGGGAAGCATAAGTTAACACAAAGATTACAGTAAATTTGTTCTATGGTAAACTTACATCAAGAGAAGAAGCAGGAAGGCACTTCCACAAACCAGTGATGACTGCATTTCACTACAGTGTGGCTCATATATCACTGGAAATGACAAAGTGGTTTGAAATGCATAAGAACATCAAAGGCCCCTTGTTTATTCAAGGTCACAGACAGATGGAATCTGGTGTATGGCAAGCCTGTATGAAAGTTATGGTCGTTTGGAAATGGGAATGGATGAAACCAAAATTGGAACAAGATGTAGTCATGAAGGCAGTACATGGCATGATAAAAGACCATTAGCTCAGAGCATTTAAAATAAACTGGTTTTATCCCAGTTATGAAGGGTGATATTGGGAAATGTTTGGTTGGTTTTTTTCTTCCTCAGAGATGACTAATTTCACTTTTGGTGACTAGAAAGCTTTTCTCTTTTGGCTTGGTGGTTATTTGTCTTATTTTGCAGCCTTTAAAGAAAGTGTCACCCTTAAGATCATGCAGCTTCAACGCTGCCATTCCTCTTCTAAGTTTGCACTCTGATTATGTAGATAAGATTATTTGGCAATCCCTATTTCTGACAATCCCACTCTTGAATACTTTTTCAACATTGTCATTATAAGGAAACTGAAGAAATGCCTCAGATGTTTTAAATGAAAAATAGTATATTCAGTTTAGCATTTTATCCCACAGAAATACTCCAGTGGCCTTTTTTTAGCTTCCCTTTTCACCTTCTAAACTCAACAATTAAAAATAAAAGTTAGTTTGATTTGTTTTGTGGAACATGCAGACATAAACTCCATTTTCTGCCTCACCTTTTATTTCCAAAAGAAAAACACTGCCAGATTTTCAGAATAATTTTAATCATCTCTTTGTGGTTGAGCAACTTAATGGTTTGGCTTAGATTTACTCCAGCACAAGTGTCAATAATTATGAAGATTTGTTTTCCCAACATTTACCAGTCTCCTGCTATGGGGAAAACTTTGCTGCAGTCAGTTAATTGTTCCTCATAATTCATGCTTTTTTTCCTCTTTTTTCCCCCCTTCTTTTTGAAGATGGCTTTTAGTTTTAGTTTCAAATTCTCAAGTGTGCTTTAATACTGCCCTACCCACAGAGGAGAAGAGGGGGAAATAGCAGAAGAGGAGAGAAGAGGATCTACTAAAATTGACCTGCATGTCTTCACATCCAAATCCAAAAACATGATTAGCATCTGCAAAAATAACATTACACACAGGAAATAATTTCCTGACCAATTTACAAAGCAAATCTAGAAATCTACCACCAACTCTCATATTTTCTATAGATACAAATCATGGATCTTGACTTAAATATTTCCAGATAGGTTTATAGCTACTGAGTCATGCTCGAAGTTATTCATCCAACAATCTCTCTTCCTATTTCAGTCTGTGAGTATATTGTCTTTATAAATGCTTCCTGATTTGAACTTTTCTATGTTTAGATGATACTTCCCATAAACTGGTCAGGCCCCTAATTAATGCACTGGACTGCTAGGCATGTCAAATAAATAAAATAATTTTTTTGGACGTGTCAGAGATTTCACATTCATTAACCAGGTTTAAAGATTTCTGAACTCAAAGCCATTTTGATAAATACAACGTTTGGACATGATTTGCTGGCACACTGCTTTGGGAAAGAGACATTCTCAAAACAAATGTTACTGGATTATAAAACTGAGAATTGGGTTTTTTAAATGAGGCTTGAAAAATCTCAGAGAAATAGTCTTTACCATAATTATTTAGCAGTTTCTCTCTCTTCCTCTCTATCCTGCTAGCAGGAAAGAAAATGGAAGAAGACAAGGAACAGTTTAAAATAAAGTACACATTTTGCTCTAGTTCTCCTGATGAGATTAATGGAAAGTACGAAAACAGTAAAATTTGACTAGAGATTTATTTTGCCTTGAGATTTCTAGTCACCTTTTGAGAACAGGAGTTTCCTGAATTAATCAACTGGTGCAACTTACTTCTATGTGGGAATCTGCTCTCTTCAGCTGAGCTTCACATTATCTATAGAGTTCAGAAAGGGAGAATTTTCATTCTTGGAGTTCTTCCCTGTTTCTTTGGAAGAACATTGCCATGCTCTTGCAAAGAGAGATAGTTTGGGGAAATAAACAGAGCCTAAGACATTCTCTGGTTCATGCAGAATTTTTGTAGTCTTTGAATGACGCTTTTACACTTTCCCCACTACAGGCAGAACAGCCTCATTACTGGAACACTCAAGACTGTGATTTCTGAGTTACTTGCAAACATTCTAGTTTCCTCCACTTATAACTTGTTTCTGTGGGTTATAATTCAAGTATCTTACCAAGCCTTCTCCCAGAAATGTTCATGCAATTCCTTGACTCTAGGGTACTGGTACTTTTGGCTAGGGTTTGTTAAAGAAGTATGAAGGGTTTAAATTTAGATTAGAAGAAAATAGAATATTTCAGTTGGAAGGGATCTATGAGGATCATCTAGTACAGCTGCCTGAGAAATTCAGAGCTGACCAAAAGTTAAGGCATGCTGCCAAGGACATATTTCCCTTTTGTCCAGAGACAAAAGCCTCTGAAACATGGATGTACTTGGAGCATCAACCTGCTCTCTAGGAGTCCTGTTCCAGCATGTAGATTGCATGTTCTGTTGGTGTGACTTACTCCAAAACAGGAGTGACTTACAGAAAGAATGAAAGCAATAAGGTAGCCTAGCTCAGTGCCACTATTCCTGGAGTCTTTTAATCCATTTTATCTGCATGTTTGGTTTCCATACATTACAGAAAAAAACAGTTACAGAGATTCTAGCTCATTAAAAGAATTGTGAAATAGAGTTTGGGAAGTTTAAATGCCTTTAATGAGATGGCAAGGTGATAAAATGGGTCCCGTAATTATTTTGCATCATAGTTATTTTAGCTTTGACTGATTCAAAGTGAGGTGTAACTTAAGTGTTGATATCTTTGTTAACTCTATGTGTTAAATTAATGTTAATAGAAGAGTGCCAGCATAATATCTATTATTCTCTTAGGTCCTACCTAAATCTGTAAAATACCACTTAATCATGGCTAATCACTGGGCAAATCTTGATACTTTACAGAGGGTGAATTTCATCCTTATGCAATAGATCTCCTTGGATCTAATATATCTTTTAAGCTTTGCTTTCATATTACAGGAAGCTATCTCATTTCTTTCAGGAAACACAGCTATTTTTTTCCAAGTTCAGTTGCTTTCTGCTTCTTATATTCTATGGCTACTGAGCAATTCACTTCTCAAATGTTTACAGAGAACAGCTATGGAAAAGGGGAATCATGACTTTTTTAAATACCCATTTAAAGAAGATGGCTCAATAGTGCTCTGTAATCCAGTGCAGCTTCTCTCTTGTGGCCAGAGCCCCTGGCAGAGCTGGATCAGTTTTAGTTCATCAGAGCAAAATAATTTTTTTCTGGTATATTTGACTATATTAATTCCAAATATTTTCTCAATAAGATGTAGCATATTTTAATTGAAACATCCAGATGATGTTTAACTGAAACATCCATATTTTATTTTTACTTTCCTTTAGTGTTATTTTAGAACAGTCTAAATTATTAGACTCTTCTTTTAATTTATGGCTGCTATTTAACCATATCGTGAATATGTAGAAGTGATATAATTTTATGACTAAGATACTGGAAAATTCATCTTGTCTGCAGTCTTACATTCTTTAAATTAAACATACCAAATGTAAAAAAAGGGTTTTAAAATAGACATTAATTTTCTCAGAAGTAGATTCTAATATTAATATCTAGTCTTTGCAAATGATACAGCCCATATATACATTGTGATTTTTATATCCTGAAATATCTTATTTCCCATTTTGCATTGCAAATTTAGAAAGGGAAAATATCAGCTAGATTTTTTTTCTCTAATGTTTTAAGTCAGTGTAAAAATTAATCTTTTCAAGTTTTGGTGGTTTTTTGTTGTATTGTTTGTTTGTATTTAGTGTGTTTAGCTCAGGAAGGATTCTTCACACAGGATGGAGCTGATTTTTAGTGTGAGGTTTTGTTCCACCTTTTGTATTTATTCTGCATACGAAGGAAATTCTCTGTCTGGTAGAAGGAGATTTATATATCCATAGCTGCATCTCTGCCTACCTTGAGCCAATTATAACAATATGGCTCTTGTGCAATTTTGTAATTGTATTCAAATGGTAACAGGCTGTGATCTGAAAAATATAAGTATACATATGGTATACATGTGTATTTCTGTGGATGCCTATGCAGAATATAATGTACAAGCAAGTTCAGCTGATGATCTGTGCATCCATGCTTTGCTGCATTCATACACCAGAAGAGTTATTTTCTGATACTGTGGTGTCTTTCAGATGTGAAGAAATGCTTCAGATATAAAATCTCAATGCAGATGAGCTGTGTAACTTACAAATATCTGTGGTGTCCCTGTTTCTTCCAATTACTTTCATATCATTTGTATCCAGTAATAAATAATAGGTGTGTTTGCTGACAGCCCTGCTCCTTCAATCTGAGATCCAAAATTAAAGCTCGGTTTCTGACAAGAATTTGCTTTTGTTTAATCATTTAGAAAAAAAAAAAAGCTTAGAATTCTGAGCTAGACTAGAATCCAAATCACTCTTTTTGATAGAGAAAGACTTCACAGACTTTGCAGAATTAAGGTGAGTGGAAAATAATAAAAATCTGTTCCTGTTTCAAGCAGCAAAGAATTATAGCTCTGAAATGGATTTCTTGCATGAGATAATTATATCCTAATCACAGCTGTTTTTCAAAGTTATGCCAATTTTACAACATTCATCTTTAAACACCTGGACCTGTGTGTGATGATAGTGTTTCTGTGTTGTATTTTACATATTTGATGAATGCTGTAAGAGTGTCTCTCTGTATTTTTATATATCATTTACGCCAGCTGAATTTAACGCTCAAAAGCTGATTAGCAGCCTAAAGGCATAGGGCTGCCTGTACTCATCCAAATTACTTTCTATTGAAGTGTTCCATAGATGTCAATGGATTTATATCAGGCTCCATATGCAATATATATTTACATCCACACAGGAGAAGGAAACATTTATGAAGATTTCTGAGGTCTATTAAACTTAGGCAGTTCTATATCACAAAGACTATATTTCAGTGTGCTACAATATCAAGTTTTATGTTATATATTTGGAAAAACAATTGCAATTGTTAATATACAAAAGGTTTATGCTGTGCTCTTGTCCATGTGTTCTGTTTGAGCATCCAGGAAGATGTATCACTTCAAGGGATGCTAAAAAGAGGTCCTGCTTAAATCCTTCTAAATATCATCTCAGCTTAAGTGAAAAGTGTGGAATGAGGCTCACTGAAATAGCACTTGAAAAACCCCAGCAATGTTTATTGTTTTCCTTCTAGTTCAAGTTTGATGTTAAACATATTTAGGAAGAAATAAAAATGTTTTAATGCTGAAACATTAAAGCATTTTTAAATACCAAAACCAAGATCACATTCCTTTCCAGACTCTTGGTGCTGAAGTTTCCACTTCATCTGGGTATTTTCTCATTGACTTTTCTTTGTTGATCATCTGTGTTGTTTCTGTTTGGCCATATTAGCTAACACAGCCACTCTTCCCTTCTAAAGAACATATTAAACTTCCATGCAGAAAGGAAATTGGGGTGGAGGTGGTAAAACTGATTTAAGGAACATCCTAAAGGAAGTATAGTGCAGAGATGGAATAAAATCACTCTATTTCAGTCTGACCTTGCTATTGCAGCAACAAAAGCTCCATCTATATGTGACACATGTGCTGGAAATTATTTAAAGGATGTAAGTCACCAGCTTAATGGGTGAAGGAGGGCCATCCACAAGAGTATGTAGTTCCTTGTCCAAACCAGCGCAACAGTCTGAAGCTTGTACATGGATAAAGTCAGAGCTCTTTTGTCTCCTAGTGCTTCTCAGATAAAATATATAATAAGGAAACTCATGCAGTTGTTGACCTTTAAATGTATATTATAGTCTTTCATTTCATGGTTTTAAATAGCTATTTTCTTATTATAATTTAATAAATGTTATGCCTACAAACCTGGAAAAATTGGCTTGTTCCATCAATTTCAAGAGAGCACAAAGTACACTCTGTACTGTGTTGTAAAAGTTTTATTAAACTTGATACCATTTAAAATAGTCTTTGAGAATTGCTGACACAATGATTCCAGGTTCTTCTTGGCTTATATATAGCCTGAGAAGTGCTTGCAAGGAGCAGCTGATTTGCTGCACTGGTAATTGCTACCGGAGCCACACCAGTCTCTGGACATAATGTCTTTTTAGGTCTCGGTGCATTAGACTCAAATGAAGGGTAAAGATCATCTCAGGGAACAGTTTGCCTGGGGGGGTGGGATTTCAAGTGAGTAGATAAGAGCATTTAAACTGTTCTGCTGCTGTTGAATGACGGGTATATTTTGTGGGGAAGCCTGGAGTGGTGCTGGGATGAATGCATTGAAATAAAAGGCAAGTCAGGCTCAGAGCTGTCAGCCAAACCCATCTGTAAAGATGAATGGACCTTTGGATATCTTCTTGTATTAAGGTGTATTGTAGGAAAGAAATGCCTATAAGACTGTGGAGGATCGATCCTCATCTAATGGTCTGATTTCAGTTTTCAACATAGGAGTTGCAAATAACAGTCCTTACATGGCTAGGGAAAGCTAGTTTTCAGGAATAAGCATCATGCTCTGATAAATATTCATGTCAAAATCAAAGAAATTTGCAATTTGCTGGAGTTGTGACAGTGACTCTGGCCTAAAAATATATCTTCTTTTCTATGACTCCCTGTCCTTGCCTGGCTGTGTCCCTTGTTGGTGCTGCAGGAGTCCTGCTGATGTTTGTAAGGGTTAATGTGACTGATTTAAGAGTTTAAATGCAGATATTTTTTCAGGCATATTAGGCCTCAATGACTTCTCTTAGTTCTGAGAAGGTATAAGAAGGGAGTAAAACACGGTAAGCTCCTTCCTTAGAATTTATCCAGTGGTAAATCAGGGCTACAGAATATCCCTTTTGAACTGAAGGGACATCTAAACGAGAAGATTTTTCCCAAAGGTTCCGTACTGATCTTTATGGATAAAGATACCTGCAGTGGTGGGGGGGAAAAGATCCTCAATATTACTTTGTGTAATTTGAATAGCTATTAATTTTTATGGCATTTTCTGTCAGCCTCTCCTAAACAAGGAATAAAACCTTTTACTACTTGCCACAATATAAATATTTTATCTAAAGAGGGCTGTGATGAAAGAAAAGGAGACACAGACATTCATTGCTGAAGAATTTCTGAAGGATGGAAATTCCATCATAGCTGCATTTGACCGATTCTCTTTTAAGAAAATTGTTTTAAAAGCCTGGTTATAATCAGTGGTTAGGCAATATGAAATAAAAATATGCATTAGAAAACCATGCTTATGATTGGCATCAGTTTGAAACCATTATTTTACCTTGGACCTGTGGGACCTTTGGCTCATAATGGAAATGCTTGAGATTTTGAGAGTCCTGCAGTCCATCCAAGCCAAGCAGCATAATTCAATGATTGATTGAATTTTTGGGGTGTAAGGAAAAGGGGAAGATGGCTTTTAACTATAGCCCTGCTGTACATATCTTTGTGTGGTGATACAATACCCAAAAGTACTTTAAAAGGATCCCTGAATTAACAAAGCTGCATGTGGTGAGAAAAGCCTTGCTGCAACAAACCAAGAAAAGCACTGTCAGAGGGAAGGGAGAAAAGAAAACCCCAAGAACTCATCTCTACTTTGCTAAAAGAGCGCACCAGTCAGCCAAATGGTCATGTATGCTGTGCATTCCTTTTATTTTTCATTTGTTTTCTTGGTTAGTGTACAACAAAGAACAGAGGTGATGGGCAGAGCAACAAACCCACAATGACTGTATATATTACAGAAATATGGACAATGCTTACAGGAAAGCAGATTTAAAATGTGTGGTAACATTAAAAATGTCTCTGTTTATTCTGGTTCCCACACTTGGGAGTTTGAGGCATAAGCTTTTCCCTTGGCATGAATCTGACAGAACACTTAGTGCCTACTGAAGGCTAAGTCAAGTATAGCAGCAGGGCTGGGCCCTGAGGCCTAAGTAGCAGAGTTCATCATCCATCATCCCCTGACAGATGATTTTCTGGCTCTCTGTTACATAGGGAGAAAGTGTTCACAGAATGCACACTAAATATGTGTACATTTATGTGAAGAACTTCCTTCAGAAAACCCTTTTATTCTTAAGAGTAACAGTTATTTCCTATTTTTCACTGTGATTATGTCAATGTTTTTGCACACTGAAGAAAATTGTTTAAGCTTCTTACATCACTTCTACATGCTTATACATGAAGAGACTAGATAGCCTGAATAAGTGAATACTTACAGAAGTGTGCCATTGACACTAGAATACATGGAAGGGATTGTCTGTCATTTACTATTTATGTCATAGAAAACTCAGATGAGATTCTTAATATTTTCTTTTTCCTTCAAGGTCATCCAGACTACTAAAAAGTCATGAAGTAGAGAAGAAAATTCTAAGGGTTTTTATATGGTCATTGCTAAAGAAATAATTTACTTTAGTATCCACATATTCAGAATCTTTGCCTTGTTCTACCTTTGGTAAATTAGCAGCAGTACATTTTAGGGAGAAGAAAAACTCACAGATAAAACTTTTTGGCTAAACTATCTGAAAAGAGTGTTATTAAATCACCTAACTGAGCAGAATGCTCAATTTGCCATGATTATGGAAGCGAGTAAATTCTACTTCTGTCTTCTACCCTTTCTCCAGCTAAGACCGGGGAGTTATTTCTGTTTCCTTACCTTTCCTACATTTCCAAGTAACAAATAAAGTTCACCAAAGCAGAACCTCCTCATTTGAAGTGATTTTTTTCCTAACTCTCAGCTAAAGCCAAGTAAATGGAAACAGCAACTGCTAGCCCAGACTCTGTGCTTTGGCCCAATCCTGGGAGTGTGACATGATAAATACCCTGATGTTTTTGAGCACTGTCAATAGCATCCAGCTGGCTGTTTTTTAAATGTGTGGCATTTACAGATGCTTTCCTTCCTCCTTTCATATCTGCTCAACTCTGGTGGACTAAACACATATCAGCAAGGCCAAAATGTAAAATACAGACCTCACTGGGTTCCTTGGATGTGCTTGGTTTTTAATAGCATTGTATGCATTGAACCCACGTTAAGTATTTCTGCTGGGGTTAGGAGGAAGCATGGGGTCTGAATCTGGTTTGAACATGCTATTCCTCTTTGCAGTTTCTTCTTTTTGCCCCTCTGTTCAGCAGCTTGTTTTGGGTGTTGTAGTTGATGTGATCCAAAATATCATCATGGATATGTGTGCATGTGGTGCCTGGTGTCTGAGTTCTCCAACACAGCAGAGAGTAAGGTGAGTGAGAGACTTGTAGGTGGCCCTAACCTGATCCAAGCCAGCCCAGTTTTAAGCATAGATGGGACAAGATGTGACAGAGGTCTCTTTTGGCCTAAGTTATTTTAGGATTCTGTGATCCTGTATTTGGTTTCGCTGTGTACAGCTAGCAAGGGCTCATAAAAGCAGCCTGGTTTGTCCATAAAAGCACAATGGCCTTGGGGCATGCTGATCCACCCAAGTTACTTCTTGGCAGGAGGGGCCCAACCTCTGGATCCCGTTTTGCCTGCTTTTATAGCTGTTTCTGCATCTGGTGTGGGGTTGGGCCATAAAGCAGACGATCACTCTGCTGGGTAGGTACTCATTGCTGCTGTGGTTGAGTAGCTGGCACAGTAAATCAGATGAGTAAATGCTTTGAAGGAGCTTGATGCATGTGCTGGCACGTCAGGCAGACATAATAATAACGCAGGTCTTGCTACAGTGCCTTGTGGCATGCTTGTTTGGGAGCTCAGGCCATTGCTGGCAGGAGTGATCCTCAGCATTGGGTCATCCTGAGAGGGAAAACAGAGAGAATATGCTGATCTACCAACAGGACCTGCATTAGCATGTTTGGTACATAGGTATTCATGTGCTGAGCACACTGAAAGAGTGATTTAGAGACAGCTGCATAGTTCTCTGATGTGTGAACCCGGAGAGATGCAAAGGAGAACCCCCAAGACAATGGTAGAAACATTATGGTTTCAATCAGACCAATGGTCAGTAATTAATCCTATCTGAGGAGCTTCCCCTGCTGCTTTCACTGGCCTTCTGCAGCTGTAGCTGTTATTGCAACTGATCTGAAATGCTTTCTGTGCAACTTTAGAAAAAAGCCTCTTTATAAAACAGAATTTTTTGTGCTGGTTTCCAAATTAAAGGCCTCATGTGCAGGCACAGACACATATCCTTTCTCAAATGCAGAAAACCCTGACAGCCAAGGCCCAAAAGATGTGAAGAGCCCTTTCCAGAAAACAGATGGTCAGAAGGAATGTTTTTGGCAGTGGCAGTAAGAGCGGTCTAAAAGAAATGTACTTTTTATTTTGTTTTGCCTTTTGGGGGCTATTTAAAAAAAAAAAAATCACAAGCAAAAAACAAATCTCCCAAACAAAATGAACACCAAGAAAACCCATACCTAAAACTAACTTCTTAAAATCTGATGACATTGTATGGTTGTAATGAAGCAGGGAAGTCTTGGTAATTCAGTGCCTATCTGTGGTCACTGTGATGTAATTTATCTAATCTCATCTAAAATGTAATGCTTGCAGATTGATAATTCAAAATGTTTTATATTAAAACAGATGGGAATAGAGAGTTTGGTTCAAGAAGGATCAAATTCTTCTCTGTGATTGTGAATGAGTAATGATTTGACTAATTATTACTATATTTAGGGGAAAACCAGCTGTTCAGTGAATTTAATTTTTTACTCTTTTCACCTCTGTCCCTGCAGTGAAGTTATGTGTTTTCTTTCACTGGGAAGATGAAAGTATCATTCACTGAACACTCAACCAGTTTGGTTTAATTTTCTTAGGTTTCTGAGAAAGGAGCCAGAAATCAAACCTGGAACCTGTTGCTGCTAATCGAATCATGACAGAAAGGTAAGAAACTAGTTTTATTCCTAGAATTTGGGCTTTGTCCCCTCTACTTCTCACTGCTGCTCACAGTTGTATTTCAAAATCTTTGTCTTTTACCTTCTAGACCTGCTTTCCTGGAATTTGGTTATTTATCCATAAGGGATTTTTGTGAAATAAAAAAGAGTCAACCAATTTTTGTGCCTAGCAGAAACTGAAGAACGTCCTCTATGTGAAAGGCACATATCACTCACGTAGGCAGCTATTGCATGAAAAGCTTCAGGCTGTAAGAGCCTTGCTGCAAGATGGGAGGTTCACACATATCCTTACACAGCTTCTCTGGGAGCATTCAAAATGTAGTTTGGTTCAGGGATTAGTGTCTGGTGACAGGTTTTATACCAGGTGTTCTAACACAGCAAGTTGTAGCAGGATAAGAGAAAATGGGCAGGCAATCTGTATCCCAATTTCCCAGCTCTGTCACTTTTTGAGTTGTAGTTTTACTCTTTTCTTTATTTTTATCTTTGACTTATTAGCACAGACATTGCCAAGGACACTCCACATCAGCTATTTATGTTCACAAACCTATTTCTATTTGTTCCAGCAATCTCAGCCAAGAACATCCCAGAATTGACATTTTATAAAACCTTTTGTTTATGGGAAATTTTACACATTGCATTTTCCAAACACTGAACTGGGGAGTGTTCACTGCAAACATCTGAGAATACTTTAGCTCTTCTAATTTTCTCATGATGTCTTACTAATAGCCAAAGAGGGAACAACTGTTTGTTTTATAAACTGCTCTGCCAGGTTTCTTTAAAAGTTGTTACAGTCCCAAATTTTCTAAGCAGGCATGTTTGTCTTAAATACCTTTTGCTTTTCTCCTTCCTAGTTAAAACTAGTATTTTCTCTTCATGGCATGTGTCACGACTGGCTTTTTCAATCACGTGATGTCTGTTGTTGGGAGCTTTTAAACAAAACAAAAACTTAATTGCAAGTCTTCTGCAAAGGAGTGAATTTTGCCCTGCTTTAGTTTGCCTTTAAGTACATGTAAATTAACCACCAAACTTAAAATTCAACTTTGTCTTTTAGTTCTGGTTAAAATAAATGCTACTGAATTTTAAAAGTTCAAATGTTCATCAAATTGCATACAGCACTGCCCTTGGGATCATACCTAAAGTATTTGTAGGTAAGCAATATTAATATGCAATTTGCAAAGCAATAACCCAAGTCCCAGGTGAAAAGGAAATGCCGTGAAGCTAAAAGGTAAATAATAAATGCTGATGAACAGGGACTGTGGAAAATCACAATTGGAAATAGTGCTAAATCCCAAGGTTTTACTTGTTTTGCTCTTACTTATTAACTCAGGTACAGGGTTTTGCTGTTCTACTGGTGCCCTGGAGGAAAGGTCTTTGTCACTTTAGATGAAAAAGTTTTCAAAATGTTACAAACATGTTCTGCCCTGTTCAGCCAAACTTACTAAAATAAGGAGGAATTTCTGGCAAACAATAGAGGCAACAAAGGAGAGGCTGCTGCTGAATTATTGGCAGTTCTTAATAATAAATTATTTGCTAGATGCTGAGCAAAATGCCAAACTATTCATTTTTAATTCCTTAGTTCATGATACACTGATACTGATTCCTTGAAATGTATAGGAAAATGGGCAGGCTTTCTGGGGCTTCCATGTTAGAGCAAGTCTTGCAAACTTTGTAATGGCTGGCGAGGACGCCAGTCCCAGAAAACACAGAGGTTCTGAACAGATGAAACTGCCCACAGACTTAAAATTAAGCACAAGTAAAAGTGCTCTCTGGAACTTTGGTTAGGGGATTTGCTTTGATCAATGAATTAATCTATGAGTCTTAGCAGAGACACTGCGATGCAGGAATGATGCCAGGGATTTCAATCACAGTGCCTCTGCTGAACTCTGATTGCTACCTGACCTGCCAAGGAAAAGGTGACACGAGCCTGTGTGCTCAGAGAAACCATTGCTCCCATGTTACAACAAAGCCAAGACACTGGGATATAGAAATGCTAAATGACTGTGACCTACCCTCAAAGCAATACCATGATGACTGGCTGGAAACCACCCTGAAAAGTAGGGAAGCAAAATCTTACAGGGGACTGCGTTCCAAAAACAGCTGAGCAATCTAGCTGCCTAAGTAATGTAAAGCATTCAGGCTGAATAAAGATAATTGCAATGACGTCATTGGAAAGAAAAATTAGTTAATGAAGAAAGTGTGTAAAAAGACCAACAGTCATTAAGGCAAAAGTAATTGTATTTAAATGCTGAGTGCTGTGTGTATTCCTTACAGAGGAAATCTAAATGTTCGTGGTAAGGTCATAGATGGATGTAAATTTATGTATGGTAGGAATTTTTCAAAACTACTTTTTAATAACACAAGTAACGTAGATAGTGCAGTACCCATGTGCAATTAAAAGAGTAAAATTTTCATTACTACATCCCAATTTTTATTCTTCACTATTAATTGGGAATACTTATAAACTTTGCACTAAGGGTATGGTAACCTCACAGGCTGAATTTGAGCTAAGAAGGGAAAGATGTTTCATACCAAAATCACGTCACCATGTGACCTCACGAAATTTCACAAGAGAATCAGAATCTCCTCAGTACCTTCATAAGTTTGTACTATTGAGGTGAGGACTAGGTGGGACAGTGACATTTTGGGATTAAGAAATAGACAGCACGCTGCACCCCTGTTCTACTGCTCCAGCAGGGGATGGATGGACTCAGAGAACTGTGGCTTTGATGGAAAGCACAGAATTTGATGTGGTTTGCTTCTTTCAATCCAAAAGATGGAATTTTAAGAAGGAGAATTTGCCTTGTCTACAAAGTACTGTCCTTGTATTGATGCCTTGAGAGGCTACCTGGAACAGAGGCTAGACAGTGTTAAAGGAATAAAGAATTTATTAGAAAGGCCTTCAAAGGATACACCTTGGGCAGTGCAAGAGCCTGGCTGAAGTTACACCCAAGATGGACAGTGGGTTTCATTTTCACACTTTTGTAAGTTTTGGTCCATTTACATATTGGGGCTAATTGTCCAATTACAGCTTCAGGTTATAAAGTCCCATTCTCCCAGATTGCTCTTCTCAATTCCTTGTTATTTGAACTTTTTGGGCCTGAAGCTGCAATGGTCCCTAGTTCTCAGGCTGGAAAAGGATTGTTTTGTCTAACTAAACTGTGAGGAGAACTTGCTAATGCTTTATATGAAGTGCAGAGTTATATATTAATGCAGTATAAAATCTGGAAAATATAAAAGCTGAAACTTAAGGCATCAGTGTTCTTCTGTGTTAGTGCACTGATTAGTACGTCTTTTTTTATGTTGAGCTTAGTTGTTTGTGGATATGATGCGTCTTACTATCTGTGTCTAAATACAATTTCTCCTGTTTATTCTGCAAATGTTTATATGTAGCAATAGTCCCATCAAGTAATGGGAGTATCTATGAACCTTGAGGGAGAAGGGGCCTATGTTATTAACCCACTCTGTGAGTTGACACTGAAAAAAACCATCTCAGGAGGTGGCTGCTATCATTCCTGAGCCAAATTCTATTGCTTGCTGAACCACAGCATTGCCTCTGTGTTGAAAAGAATTACCTTGGTATAGCCAAAGGTTTGGTATTTGGCTTTCTAAGCACAATAACTTCATTAATAATAAAATGTTGTGTGGGCTGAGTATAATAGAACATGAGAAAAAAAACCCAGTGTGTACACACCAGAAATAAAACAATTCCATTATTGAATAATAAAAGTCTCCTCAAAAAATATTTGCACCTTATTGTCATCTCCAAGTCAAGAAAAGAAAACCAGTTTTAAGACCAAACTAAAGTTCCCTTTCCAGCAATAATATATCCTTAGAGAGAAGAACTAACTCTATGTGTAAAGTAGGGAACATGCTACAGGGCTGGCCAAACCAGCCTCCAGTGGATAGTTACTCTATAGTTATAAAATTATATTGTTCTACGTATTAGTTTTAAATGACTTGTACATATGTCCGTTGTTGTCAGCTTAGAACGTACAGTTGTGAAACTTTGGTTCCAAGTGCTTAAACATTTTGTCATATGAAAATAACTGAAAGCAGCCCAGTTTTTTCAGCATTTGTATCATGCCCTGAATGGCTTAGAAAAAGGTTAGAAAAAGGCATTTCTGAGCATTTGTCACAGAGAAGCAGTAAGAAAATGTTTTAAAACTATTTAACTCTTGCTTTTCTGCCTGAGTATTGTTTGGGAAGAAGCCTTCTATCTGCTTATAATGAACTCACCTGTATGTTGTTTTTAGTGCAGATGTTAAAGTTAGGTAGCTAATCATCCACTGACTTAAACAAACAATTACAGTCTCCTTTCAACAAATAATTTAAGCATTTAAATTCATGTAAGGATGAGATAAAGTGCATGATGACTGAATTCTATGAAACTGGGTGTTCTGTCTAGTAAGAAGTTCTCTGTAAATCCAGAACCTGACTGAGCAATAAGCTGTATTAATAGTAAAGTCAATTGGAGAGATGGGAGGCCAATACAATTTGTGGCCCAGGTGACTTATTTTTGCATTGTTTGCAGTTCTGGCCCAGCAATTTTTTTTCTGCTCTGAAAGTCCATCATTGTACTGGCTTTTCATCAGGGAACAGAGCAGTCCCTTCAGGAGAAAACACAGAGATTGGTGGGGGACCCTGAGTTTTAGATTTGGGGGAATTAATTTCCATTTCAGGTCTGAAGAGCAAAATCCTGTCCCACTCTCCCCCATCTCTGAATCTGTGTGGATCAGGCTTAAAACCACAAGCACTAGGGTGCCAAAGGGCCATAGAGGACAGATTATCTGAGGACTGCTTAGGGCTCTGTGAAGTGCCAGGCTTCAGCTCCAGGTAAAGTTGGGATCATCAGAGATGTAAATTTAGTTTGCAGCATCTCTTCTTCTTCCATGGAAGTCTCCACAGCACTGGAGCTTGGCAGAGCAGTGGTGAAGCCCAGTCCATTCCCTGGGGACAGGGAATGGAATGAGCCCTTCCTTGCCACTGCCTGGGGGGATTTGCATTAAAAACAAAGGTCTGTGGTGATGTAGTTAAGAAGAGCTTTAGTGCTGCTGTATATGTTGTGTTGCATCCCATGTTTTAAAGATTTAGTACTAGAACTATAAAATCTTGAGCAGAAGTCCCTTGGGAACCAGCCTTGTCTTCAAGTTTGTGAACTTAGATAAAGTTAATGGGCAAAATTAGTCAAAAATAACACTGATCATACAATAACAATTAGTGGGAGAGAAAAAGGTGTGGTGACTAAAAATTTCAATTTTAGATTTGGAATGCTAGGCCGCCCTCCTAAACTGTTTAAGTGGCAAAAAGGCTCTTGGGGTTTTTTGGTTTTTATTAAACACATACGGCTGATTCTCTAGATTTGTAATAGTGGCACACAGTAATTGTGCACAATTAATTGCTATATTAGAAAATATGTACATATTGAAATGGGTGACGACTGCACAGCCAACTCTGCTGTTGTAAGAAATGAGGACAAGTTTACACACAATTTAAAACAATGCAAGAAAACACCTCCAAAAATGTGAATTTCAAACCTTTTAAATGGCTCAGGCATCAGTGAACAAGTATTGCTTCCAGGCTTGTGATGATGAGCCCTATTTCAATTCCAAATAGCAAATAGCTGTGCACTGTAATCAGTCTTTGGCCAGCATTGTCTTTTCATCCGTGTGCCTGCAGCCCTTGGTGCTCCAGCCTGTGGGCCTGGCTGAGAGGCTTTTCGTGCACCACGTGGTGGGTAATAACACAGGAGGCCTCTGTCTCTCTAAACTAAACCCAATTCTTTATTAAGAGTGCAAAGGTTCTGCATCTGTGGATTGTGCTCAAGCCACGTGCATGCAGAGCAGTTTAACTGGTGTCCAGACTCTAAAAAATGAAAATCCTGTTCTTTCGCCCAAAGTCTGGGGGCAATGGTGCTGCAGAAACTTTTTATGAGTATTAGAAAAGAATGCGCAAGCTAGAACAAAGAGCTAGTAAATAAATTATTTTTAAAAATTAGTCATGTGTGTATACACAGACACACATATTTTTATGTACACATAAAGACCTGGTTGTAGGGAACTCCTTCTGGAGGAAGGTATAATTTCTTATATTTAGATTTCTTGCATTTTATTCCTGAGAGTCTTTTTCTGTCACTGTTAGAGACATATTGCTGAGCAAGATCAGTAACTGATCTGGCACTTCCAAGTCATCTATTTACCTGTGTTGCTCAGAGACTGAGGATTTGAGGGAATGAGAAATGCTGGCTGCATGGTGTGTGTGTGTGTTCTCCATTGAAGGTAGAAACAGTTTAGCAACTTGACTCTGCTTTGCTTTGTAATTTATTGACATGAGTTCCTACCGTCACACTGTTCTTTAAAAAGACTTTTTGGTTTAACAAAATTGCTTTGACATTTCAGATTAAGAGAAGTGTTTATCTTTCTTAAAAGTGCTGACATTTTTGGCAATTATATTGTCTTTATTAATACACAGACAGTAGTTTGTAATATCAATTTTAATCTAAAAAAAAAAAAAAAACACCAAAACCAAACCAGAATAGTTGGAAATGTAAAGGCAAAACAATGAATTTAGAGATACAGCATTAGCTGCTAAGATTTAGATCACATTATTCACTTAGGGAGCGAAAATTAATATTTGAAAAATTTATTAAAAAACCTGAAGCTTCATCATTTTGCTGCTTCTTTTGCCATGTTTGCTAAGGGACACAACTGTAAGTTTGGAAAGAAAATTATTACTGATTTCAGATTCTATTAAATAATCTCTTGCTTGATTTAAAATTTACTCCAAACCCTGAAGTTTCAAACTTGTTATGTAATTATATGCAAATGCAGGGACAAATTTACCAAGTCTTGCTTTCTGGCATTACTCCTATTTGGAGTTTGGGTGTTAGTGTGTGTATTCACAGCAGCAATAACTGAGGGTCATAGTACTACTTAAGACTGAATGCTGAGTTGATAAATTTTTTTTTTGTTGTTTTTTTGAGTGTGCTGTTTTCATGACTAAATGTGGATCTTTTCACATGGAAACAATTGTGTGCAGAAAATTGCTGGAGTAATTTTGGAGGCCGTTTTTAATTTAAAAATTTGCCTGTGCACAGTGCGCCCTTGTTTCTGCCCAGAAACATATTTTAAGAGTCAAGTAATATAAATTCTTTAAAAATGGAGGTTTGGGGGGAAATACTGATAACAATCTTAGCTACTTGATTGACAAGAAACCCAACATGGCCTGGCAATGTGAGCTGACAACCTAGAGAGCTCATCTGTATCCTGGGTTGCATTCCCAGCAGGTTGAGGGAGTGCATTCTGCCCCTCTGCTCTGCTTTGCTCTTATGAGAACCCACCTGCAGCACTCCCTCCTCTGGGGCTCCCAGCATAAGACAGACATGGATTTGCTGGAACCAGCCCAGAGGAGGCCACAAAGATGGTCAGAGCACCTGAGCTCTGCTGCAGAGACAGGCTAAGAGAGGTGGGGTTGCTCAGCCTGGAGAAGAGAAGGTTCCTGGGTGACCCTGGAGTACCTAAAGCGGCCCCATGAGAGCTGGAGAGGGACTTTGGACAAGGGCATGGAGCAATGGGGCAAGGAGGAACAGCTCCACACTGACAGAGGGAAGGTCTACCTTGGATGCCAGGAAGAAGTTTGTTACTGAGTGGGTGGCGAGGCCTTGGAAAAGGTTGCCTAGAGAAGCTGTGGATGCTCCATCCTGGAAGTGTTCAAGGCTGGATGGAGCTCTGCAGCTCAGCCTAGTTGAAAGTATCCTGGCCCATGGAAGAGGAGAGGGAACTTCATGGTCATTAAGGTGCTCCAAACCAAACCATTCTATCTTTCTATAGCAATTTTAATAACAGTTCTTCCCATATATTTACTCTGACTTTTCATTTATTTTCCCTCTTCCCCAGCTGCAACTGACTTTTTTATATTTAATGGCTATTCATTTTACCATCGACTGTTCTTGCATTGACAAGAAATTTCTCTGCTGTTTCCCTTTTGTAGCAGGTTTTCATGAGAATTAAAACTCAGATTAAGATCATCCTCCATTGATGAAGGAATATTTGAATTATTTAGTCAAAATTGATACAGTTACTTTCCAATTTCAGGACTTTCTTAATTTAAAATTCTTTCTTTCACATTTAATGCCTTTTTTTTCATCTAAATGGTGTTTTTTGCCACATTCATAAATTTTTATGCTACCATGTAAATTGCTTCCAAGTTTTTTTTTGTGGAGATTAAGACAATTTGTCTATTAGCAAAATTGTAATACTGGAATACAATAACTTTCTGCTGCATGCCATAAAGTTTTCAAGTAATAACACTTTTCTCACAAAAAAGCTATGACATTCCAGAAAACAATTTAAATAGGTACTTTACTGACATTGACTATGGCATTTCAGGAGGTTTCCAGTGAATTTGAATTCCTAATTAAGCATGGAAAGCAGCTAAGTATTATGAGAGTTATTCAATCTTAAAGCAGAAATTAACTAAGTTATAATACTGATCATGATTTTAAATATGTATTTCCTTCTTGGTTGCACAACTGATTCTTAGTGCTCATTCCTTACTGACTGCATGGTTAAACTTAACATATGCACAGGCAAATTCAATTTTGCTGTAGTAATTAAAATGCATTTTGAGAGGGGGAAAATGCAGCAGCATGAATAGCAACTTTTGGAATTATATATATTATGCATTTATTGCAAAGAAGAGATCACAGATGTAGGAAGGCCCATTATTTCTGTAAATTTCTTTGATTGCACTATAAGTATTTTTAAATGGAAGAAGAATCAAAGGACAAAACTATGTTAGGAAGTTTAGGTGATGCATTGTGAAATCAGAAGTGAAGGGAAAGTAAATTGTTTTATGTTTTTAGGAAATGCTCAGAAATCCTATAGCCTATAAAAACTCATCACAAGATTTTTCATAATTGAGACTTAGAATGGAAACAGAATCAGGTATTAAGTAAGTTAGTAAAAAGAGCTCAGAAATAGTGACCATACCAAGGTTGTATATGTATATTTATTCAAAAGAAAATGTATTACTGTCAGAACCCAACCAATGCTGCATTACAGTTGTGGATTTTTACTTGATGAAAAAGGGGTCCATGATCTTGGCTTTGGGATTTGTAAAGGAGGACTGACTTCACAGCAACTTATGAAATACTCATCCAACCAGAAACAGGTGTATGTAAAAAGAGATAAGGTTGCAAAATATTACCTGGAGTTTAGAAGTCGAGTAAGACTCTATCTGTCTAGCAAAGGCAGTTTCTAACTGGTGAGGTGTGTAAAATATTTTCCTCATATGCAAGCCTTTCCACAGATGCATAATGCATGGGCTTTTCCACCCCTCTCAAACAGCCAGCCCCACTTAGAAACTCAACAGACAGCCACTTACCTGACCTACAGGAGCAATTTCTCATCCAGTGACTGCAAATTTGCTGGAGTATGATCTACTGGCACTGGGAGAATTGCACTCCCATGGCTCTAGTGAAATGCAGTTGGAATTTTTAGGCAGAAGGAAGGGTAGTGTGGGTGCCCTCCCTCCTGTCTTGGTTCAGGCAGTGGCAGGAGCATTCCCAGGTCACAGCCAATTGCTCATATGTGTTGACTGATCACTTGACAGTGACTCTTGAAGGCAACTTACTCTGGTAATAACTACTGCCCTGGTTGAAGATGTTCTTTCTCCCCTCCATTGTTCTTCAGGGTTTAGAAATAAGTCTTATGCTGGATTCAAAATCAATAGAATGAGTCATCTTATGGTTATTTGTGCCTTAATAAAGCTATGGGTAAAGAACTCATTAAGAATCACTTACATTTACATGGCCTTGTCTCTCCTTGACCTGGAAGCCCTGTAGAGCAAGATGATTGAAGTCCTTGCAAGATGACTTGTACCCTTCATCCAGTGGTAACTCTTCAGAAAACAGTCTGTGTGAGAAAAAGACACACTGCATAAAAAGCTGTGTGATTAATCAGTACATATTTGTTCATGTTTCAACATTCTCTGCCTTTCTGGGAATATACTAGTAATGAATAATTTTTAACATCAGAGGATGCAATCAATGAGGGTTTTGACTGACTAAGGATTTCAAGGTTTTTCCTATGAAAAAGCCAGTTGACTTTCATTAGAGCTTTAAAAAAATTCAATAGAACACTTTTTACTTGAAAACCAAAAAGTTAAGCTGAAAGATGTTTCATAGAAACATGCCGATGCTGCTGAAATCTTTATTTACATAAAAAAAGTCAAAATGAATTGTCAGCTTTTTAATTTTGCTTCAAGAATATTGAATACATCATTCTATATTTGCTGATGTATATTTAATGCATATACTATATAAAATATACTTTGTATTTTAATATTGTGAATGTTTTTTCATTAATTTCACATTCAGAAAAAAGTGCATAATTATAGTAAGTTAATTTTTGTTGACACAGGAAATTGTTTATGTTTATTTTGATACAAGAGAAGGAAGGAAAATGCTGAATTTCCCAAAGAATTCATATTCTAGCTTTTATAAATTCTGTGGCTGTGGCATCTGTATTAAAAGCTTCCTTTTACACTAAATACATTAGAAGGTACTATATTAATTTCTACGAGAAATTAAAATAGCAAAATGGTGTGATTTTTTTTTCCTCTTTATTTTGCGGCATTAACATCAACACTAACATAGTCTTGGTGGCAACATGAAGCCCTGGTTTTATGAGCTGCATAGTTCTTTCTGAATACTGAGCCAAAGGTGTGAAGAAGCAGCTTTGTTCAGACCCTTGTTGCTGTATAAAGCTTATTCAAGAGGAAGACTTCAGGTTTCAATTTTTTCAATATCTATCATTTTCTCAGAGTAGGCTCTCTAGGAAAGGACTCTCTAACCCATCCCCTTTCATTCAGAATTTAGGAGAGTCAGTTAAGCCTCTGTTCAGAGAACTTCCAAACAGGAAAGAGAGCCCATATCCTGCTGCTGTTGCACATAAGAAATCATTACTCCTATGCTCTCATCTTCCTGCTCCATTTGTATGCAACATCCACCAATTCTCTCTTTCCATCTCCTCTTTTCTCTCACATCTCCATATGCTTCTCAGTAAAAAAGGCTTCTTGGGTAATCTATGAAATGTGTCCACCGCTCTCTCCTTCAAAGAAATTCCTCAAAACCTAACCATATTTCAATTATAGTGATTCCATACTTCTATGGCTGTGCACTGTGAGTTACACAGAATTGTTTTAAGCAATGGTGCAGCAGTGAAAAAGGCAGTGCAACCTTAAGATGCACTGGGAGAGGAATTTCGAGAGGAAGTGCTGGTGCTATTACAGAGGCTGTGGTGCAACCTCAGAAATACTGTGTAGTGTTGGTCACCCATGGACAAGAATGTTCAGTAAAACTGGAACAGATGTAGAGAAGGGTCATAAGGATCATTAAGTGAGTGGAAAAGCCTGTTTTATGAGAAGAAGCAAAAAGATTTTATGTGTTCTAACATGGCAAAATAAAAGCTGAGGGCTTATACTTTCTGTCCAGGATATAATGGTTGGAGACAGACAGGAAAGTATCTAAACTAACTGACAACATAGAAGAAAACAATAGTTCTTGAATAGATTTAAATTTTTTTTTCTTCTTTGAGTCCAACCAGGGCTTTAATGAAAACACAGGGGAAGAAAAGTTCTGTATGCTTTCATGGAAGCTGTGTGAAATGCTGGGAAAACACAACATGCACCCCACTAGTACATGCTTTCCTAAAATCCTGTAGCATTCTAATTTTTCTCCATTAATAGATTCAGTAATTTACTTTATATGTCACACATCTGCTGTAAAACATTTAGGCTGATGCTCAGACATTCCTTGTCTTCCACATACTTTCTGTGTGATATTAAGTTGGTCACTTTGTCCTTCTGTTTTCCATGTGAACAATCTATATATTAGTATTCCTTCCCTCAAAGTGATGCTGCAAGGATAAATATAGTAATGACTGTATTGGCAGAGGCAAGTAAATATTTTATCATAGGCAAGGAATCTCTGCCTTCATACGATTTCTCTGTTACATGGTATGATTTCTGTCAGAAAGCCTATATAAAACACACAAGAATAATGATGAAATGTTTGGTTAGTTTCCTTAAAGTTATTTGTATATCCTGCATTTTCCAAATTTTTTTGGGTTGGGTTTTTTTTTTTTGTTTTGTTTTGTTGGGTTTTTTTTGGGTTTTTTTGTTTTTTTTTTTTTTTTTTTTTTTTTGTTTTTTTGTTTTGTTTTGTTTTGAGTTTTTGTTTGGTTTTTTGGGGGGTGGATTTTTTTGGTTTTTTATATTGAATGTAAAATTATTCAGAGCTTGTTCTGGGCTCCCCAGTTTAAGACTAACATGGGCATAGTGGTCTGAGTTCAGCAAAAGGTCACAGGGGTGATTAAGTAGTGACATTTTTAGGAAGGGTGGCAGAGGTGGTTCAGCCTGGAGAAGAGACAGCTCAGGGGAACCTTCTGAATGCATTCAAATATCTAAGGGGTAGGAAAGAAGATGGAGACAGGCTCTTGTCAGTGCTGCTTGGTGACAGAACATCTCCATCCTTGGAGACATTGAAAGCTCAACTGGACCTGGTTCTGGGAACCCTGCTCCAGCTGTCTCTGCTTGATCAGGGTTGGGACCGGATGTTCTCCAGTGGTCTGTTCCTATCTCATCTGTTCTCTCTGATCCTTTTTCTGAAAATGAGTGGAAGAAAGGAAAAACTTCCTTTTGTAAAATTTCTGAAGCAAGTGAATCTTTGTACATTTCATTTATACTGTTAAACTAAATGCAGCAGGATGGAAAACTTGGATGTTTGCTGTTGACTTCTGTGCAGTCGGGATTTTGGTGTAAAGTGGAGAACCACTGTTGATCTCAAAGCTGCTGTTTCCCTTCTGGGTCAGTATCAATTTACTTATTTTAAGGAAGGGCTTAAATCTGTTTATTACAGAAGTATATAATGAAATTCGGTTTTATGCTTTGTAAAACAAAAAGAAAGGTAAATTCTGTAACAGGGATCTGGCATGAAGAAAACAACTTGTGCCTTCTCATCAATGTTATAAATTGTCCACTCTGTGAACAGTGAAGGGTTGAAGTTTATGTCTCAGTTTTGTGACAACCTAGAACTCCAAAGCTGCAGACTCTTTCCCACTTCAGATATCTTCCTGATTAAGTTGCTTCCCAAAAGGAAAGTCTTACCATTCTAAAGGAATACTGTAAATATATCTCTTCTAGTAATGTGAATCATTCTAAAGTAGTAGAAACAAAGAAAGCAAAGAGGGAGAGTGGTTTCTTGAGGAAGACTTTTATCCTGGATTATGAAGGAAATATCCCCTTGCATCTGAGAGATGAATCATGTTGAAAAGTGCTGGAATAGTTCTAGTTCCAGTTTATGATTCCAAAGATGTTTTCTTGTACATCTTGTTAAGGTAAGATACACGTTTTTTGGTTTGTTTGTGGGTTTTTTTTGGTTTCTTGGTTGTTTTTTTTTTTTGTTGGTTTTTTTTTGTTTGTTTGTTTTTTTTTTAAATACCAGCTGAACTATCTAAAAAATAAAACCAAAAAGATCTGACCCAAAGGGACTCTTGGACAGACATTTTTGTTCCATGATGAGAGACAGAGTTAGAGCTGTCCAAATAATAAAAAACAGATCCTAAAGTGGTTTTTTTTGGAGGGAGATTCAAATTTTATTTATTGCTTATTGTACGGTCTGTTTATCTCTTGTGAATTTTCATGTGGCTACTGGTATAAATCAAAATGTTGAGAAAGTTTAATAAAAGTTTGAATGTGGAGTGCATTTACATTATTTATTGTTCTATTCTACTTCTGTTTAAAATGTAACAATAATGTGCTATCTAGTCAGACAGCTGAAAGTATTCAGTAGCTAATCAAATGCCATTAAAGGCAGAATGTGAAAATGGAGTATAAAACAATTATTTCCTGGAATACTTTTTAGTCCAATTTTAGTTGGCGAGGTAAAAACTGTAAATTCTGAACACATTTATAGAAATTAAAAGCTGATTGTGAGATGGGTTGCAAGAGATTTCAATCAGTTTGATTTTGACCCCTCAGAAATTATTATGTAGCTAAGTCTTGTTAGCCTGCATTAGTGAGTCAATAAAGGAAAGAAAAAGTCCTTGTCAGAGTGTAGTGCCAGCTGCAAGAGGATTTCACTTTCACTTGTTGGCCCTTATGAAATGTCATGATGCAGTCAGGCACTGAGAAAAGACAAATGTTTGTAACATAACATTTGGTTGTATGTGATGTCAAATTGTAGCTCCAAATTGCTGTGTCATTTGGTCTGCCAATACACACTGCTAAGTGTGAGGGCACTTCTCTCTCTAGAACATAGCTTCGTAACTTCTGTGACAGCAGTCAAGGAGCATTTCTGTGACCTCATTTGCATTCATGCCTCCAGCAGTGATTTAAACTGCCATAGTTAACCAGTCTGAGACATGCTCCTGCAGCTCCAATGCATTCTAAAGTTGCAGTAGTAAAAGTGATAACACTGTGACAGTCAAAATACAAAGAACGAATCCCCTTTTCATGCCTGCTCATGCTGCTGCCATACAGCAGAAAGTTAGCAGCCAAAATATCAAGGTTGCTTCTCAGACTGTGCCAGTACACTGAATTGTGGAAAACAAAATGGGTAGAGAGATCAATAGAGTTGCAGGTGTAAATGTTACATAATTTGTGAAGGATTTTGTGGGGTGGATGTTTCCCATAGAGGAAAATGTGGTTTCCATCCTCTCTGAGCTTGCGAAGGTCTCTGCAGATGCCCATGCTTTCTTCTGTTTACATGTTCTTATTTTTTATATTGGGAAGGAGTCACTTAAAAGAACAACAGACCTAACTAAGGAGGTGCATGGACAATGTGATGGCAAGTGAATTAAAAGTAATGTATCTTGGAAAGGAAAAAATATTATGCCAGTGTCCTTTGCACTCTATTAAATTAACAGCGTCAACTGAGGCAAAGGAATCCTCTGTCACAATAGACACCTCAGTGTCAACTTCTCCACAACATGAACCTGCAGATAAAAAATTGAAGAGTGTGGTGAAGCTGCAAGAAGAATAGATGACAAATAACAATGCACTGCCATGGGCAGGCCTGTCTGAATCACTCAGTGCAGCTGCTGATTGCTGGGTCTCAAACTACATGATTGAAAGGGATGTTGGAAAAGTTTGGGAAATCAGACATTGAGGAAGGACTGTGGCCAGGTGGGAAAGGTTAGCTCATGTGTCTTGGTAAGAAGGGGTGACCCTTAAGCAGAGTTGGAAGGTCTGCAGCTATTCCATTTGTGTGCAGGAGCAGGGTTGCTTTAAAACCAACCAAATGGTTTTAAAGGTCATGCTCTAAAGTTTTACGTCCCTTGGATTCACCACTCTTAGATTTAAGAGTCAGCTTTATTATTTTAATTAGTTTACAGGGAGACAATATATGTGACTGCATGGATTTGTCTAGCAGGGTTGCTTTTTTCTCCCCATAAACTTGCTCTTCTGGAATGTTGAACGCACAGAAAAAAAGTTTATTAGAAATTATTGTATTTGAAAAGGGCCTTAGCTATTCCCCAGAAAGAAGAGAAGCGAACACAAGGTCAATTTACAACCTGACCTGAAAACACAAAGTTGATAATCGGCCATCATTGCTTATTGTATCTATCGTCTGATTTGTTGAAATGCTCAATAAATCCACTATTAGGAGAAAAAGTGCTTACATGCATTTTTTTCTTTAAAAAAAGAATTAAACAACAAAATAAAAGATTGATTGACAAGACATCAATAAAGCTTTGAGCACACACTGCTGACCTTTTTTTCTTTGCACTGCAATCTGTGTTTATTAGAATTCAGCTCCTATAAATACATTTCTGTGGATAAAAAAGCAAGCAGCTTCTTAGGAGTTTTGTTCAATAAACTTCTGTGAAAATTCTAAAGACTTAATACATGGCTTTCAATTTAATTCATTCTGTCTTCCCTTCTTAAAAATAAGATATAAGTCAGGATGAAATAGGTTTAGCTGGTGAAATCTTTTTTCTAAAGCTGTATTCTTAAAACTCACCCTTCCTTTTTAATGTCTGCTACAGCAGTTCATTCAGAACAGACAGGATATATATCATCTCACGCCTGGTACTGTGGGCTATATCTTCTCTTTAAATAAAAACATATTATAAATCTGTTCTCCACTTGAGTGTGGTAAGCACTCAGGTTAGTGACTTCAAAAGTAGAGCTGCAATAAGGCTTTGGCAGGCACTAAAGAATACTGACCAGCTCCTTAGACCTTAGTTTCTATTTGATCTTTCTGAGAAGAAAATCTCTTCAGTGCCATTCAAAACTGTAAAGGTGGCACAGCAGTGATGTCAAGCCTTTTAATTTTATTGCAGGCCTAGTGATATTCCTGTATTAGGGGTTTTGTGCTTAAAGCCCTGCCTTTTGGAGCCCTGGGAGAATCTCATTCATTTTGTTTTGGTGAAGTAAACACATGGTTGGTGTTGCTTTAAGAAAAAGTGAAATGGAAACCCTAGGCTGAAATGGTCAAAATTTGAAACATAATGATAAAAGTGTCTGGATGGAGTCTCAGTTTTAGGGGTTCACAGTGTGCAAAATAGAAAAGAATTGCTGGTGTTTTTTTTAACAAAAACTACAAAGAGCATCTGCATTACACCTGGAATGGTCTCATGTAGCACAAAATCACACCCAGAGTGCTGAAGCTCAGAGGTACCTGGGCAAGTGGGCTTTTGCCCTGTGCTAAAGTTGAAATTCAGAGGCTCTTCTTCTGTTGGACACTGGGAAGGAGCTGGATGAACTATTTATATTATTCTAAATATTTTTAAATACTGATGGTAATTGGTTTTCTTCCTCTGTTTTGCTCTCATCTAATTAGATGTAAAATTACTAAACTCTTTCAAAAGGGTTTACAGTTCCTGGATGGGATGGATTATATACACAGGAAGTATTTTCCTACTTGATCTCTGCTTGTGTTAAACCCGGCAACACCTGGGACAAAAGCACTGTATATTATAATTTCTTAATTTTGACTATGTTATGTCATGGCTGGGGGAAGGTTGCATACAAAGCAGGTGATTCTACTCTTGTAAACTAAAAGGCAAGGAGGAGGAAGAAGGCACATAGCACTCTGCAAAATCTATAAAAAGTGGAGTTTGCTTTCTCCTCTCCTACATCTATAGGGTGGGGGGAAAGTGCATTATAGGTGATTTTATCAAATGCAAAAAGTTAATAAGATTTTCTAGTAACAGGAAGAAGGTGGCACACCTTTTTAGAAATTCTGTACATTTATAATACATACCACATACTACAAAATCATTCCCATTTCTGTACAATATATCTAAAACAGAACCACACTCCATTCAAACTTTATCTATTAAATATAAGACTTTAAAGAGACATGCAAGCATTTCTTTCAGATGTAGGAGGACTATATAGGAATTTAATTCTGCTTATTCAATAAAAATTTATTTCAAAAGCTCTGATCATTAGGATTATTATTAATTACTGTGCCATTCAGCTGTGCTGACAAAAAAAAAATTCTTTCAGATATAACAGAGCACATTAAATATATTGCATTAAAGAATTAGCTCTGCCAGATTTTAAATAGAGCAAAATAAAATCTGAGCACATACAAGGTGATCATTTACCTTCTCTCATTGCACATTGTTTGAATAGTTTGTATTATGGATCTGAAATTGCCCTCAAGGAGGTTAGTTAAAGTAATAAAGGCTTCCCTGCGCCTCAGGAGCCACTCCCTTTGTGATATGACCTTTCTGTGACTTCTGAGCTCAACTCATTATGAAGACAGACAAATGTGTATTTTAAGTCTTCTTGAAAGCTTTTCAGGCATTATGCTTAGTGGTAAGGTGCCTTTTCCCCCCTCATTTTCTAAACCAGTTACAATTGAGAGTGTGAGGGAGAAGAAATAATCCTAGAATTCGTTAGGAAAGACCTCTAAGATCATCAAATATGTCATCAATATCAGCACTGTCCCTAAGGACCACATCTACTCATCTTTTGAATCCCTTCAGGGCTAGTCACTATACCACTTCCCCGGGCAGCCTGTTCCAATGCTTGACAATCTTTTTGGTGAATAAGTTCTTTGTAATATCCAATGCATCCAATGTAAACCACCCTGGTGGGTGAGTGGGTGTTTTTTACATCTAGAATGAGGTTGTCCATGCTGGAATTTCAGAGTTTCAGAGCAGTGTGGGTAGCACATGGTCACTCTAGTACTGCTTTAGCTTAAAATCAGACCTGTTTGTCCCAGCCCAGGGCTGGTGGCACAACATGCCCCAATTCCATGAGACATCCTTGCCCCTGCTCCCATTCTATCCTGTGCTCGTCATTGGCCTCATTGCAGTGAGCAAAAGGCACCATTTGTGTGTGGTGTTGCACTAGGCCTGTCAACGTTTTGGGCCCAATTTCACCTCACCTCAGGCTGCTCCTCAGTGCAGTGGTCACCGTTTTGGTCTGGGGGCTCCAGCAGGGCAGTGTGTGTTTGGGAACAGCCGGTGTTTGAACTTTGGGATGGGACACGCAGCTTTCAGCCGTGAGTGTGGGAAGGTGCCAAAGCGGCTGCTCCATCCTCAGGCCCTCACCACCCTGGCGGTGACGGGGCAGTCGTGAGTCCTGTCGATTTAAGCACAACCTAGAGCTTAGCTGACAGTCCAGCATGTGTTTCACATCCCCAGACTACGGCTTTAAAAGAGCCCAAATGTGGCTGTTGCAGCAGAGAGCCGAGGCCTTTCCGGCAGCCTGTGCCCCGCTGGTGGCTGATGGGGCTCGAGGAGCGCCCAGGTTGGGTGTGCAGCTGTAGGAGAGCATCCTGCTGCCTGGAGCTGAGCATTGCCACCCCAAAGAGCTCAGAAAAGTCAGGAACGACCTTCTCTGAGAGCCAGGAGGGTCAGGGATGAGCCTTCCTGAAGTGCTGGTGGTATGGTGAGGGCGTTTCTTCACATAGCGGTGCTCATCGTCTGTGCCAGCAGAGAATGTGGTGGGTAGAGAACTTTTTTAATGAGGTCTAGATTTCTTGTGCTTAATTGAAGGTTTGAGAAGATGAGCCAAAAACTCTGAAGGTTGCTGTAAACTAACACTGCAGAAGGGTTATTTGTATCCAAATGGTGCTGAGCAGGTCACTGCATAACAGGGGAGCTGTCTGTGCTTGCTGAGGTAGAACTGGGAGAAATAAGCAGAAATGCTGTAAAACAATAACTTAATAAATGTTCTCATTTCTAGCCTCACACCAGTTTTGCAGCAGTTGAATTTTCTGAGTATGTATGTTCAGAATTATCAGATAATGTCTCACATTTTTCTGGTTGCAGATGGTTTAGTGGAAATACGGTGGGTGAAGGCATTGGGGCAGTGCTGGAGAGCACCTTGTGGTGCTTTGCAGAGGGGTACATGGGCAAGCAGAGCACTAGCACTCAGGTTTTCAGGAGATATATGGGTGCTTATTTTTTTTTAAGTTTTTATCTTAAAGAGTCAGTAAAACTTCACCATTTGTAGAAAATAGGATGTTGAAAAAGCCTCTTTGCTACGATGTTTGTCAGAAGTGCAGACAATTTTTTCATCTAAGCAAATATTTGTAGGAAATTTTATGTGTAGAGGTGTACTTAGTTTGCCCTGCAGAATTTTCCAGGGTGCATTTGGGAGTATTTTGCTCACTCAGCTGTAATCTTAACATGAAGTGTGGAACTTGGTACACCATTTCCATTTCAAAGATCACTTAATATCGTTTCTGCAAATTTTTTAATTTGTTTAATTAAACTTAGCACTCCATTCCACTTCATTAGATCTATTTAATTTTCATGTATCTAAGCAGTTTTTCAAGTACATAATTAAAAGAATAGTTTTATAAAATCAGTACTTTTTTTATGAACATCCTCCAGAACAGGAACTATATTTTCCTGTTGATTAGCACATGATGATAAAAGCATTAGCATAAAGTAATAAGAAGGAAGTAATCTAGTCGTGCTTAAAATGTCCACCCTGAAGCTGGCCAGCAGGTATTTCTAAGAATGAAAGATATGTATACTTTAATGAAACTTTGCAGGAAAAGTGAATGTAACAATAATCTTGGTATTAATTTTTTGCTGGCAGTGGGGAGTGGTTCATGAAGGGAAATGGTATGTGGCTTGCAATTGGGAGTTCAGCTTTGGATTTCAGTTCAAGTACCATACAGAGATGGATTTCATTAGGACAATTCTTGCAACTGAAGTAAGTGGGATGAAGAAAACGTGACTTGCACCTGGTCAGTCAATAAACTTGAAGCAGAACTAGCAGAGTCCCCAGCAGTTTTGTCATAATAGAGGAGACAAGGCTGCAATGGTTCTCGTGTTGCCTGGTGGCTACAGCCTGTGGATGTCTGGAGCAGGAGATAATGTTTCAGAAATTGATTTCTGGGTAGAATGAGGATTAATGCCATTTGCATTTTCTTCCAATAGGCCAGTGGTATAACTGAGGAGAAAAAATTACTATATACCTTCATCATCATCTTAGCAAAATAAAAAATGCTTTGTGGATATGTTATACAGTTTCTGTCTCTAGTTACTTGAAAAATGGGCATCAGATGTAGATGGAAAAGGTGAGGAAACAATGTCTTATTCCACAAGAGCCACCTACAACTGCCTTACACTCAATAGCCTGCAGGATTCATATAATGAAAACTAATCTACAGTACAGCAACAAGATGAATCTGTGTAATTTACTTCCCTGAACTCACACTAACTTCTGTGTCCTTTGAAGCCGATTTTCAATATATTCTTCTGCTAAACTGTTTTATGCAGCTGGAATTTTGTATGCCAGAAGACATACAGTACTGAGGAGTGAGTGAATCATTTGCTGTGTATTTGGAGGCTTTGTTGTGTGCGTGTGCTTATGTATGTTTGTGTGTAAATATTTGAGGGTGTTATTTGAAAGAAAATATGAAAACTGAGAAACATATGTTCCTGATTTAGTTCCCTGAAATGGCAGACAGCTGTCTCCCAGATTTCTTCCTTCCAAAGGCCTTACAAACTGTGCACCATGCCCCACTGCACTGTGGCCACAGTGCACATCTTGGGGTACCTCACTCTATGTGTGACAGTGTGCACAGTACACGTTGCCATTACACTCTCAAGGCATTTATTAGTGGACTAAAAGTCCACAAGAGGAAGATGAGTGAGATTTGTGGCATGGCTGAGGTCCACTTGAGTTTAGATGTCATTTTAATCCTATTCAGCTTCAGAATGAAACCAAAGTAAATGAAACTATTTCAAGTCCATATCTGCTATAGATAAATGTTAGAAAAGCTCTTTCAGTGCCCAAACATTATGGTTTAAAAATAATATTTTAAGACTTTAAAATATTGTGGAAACTTAAACTGTCTGACTGTTCAACTCCAATAGATATAATTAAGCCAAGGGTTAACTAAACTATATTATTTTTACTGTCCTTTCATATGTCTTATGTAGAATAAAATTAACTACATGTGGCTCAGTCTGAAGACAGGTGAGGTGAATGGCAGTCCTTGGGTCTCACATTCAAGCTCTGTGAGTATTTTTCTTGTAAAAGGGAGGAGCAGAACATTTCCATGAGACTTGAAAACCAATAAGATTGGTAGCTCTGTTGATAAAACTCTTAAACAAACCTAATGTTTTCTCAGATTTCAGTTCTATGGATGTTGGTAAAAGCTGCTGAGGTTAAAGGGTGAGTTATTCACCTGTTTCTTTCCTTATGCACCCTTTAATTTGCATGGATGAGGCCATTGCCAGTTCTTGGGGAATGGAGTGCCTGGGGTATTGATAGCACTCTGCTGCTGGTGCACCTGCATTTTGGCAGATGAGTCTTTTTTTCTTGCAGGAAGTGGTGGCAGCAGGTGTGCAATGATCATAACACCCAAGCATGTTTATTTGGCAGGAGGAAATGAGAATGGACTGGAATAGCAAAGGTGGTTTTGCTTCATTTAGCAAAAGGTGCCAAAAATTATTTGGCATGAGAGAAACTGGACAATAAGCAGTGCATCTTTGCATTTACAAGTGCATCTGTTTGACATGAAAACTGATCAGCACATGCTGGGAAACCAAACTGGTCTGACTTAGGGGTCGGGTGTATGGGCACACCCAGCCCACTGCAAGTGGTGAGACCTGGCTTTTGGCTTGCTCTAACATCAGCCACTGCTGGTCCCTGTTGATCTACACAAAAGGGGGCCATTGTTGAATCATTATTTTGGCTTGTTTTTCTTTAAATATTATAGCTGAACTAAACTAATGCAGTAAATATCCCAGTAGGCAGGATAACCCACCATCTTTATAAGCTACTGCAGAGCCACTCTGGGGCTCTTGCAATCCTATTAAAGAAGCTTGGTCCCTAGTTGCTCTGAAGAGGAGGAGAGTGCTCTTTGAACTACATTCTGAGAAGATCAGTATGTTAAATATTTCAGACTTAAATAGGAATTAGCAACATTGTTCTGTCTGAAAGTGATTAATTTTGAGAGCTCCTCTGGCAATCGCTGTTAAAAGTCTTTGTATTAAATTTGCCATATTGCAGTCTCTCTTTCCATTCCATGTTTGAATGGCAGTTCATTCCACAGGCTCAGTGCAGGGGAATTATGATGGTATTCAATTAGCCAGGTAGCCTCTGAAGATTTGCTAATGTACATATGAAATAGAAATCCACTCTTAAAGCTTCTCTGACCTGCACTTTCATTTTAACCACTAAATAATGGTTATGTAATGTACAAAAGGCAGCCACTCTGGTGGCATCCCAGGGATGAGTGGGGTCCCTTGTACACCACAAGCACAGTCTGCACTGATGGGGCAGAGACCTGAGAACTGACAATATGTTAAACACTGCTTTGCGTGAGAAGGTCTTGTGTAAAATGGGGTAGATCAAAGGTTGTTTAGAACCGTTTTGCTGCAGTGAGTGAAGATTCAAATCCAGATTCTGGTAAATAATATATACCCAAAGATTATCCCTTGATTTTTTTTTCTCAGAATTGGAAAACATATGTGTGTGTGTATATATGGTAATGTCAAAGATAGGTATTCCATGTGCACAAGGAAGAACTCTGCTTTCAGGATGTGTGACTTTCATTGTAGATAAAAGGAACTGACAAAGAAATAAAAGAACAAAATTAAAACTCCGGGAGAGAATAGAGTATGCAAGACTCCCTTGTTAACAGCAGACATCTGCCAACATGAAGACAAGCTATGAGGGCAGCGTGTCTTATCCTTAGAAACATTACGTGGAAAATAGTCCCGCCAGTATAAAGTTGTGTACACTCCAAACTGAAGGCCCCCTTGTAACAAATTCTTTATCAGATTTCACATAAAACAATCTCACCAGTTTATTCATACCACAATTTTTTGCTTTTGATCATCTGTTTTGTTGTTGTTTTTGTTTGTTCTGGTTTTGTTTTTTTAATGAATGTTACATCACTACTTATCTCTTCTGTGTTTATGTTTTTTTCTAGGACTGGACGTTTTTTGTTTTTATCTCAGGCTTCATAAAACTGAAACATTTAACATTAAAGAGCCAGGAAAAAGAAAAGTGTAATCTATAACTGATAGGCAATGCATATTTCAAGCAAATTAGGACATACTATTCACTAGAAGAGATTCCTATAAATTCTGTTATGTGTAAAGCATTCTGAACAAAGCAGTTATAGTACACAACAGTAGAAATGCCAAATGTGATCTATCACTTAAACAATGTATTTCTGAGCAAGAGTTTGCTGGTGTTTTAACAATGTTTCTATTGCTATTTAAGCTTTCAGAGAGATGAAATATTTTACTCTGAGTGATGGAAACTGAGAAGGTGTTACAGTGAACAGATGAATGAGAGCATGCAAAACATACACTGTGAAATTCCATGTTTGACCTGACCGTTGAAATAGAGCTTGAGTTTTGAAAACAAACACACACAAAAACAACAGAAACCCCTACAAAGCAGTTTTGATGTGTTATAAAGGTCTAGATCACTAATGCCAAGGAATTTTCTCAGTTTTTAAATGCTTGCAGCAAGTTTTTGTAGTCCCTCTCTGAGCTGGCCATTGTGCAAAGTACAACACAAAAGGAAAGTTTGCAGAGAACATTGTGATGCAGAAAGGAATGGCTTGTGAGTCTGTGAGTAAATAGAGGCCAGGGCGATGCAGGATTTTCATTATTAATTTCTCAGTTGTTTTTCAACCGGGTATTGTCACAGACATATTTGCAGTCTTTAACTTTAGTTGGAATTTAAATAACATCCCACCAAAAACACTGTACACCCCACTTTCAGCTCCATTTTTTTCCGGACTCAGTCTCCAGTTTTGTTGGTGAGGCTCTGTCCTTGTGTCCACATAAAGTAAACTGAGCAAGTAAAAGCTACAGAATAAGTCAAATCAATTCTTTTACAACCTTCATTTAGCAAAACGTACCATTTACCAAACTGTTAGGTTATGGCATCTCTCATTTGGTACTGAGAAATTGGGGAAAGACTGTGCTGGGCTGTGAAATGTGTGAAGAAGTTTATTCTCAGTGAAGGAGCACCGACCTGTTCTGGCTTGATTCAAGGAGGTCAGTTTTACACTGGCTAAAACTAACAATAAAAACCCCAAAGATGGTATCTCAGTCATGAGTGTATGAAATAAGAACCAGAGATGGATGATCCCCTTCAGAAAGTGACTTACTGCAGCAATTTAAAAATTATACAGTAGCTCATTACTTATAAGGACATGGTTGCAATAAGATAAAACTTCAGCCAGTTTCTCCAATACTTCAAAGAGAAAGAGACAGTTTGCTTTTAGTTACAAAGGGACTCTAAATTGAGAAAATTAGAGCTGAGCATGTATGGTCTGTCTGTTTATTAAATGATCTAATTTCAGCAGGGAAGGCATTTGTCAGTTACAGCAGTTAAAGCTGTTGATGTTTTAGTGGGAACCCCTTAATAAGTTAGCATTGTGGCAGTGAAGTGCCCATATTTTCTAAGGGTCCTGCATATGTTTTCAAAGAAACATACTGAGAATTCATGTTCTCTGGGAAGCAACCATGCAGATAAAATTGTCTTGAAGTGTATTAGCCATGATTGGGGGTGGTGAGCAAGGGAGAAGTGAAGTGGAGCTGGCTCAAGGCTTTTTGACTTGAGTGTGGCTGGAGGCAGCTTGCTGCCACCTGGCTGGGTGGCATCAGGTCCTGCACTGCCTGCACCTCCAAAAAGTTTCACAAGCTTCTTCTGCACCTGCAGCCAGGGTTGGGCACTGGGTTCCTCCCTCCCTCAGCTGAGAAACACTTTGGGAGCTCTTTGCTTCTTGCTTGTTCTGCCCTGCCTGTGCTAAGCAGTCATAGGGAAAGTCATGGCCATTCTACACTGACTGGGGGGTCAGGACAGGCAAATTTCTGTGTGCCTTTAAAATTTTACCCTCTGAATTATTCCACCAATGCAAAAGAGTCAATGGACTGCTCCCAAGCCTGTAAGACAATCTTTGTTTAAAGAAGAGGAGAGTTATATTTCAGCATTTTTGTGACAATTATAGTAATCAAGCTAAATTATCCATAAACCAGAAAAAGGTATCAGTTTTACATTTGAAGGAAAGTTTTTTATTAAAAGATAGTTTTGTTTGGTATTTTATGCCTGGGATATAACCGCTTTAGCCACCCAGAAACCATTGTGGTTGTTTTTTTTCTCTATTATTGCTGGGCAAAGTTATTGAGGAAAAATATTAGAATCTGAGGCAATTCCAAAAGATGTTTTCTTGCCCTGACTTGGTAATTCTGCCTTCATAAATTCATGCTGTCTTGTGGATTGTCATCCTGGTTATATATCTCTTTTAACCACAAAAATCTTTTAAAATGGGGAATAAGTTCATGTTGTGGATCTGGAATTCAGTTTGGATTAGCAGCATGGTGGAATGCTCAGAGTCAGGGCAGGGAGCCTGTCCCTGCCTGTTTCTGTATCCTCACTCCTGGCAAGGATAATGTTGTGTCTCCCAGCTGCTCCTGCCTGCCTCCTCAGGTGTTGTCACAGTGGGCACTGATTTGGAGTGATCCTGTGCATGTTCCTGTGCTTTTGTAACCAATAACCCATGCACTGAGCAGAAATTAAACTTTTAAAGGCGTTCATAATATTGTAAAATTTGTGGGATTTTAAATTTAGAGGTTTTTTTTGTGAGTGGCTAATGAGACTTGCTCTTTATTCGCATATTCCCAGAAGTTAATAATTGTGAAAAAGTCACCAACTGTCTCTCTTAGGAACAGTGTGGATTTTTGGAGATGAGGTACAGCTTCTTCAATAACTTTGTTGCCTGAACTTTTGTTAAAAGACATTTAAGTATATGTACAACAATAATGAACAAGAATATTCTTGACAACATGTTCCTTTTCCATACTTTGAGAAAAGTCAGAGGTTCAAAATTGATCTTACAAACAGAAAATTTGAGTGGTTGAACTCGTCCAATTTATTTTGCTGAAATTTGCTATTTTGAAATTTGAGTTCTTTGCCTGTGCACATACCAGACTAGGGTTCCTTTTTCCAAGCATCATTTCAATGAAAGGATTTATTTCAAGGATTACATTGTATTCATTTCACTTACCAAATTAAAAAAAAAAAATCATTCCACTGAAATTAAAAAAATAAACCTAAAGCAGTGAAAATTATTTTTGTAACATCTATCTTCAACACTGAATGAAGGAATGAAGTCTGGAATAATTCCTGCATTGAAAATGAAGACATCTGGGTTCATCCTTGGCTCCACTGTTGTGTTTTGATTAAGGAAATTGTATAATCTGTCTCAGCTTTAGTCTGTAAAACTAAAGAATGTATAAAAGTGTTGTGAAACTATTGTTTCTCATGAGAGCAAGTGCAAAGCAAGTTAAGAGCAATAGTTTTAGCTGCTAAATATAGGGTTGTAAGTAATGAAAATCAGTTTAGGTATTGTATGTGATTTATATGGTGCATCTAGCATTTTTCAATCTTCATACTTCATTCTGATTTCTACAGTTGCATTCATGATTGTGTAAGTATTTACAATATAATTAGAGAACAAAGTTCAGCCTGTGGATTATTAATGAATGACTGTAAATATCATTTAATGGGTAGTTCTTACCCATAACTGGTTGGTTGCTTAGATCACATGGTGATTTTTCTGCTTTCGGGTTAGATTCAAACTCAAGAGAGTAATAATTACTCCTTACACACTGATATCCAGTTAGTGACTCCTTTCAGAGATGGGTGCAGCCAGCTGAGTACTTGTGAGCAATGGATTACACAATCCTTCAATGGCAACTCTTGCAAGTCTGCTGTTTAGATATTGCTGATTCTTGTATTATTGGTCATTCTTTCACGAAAATTTTATTCTGTAGCACTCAAACTCTGAAAAGTACAAACTCTAATTATTTTGAGCAACTCAAGTCACTCAGAACTTTACAATGCACAAAAGCAACCAACAAAGCATGCGGCCAAGTACTGGAAAGCAGGACATGTGAGAGTCAGCTCTGCCACACCTGCTGGCTCTTGGCTGCGTTTGGTATCCTGGTGCTTTGTTTCCAGCACAGTATTTTCTTCCATGCCCCAAGACTGTACAAGGCAAAGGTAAGTTTTCTTAATCACCTTGAGCTATAAAATACCTTGTTCCAGAGGCTGGATCTGAGTTGTGTTTTTGGAGACTCTGTAGAACTGTTATTAGGTTTCAATGGAGGACTTTGCATCTTTAACTTGTTCCACTGTTTTTAGTGGTTTTTTGGGGTTGATTAACTAATTTTGTTTCTGTTTGCCTATCTGCTAGATTTTCCCCAAAGGAAGTCTTGTGATTAGGTTTATAGGCTCCCCCTCCAGGGAGAGCCTTTTCTAGTCTCTGAATAGAATTTTCTGTTTCTGCTTGCCTGGCTCTAGTTTTTCCAGTGCTTGTTTTTGCAATTTTCTTTGCATACTATATTTTCTTACCATTTTATATCACTTGTGAATGTTATATATTCACCAGAGATCCCAGTTTTGTAATATTTGACCATTCCTTCAGTCTTGTTAAATAGCAGTGGTGTCATCTCACCGCACCTCACTGACACTGTAGAGAAAAGTGTGAGGGATTTTCAAGTGGTCCCAGAGAAGTTCCTGAACCCATGGCTTGACGTGCTAGTCCATATTCTGTGTCGTGACTTCTAACTTTTCTGTCCAGCATACCAAAATTGAGTTGATGTTGTGATGATTTTTAAAACTGCTTCATCTCTCGGGGATACTAGTTTTCACAGTACCTGGTACCTATTCAGAAGAAAAAAAAAAAAAAACTGGTAAAAATTTCATTGGTAGAAATTTCTGAGAAGTTAAAAAATGCTAAGATGTATAAATATTATACAGTGCACAGAATGTAGCAACTTGCTGAAGTGTATAGCTGCTCATTGAGGCTTATCTAAGCTTCTCTTCCCCACAGCTCTACTGAACTTGTAAGAATCTGCTACAACTTTAAATTACAAAAACCCCAAAGCAGATCCATAATCTCCAGGGCTGTAAGTGTTGAGTCCAGCAGCTTTCACTTGCTGCACAGTTCCCTTCTCCAGGATAAGGGAGAGCAGAAGGTCTGTGCTCTCTGCCTTTCTGGGCTGCTGTGAAGGGAGAGTGGTCTGCCCACGGGGTCTGTGCCCTGGCCACTTCAGCTCTTCTGGTTTACTCGGGATATGTACTTTGAACATTTGGTCTTACAACTGGGAAAGGAAAAATGCAGCATGGAGCAGTGTTTGGAGCTGCTCTGGATGGGGTACTTTTGCACTAAATCATTTTTCAAAGGAAAACTATTCTAGTAATACTCTTAGCCAGAAATGTGTTGGTGTGCTTTTCAGGATGTCTTGGAATGCTGGCACAATAAGTTTGCTGTACAAATCTAATTATCTCAGCCTTCTTTTTTTTTTTTTTTCCTTTTTGGCAATGTTATTTGATTTATTTTTGAAGCTGTTAATGAACTGCATTGGGAAAGAGATTACATGATTTATGTAACATTTATTTTCTTTTATTCTTTGTGATCTGCCTTGTTATAAACCATGAATTGTTTAAGTGCTTTTTTTGCTTTGAACTAGCAGGAGAGTGGCAGCGTCTCCTGTTGGATTTGTTCATTTTTTTAAATGAATCTAAAACATGACTTACACACCAGGCTGTACTTTCACACAAAGGACACCTCTGTGGTGATCCTCTGTTTTTGAAAGAATAACTGAGGTTCTCTTCCCACCTTTGGCCTCACTAATGAGATCTACAGGGGGGAATCAACATCATTTTCTCTGATGGCATAATGACAGAGTTTCCTGGAGATTGAGCTATCAACACTGATATAATTTAATTGGGGAAAGAGTTTAGTCCAGTTACAGGCATGCATGCTCAGCTGGAGGAATGCTTTTTTCTAGACTAACGTAGTTTTCTAGTCACTGAGTAGAGGTTCAGGACAATCTTTCTGCCCTGATATTATTTAATGTTCCTGAGAGGGAGAGCATTCCCTTGGCTGTTCAAAGCCAGTGAGTTTATGGCCATTTTCTACAGATAACAAGAAACTTTTGTGCAAGTTTGGGAAATCCTAATCAAGTGGAAAAATTAAAGTACTGAAAAATTAGGTTATTTCAATTTTTTTTTTTTTAATATGACTAGACGCAATGGTTAACTTAACAATGTAAGTAAAACTAGTATGGGACTCTGTTTTATGAAAGGTTTAGTGATGTTCTACAGCTGAGAATTCTGGTGTTTTGGAGCAGTTTCTCAGAAGTGAGTATATTGCTTGGCATGCCAGATTACAAGGCTCTAGAGAAAAACTTCAAGGGAAACTAATCTTGCAGTCACTTTTTGTTCTTTCAAGTAGTTGACCTTAGTTTTTACAGTGGTTTCAGCTATTAAAGAAGTCTCCTTTTTTGTTACGTTTTAATTGCAAAAATACTCTATATGTTCTGAACCATAAACAGAGCTGAAATTGCTGACTGCACAGATAGCCCTATCACTGGAATTATTGCAATAATATTTTGTAGGCTTTGTGGCAACAACTTTTCCAAGGAAAAATAAAATCCTGATCTCAGCCTGTTAACTACTGTATATAGTGGAACATATATATAAAACATATAAAGCTATACACATTGTGTATATACACGTGTACAATACTTTTTTAATGTAGGAGTTAGTATTAAAAGCCACAATCCTTTTGCTGATTTTGAACATCAATTAATTTCCAGCCTAAGAAATATTTCCTACCCTCTATTTCACAGTAGAGACATTCTGTCTTCTGCCTATAACTTGTGTTTGAGCAATTTTTGATCTTAACAATGAAAGAAAAAGAGACGGTGTTTGGAATTTCTTTTCCTCTCACTAAAACTAAAGGAAAGAAAAAGTTATGTTAATTGAGGAATTAGTTCATGTAAAGGGTCAGTAGTTGGGGTTACTACTTAAAAGTATTCCTTCTCTTAAGAAAAATAAATACAATGTGCAGTTAGCATTAAGTAGTGCAATTTTGTACCTCAAATTATTTAGGAAGGTAAAATATTTTCCCTATGATTTTGTGACTCTGTAATGTAATATCAGCAGTTCTGGGCTGTTTAGCTGAGTTTGAAAAATGACATTGTAAAGTTTTCTTTTCTTGTCCCATTTTTGAGCTGAGGTTATACAAAGTGTCAAGCCCATGTCTCCTGTGGAGTCTGTACAAGTTGAGAGTACCTCAAAGGTGTGTTACTGTGTAGGACTCAAACTTGTGTTTCCAGAAAAATAAAAAAGGCAATACAGAAGGGCTAAGGTAGGAGGCCAGCTGTCCATTAGATAGTTTTTATAAATAAATGCTTTGCACTCTGGAGAATGCTGGCCAAACACTGTGACATGTCTTTGTATCTGGCTTGCAGGGTGTCAGTGTGTTGTGACATTTACCTGTTTCCTAGAGGAATAAAATGTGTTCCTGTGTGACTGGCAAATCCAGCCTGCTTTTACAAAGCTCTGGGTAGCTGTTTCCTGAGCAGCCACAGTATTTGTTGGATGATGAGGGGCACCTCTCAGCACTCTCACCGAGAGCTGCTGGAGGGCCCTGAGCAGCACAGAGGGACGTGGAGCCAAAGGTCACCCCAAAGAAAGCACCCCAGCTTTGGAGCAGTTCCTGCTGCTGGAGTAGCAGAGCTCACAGTGCTCCGGTGCCCAAATCCCACCCTCAGCGCTGTGCTGGATCAAATGGTTACAAAGCAACCACACAAACCCCAACACAAATACCTCCACAACCAAACTATTCCTCACCAGTCAGTTATACTCCCTTGTACCTGCAATGCAAGACTACATTTTTGTTTACAGGAGCTTGATTTTGATTGAAAACCAAACTTCCCTTTAAGATGTATGGGACCACAAATTTGATTGACAAACCAAACAATCTTAAGTCCAAAATCCATTTTGGGTTAAATGTGATGGTGCATTTCTATGTACATTCAGAATATTCTCTTTTTAATCAGTGTTATTACATGTAGGAGTGGCCATCTCTGAACATAAACTTTAATAAAGAATCTAACTTACATAATGTAACACATTGTTTTTCATGGCAGATTTAACATTATCCTGAATTTTGTTCTTTTCTTTGGTTTGTTTATTTACAGAGAAAAATACCACAGGAGCTAGAGCTTCATGATTTCTATCAAAAGGTAAGAACTACTTTGTTCAAAGATACCAGAATGATATTTGTCAGTTCAATATAAATCTGGTTGTAAAAAAAGAGGTAACAATGATACATAAAAACAAAATTTAATGAAAAGAACTCACATTATGAGTGAATTTCATGAATCATGTAAAGGTGTGCATAAAAAATTGAATATGTACACTTTAGATCTCAGATCTGATAAATATTTCATTGGATTAAGAAATGCACTCTTGAAGCTTACCTGTATATAAAACATAAGAATGCATTAGGGAGGTAAGGTGCTCTGTCAATTAACACACTTGTGTATATGTCTGTCTGTCACTGAAAAAAAAAATCTTTGTAATTATAAGACTTAAGGTGGCTGTACCTGTAAAATTTAAAAAATGGAGGATTTTCAATGAATAGAACTGCTGAGGTCACTAACTACTTGCATGAAGTGTGATTGAGAAGAAATATAACTATGGGATCTGCTAATACATGCACTCAAAATACAGCCTTGATGTTCTAAATTGTCATCGGTGGAGTACTCTTTGAGGGGAATCAAGGTTTAGTTCTGCTGCCACCAAAATCAGAGCTAAGATTACAAAAGCAGAGTTGGTCCAATACTTGATGCTTTTCGACATCTGGCGATCAATCTCCAAATAAGACTACGTTTTAGACCTGCAAGTTTTAGGGAATTCCACTGTCATGAAAATGCTGTTCTGGGTCAGCCCAATGCTCAGATGGGGGCCTGATACTTTTGGGCCATGAAAAGTGCACCTGGAACTGGATTTAGTCCTTTTGAACATCTGCATGTCTGCATCATGTTACCTGTTCAGCCTTCTCTCGGTGCAGCATTTCTCGGAGCTCCCTTCAGCATTAGGGTTTTCTGCAAAGGTGCTCCTTCTGATAAAGTTTGAGATATTTCTTTTTCTTCAGCCTCGCATTTATAATGCACAGAGGAGTGTTTTGATGGGAAGTATCAATACCATATTGAATGATTCTATGGCCTGGATTTGAAAAGCCTGGGTACCAGTAATCAGTTTTGTTTCTTTGGATTTTATTGATAGTGAATTAACAGATGGATATTTCTTTCCTGATATCTGATATGTGACTGTGTGAAAATGGTATCAAGTCAATATAATAGCAGGGAACTGACTCTTTAATAAGGTAAAAGAAAATTTAACATCTGAATTCATTAAGTGATAAACTAATAATGAGTTATCAGCAAGCAAGGTAAATGCTAATATTTCTTTAGAAGTGACAAATAGTAAAGAATATGTCTCTGCCACTTCAGAAAGACAATAGTTTGGGTTATTTTGAAATGGATGTTTCGGTTCACATGTCTTTTATCTACATGCTTATGCATTTGTATAGTTCTATTCTTTGAGATTCAAGCTGCCTTTAGATGTTGAGGGGAGGAGAGACAAGCATTTTCAGCATTGGAATCATCCTAACTGGTAATATGAGCAAAGTACAATGCTTTCTGAAGAATAGGTACCAGTTTCTAAGCTAATCTTGCTGCTGTAGATACAGTTTTGAACTGCAGAGCTGCTTGTGAATGTGGTACTACTGCAAAGTTCTGCCAGTGTAATTAATATCAGAATTTGGCTCGGGTTCTGCAAAGACTTTGTGGCCATGTTTTGCATGAAAAATGTGTATGTGGTGGTTGTGGTTTTATTCTGATGTGGCTGAGATCAGCAACTGCTTACAGAATCAAAAAGCCATAATTGCATTGTGAGCATTAAGATGTAATGCACACAGCTTCTTATGCATCCTCCATACCAGGGCAACCTTATCTTGCATATCAGTTACCAGTTCATAACAGAGCAGATGTGTTATTGCATGTTTCTGTGCTTTTCCTTGCTGCTGAACAAGGCTGTTTCCTTCCCTCCAGTTCCAAATAAAAATGCTTTAGAAAAAAAAAAAGAATCCCATTCTCTTACCCACATTGTAACATCCAATAATGTTGAGTGTTCTGAGGTTTGAAGATGAAAGAAACAGGCTGTAAGTTATGGAGTTGGAGGACAATATAAACAAAGTGACCTTTGGTATCATGCTTGCCATTTTCTGATGAATAAATTGAGATCATGTTTAACATTCAGATAATATTCCTGGCAGAGCAAAACATTGCCACATTAAATGTTCAGATCAGAAATGTTCAATGCAGACTAAATTAAGCTGGATCTTAGGACAGCAAGCCTAAAATGAGTAACATGTGGCAATATTTGATTTAACAAAGAAATGTTTCTTTTTGCTTTTTCCCTTTTTTTAATTTTTTTTTTTTAATACTGCAAGTTTAAAAGTATAAAGATACACATGCCACAATGCAGTGCCAGGAACGTTAACTGCTTTTGATCTCCCTCCTCAGATATTAACGTCTCCCCCTGAACACCCCCCTCGTTTGGCGTCTTAAGAGTTTTCATACCAATAAAGATGCAGAGAACAGCAGTCTTTGCTTCTGTTTCTTCAGCTTGTTTTCTTAGTGTTGCATGATCTATGCCCTGGAGAGGTCAATTTTAATCAGCCCCCAGGCACTGCTTAATATTTAGGGCCAAATTGTCAAAGAAGGCCTCTGCTGGATTTTGATTAGTGAGCATACGATCGTTTCTTGCACTGTTGAGCCTCCCAAACACATGTATGTTTTTGCCTGCCAAAATCCAGTCCTAAACTCTTTGAAGTGAAGATGTGGTCGTCCATGCTACTGACATGTGCGTTCTTTGTTTGCAAATTGGATAGTTGCACATCTGTCTCTATCCGCCATTGATTACTGTTGTACAGCTGCACCTGTATTTGATTGTGGGAATGAAAGGGTTGGAACTGGAATTTATTTTTGGAAATGCAGTGCCAGCTTTCTGTGAGATCAGTGTGATTCTCAGTCATTCCTGCTTTGCTGTTTTTGCAGTTTGATCTCTGTAGAAATCTTTGGTCTGCAGGTATTGAGAGTAAAATGTAACTATATTGCTAGCATTTTAATAAAAGGTTTCTTGGCTGCATGAGAGCATTGAGTCCTGAGGGAAGATATATAAATCTAGTCATCCTTGAAAAAGACCATTAGTCATTCTGGCTTAAGCAGTGTTTAAGGGAGCAGGAACTTTATGCACAAGCCCCTTTAGATGGCTGCGATGATTTTTCAGAATTACAATTCCAGTAAGAATGCCAAGCATAAGCATAGAATAATGCCTTTTGCAAGCCACAAATGTTGGTGCTAACAGAGAACTGTGTTCAAAATAGCAGTGATTTACATAAGTATTTCAGAGCAGAAATACCCAGTATTTTGGTGCCACTTAGATATATACTTCACTGAGATGAGGGAAGTGCTAAAACATATCCCAGTTATTACTTATGCATATGGTTATATTCTGAAATATTGAAAATATTTCAAGATCAGGACTCTATGTCTCTGTTATAGAAAGAAATTGGTGCCTACCTGAAGGAGTATTTCAGTCAAATGTATAGGTTGGAGAAGCACAGTCAAAGCTGTCCAAACATGCCTCAAAACTGAAGTCTGCCTTACCCAGACTCTGTCAAACCTGCACCATTGTGACCAGCTCAGATGTAGGCTGATTTTTATGTGGTTGGAAAATCAATCTAGTATTAATTCTCTATGCACAGTTCTCAGAAAACCCGCTTAGGACATACATTAGCATCCAGGACATCCCTGATGGTAAAAAATACTATTTTAGGTGTGGGCTTTTCAGTGGGAGCAGCAGAACTCCTTTCCTCACAGACATTTCCTCTGCTTGCAGTGTGCACTGTGGGTTGCAGCCCTGCCCCACGTGCCAGGAGCAGCACTTGGAACAGAGCCTTTGGCTTCAGTGTGAGTGGAGAAAGGCCTGTGATGATTTAAAAAATGGGCAGGTTGGAAGGGAGCAATCAACTAATAAAAGTTCATAACCATGCAATTATGGCATAGTGACTCTGCAAGCTGAAATTCATTGGCTGTTTAAGGCTCTCCAAATCACATATCAACCTCTAAGAATTTCTGCATTTATTTTTAATTTACTTCAATCTTACCAAAAGTTCAGCTTTTGGCATGTCCAACCATACAGCATAAAACTTCAAAGAGCACACATCCAGGAACTTCACTGAGTTGCATGACTTCCTCTATTTGTGTTTGTGTATATGTATACAGATTCACTCCTGCCTTGTAGGTTGTACATTTTAACTTTCTGAATTCATGATTTTGAAAAACAGTGGGTTTGCATGTAAGAATCTATAAATTAACTATCATGAGGAAAAGAAAGGCGTAGTCATGAACATAATAGCTACAAACTGATCTCACTGCCCCAGCTCATTCTGGACACTCTCAAGGACTGAAAATAATATGTAAAGAATTGTTGGTTTGAGGAAGCAGCATCCCCAATCCACCCCTAGCCTAACATTAACTTTGTAAAATGAATTTGAAAATCATGTATTCTGGTTAGCAATAGAAAGGAATTTAGGAATGGAGAGAAAAAGAACAAGAGCAGGAAAAGGCATTCATCATGATTACTTTTCTTCTTTATCTTTCTGTCTTGTATGAGAGGCTTCAAACTGTTGCACTGCATGCTGCATTTTTAAAAACTTTCTCAAACTATACAGAGATCTTGAATTATTTTCAGGCTCACGGAAACTATTGAGATCTTGAGAGGACAGTTTGTTCTAAAAACCAGAAAGTGAAACAGAGAAGGTCTTCAGAATACCTTATTGACCTTTGTTTGGGATAATAATTTTTTTGTCTGTTTTTAGTGCTGCTTATCCTTTGCAACACCCTGCTCTGTGTCTGAGCAGTAGCAGGAGAATCAAAGGAAGCAGCTAATAGGTGCTGGCTTACGCAGCTTCATCGGGGCCCCATGCTGTTCCAACTGTGCCTGACTGATGGAATACCAGCAAGTGGGGGAGTACCTGTCATTTGGCTTTACTGTTACACTCACATTTGTAGAAAGAGAATAGAAAGGCTGAAATATTTCTGTCATGTTGTTGATGTTCAGTACCAAAACACAGCGCAGCCACAACAAAACCATACTGGTAATGAATAATGCCTACTGTGCAACAGAAGGAAATTGTGTTTATTTTATAGGTCTTAAAGTTATTCTGTCTACTTGGTATGAGACACCCCCAAATTCTCAGTAATTTCTTTTTATTGTCATTTGTGCCAACTCTCAAGTTCAGGCTTTGGTACTAAGGCAAGCAGGCAGCATTCTTTCACTCGGGCCTTTGGGATATGTACTGTGGAAAACAGTTCTTCTGATAGAGAAGGTAATGAAAAGTCTCCCAACATTGAAACAAAAATGTGTTACTAGAAACAATGACAGCTTGTCAGAGTGAAAAGCAGGGTAACTTTCAGAGATGTGAAAGAGCAAATGCCATGTGAATTGAAATATGTATGACTTGACTTAGTGCTGGAAATATAGCTGGTGACTTGTTTTCTTGTTTTGCTGCTTTGTTCAGCATTGTAAAGCTGAGTCTGGATAGCCATGGGGATTTTGTAAGAAATTTAAGCAAATGCATGTATTGACTGAAAGATGACCATAGATTAGATTCTGTCACAAAGCCCTTTCCTAAAGCCAGAAGTTCTGACCCTGGAGAACAGTTCAAAATTTCACTAGAGCAGGATGGATTCCATCAACTCCGAAACTTCGGCATAGAAATTTACAATTATAGGTTTTAGGCTGGAAAAAGGCAGCCTTTAAGCCACCATTTTTTAATGTGTAAAGCTCATAGGGCAAGAATCTGCCTTTGTCTAGTGATCGAGCTGGCTTTGAGCGAGGCCTGAAGCTCTCAAGCCTTTCCAAGCCACTTTTCCGAAAGTCCTGGTGATAAAAGAAAAACATAAATCCTTGTCAGATATTATCTCAAACATCTCAGTTTCCCTCTGGCAGGTTTTCTGATATGAAAACCCTTACACGTGGTCACTGTGGGAATAAGGATTAACTCTTAGAATTTGCCAGCCTGGGCTTAGTACCTTGCAAGCTTGGTGCAGTGACAGGAAAGGAAGATATTCCTAGGTATGTTTTCAAAACCATGATGGGTCATGAGCTCTTCTCCCACCCTTGCTCTGTTCATCTCCAGGAGAGCTTATAAGGGACCCCAAAGCCAGATCCCTGATTACATCTATTCTTCATGAGCAATAGAATGGTGTCTTTGCTGGCTAGTCTGGCATCCTTCACCACTACTTCCACTGCAACTGTACATCCTGGAGGAGAGAGAGAGACTGAGATACCTGCTAGGAATAGAAAACTCCACTAACATGCTCAGTAGCTCCTAACCTTTTTAAGATCATCTTATGATTTCATATGTTAAAGAGGAAACTGTAATATCAGGATAGGCACTTGGTGGCTTAATGATTATTTTGGAAAGATGTGTTCAAACAGAACAATGAACTTCATTGTTAATATCAAAGGGTTTCAGGTGTTATAACAGTTTGTCAGGCTTTGAAGGGTGCTTTTTCAGCAATGGTAACAATAAATAAAAAACTGTGGGTGGGGCAAATTCTTTCTTTCTCTGAAACTTCCCATCGGTCTTGTCCTGATGTGCTCTCATCATCCTTTTGCAGAACAGGGTAAAAACCAACAGAAATGAATGCATTTTTTGTCTCTTATCACATGGTCCAGGACAAACATGGACCTGAAGGCCCTGCCATCTTACACCTCCCTCTGTCTAGTGCCCTTCTTCAGCTGATGATGGCTCTGACTCCACCTTTCCTTTCCATCTTCTGTTGAGAGCAGCCATCTCCATGCTGAAGCCATTGAAATGGATGGAGCTTGACATCGCAGCTCTCCTAGATGCTGGTGTTTGGGAAGGGTGTTTTTCCATTTTCCACCAAGTCCTGCAGTAGTTGGTATTCTCAGATCAGCACTGAAGTTCTGTACCAGGTGTCCTGCCAAGTCCAAAGACATTGTAGTAAAGCTGTCAAAATGTACAGTAAATTTGGACTCTTTACAAGCAGAATTTGAGACCTGTCATCACACCAAAACCTTTGGTTCTTTAAGTCACATTCTATAATGTACAGCTCAATGAACAACATATTAATGTTCTGTTTTCTAAATGTTGTTTTGACATTTAAATGTTCAAAACCATCTTGAGTTAATTAAATGTAGAAGCTTCTAAGTGAATTGATTGTGCTGACAACTCATCATCTAATTACCCATAATTAGGAGTAAAACAACATTAGCTAATAGAAATAATAAATAATTGTGATGGGGAAGAATATTCAAATATGCTGTCCAGCAGCATGGCAATTTTTCTCCCAAGCAGAATTCATACATGAAAGCACTGAATATAGTTGTATTTAATCACACACTGTACAGGCATAGGCATTATTCACTGAATGGTTTAGCTTAATAAGAGCTAGTCTGAAAATAGAAGATACTAAATGGTGTTTTAGGCTGATGAATTCCAGAAGCTGGGGCGTGCTTGTTAGAACAAAATAATAAAGACAAAATAGATCAACAAAGGGTTTGAAGAGACAGAAAGATATTTTTGCATCCTCTACCAATCTTGTCAACAACATTAAAAGAGGGGGAAAAAAATCAAAGTAACTAAGAAGTCAATTTGGTTTGTTTTTTATCAATATTCTTTGCCAGTTGCTAGCTGGCAGATTTTAAATGTGGAGATAGCAAGTGTGGACAAGTTGAAATAGGTCCCTTACCTTCAGGACACTTGAGAAGACACTGTTTTCAGTCATTTTGCCTGAATGTTTATCATCAGAAGTTGTTTTATTTACTTATGGAATTGTTAAATGAAAAACATCTGTTTCTTGATGACCTAGAAAATATTGCAGTGGAAACCAAGTTTTCTTTTTGTGTTTAAAGCTAGGAAAAACTTTGAATTTCTGTGCTTTCTTCAGATCTGTAGTTAGCCAAGTGTTTGTCTTACCTCAGTCTAATGAGGTGTAGACTCTTTGCAGGAATGAGTTCCTCACCACAGGCATCACTAGTTGTTGCCAGTCTTTTTATTTGCAATATTCAATCTGTTTCAAATAAATTAATTGTTTTCTATATCTTAGGTGAGGTGGAACCAATCCTTCTAATTACATATGTAATTTTTTTCATGTGTATATTACTTAGTGTTCTTTGGACTAATAAAAATATAAACAAGTAATGGGTTATCAAGCAGGTACAGTCAGTTATAGGTTTTCTTTACAATGTGTGCTTAATTAGCATGTATTTACCATAATTACTTGCACAAAGAGAATTAGGAATATAAATACAAATGAAAAAGAGCTACTTTAGTTCTAGCTAATGCCCAGTTTGGAATACATGTAGAAAACCTGTGAGATTTGTTCAGGAAGATACACAGACAGTAGTGACAGCAATATAGGCATGAACACAAGGAAATGGGAATGTGAAGGTGTGTATGAGAGGTGCACATCTAACAGGCCTCCTGAGAAACAGACACAAAGGAACCAGAGGGAAATACATGGTAAAGCAAAAGAAGAAAGCAAAATAGACATGTAATCCTTTTTATTAAAAAAGAAATTATTTTAACAAGGCATCTAAATTCATGGTCACCTTTGTTGTATTTCCATAATTATTCCAATATTTTTGTTTTTACAACAAGGAGAGAATTATTGTCATAAAGTATTCCAGTTGTAAGATTTGAAGACAGCCTTTCATAATTATGCTTCTATTGCCTTTACAACTCCTTATTTTCTAAGATCAATTTTTACTTCAAAAAGTGATCCATAGATACTACCATGAATATTTATATTTAGAGAATGAAGCAGAAGCATTTGTAAATCCTTACCCTCTTAATTAATGCCAGTCTTCAAGCTTGTGTTTCCCAATGATTGATAATAAAAAGGTTTCAGTGTGGCATGGTATCCTTTGCAGCATGAATCATACAAGACCATAAAATTGTTAGCTACATCATTATGGCTGAGTGTATTGTACTAAACGAGCACATAGCAGAAAATGAAATGAATGTTTTATGTGTTCTCTCAGCTAGATTCAGGTAGTGTGCAAAACGTACCTTCTAAACAAATCACATCCCTAAATGTGTTTTTTAAAGTTTGCATAATTAATTTGAATTCTTTTACTTTTTACTGATTGAAGACAATGAATTTAATTCCATATGTCTTTATTTTATGTGCTGACTGCGTGAGAACTTGATTTGGCAGTCACATTAATAGAGATGTGCCTGCTTTCTAGATTTCAGTAGCATTATTTACACATATAAGGGTCTATGTAGGGGAGTGAGGAGTGATTTTGAAGGTTTATTGGTGTTGTTTTATTTTGGTTTGTTTGGTTGTTTTTTGGTTTTTTTTTGTAGCAGGGGAAGGAAGGAGTGGCTGGATCCAGAAGCCTCTGGTTACAAAAGCTGCAGTAATATCTTACAGCACTGGTAATTTCATGGTTTCATGCCCATGTACTTCTTTAGTGTAGATCTCTTGGTCAGATGCCTTGCATGATGCTTTATTGTTTTTTCTCTCTGAATGATGAGATCCTATTGCAGCATGGGAAGTGTAGTCCAGGTAGAAAATTAAATTTACAACATAAGAACATACAGAGTGCAGGTAATCCATGACATTTTCCAAGAAATGTATCAGTGCCACAGCACCAGGGACAGTGTCAGTACCTTCTGGAGCTCTTTCCTTGGAGTCTGATCTTACACTTGGGATCTTTACAACACAAGCAGGAGTACTCTTACTGAGAAAAATGAAAAATCAGAGAATTACTGAGAATCTTTTTAGCTACTATTAGTGGCAATCAGGTAAAATTCACAGTGCACACATGTTTTTTATAAATATATTCTTGCTGAGACATAGATCTGCTGATCTCACATGGCTCTTGCATTGTATGCTTGTTTCTCCTCCTCTACATTTTCTTTAACGTTCATATAAGATCTTTGGCCCCAAGAAGCTGAGAATTGGACTCATGACTTTTTCTCCTAAGACGAATATTTTTCTCTTTGTTTTAGAACTGATGATGGCCTTTTAAAGGGTTTTTCTAGTCCTTGCAGCATCAGAGAGAGAGAGATCCAGGTCAGCAGAGCTGAGACTTCTTGGCTTTGTCTGCTGTGTTGTCACCTCTGTCCTCAAAGTTCCAGCCCACAAAACTTTAAATCTTTGGATCCTTGGGGGACTGAAGGGTCTCAAGGCACTAAACTGGAATCCTAGATACAGAATGAGATGCATCCACCTAAATAATGTAACTCACTACAAAGCCAATAATCTTCCCTTGGAATCAATTTCATGCTGTGTATGCAAAGGTAAAAATATTTTTGGTGTAACAATTCAGTATCATTCTCTACCAGCTGTCAGTCCCCTGTTTATTTTGAGTCACAACACACCCTGATGGAAAATATTCCATTTTATTAAGGCTAAAACAAGTAAAAATCCTCTATCCTTTCTGCATAGTTATGAAGTATTGTGTGGGGAAAAAATAAAAAAAACCCCACAGGAATCTGAACATATGGAAAAGGGGCAACAGTGTCTCAAGTAAAATCAGAAAATCAGTTTACCTTATCTACTCCATTTGGGCCGTAGTCAAAATGGGTGCACTGTCAAATACCACTAAAATAGTCCCTCTGAGCATATGGAAACAGGTGTTACAAAAATCCCTCGAATCACTCACTTGACCTGTTAATTAAGTTTCATTGTTTACCTATGGGAAATTCTGGGGTTTACTCAGTACTGAGAGTACCCACAGGTTTGGATCCCTCCCTTCCAAATTACCATGTCTTAAACCGTCCTTAATCTTGAAAGGATTGATGAAGAACGAATTGGCAAATTATATTGGAGATTTTATTTTTTGCAGTGTAATCTCATCTGCTATAGCAGAATCCTCTGGATAGAAATTGTTAACTTTCTGGTACTGTAAATGGTTTTTAATAACAGCTTGCATATTATTGTTCCTACTTTTCATTTGGTAGCCAGCAATTTATAGTTAGTACATTAGCAAGAACTGTACAATATTAATTCTCTTGTATTTGTCTTGAATTTGCAAGGAGCAGATTAGTACAGAAAGACAGCTTGTCCCTTTAAAACAGAGAGAGAATTTAATTACCATATCATTTTCTTTCTTCCCTGAGTTTTGTTTTGGCAAACAGAGAAGCAGAGGAGACAGTGAGCTGTTGGGGTTTTGTGAGGGAAGGCAATCTGCAGATTAATACAGGCTTTATGAAAATAGAGGTGCAGCTAGGCTGGTGCAGTCCTGCTGTAAACAGAGGTAGGAGATTGTTTTGAGTATTTTTGCCTGAGCCACCTAATTAATTCTTGACAAGGCTGCTGAATTGTTTGTTGAATTAAAACAAAGAAACTCCCAAAGGAGAAGACGACTAGAAAAACTGTCAGGAAGAAGCACAAACTTTGGATGCACAAGGTTGCCTAAAGAGAGATTTATATACTGAAGAACTTGTCTATTTTTCCAACTATATTAGTCCAATATAATATTTCACATATGTCCTTACACTTTGCTTTGTTTGGCCTTGAACCACTGCAGATGAGGTAGCAGTAGTGATGAAAAACTCCAAGTATTCATTATTCATAATTTCATGAGAGCATTTCAGAATGGAGGAATTCCCCCTGCAGGATCCTTGGGAGACTGGAGTGCCACAGCTATTGTGGGTGCTGTGGTAGCAGGGTGGGAATCTCAACAGGTTGGGGACAAACTGCTGGGTACTGGCTCACTTTCTGCTTGTCCCTGGCAGCAAAAGGGAAACCATTTTTTATAGTGGGGAGAGGGAGGCATAAAAAAAGAAGGGATATTAAACTAGGCTCTAGGTGGGGGGGAAATAAGAAAAATCATAAATCTTTTCACCAGAAGCACTATAAGAATTGCCAGCAAGGTTTTGGGAGCACTGTGTAGGCAGCCATGATATTAGTTGATTTTGCTTCTGGGCTGGAGGAGAGGAAAATGAGAAGATTTTCCCAGGGCAGCTGACAGGGAGATGCTGAGCTGGTTGCTCTGCAGAGCTGTTCAGCTTTTCTCAGTTTTACACCTGAAGTGGACAGCAGATTTTCATCTTCACCAGGCTGAAAATGAGAATGGGGGAAATGGATGAAGTTACTGTCAGCCCCTCGCGTGTCTAACGTCCAGGCAAAGTAATCAGGTCACACAGCCCTGTGTAAGAATTGCCATACCTGGTCAGACAGGAGATTTGTCTCCCCAGTATCTGTCTCTGAGAGTGGCCTGTTATGAATATCATGGGGGGCAGGATAAGAACAGATCAATCCTACAGCAATGTCTCCTTGGCATGCTCATTGTCATAGATGAGTTTGTTTCATGAGTTTCTTAAGCCGTTCCCAATTGAATAGCCCTGGGTGCACCGTTTTCTTTTTCCAAAGCACTCATTTTTTTACAATTTGAAGCAGTGGACACCATTAGCATCCATACCAGTCCATCCTGTCACAGGCAGGTGTCACTGAACCAGCCTTTGCATAAAAGGTGGAAGGGGCTGCACACCTGCAAATTCTGTGAGGTGTGTCCCTGGCTCATGGGCTGGGAGGAGCCACAGATGCTCAGTCCCTGCTCTGTCTGGCCTCTGCCTCTTCATTTACTCCCCATGACAAGCACACTGCCCAGAAAGAAACTGATAGTTGTCTGTTACAGAAGTCAAATTAAAACCTTTCTGGGTAGAAAGTGGATCTTTTACTGTAGAAAATGTAGAGATCTAAGAAAAGGGCAATTTTGCTTCTAAATGTTGCTTCTGTTTCAGATTGACTATTCTTCAGCCTATAAACTCATTTGTCACAAGTCCTTTGGAAATCAGTGGGGAAAATCCACTGTGTACGTTCCTCTCAAGAGAGTGTGAATTTCAGTATAGTACCCTCTGGAGCTGTTATTGTTATACCACTGCACAACACAGGAATTCAGTGGGCATGTGAACAATTTCTAATTTATTTTTTTTTCAGTAAAATATCATAAGATTGTCCTGTGGGTAATAATGCACAAATTAAACTAACTTTGAATTTGGCAAATTTATAGGCACTTCCTTTTTCCTTATTATGGTTCTTGAATGTATTTTCTTTTACCTTGCACAGGCTTAATGCTTAAAGAGTAGGGAGACTTTCTTCTGGCAGTCATGCAGAGGTGCCTTTCATGAAGTGATTGATTCACCTTCTATTGGGGACAGTCTCAGAGAAACAAATTGAATTAGGAAGAGGGGAGATTCTAGTTTACAGAAAATAGGACTGAGATTTAAAAATTAAGGAATTTATTCCCTTGCTAATACATGAACAGAACTCCCATCAACAGCAATGGAAAGTGTGTGAGTAAAGAAAGAAAATTAGAGGGGTAAACAGGGCTGTAGCAATATTGTTTTCAATGTGTTTCCATAGGATTCAGAGTATTCTACAGACAGCTGTTCAACCCTCAAAGTATGTTTACTAACATGCATATGAATTTACAGCAATTTAGTATGCATATGAAATTACAGCAATCCTTCCTTCCTTCCTTCCTTCCTTCCTTCCTTCCTTCCTTCCTTCCTTCCTTCCTTCCTTCCTTCCTTCCTTCCTTCCTTCCTTCCCTTCCCTTCCCTTCCCTTCCCTTCCCTTCCCTTCCCTTCCCTTCCCTTCCCTTCCCTTCCCTTCCCTTCCCTTCCCTTCCCTTCCCTTCCCTTCCCTTCCCTTCCCTTCCCTTCCCTTCCCTTCCCTTCCCTTCCCTTCCCTTCCCTTCCCTTCCCTTCCCTTCCCTTCCCTTCCCTTCCCTTCCCTTCCCTTCCCTTCCCTTCCCTTCCCTTCCCTTCCCTTCCCTTCCCTTCCCTTCCCTTCCCTTCCCTTCCCTTCCCTTCCCTTCCCTTCCCTTCCCTTCCCTTCCCTTCCCTTCCCTTCCCTTCCCTTCCCTTCCCTTCCCTTCCCTTCCCTTCCCTTCCCTTCCCTTCCCTTCCCTTCCCTTCCCTTCCCTTCCCTTCCCTTCCCTTCCCTCTCTTTGAAATGCACTCCTAGCACCAAATAACACCAAGTCTCATTATATTGGATGATGATCCTTGAGACTGGATCTTGGAGTGATGTGAATGTGACAATTGCAATTTATTTTTCTCTTTTTAAAAGAAAGGCAGGAGGAAAGGAGTGAAATTAAATGGCAGTTTCTAACTATCCTGACTCCAGTGAAGACTCAACATAGGAGGGCAAAAACATATTCCCCTTAAGATAACTCTTCTAATTTAAGTGTTCAGATTTTTTCTCAGTAGTAATATAAAAGCAGAGAGAAAGTTTCCTACTTTTTTTTCTTCCCTCTGGGCAATGAGGGGTTCTAATTACACTAAAACCCCCTAGTATTGACTTTATAACAGCTTCCCCCTGCCTACATGCCTGCTGTATATAGCAGGATGAAACATCTCAGATCATTACAATGGGAATAAGCTGTTCTTTGAAGGAGCATCGAAGAATTTCCAACTTTGACCAGCATGGAAGTTTTCTGAGAATGACTGCATTTTGCCCATGTTAATTTCTGCTGCTCTTTTCTGTATTGCCAGCAGAGTGAATACTATTACAGTACTTTCTTAACAGGAACACTCTGTGCCAAAGGTTTTAAAGTGTTTTATTTTAATGTCACAGATGATTAAATGCTTTAGTGTGACTGACAAGCTTTAGTAAATTCGTACAAATTAGATATACTAGCTCTTAGTAAAATAGATTTTCTAAACCTGTTTTGTGTGAGAGGAGAAGTAGCAGCTAATGATAGTAAAATACATTAAGATGCTGGCAAATTAAAAAAGCCACTTGCAGCTTAGTGGTAGTGATATGACAGCTCCGTGTAAGGGTGAGGTTGGAGACAACCAATACAACAGAAACACCCACAGGGATTGCTGTAATATCATCTTTATTGTTGAGCAAGCTGAGCTGATGTTTCCTCAGGATTACAATAACTCCAGCTTCCTGGTAGGAGTAAGGCCACTGCTCCCGTCCCCTCTTGTCACTTTTGAGGTTGCTGGTACCACTAAAGACAGCAACTTGTGTGCCGGCTGGTGTAAAACTGTAAGTGGGCCATAGTAAAATATCCCAATTCTTTTTGGTGTACAACTCAGGTGAACGTGTAAGTACCCAAGAAAATCCAAGAAAATCCAAGAAGGAAAGGTCTGTCAGAGATCCAAATGAAACAGCTCTGGTATGATTCCTTGCGAGAGGGGAGAATGGGAAAAAGACACCAGAGGATCCCTGCACTACTGGCAGAAGCTGAGCACACGCTCAAGGTACTGTGGTAGTAGGTGTTTTGTAGCCAATGAGACTGGATTTGCATGCTCTGCCTGGTGACACAGGAGATACAGTTGGCTTCAGGTCTTCTGAGCTCCTACATGAGCATTTTCAGGAAGCATTTCTGAAAATCATCATCTTTCAACTGAAGCCAACATAAAGGAAGCCCAAACATAAAATGTTGTGATTTTCTACAGAAAAAAAGAGATGGTACAGGTGACCTGCTGCTGTGGCGCTGAGTTTGTTCCATGTGATTGTAGTCGAACAATGTGTTTAGAATCTCTTGGTGCTAAGGCACACAGAGCCATTGCCTGAATCCCCCTGGGTTGCAGAGGCAGCCATGCCTGGTGTCTCATTCTGGTGCTGGGTCATGCTGTTCAAAAGGAGGAAAGGGGATGTGTATCTCAACAGCCTCTGTGTTTTTAACGACATGCTGTGGCTGCTGTGTTTGTCAAGAGCTGAATCTTACAGCTGGGTAACCTGGACGTAACCTGGTGGAGGTTGGGGGAGATAGACCAACAAGATACCAGAGTTTAACAGATTTTCTTTTTTTTTTTTCCCCAAGAAAAGTGGTGTATCAGTCATGTCTGTTTGGTACCTCTGTTTCCCATCCTTTTTTGTGAAAGGTGAAATGGAAGCTCCTTGCAGAGGAAACCTTTTATTAAGTGTTTGTGCTGTGTCCAGTCTGAACAGCAATGTCACCTGTAGCCACAATTGCTATACCAATAAAAATATATGGGGGATACCTTTCCAACTTGAGCATTGATAATAATGATATCATTTTGTGGTTTTACATCATTATGGTGTTAGTAATTTATATTTGATTTTAAAGATAAACATTTTTCTTTAAAAGAATACATTTTTAAAAGGCTTTGTAAAGTTAACAGAGTCTCTGAATGTTCCTTCAGGATGAAAGGTAACAGAATGCATTTTATTATTATATTATGGTCTAATAAAAAGAACAAAAGATTCTTAAGAAAAAAGTGTTATTAACAGCATTGCCTTTTTGATCTATGGAAAGATAAGTGTCCTCTAGTGGAGGTAGTACCCTCCTCTTCTTGTCTTATAAACCTTTGTTCTCTTCTGATGCATATTAAGCACCAGATGAAAAATTCTGTTTGTCTGTGGTCTAACAATGAAATACCTTGTAGGAAGTGAAAAGGTCAAGCTTCCCCTGTCAGTGATTTATTATAAACAGTGCCGCCTCCTTTTATTTCCTGATACTTTGCATTTGGATTAGTGATGATACATCACCAGCTGCTAGATAAAATATGAAGTTGGGAAACTATGGTCAAACATTTCTGCTGAGGAATGACCCTGTAATCAGCTCCCAGCACACACAGGTCTCGCTTGATTTATCAACCCAAACCTGGGATTCTAGAGGGGGATGAATTAGTTTAAAGATATCTAAGGGATAATAGCTAAAGCCAAAAGTGCTGTAGGAAAACCGTTTGTCACTGGCCTGCCCTGCCCTCCTTAATTGCAGAAAAATTGAGACTGGATATGTTAGGCACCTGATATAAATCATTGGTCAAGTAACCAGCCATGTATCAAGTGGGGGAGTTGCAGGCCTTTTTCTTTTGCTCCTTGCAGGCGGGACACTTGCAGTTCAGGCACCAGGAGGATGTTGGTTCAGTGAGGTTTCATGCATATCTGCCTGTGTACTAAATTCACCTTGGCCATCTATATGGTGTTATGTATTTTGTTGTTCATTCCTGTTTCTTTCCAGTGTGCTATTTTAAATGTTGTGTTCTATACTTTTGCATTTGGAGACCATTTGTCCCAGTTTTTTTAGCTCAGGGTGTGACAAAAAGGAATGTGCAATTGCCCAACACATGTTGTAAATAAACCCTAATTGCAGAACATACTTGAAAGTTTAGTACTCATGTAAGCTGTATTAAAAATATAAGTAAATATCTGTACTCTGCATTCATAGTCCTCTCATTTTCCAGTTGTTGTTTAAGCACATTTACCTTCTCAATATATGCATGTTTTTAACCTTACCAACTTTGCACACAGTGTAGGTAAAGCTTAATGATATTTGATTTCAAACATCATGTCAGCGGTCGGTGAAGTTGAGCACATCCATGTACATAAATTCACACAACTGTGGAACCTTCTACTGTGAGCATCTTGCCTTCCAGTGTGCATCAGGGAACAATTAGAAATTAATTCAGTCCATTAAATCTCTTCATTTGAAACAAAGCTGTGAGGGAATAATAACACATTTTTCCCTCCCTTAAAATAAGTATAGTTATGAATTTTTTCAGAGCTGTTGTCCAAAGCATGGATAATGATATGTCCCCTATGCCAATATTTATTCTTGTTCCACATAGCTGTGCTTGTGATTCATTTTTTTTAATATAATGTAACTTTGCTAAAAATTAATTTTGCAGACTAAGTCAAAATCCAGTAGATTGTTTCTCTCTTTTCTTATTTGTCACTTGGAAAACATAGCAGTGAGCACGGTGCAAAATCCATTGTAGTACCGTAAATGAATCTATGTACTTTGAATTCCCTCAAATGAGCAGGTAGGAGAGCATGCATGTGTGGAAAAGGTGTGGGATGGGATTGGACCTTTGCAGGTCACAGCCCCTTCTTTTGGGCTCAGTCAATGCTTAACATTTACTTATATGCCCTTGGCTAGAAACTCTAAAAATATTAAGGGCATCAGAAGCTTAATTTCTACCCTCTTCTAATGAGACTGAGACACTTAACTGCCTTATACTGCTGTTGTTTTTTCTGGTTTTAAATTTCAACATTACACTGAAAAATTGGATGTGCTTAAGGACATTGTGATTATGGATCAAAATGTCTTTAGAATTGGGCTTTAGTGAATAAAACGTTAAAATATTACTTGCTCAATATAAGTGCGATTTTTCAAGGCTAAGTTATATTAACAGAATTTATTATTAAATTGTGTTGTAATTCTTTTAAGCTAATGCATGAAAATGACCTCAAAATCAGATCAAATCTAGTTAGGAAGGTGATTATCTAAGTCCCTAAATGTCTTTCATTCAGAATCTTCAAAAGAAAGAACAGGATTTTATTCAATCTAGAGAGCAAAAGCATCAAAATTTAACCACAAAGACAAACAATTTAAGAAACAAGGGAGGAAAAATCAACAAACATTTGTCCATGTTAAGTGAATTTCACCCACCATTATTAGCATATGTTTTATGCTGTATTGAGCACTTAGTTCCCTGCATGAAGGTGAAGCACTACTGCAAATTGCTACACTGGGAGGAGACTCTTTTAAGATTGAATCATAGGGGCAGTGTGAAATTTTTGGTTGAAAATGCTTGTCAGCATGCTGTAAGGGATAATGGAATTTGATTTCACAAAGCATATTTCATACTCAAGGTGTCCCAAACCACTCTACAGATGAATGAGTTAAATGCTGGAGAAGCAGTGACTGTGTAGGTAAATGTGGCGCCTATTATGTACTTGGCAATAGCTTACACACAGCTGTGGACAATGGAAACAGGTTTTCCCTTTTATTATTGAGGGTCACCCAGGTTAGCCCCTGTTCTTTTTGAAAAGCACTCTGGGATTTCTAATTTCCACCTGGATGATCACCAGAGACAGACAGAAAGGGCCACAGTTTAATGCTTCAGCGAGAGGATGGATGAATGATTGTTGGATGATTAATGGCTGCTCTGTGCTGAACGATGACAGCCTGTTATAATGGAGATAGCTAACGTGTAATTTTGTGCCTGCTGCAGTTTCACAGCCTCAGCATTCCCACAGAGCGGGCACTGCTTGGGGAAAGGCATGGAAATGATGACACAGCCCTGGGTTAGTTTGCCCCTTCTCACCAGACAGCAGGGCTCTGGTGAAGGCACCGAGCTCTGCTCGTGCAGGGCTGCTGGAGAGGTGTGTCAGAGCCTGCCAGGGCAGTGGCTTAAAACTGAGCACAGCACCCACGAGAAATGTTTCAGAGGAGTCAAAGTTATCTTTTATCCAATTTTTTTCTCTCTGCCCATGGGACTTAGAACACGATTTTTCAAAGCCAGGCCTGAGGTTTGCTGATGGCTCTGCAGGCTGAGAGCTGTGGAGCTGTGCAGGGAGTGCAGACACCCAGTCACCACTGGGTGACACTTTGTCACCCTGCTGCATCCTTGAGCAAGGCCCTGAGATGTTGATCATTAGACAATTGTTACTATTTCTGGTTGATTTATTACTACACCATCATTATTATAAAAAAAACATCCCTGAACAAGAACTAGGGTTCACATTTTTTTTGTATGATTTGAATAGTTTCCTTTTTTTTCTTGTGCTTAAAAACTTTTCTATTTGGTTGCTCCACAACATGCTCATAGTGAGGTTCTACCATGCAATTGTTTACAGAAAGATAATCTCATTGTACCCAAAGCTGTTTTTTAAGAACAAAAGTCATAATTTCAAATACATGCACGTTACTTCAAAAAGTCTGCACTCTGGTAGTCAGGGCAGAGAAATAATTTCTGGTGGCTTTGTGACTGTGACTGTGCCACTGACTTTGTGACAATCATTAACACTAGACCTGGGCACTGTTGCATCACCCAGCAGGTCTAATTTGCTCTGGGTTTGGCATGATCACGTTTCTGGTGAATTAGTCAAAGTATATTCACTACACTGGCCTTGTCCCAGCTCTGTGCTTTTCTGGTGACTGCAGAAGACACGCTGTACTTTGTCTGGCACAAACTCTGAGTGGTACAGACAGATGATACCTGATCCAGTGTGTGCTTTTCTAGTACAAAATTATCCCATCAAAAAATTTAGATCCAATTGGAACTGGCAGAGTGAGGCTATACGAGACTGACACTTCATATCATGTGGCTGTAGCAGTTTTTAGCTGGTGCTAGAAGACTTAGTGGCTGCTGTCTTCTATTGATTGGTCATAGTTTTAGAAACCGTTTCTCCATTCTGAAACATTCCAACAAGAAATACTTTCTGAGAACCTAATAGTTATTAAAAAACAAGTTGCTTTTTATATGTGTTGCTTTTTAATGGGAACATTGTTTTCCTTTATTTGCTGTCGATTTTACACACATTTTCAAAGTGGCTCAAAAACATAGGAGGTGGTGGTTTTTTCTCCATAAGAACCCAAGACATCAGCAAGCATGCTGTGGAAAAAATACTTGGATTTTCCTGTGAAATTCATTTCTAGAGTACCTAAATTCCATAAAGCTTTAAATATCTTTTAATACATCTCTTTAATAAAAGGAACTTGCAGCTGCTTGCAGATATTCTATGAGCAAAACAAATATGCAAATCTGATAATTTTGTTATTTGTTACCCTGAGTAAAAGTTTCATTACCATTCGTCATGCAAGTATAAAATACAGAAAACTGAGGGCCAGATTATCAGGAGATGTACTGAAGATATAAAAATAAAACTGTTGCTGTATACTGCTCACAGTTGGTTTATTATAGGAAAATTTGTGTTGAAGATAGCATTGAAAAGTTTTTATCTGTACATACATCTATTTATAATCTGCCAAGCTTAGAAAATCCATTTGTGTGTCTTTTCTAAGTGCCTTTTCAGTGATAGAAGATTCATCTGGATTTTATTTGATTTTTAATTTAAAATCATGGATTGTTCAGCCATATTGATTATTGCTATTTTCAGATGTTAAAACTAGACCACAGCAGAATTGATCCTGCAGTCTTAGTTCATTGAATGTTTAGTGACTTTGGGGAACTAGAAATAAAGGAGAACTTGTCTTATTAGGCTTGATCCTATTGCCATGTATGTGCAGAGCCACAGATAATTAAAATATGGAAGCACTGTTACCAGGCAGAGAATGGGCAAAATTTAAGTCACTTCATGTGAGAGTTTTTAACTTCTGTGAAGAGGTGAAGCTTTCACCATTGTTAAAAGACTAGATCTCAGTGTTGATGGATTGCATGCTTTATTCATGTGTTTTGGTATTTTGCAGTGGTTTACATAATAGATAAGGGCTAAAATTGGGTGGATTTTTTTTTTTAATTGTGCTGTTAACTTGAAAAAATATATTAATGATTTAAGATAATATTCTGCCTTTTTCTACTTTTGTACTTTAAGTATTTTTATTGACTAATAGCACCAGACATACATATGTTCATTTAATTAAAATAATTGTTAAGTGCTTTGTATATTTAATGATATATTTTCAGATCACTACCCTATAATGAAGTCTCTCAGGTTGTCTGTTGAGAAAAATGGAAGTTTGGGACAAGACACAAAGACTACTGCAGGCATTGAGACTGCAGCAATAATGTAGGTCAGTAGAATGGAAATTTGCAATCTGCCTGAAGCTCCAGGGTTAATATCCCAAATGTTCCCAGAACACTGGAAAGCATATCAGATCTTTAACACAGCAGCATACTGCCACCTAACATCACACAAAGCATAAATTCAGTTCATCTTCACCATAGATCCAGTCAGGAATTTTTTGCCATATCTTAGGTTGTCCACCCAAACTACATAAATACATTTTGTGGGGATGACTGGTCAGAGCTGCTTTTACAAGGACTAGAAGCAAGCAGACCCTTTGGATAGATGCAATTCTTCTGAGAGCAAACAAGGTCTAAAGCTGATTAAATTGTCTTAAAATGAGCCTTACATCAACTCACTGCAAGGACCTGCTTCCCTCTCTTGCCATGAGGACCCAAATGCCGGGAAAGGACAGGCATTCCAGCTGGGGTGCCGTTCCTGCCTCCCTGTTACACACAGCAGACTGACTGGTGAGTTAATTTCTTACAAGATTTCAGTCTGAAGGAGGTTTGCTGGTTTAAGTAATTCAGAAAACAGATCTTTGTTGAGAAACCTCATCCTGATGGAAAAGTAACAGGGCCTGTTTGTGGAAGCAGCTTACCCAGCTGAGTATGGGCGAGGAGGAGAGGTGCTGTTAGAGCTGTGACCTGAGGAAGCCTTAAGGGACATGAAAAAGGATGAGTGGAAGAATTCCTGTGCTTTAGCCTTCCATGACTGGAAATGTCTCTTGGGGTTCCTTGCACTGTAGCTAAGGGGAGGAGAAGGTTTAGGTCCAAGTGGGCATCACACAGAAAGACCCTAAGGACATGTGCTGGGAAAGTGAGGGCTTTGCAGGCACCAACACCTCTTCCTTCACCTGTTTAGAGGTTGTTTGACAATCTCCCATCTGTGTATTGACATGTCTTGACCCTGTTTACTTGTAGGATCTGCTGGGATCACAGAACTAATGTGACAGCCTGCAATACATTTCAGATAGAAATAGATTCACATTTCTACTTCAGTGCTCAGGTCAATGGAGTCACTTCAGAATTACATTTATGTTCCTGAGAGAAGAATTTGACCAATCACCCACTCTGTCCAACATATTAAATTAAAACTAATTTAGCTAGCAGTTATGAATACCCATTTCCTGCCAGTAACCTTAGAACACCCCATTTCCAAGAGATATTCCTGACCCCACTTTGTGAGTTTCACCTTGTAGTGGAACTAGCCAGAATGTCTTTCCAGGGCTTCATTGTTAGCTCTGGACATAGCAGTTTACTGGTGCCAGAGTTAGTCATATGTATGATGGAGAGATTCAAAATAAACCCTCTCAGATTTGTTTTGTTTATAAAAGGCAAGTTTGAATTAATAGGAGATTCTCAAGCTCTTGCATTTTTGTTTCCTTTTGTAACAGTGGGTTTTAAATATGGTCTTTTAAATTCATAAGTTGATGATAGCAGGTAATTGAGTTAAGAAACCAGTGTCCTGTGATTAACAGTCAAGATCGTATTAATATGAAGACACAAGGATTTAAGACCAAACAAGTGAGCTGGACCTAGCTGCATTTTTTGTTGCTGATCATAGTTTTTTCTTGAGTTCAGTAATCCCAAACAGTATCAGGTAACAAAGACACTGCCTTCTGGGTCAGTGGTGAAAGTCCACACTGAAATATGTCACAATTAGCAAAGAAAGTATGAGGCTGATTGAAAGCCTTTGATTAGGAATAGTTTTTAAATAGAGTAAATGTCATCATATTTGTTTTAATGAAAGAGATTAAGAAAACAATTTTCTTTTAAAACTTTAACTCTCATGTTTATGGAATAGTAGGACCTTGTTTAAAAACAGGCAATATGTTTGAATTATTTATGTGTCAGCTTTCATGTTGTTTTTTTCTGTGGATTTATTAGCATGTCAGCTTGTGTGCTGGAAGATTCTTCTGTGTGAGTAGTGTAATGCTCAAAAACCCCCTTAGTTAGTCTCTCAAATCAGCACTAAAGGTCCTACCCTAGATTCATAAATTCCTACCATTTCTTTCCCCAAGCTGACCAGATTTATAATCTGGGTTTCCTTTTTAAGCCTGATGCATTCAGGAGCAGTAATTTCTTCTTCAGGGACCCAGTCTGGTGTTTTCAAGAGCTGAGTTCATATATCCAGAACATCCTCTGGCATCTTCAAGCAGTCTATTAGACCTCTCCATATTCTTCTGTACTCTAAGGTTTCTGGTTTTGAATATGACTGCTTTTACAGGCAGAGCAAACTGCTTGTGGCCAGTCTGTGACAGGATAGTCTGGCTAAAGAGGAGATGAAACTATCGGTCTGTGGATGTGTGAGGTCCCTTGGCTGTGCAAAATACAGGGGTTTGCCCCTAGCAGCTAAAATGGGCTCTTTACTGCAGAAAAGAAAATATGCATATCATGGAGAGAGCTGAAATTTGTTCATATCTTTGTGGGCACTTTGGGGTTAGGGAATCTTTGAAAATGAAATTATTCCCATGTTGTTGAGATGAGTAAATTGCCCCAGTTTGTTTTTTCCTCTAAATCTTCCTTTGCCACTTTTTGAATTATCTGATAGTATATAGCATTTATAAACTCTTTTTTTCCCTCATGTTGCATTTCTTTAACCTTGACAATCACAGCTTGTGCAGCATTGCTGTCCCAGAATGCTTGCTACAATTTTCTCCTTTATTAAAACTACAATAAACCATTATAATACATCATTTTGCCAAACAAACTTGCCACTTATTAAAAATAAAGTGCAAGCAGTTTCTGTTCTTAGACTTTGGGTTTGGGTCTGACCAGTAAATCTGGCAGCTCTGCAAATATATAAACAACAGGCTGTGACCTTCAAGTAAACTCTGCTCATTATTACCAGGACTAGTGCAATATCTAGAGCAATGATGAAAACTGGTCTTTTTAATTGCCACAATTTGTTCACTAAGCTGCTAAAGTGATGTAAAAAAGTCTTTTTGGATATTAAACTAGTTGGCAAGCAGCAGAAACTGCATGCAAGGTATCAAACTGTGGAGAAAAATGGCCCTGTTAGACGTTACTGGCTTGGAAATTTGTCAGCCCATGCCAATAAGTCAGATGTCTTCCTTTATCCCTCACCAAATACAGTTACAGTGGTAGGAAATAGTCTTTGATCATGTTCTTGAACTGCTTTGGATCAATCTACCTTCCTTTGCTTATTAGAGAGAATAGAATCTGTGGATTAGTTACTCTTCTTGTCCTTTCTGTGATTGACAATGCGGATAGAATAAAAATGTTGTTTAGGGAGGGAGGCAGTGTCTGTGGTACCCAAGTCATCACTTGATGAAAGAAAAACAGCAGGAGTGTGGTGACCAGAAAGTCTGGATTTCAGAGATTTCAGAGATTTGTTGGTTTGCTAACAGGATGTATCATCTTTCACATTATCAGCCTGGCTTCGCCCACTCAAATCTGTTTGCAGATAAATTCTGAATGAACAATTTATACCAGTCAGGGTTTTTTTAAAGGGTCGCATAGTTTTAATTTAAATATTCCTATGTGTCAGTACTGCATTACACAAAATACATTTTGCCACGCTACTGATCTGCCCATTGCTATTTTTAATAATTAATTTTCTGGACTACATTTTTCTGTAAATTGTTCATGCCACATTAAAATGGCTGTGAATTATCTATACTTCTTCTTTATAGAGAATATTCTACATTCCTCTTTCACATGCAGCATGAATTCTTTTAATTTTCAGTTCCCATCTGGTTCAATGGGAATTAGAACTTTGCAGCCAGAATCAAACATACTGTGTTAAATTTGGTTTCATAAACTCAGTAGCAGTATTTTTATGCTTTACTAGTAAACAGTTCCTGCCACTTCAGCTGTTAATGTATTTCAAATTTTGTTATAACTATAAATATTTCACACAAATGTTTTAAATGTCTTCATCTTATTATTAATGATTTACAAGCTCATTATTTAAAAGAAAATGCAAAAGAAAGAGGCATCATAAATTGACTGAGTATTATCATGGCTTTTATGTTTAATGGTGAGATTCTGTACATTACAAAATTTCAGTCACTTGTCTAAGGAAACTGTGTTCCTTTGAAGTGTGCTTTCCTGAAGTCAAAGATTATATATTGCTTGTTGATTGAGAATTTAAAACCAAAGGATTGACTGATTCAACTGTTACAAAGATTAGATAAAGAACTGACCATCACCACATTGCTTCTGACACCAGTTTTACTTCCCACAGGGCATCTTACTAAGTGTTAGGCAGGCTGGCTTCTTTCCTCCCTAAAGTAACTGAAGATTGGAACTCTCCTTTGATGAGCACAGGCAGATTATGTATTATACATTCAAGCTCATGGTTGACCTTTGGAGATGCATAAATGAAAAAAGCAGCTGTTTGAATTGCACTTTCCAGCCCCTTGTGATTCAAAATTGGGATGCCATTTAATACATGCTTATTTAGTGGCAGTGATTTTTTAGGCCCTTTCTAAACATTGAAGAAGAGAGAATCCTTCCTAGAGGATTTTACAGTCTCTGAGAAAAAAAAAGAAGGGAAGCAGAGGTTAAGGACCAGGGGAAAACAATGGAGAAATTCAAATATGATTTTCTTTCCCTCTTCAAAAAAGTAGTGCGCTTGTGAAAAAATTACTGAATGTTACATGTTAGTATGTGCATATGATAACTTCAAATGCTTCCTGCCGTGTCTTATTCTAGTTCTGAAAGATTCTCATCTTTGCAAAGTTTTGCAAGGCTTTTCTCTCTATATATACACATAACCATTTTGTAAATATTGCAATAGGAAATGTCAGTAGTGTTCTACGTGCCCTGCTTGTTGAATCATGAAGGTGTTTGTGAAGCTGAGCTGGTGGGCACTGTGTGGCTGAGGATACCAGTGCCATATGCAGGTCTGCACGGATGTTCTCCTCATGTTCCTGAGGCTGCAGAACAGCCAGGCCTTCCCGCCATGGGGAGAGCTGCCTGGGTTTGGTACTTTTGTTAGAATAAATACTGTGGGTGGAATTCAGGTGTATCATCAGAGAAGCTCAGAACAGGACAGGCTTAAGTGGTTAGAAAAGGGGAGCTAAAAAAAATCAAGTGCAGAAAATACTACTCAATTTGTTCCTCCATATAAAGCACCCATTTAGCCTGCTGTATTATGTAACATGGCTAAATAATCCTTCTCACTGCCCCAAGCAACTGTTCTTGGGGACTTGTGGTCTAATCACTGGATTTGCTCATCCTGGAAACAGTGGGATGCTGTCTGACCTTTTTTTTCCCAATGACATAGCACAAATATTTATTTAAATGCCACTTTTAGGCTGAAAATAGGGTACCTTGTTATGGTGGAACATGCAAAGCTGGGGTTGCTCAGATGTTGCCTTCAGAATGTGGATCCATTGAGCAAACAGGGCTGGAGACATTGGTGGTGATGAACAGTCACAAAGTGTCTGCTGCACCTCTGTGTGTAAAGTGGGCTCTAATGTTTTTTTAGTCTCATACAGTAACATTCTCAGTGGATCATCTGACTGAAGTGCAAAGGTTGGAAGCCCAGTGAAACTGTTAGACTTTTTCCAAAGGTACATTACAGAGCCTCCTAAGCTATAATAACAGGAATCCGAAAACATGGGAGGGTGACCAATTATACTTAAATCTGGTCAGTGTTTTATTTTATGTGGTTGTACTCTGGCTATTTTTTGACTTGTTTGGATCATACTGGCTAAGTGTTCCTGTCCAGTAATACTCATTTTACCCCAACCAGCTATTTAAACCAAGTATATGCTGGTTTTGCTATTGAACAGGAGGACAAGTACTTCCATTATGGTTAGTTGTTTTGTGGCTTTTGGTACCCACCCATTTATTTTGGTTTGTCCTAATCTATATTTATCTATGGATGACAAGATGAACTTGAAAAAAGAATGAGTTTAAAGTTGCATACCAGCTCCCAGGATGTAAATCTTACTGGGCTTTTAGCTCTTTCAAGCTTTCATAAACAGTGCTTGCTGAAAGACTGAATCATATTTTTCTGTGACTTTAGTTCATGTCATGCATTTACTTTTTAACAACAGCGGTCAGTTTCCTGATGTGAACACATGACACTGGCCCCAGAGACTCCAGCTTTCTTTAGCTGTCATCATAACAATTTTTCTTTTTAAAGATACATTCACAACAAAATTAGAACTGGGCTAAAGGCTTTGAAAGTAGTTCAGACCACAGTGGTCCTAAAGCAATGGTCTGCTTGCAGTGAGAGTGGAAACTGTGGGCTGAGCCCTGCTCAGCTTGTTTTAAAAAAATAAACTAACATATTAAAGTTAGTTAATGACATACCACACTGGGTAGTGGTAGAGGCAAAAGCTGACCCCTCTTACACTGTTTAAAGGACTAGATTGTCACCTGTTTATATTAAAACTTACTGGAAAGACATAACAAGAGCTGGTGAAGAGCATGCTGTGGGATCCAGTGCCTCACAGGAGAACTGAAATAGTGCAAGGATTTTATTGTGGAATCCTCCTGCTTCTCCCCTTAGGGTAAAAAGCTCTAACTCAAACAGGAATTATTTCAGGCAGGACCTGTGGTCTCTGTTGCACAGGGAGGTCAGGCTAGTTTATTACAGTGGTTCCTCCTAGCCCTATATTTAAATATACAAAAGGGAACACAGGAATACATTAAGCATGTTTGATTTTCAGATCTCCCCATTACCTCTAGGGGCCCCTTGCAAATTCTCATCTGCTCTTTGGTTTTATTATTTTCTGAGACTCTCCTTTAAAACTCACTCTCCATATTTTCCAATTATTTTATACAGAGCTAGGAGGGAAATGTCATTTTCCCCCTTCAAATGGCTGTTTGTAAATTGCCTCCCCTCCAGGAAGAAGGGAATGCTGCCGTAGTGGTTAAGGCACCTTTCTTCTTCCCCAGCTCTTCTTTCTTCAATGCATCTCCAAAAATTAAAATAAAATGGAAATGAGTGGTAGACATTGATTTTGGAGTATTTAGTAGTTAAAATCATTGGGGTTTTTTTTCCATCTGAGTCACAATGTCCACTTACAGACTTTATTGAGAGCTTAATACAAAATCTCTTGAACTGATCAAAAAGATGACGAATGGCTCCAATCTGTGTGACACCTTAAAGGAGTACAGAATAGGAGTAAGTAACTCACCTGAAACAAAACCCAAAACAAAACAAAAAACCCAAACAAACAAACAAAACCCAAGCATGCTAGCTGAATGTCAATACAAACAACTTTTTGTATTTCCAATATAATTTGATTTGGTGTAATTGTTTAGGATTTGGGTTTTTTGAAGAAAGATATCTTATAAATGGATATAAGCAGCAGTAATTTTTTGTACTGTGACTGACCTGAGACTTTAGAAAATGTCATTGTGAAGAAATAGGGGCAAAATACTGCATTTTTACATTTTTATGATTATTTCCTTTGCAAGCTGGAAAAACGAAGGTCTAGAACATATGTATTAATGAGAAATCTAATGCAGTTTCTCAACTCTTACACTTCTTACTTATTATTCAGATTTCTCTGTCAGATTTCATGCCAATTTAGACTTCCAACTTTCTTTATTTTGTTCACATTGAAAACATTATTTGAAAGGACGTGGAGCCAGATTTGTCCTTTTGCAATTCCAAAGTGACTTCAGTAAATCACTGGATTTGTTTTGGTGTCTATGCAGGAACAGAGTTTAGCTTGTAATTTCCAGTTTCTCAGTTTTAGAGCTGTCATAATAGTAACTAATCTACCTCCTCATGAGGAGGCCAATTTATTTTGAGTGGGTGAAGGACACCAGTGCAAAGAAGAGCTTTTCCCCAGTATATAAATAGATCTAGCTTGACAGTGTAACAATAGTACTGACTTTGCTTTTGCAAAGGAAAACCAATAAGGGAGGGAGAAGACTGGGTTTCTCCAACACACTCATTTAGTAATCAAACATTTATATAAAGACATCTCACTTTATTTTAAGTCATGTTCTCATACTGGTTTTTTGGTCTCTTTAGAATGCTTTATTCTACAATTTTGTGCTTGTTTCTTTTTTTCCCTCATCTGAGGGTTATTTCAATGCTGTGAGGTACAGCAAGGACTTCAACATTTCATTTCACCATCATTGCATTAACAGATTTCATTCTCAGAACTATTACTTGGCAGCATGTGGCAACAAGTCATGTCTGAAACCTTTTGTCTCCAAGTGGGCTTGTCAGAGACAGTCACTTCTGATCTTGACTTCTGTACTGTATTTGGCATTTGAAAGTTAGTGTTGGATTGGGTTTGGTCTCCTTTTCTAATAGAGCAGCAAAAGATTTGCTTGTGATATTCTGTGGGCACTGTTTTTGAACAGTATGCTAAAATTTGCAGAAAAGATTCCACACCCAGACTTTTTTACTGTTAGTCTATTATTTCTATCTTTCATTTTTATTTGAGTGAGTGTGCGTGAGGCACTTGTCCTCTGGGCCTTTGTAAGACTCTGAGCTGCATGGGCCCCTGGCAGTGCAGCTCAGGAGGAACACCTGTGGGTGCTGGCTGTCCCATGGTCCAAGCCTTGATGGCTCAGGAACAGAGTTTCCATGGATTAGACATGTGGGCTGCAAGCACCCAAGGCGGGCAAGCAACTGGGCAAGTAAGATTTCCACTAGAAATCTCTTGGTCATGTGAGGATCCCTCCCCGCTTTTTCAAAATTAATGTACATACCCTTAGAATGTTTTAGTAGTGATAAATTGATGTTTTCTCCCAGAAACATGTTTCACAGGAAAATTTCTGAGTAACTATCATTATGATTTATAAAGCCTTCAAACCAGGCTGCTCAGGGGACTACCTGTGAGTTTATGCTACTGCAGAGATGGATGGAAACACCTGACCTGCTCAGCCCTGGTTACTCTATCTCTCCCTGTAAGGCTGCTCCTGTGTCCTGGACTGCTGACATCCATCAGCCTCTGGGCATGCTGTGCATTTGAATGAGCACTGGTAAAAGTTACCATGGTCTGAGAGTGGGGGGCTGGTACCACAGTGGTGTTCAGTGGGTTGAGAGTAAGGGAAATGTGGGAGAACGGGCCAAGAAGTTGTAGTTTTGAACTACTACTACTACTATTACTACTACTATTACTACTACTACTACTACTACTACTACTACTACTACTACTACTACTACTACTACTACTACTTTGCAAGTCATATTTGCAAGGCTTACTTTTTTTTTTTTAGTGTGAATCAAAGCAGCTGTTTGATGAGGCTTTGCGTGTACATAGACACACAATTCACAAAGTCACTTAAAATCCTTTTAGTATGATATAGTACTTTATAGTGAAAAAATATTTTCCTTTATCAAAAATGATTGAATGCAACCCCTCAATAAAATTGCTAAGGACTTCCTTCAGTTTCAGTAGGGACTGGACACAAAGGGTCAGCTCTAGCAAGCAGATCTGATGAGTAAGCGTGCATCCCTTTTGCATAGTCTGCTTTCATGTCACAAGACAAAATAAACAGAGATACCACAAATTGCTCCGTCTGTCTCTCTGCTTAGTTTTGTTGAGGTAATGCTTGTTCCAGCCTTCCTAGCCAACTAATTTCTTTTTTCTTTCTTTTTCTTTTTTTTTTTTTTTTTTTTTTTTTTTTTTTTTTTTTTGTCCTTACACTTCCTTCTGCTTTTGATCTTGTTCCAGTTAACATCCAGTCCTGATATGGAGAAATGATCCCTCTCCATAGGTGGCCACCCACAGCTTGCCGTGGGTAGACCAGCAGAGCTGGTCACCACCCCAGTGCAGCCTCCTCTGGGGAGAGCATGCAGAATGGTTTGAATGTGCAGAATGGTTTGAATGCGCAGACTGTTTGAACCCAGCCCATGAGCAGCCACTGAAAATCGTGGTTGCGATACTGTACATGAGCACAGTGTTGAGGCACGTGTTTTCCTTCGCGGGCGAACCCGAGGGCCCGTTCCTGTGCCCGGCTGCCCCGGGGCAGCGCTGCCGGGGCTCGGTGCCCGCGCTCGGCGCACGGACAGTGCCATCTGCTGCTCCGCGCCTGGAAACGAACGGGAGGGGCACCGGCTGCTCGCCTCTCGGTGAAGGTTTGCATCACCACTCGGGGTGAAGGCTCCAAGGAAGAACTCCTCAGCAGCTCTGTAAGTGTGGGGCAGCTGATGCCCTGCATCAAACAGCACCATCGTCCACTAGAGCATATTACAGGCTGACGTCGTGGGGAGTTCTGCAACCTGTTTTCCTGTAGAAGTTGATTTAGGATTATTCAGAGAACCTTCAGGGGTAACTTGTGTGTGTGTTGGAGCTAACTGCTGGTGGAATGATCAGAAGAACTTGGAGGAAGATTTTTGTAAATTCTGGATTGAACAGAAAAGAAAATATGATCTGCCATTGCTGATCCCAGAGGTTAAAGCCTCAAAAGTTACTTTAATGGCTGCTATTCATGTATCTGCAATGCAGAACAAGCTACTCTGGTATAAATTGTACACCCCAGACTGCATATTCCTCAGCTGTAAAGAGATTCTTGCATTTTTTTTAATCACAGAGGAAAATTTGATTCTTTCCTAATCCTTTCTTCATAAATCTGTAGCCCACCTTTTGCAATCTCATTCTTAGTCCCTCTAGAATGGAACTGCAATGCCAGCAGTTCACAGCACCTTGGAAAATCTTGCCCAGCTTTTCCAAACACGGAGCTTTTATCTACTTGCCTGCCACTTGAGCAATGACTTTAACTGCCTGAACTGGCTGCTTGTCAAATGCAGCTTAAAAAAGAAAAAAAAAAAAAAGGAGTGGGGGGATGTTCAGCTTGTGTGAGAGGTAGTATCAGTTCTTTCACTAAAAGGAAAAAGAATATTTCATACAGAAGTAATATAGAAATACTGCTATGGATGAATTCACACTGCACATCACATTAAATACTTGTCTGCCTACATATGGAATTGCAGTATGTTAGAGAGAAGGTGCTTTGTCTCAGTTTGTGTAAGCCTCAAAATTGAATGAAAAAGTTAGAAAAACTTTGGCTGGACACTCAGTGTCCAAGTACCACGGAATTTTCCCTTGATAGACAGTTTTTAATTATTTGTCTTATCCTTTTACTCCTCTTGATAGCCTTAGTCTTTTCTTCTAAATGGGGAGCTGCAACATCCTAATTTCCATGGCAAGAGCCCATTGTTACCCTTACTTAAACAATGATTTTCCTAGGCCAAGAAAGAGTGAGCGCAGTGCACATGTAAATTGCAATAAGTGGTTTTGCACTATAAATCAAGCAATCAGTGAAATTGAGTTCTTGGCTTGAAGAGCCAAAAGGTGAGCTCGTTTTCCTGAAAAGCATTGCTACAGTCTCCAGAGGTGTAAATCTTCATCATATTAAATTGCAATGGACCCAGTGGGGCATGGCATAAGAGAAGAGAGATACCTTTCAGGAAAAATGAACCTCTGCCTTTCATGCCCTCCATGGCCTAGTAGGAGAATATTCTCCTTGCTGAGTACAAGAAACTTTCTTATATCTGCAGCCAAATCTGCTGTCCAGTTTTGGGTGAAGGAGCTTGATTTTGCTTTTACTTGACGGGAAGGAAATCCAAAGGGCATATATAGTGATATCAAGGACTAGTGGTCCATATGAATGACATCATATAAAGAACACCAAGAAACTGGGCTTCTAATTATGTCTCCATACACCCAGCAAAACCAACATTTATGCTGTATTGCTGCAATACTGTTGATATTTAAATTTCTTGTTTGCTGAAGCATAAATGAAGACAAAATTCTTTCTAAATCATCACAAAGACTGCAGAAGCATTGTGATGCACAACTCTACATTTTTTGTATTTATTATCATGTGTGATTGTACTTTAAAACTGCTCTAATGCAGCAGTCCCCCACCTTCTTTTTATGGATTTCTTAAAGTACATTTAATTGAATGGATTTGTATTTTGCTCTTTCTGCTATATTTAACATCATGCCTAATATTTAAAAACTAAAATGCTACCATTGGGCTGATAATCCTTCAAATGAGAATGAGAACTACCTAGTGCTCAGTTATGAGAATGAGGATTCTATTTATTTTACATGCATTAAAATGATCAGAGGTGCTTAATTTTTATTTTTCTCCTATCTGAATATTTACCATATTTTACACATGTTTGTAAGTGCACACATTTATAAAGAACAGTGGAAAAGCTGAAATACACTATTGTAAATACTGTGATCATTTGCTTTTCTCTTTTGTCACATAATGCATGGGACTGGCCAGAAAATGATCCTTTGTCCTAAAAGAGTCAAGCTTTTGAAATTTTTATTAATGTGCAAAATATGAATGGAAGAGCAGGTGCATGCAATGTGCCTCAATCTCTCCTGTTGGAGTTGTTCCACTTGGTATAAATAATTGAATGTCCTGGTGGCCATGGGCAGGGGGGGATAGAGCAATGAGCAGGATGACAGCATAGCCCAGTGACCAGAGCAGCCATCTGAGCTGCAGGGAAAGCCAGGCTCTGTTCCTTCCTCTGAATCGTGAGAGGATGTTCGTGTTTCTTGCAGGAATGTCCTAATCATTAGGCTGAGGACTATTCTGGAACTGCTTTCACTCACTTGTATGTGTCTGGTAATTAGGCATTATTTCCAGTCAGAGAGTTATGAGGGCAAACATTTCTGCAAGAGATATTATTTTTCACTGGGCAAAAAGAGTTTTGTCATGTTTTTGGCCATATCTGGTAATAAATAGGATTTAGGATATTAGCTAGTCATGGTTTCCAGTGTACATCAGTGTTAGTCAAGCTTAAGAATAATACAATTAAATAACTTATGGGGGAGTAGAACTAGAGAATTTAATTTGCAAGAATAGGGTATATCATCTATTTCCTACAGCTGCTTAGTTTCTAAATTTGATATCTTAAAACTGTTGGAGTTGCTATAATTTCAGATAAAATGTCTTTCCACAGGCAAAAGATAATTTTTCATATGCTTTTAAAAAACTAATAAAGTAGTAATCTACAGTATTTTATTATTTGGAACCCTAGCCTTGGGGATATGATTTGCAAGGATTTTTTTTTATATCTCAATTCAGGGTGTACATGTGAGCAGCCCGGGTGAATATATCTGTCAGTCTTTTCTATAGGTTTTTTCTTTCTACCAAATGCTGTCTGCATTCAGTCCATAGAAACACTACCACCTCTTTAAGTGGTAATGCTCCCTGCAGAGTTTTTAGCCTGTAGGAGATATGATTAGGGGGTGATAGTGTTAAGCACTCCTCCTGTATCTGCTGGCCCACTATGATAACCTTAGGGTTACAATGCATGTCTGACAAATACAATTCCATTGTGACTAGTGCCTTATGGCAATTTAGAAGGCTTATTCATCATTTTACAACAGACTTCTGTCAGGGATTTTGCTTATTTGCCCTTCACTGGTGTACAGTAGTTGTAGGTTTATCTCTAGGAGTCCAGCCCTAATAACCAATAACAAAGTGCTTAAGCTCTAAGCTTGTGAGAAATGGACTTACATTATACTCCAACTGCACCTTAGCTCTCGACTGATAAGACAATGTGTCTCTGAGAGAAGGAAGGATTTGTATGAACTGATCCTTTACAGTATGGTGTATGCACTGGTAGAAGATATGGGGGAGTACATTGTGCTCTAACCATCCAGATCCCAGCTTTTTACATATAAAATACATCCCTGCTATCATTAGGAATGTTTGCTTTAAAATATGAAAGGGAAGAGATATCTTGCCTTGGAAATTGCACTACAAAGTTGTTTGTAACGATGATGTGGGATTTGGAAGAGCTGAGTTACTTTTGATGAAATCCCCATGATTGTGGTTTAAATTACACAGATTTATTTAAGGAACAACAAAAGTTTTGTTTTATTATTATTCAGATTCCTGCTGGGTTCTGGATATTAATTAGGTAGTGGTTCCAGATGAAATCCAGGAGAGAGGGAAAAAAAATGCTACTCACATTTTAATAACCCAGAGAATTCTAAGTGGCTAACCATATTGTTTACTATATATCAGTCTGAAGAATAAAGAATAAAAGCGCATGAATAGGCAGGCACACAGCATGGAAGAATAGCACCATACACCCCAGCTAAAAAGCATTGTATATTCAAGGTTTAGATCTTCCACCCAGCAGATTTAGAGCGTGAGGGGGCAACATTTGAGAAGTGTGTACTGAACAAACACAAACATGAGGATTGCCTTTTTTCAGTTTTAAGTGTGAAAACATTAGCTCTCCCTCTATGCCTTTGAAGTCTTCTCTTTCTAGCAAAGCTCTGGCAGGAGGGAGGTCTTTCAATTAGTTTCTCACCCATAATGATTTCTTTGAGAAATTTTAATCAGGTTTTCCATCACAGAGTGCATTTGTTGCTGGTACTTGATCTCTTGGCCAGTTGAAGCTTCTGTGGTCCTTTGTCTCTTGAGCAGTTGGGTCTTTTATAAACTTTCTGGAGTAGTTATTAATCACGGAACTTTTCTACTTTTTTGAGATGTAAAACTGCACAGAGAAAAATACCAGTGTAGTGACATGAGCTAATTATCTGCAATGTTACCAAGATAAGAGGTAGTATGTTAGCAGTAATACCTACAACAGCGTAATTACTTTCTGTTTCCATTATTTTGTAGTAACCACCTAATTAGCTCACTGTACCAGAAGCTGTCTGCTTTTTATGGCAACCTGTACTGCTAATCACTAGAAAAGTTTGTGTAAGTGATCTGTAGTCTTTGCACTCATAGAGCTGCACCAAGTAATTTGAAGGGGCAGCTGTGTGTTGGCCCTTCTGCAGAGGTAAGGAGTGAGAAAGAAGAGACTGACAAAAGGAGTGAAACCCATGCTACAACTTCACAAAAATGTTTGGTGAAATCTTAGCCACTTTGTACAGTTTTCTCTGGATTAAAGTATACATGCTCATCCTTAATCTCTTGAATCCAGTCTACGTTAAAGAATTTTGCATGACTCAGTAAGCATTGCTTCTCTTAAACAATATAATTTATTCTGACTCTGAACTTCAAAGGGCATGCTTTCTTATGAAAGCAGAACTTCAGGAAGGAAGGGGCTCAGCAGGGCCAGATTATTCATTACGTAGGAGACCATCTTCTTTGGGGTGTTTTTGGGGATGATGTGCTCTAGCAAGGAGTTCCTCTGAGATGCTTGGGACATGGGGACATGGGTTACCTGCCTGTGACTGCCCATTGCAGTTCCTGTGTCAGGGGGAGGACAGGTCAGCACTGCAGCAGTGTGGCAGAGCTGGGGCTGCCATTCCCACCGGGGTGGCAGGGCAGGAAGGTCGGGCTGTGCCTGGGAGAAGTTGCTGTAAGGAAGGAGCAGAGCAGAGCCAAGATGAGCTCTTGCAGAGCTCTGTGCTGCCTGCCTAAAGCCTCACCATTGGAATATAGCAGGGACAATGCCACTGCAGGCAGCAAGGCATAGCAAAAAAAAAATAAATAAAATAAAAGCACTATTGCACTAAATTATTTCTGCTATTTCTACTCCCTAAAAGCTGGCTTTTGGGGATATGAGTAGAATCTATGTACACGGTACTTTAGATTAGCAGGAAAGAAAAAATACAAGTGTTGTACACATTTACAAGTGGGATAGGGGATTTTGTGCTCATGTTGTTCCTGTCTCCCCCCAGCCTCTATTTAAGTACAATTTCACTAAATTTGGGGAATAAAGAACATGCTTTTTATCACCATTTCTTCCTACTTGGTTCAAATCCTGTTGTCAGTTAATTATAGATGCTACTTTTTCAGATAATATTGCATAATTCAATGAAAAACAAAAAACCTCTGTAAAAAGTGGTTATTAAATTCAGCTTTAGATATTTGATATGGTTTTCAAGTACCTCTTTATTTATTTGAGAAAAGGAGTCCTCTTGAAATGTACTCTTTCTTCTTCCCCTCTGTGGCCTTGGAGCTGGTCCCTCTGAGTACTGCTCCTACATTAATTATTATGGTAAGTAGAAAAGATCAGGTGATAACATGAATACTCTTAAAGCACACCACTAAGACTTTAAGGCAGGCAGCAATGCTACATGGTTGTAAGCTATACACTGCCTGATTTATTTGTATTTTTAATGCACCAGTAAAAACAAGGCATTCTTCAGCTCCTGTTTGATCCTTCATCCTGGGCCTGTCCTTGCTGACAGCCCCCCTCACTAGCTGCTGTTCCTTGTGCTCTGTGAATTGCCCCCTTGTGCCAGCAAAACCAGGCCCTCAGAATAAAAGCCCCCTCTACGCTGCTGGACTGGTTGTGCCAAAAGCCACCTAGGTTTAATTCCACAGAAATCAGTGAAGTTACACAAAGCATTACTTGGGCTCCATGCTAAGCCATTGCATTGCTCTCTGCTTTATAAAGTGTTTAGCATGTGTGTTTTGTCCCCTGGGAGCTGTGTGTGTTTGAGCAGGGGTTCTGGGAGGGCAGGGAAGGGGGAGACCCCCAGCATGAGCTACTCGAGCTTTTTCTTTCCTCTCAAGTGCTAGTAGTGAGGCACTCCACCTTTGCAAACAGAGGGGACACTGTTGCTGAAACAACACAAGAAGACAAAGTAATTTAGTCCACAAAAGCAAGATTATTAATATTCTGGACACCTTAGAGTATTCTGAAACTTCAGCAAATCATGATATATACAAGATGTTGCCACTGGCAACATTAAGAAAACTTAACTGGATGTCACAAGTTCAAGTAGTGCAGCAAAAGAAAATTTATTCCAACACTTCCTTATCAGAACATCAATTAGAATAGATTCCTCACAGCTAGAAGGGTCAGATTCTATTTTGTTGGGGGTAAAATATCCAAGCAGTCCCTACTTGGTTTCACAGACTAAGATCTCTGTTTTTCTTTAGGAATCAGTTTCAGTACTCTAACATAGTTAAATTTGTTGCTGAGTAAAATTAATTAAAGGCCAATCACCACTTTTGCCCTATTTCCTTTATATCCAATCCAACTCTAGGACTTCAGGTTAAGTTCTCACTTCCATCTGTTATTTGTGATCTGGTGGTGTTGAACAAATAAAACCCCTTAAATTCCTCTGTGCTTGTTTTGGAGAGTGACACATACCTATGTGGATGCTTTTGCTTGACTTCTTACCTACTTTCTAGATAAAATCTTATGCAAAAGCAAGGAAGAGAAGCTAAACATACTGAAAACTTCATGAAGTGCCTGTCCTGTGTCTGGACATCTGAGATGTCAGGCTGAAGTTGTGCTGGAGTGGGGGGATTGATATTCATTAGCTGCAGACCTTCCACTGCCTTTCAGACTAGCTTGAAACAGTGTGGGGATCTTATTCTGCATCTCCCCATTGATTAAAAAAAAATATGTAATAATAGTTTGGCAGAGCAATATAACAATGTCAACAAAATCCATTGGCTTTAAAAGGTAAAATATTTACAAACTGTTTGCAAATGGTGACTTGAATACTGCAAATATTTGCTCTACTTGCAAATTGGCTACTTGAACACTGCAGCAGGAAGTCACATGGAGCTACATAAAACATGGGAGAATGCAATAGTTTGATGTATTTTGTTGCATTTATAATATGTAAACTTTATTTTGGGTAGCAAAAAGGATGAATCAATAAGTGGCTGTCCTTTCTCTCATTACAACTGGCCCAGCACCAAAATCAGGAGGACTGGCTCTGGTGGACGGTGCATGGACTGAATTGGCCTCTGCATATTCCAGTGCTGAGTTTCCAATAGATATGTGCTCTATGGTATTTTTGTTTGGTTTATGTAATGGCTCCCCCATAAAGATGTCATGACAGATAAGAAATTTGGGGTGGGAAAGGATTAAAAGTTTTTTGAGCCATCTCTAAAATACTTTTGAACATCTACTGTACAGTTAATCAGCAACAAACAAGCTGTATTAGCCCTATAAAGCTGAAGTAATGCTGGTCTGGTTACAGTCATGGACGAGAGGATTTGCTTTCCTAGTATGATATTTTAAACCAAGAGAGCCTGTGGATGTTGGTAGCTTTCCACTGCTGAGGTACTTCATAAAGGCTTATGTGATTATATGGGTACAATGAGTTACACATTTAGAGGAATGTTGCTCTTATATCATCTGATATAGCTCTTCATTTGCCTTATCAATGCATAATGAAGAATAAAAGTATTATTTCTCACATTTGGAGAAAAATGATCAAGAAATATTTTAGCTGCAAACAACCCTTTATTTTTTTTCCAGAAAAGGTACTTCAAAATTGTAGCAGTGACAGCCATTAAAGTATATAAGTGCTGAAATACCTTGCTTGCAGACTAGTAGTTTCCTTCCATAGGGCACCAAGCCAGCACTCAGACCTACTAACAAAGTGAGATTTGTCTCAATATGTGTTTTTAGGGAGTTGTTTAATTGCAAAGTTGACTCTTATTAAAAGAGAACAATGAGAAAACAGGGCAGTTATCTGGCCTTTCTCCTGAAACAGCAATTATAGCACTGCTGATACGCTGAGTTAATCTGCATTTTAATTTGTGTGTTTGAAAAGTCCACGTTTGGTTCCGGGACGTTTGTCAGTGCCGTGGCCTGGCACGGAGCGCCTGGCACCGCCGTGGTGCCAATTACTGAGCCCCAGGGAGGCCAAGGTGGGGCAGCCTCCATGACCTTGGTGACTGCTCCCCGCTCACCAGCCACTCAGGGACTGTCTGCCCTGCTGGGGAAAGCTCACTGCCTCTGCCAGATGCAGAACAGAGGGGAAATAGGGGCCAACAACCTCCCACAAACCGGTTTGTGATTCCCCCCAGCCCTTCAGCCTGCCTGGAGATCAGATCATGAGGGCACAAATTCTCTTTGTCTCAGGTGACTTTTCTTAGCAGGAAGATATGAAAGCCTTCCTCACTGGCACAACTCAAGATCCTTTGCCGTTCCACTTACTAAGTAAATGACATCAAGTGAAGATCTATCACAGGCCTTGAGAAACTCTTTGGTAATATCTGAGGTCAGTCAGGGAAGGCAATGTGAATATCAGGGTTCAGTGCTGCTGTGAGTGAAATTGATAGCACTGGACTTGAGAAAAGCAGGATTTGATTTAACTCTAAAACAGAAAGCCACCCGAGGAGTGCCCAGTGGATTTTTGCTGGGCTTGTCCTAATAAAAAGGTGGAATGGAGCAACTGAGTCATGGACCATAGAGGTTGAAAAAGACTTGCAAGATCATTGAGTCCAACCTTTGACTGAACACAATCATGTCAACTAAACCATGCGACTAAATGCAACATCCATTGGTTAAACATGAGGGTTTCAATAGTTCTTAGTCAGACTTCTCCTTTGGGAGCTAAAATAGGTAAACTTCTATGCTAAGTCAAGATAGCTTAAAAAACTCTGCTTATTTTAGGAGTAATGGGAATGCAAGAAAAGAGCTAAGTATCTAGAGTTATATAGGTCTGTGTATATTACTGTTGTGTGATACATCTACATACATTTATGTGTGTACTAGAACAAAGACGTTAGTGTAGAGTAGAAATGAGACAGAAATCTGTTGAGAAATCACAAAATTTCACATAAAGAGCTCTGCTCTAAAAGTGAAAACAAAAGAAAAAAAAAGGATTAACCCCAAACTTTTCCTAAAAGATGTCTTAAAGAAGATTAGAAAAAGCTTTTTCATCACTGGGAATCCTTCTAATATGCAAATGTATTTGGAATAAGTATTGGGTAAAAGAAAAGTAGTTTGATTAATGGAACCTGTCCTTTATAGTTGTGTTGCAATGTGCAAGGCTCTGTGTTGTGCCTCTGTGTGTGTGTGTGTTTCAGCAGTAGCATAAGCATGCTGGCAAAAGCCACTGCCAAGTCTCATTAATTGCAACTCCCGCAGACTTATTCAGCCATAGAACTCTTATTTGTGGTGTAGTTTTACATTAATTTGGGATGTGGGTTTCCTTTAAATTTCAAACTGCATAGAGCAAGGTCTATCCTATTTAAAGAAGGGAAAAAACAGAAGGTGGCTAGATCTTAGGAGAGAAGCAAGATGATTTACCCCTTAAATTCATTAGGATTGCTATATGGTCTCATTTTTGTTGACAAGTGCAGTCCAAACTCCCCAATAAGTGAGAAATTTCCTATCCAACATACTATTTCAGCCAAAGCTGTGTAATTGCCCAATATCACAGGCACAAACGGCAGGAGGGCAAAGGAGTTCAGTCAGGACCCCCCAGTGTTTGTGTTTGGTATGAAACACTCCATACAAAAATAATGATTTTGGCTCCTTGAGCCTCCCTCCAGTAGTATGTTCAAAAACTTTGCCAGTTGCTGTTGTACTTTGTTCTCCAAGAGTACACTGTAGAAAATGCAGCTCCACTAAAGAGTGGCCAAAGGTTAGATGTTTGTGGGGAAATAAAAAGATTTTTTTTTTATATATATCAAAGATTGGTACAAACACATGAATTTAGTTTGAATAATATTTGGTACATGTCCAACAAGGCTGAGCAGCCCAACACTTCTAAAATTGTCATAATTCTGCCTGGCTTTAACTTTTGTAACCATTCTCTGAATAACGATGACTCTTTAAGATTTTTGTTGAAATCAGTAATGTTACTTTTGTACATTAAAAAAAAAATCCTGCATTTCTGTAGATTTTCACCACTAAGTTAATATTATAGACTTTAAACTGCTCTTTTAATTAAGCTATCCTATTAATTGGAATGTTTCTCAAATTAAAACCATTCCTTTGTGGCCAGTATTTCCTTTTGCACTTTTAAATTGAAACTATTAACCAATGATGGACGAGTCATAATACAGTCAAGATAAAGCTTTGCTTTTTTTATGTTGGTATCACTTGGAGATTAGCTAATCTGATGGAGGGAAGTTCTCTGAGTGCACTGGAGAAGAGGTAACAAAAGGTTTATATGGTAGGAAAAAAGCATGTATTTATTGATCCTTCTGTCTGTCATAGACGTATGCTGTATATCAAATCAGCAGTCTCCTAGGAATTTCAGTATCCTGGATGTGGACACCAAAGTGCCTTTAATTAAAATACTTCTCTGAATTTTGTTTCTATATGCATTTTGCTTCTATAGTTTGCTGATTATTTAAAACTATTAAAATATGGCATATATGGAATCAATGCGCATCAAAGCACTTCAAAAGATCCATTGTTTCTAAAACCAGTGATTTAAATTCTGACTTTATTTTATGTATGAGGAAAGCAAGACAAAGTTCTCTAAAGATTTGGGAAGAGAACATAACTCATTCTCCTGAGATAGCTGCTGAAAACACATACTTCCAAAGAAAAGACCAAAAGCAGAAACAACTCAAATAAGTGCGAGAGAAAAAGAAAGAGGGGACTGAAACTCTGACATGACTTTGAACTTTCAGGCCCTCAAATTGCAGCTCAGACTGTTGTCAAACACAACTGCACAAAGGCAGGTTGGAAAGCTGCTGGGAAGGCTTGGGGTGGCAGTCTGTATTTATCAGTTCTAAAGTCTGTATTTGAATTTTATGTGTGCGGGTCATGTATATTTTATGTATATATAGATAAATATGACATATATATAAGGCATTATTTATATATAAAAATATATATTGCTGAGATTAGGAAAATAAGAACTGTTATCTGAGCTCTGCCCAGCGGCCTGTGTTGGCAGATCTGTTTCAAACAGTGGCTGCTCTCTGATGATGCAGCAAGAGTTTATCCCACCTAATGGAAAATGAAGGAGTAACAAGATGATGGATAAAATTTTTCTCAGCCCATGAAGACAGTTGCTGGCCTAGGTTCTGATGCATGTGGATTGGCATCCTATGCACATGCTTGTCTTGTTGAGAATTATTTAAAACTTTGAGAATGGAAAATAACTTAAAGAAACTTGGGGTGAATTCATTCCAGGAGTAACTTGAGAAAAAAATCTCTTCTAGAGATTAATACCACCTTTATAAATTCAAGAGTGACATACAGACATATGGCCTCTAACAGACCCCCCAATGCAATTTCCACTGGAGTTTCTCCAGCTTTGATATGAAATCTTCACATGTTATGAAACACCTTTGGGTGCCCTTTCTTGGGTAGAATCCTCTGGGAATGCAGGATTTGGGTAACAGCCAGAGGGTGAGGAATCCCCAGTGTAAAATTCCTGTCCTGGCATGCAGAAGGGCAGCAGTGGATTGGTTCATCCTGGCTGCTCTTTGGGTGCAGAGTGTTGGGGCTTCCTCTGCAGAAGGCTTCACCAGTAGTGGGTTTCCAGAAGGAGATGGTGCTGCCTTTGTTCAAGCTGCAGTGGGCTAGGTGAAGTTCCACTGAAGTCAGCAGACTTTATTTGAACATGTACATTTTTGTCTTAATATGTACGAGTTGTTAAAAGAGATGAATAATGTTTATTTTTTTTAATAGGATAGTAACTTGCTAAAATAGGGTCATTACCACACAAGAGATCAAGCTCTTATGCCTCTTGATCTTTTTTGATCTTGATAAAGGTCAGAAGAATAAAGGTCTTACTGGGGATAAAAGTCTTGAGAGAAGTTTTTTTAGTGGTAATTTTTTTATGTTAGTATCTCTTTTTTTCCTCCTCCCATCCACTGAAGCATGGAGAAGAATAGCTTTAGCTAGATTTGGGCTTTTTTATGTGGTCATATACATATACAGCAGACCTGAAAGCTTTGTTTTCTCTTGGCTATGTATTTCTTCCAAGATCCCAGCTCGATTGAGTGTGATATCTTTGTGGCTGCAAAACCCTAAGGGGGACCCCTGCATACACTCAAAAATACAATTGCAAAAAGCTCATTCCTTTATACAGCGGATTACTTTTAGATTTACTTCAATGTGATCTGTACAGATTCCCTTCATCTAAGGGGAGGTCTGATTCTCTTAGCTGACTTACGCAGCCACACACCAAGAGAGCCTCATTTTGTGGAAGCCAAATCTCATTAATGGCAATCTGCTGCCCATCTTTTAATTAGCCAGAGAATTGGTGACACTTCACAACCACAGCAGAGGCAATAAAGTAGCATTGTAATATAAAATAAGGTGAGGTGTCCAGCAGAATAGAAAGCCCACATTTATCTACATTAGTCTACTGACTGGAGTCTCATTTTATATGGGGTATTGTTGTATCCGTGTTTATTATGGCACAAATACACAACAAGATAATATTTTTAGCTTCTGAAATACCTTCACCCTTAGCTAACTTGAAGATTTGAAATTACACAGATTTCAGACTAAGTGGAAAATCTTTTTTCTATAGTCTGCATTCCTTGGATTTGATGTAAATACTAACTGATCTTTTAATGAAACCATGTACCTTAAGAAGATTTATAAAATTGTTCCCACTATTTAAAGTTTAAAGACACCACCGTTTTTGGCAAATTTTTCAGGCCCATATACTGTGGTATGCATGGCTTGCTATTAATTAAAAATTTTGGGGCATAATATTCCTATTTGTGTGTTGATTTTGTCAGGTGCAGGAAAAAATGTATTATTTAGGTTTTATACTGCTTGATATAAGGACTTCTCTCCCTTTTAGTTTATATAACTGTGTTCTATAGGGATTCATAAACAATTTGTGCTTCAATCATTTTCCACTTATTTCACTTTGTTTTATAGAATACATTTTATGCTGCAGTTTCAGCATATGTCTTTGTGATTCAGTAATCCTACCTAGTCCAGAATCAATACTTACATTTTCCTTCCCCATAATAGTAAAGGGCATATAAAATGCATGAGACAAAGTAAGCTCTTTCTAAAGATATAGATTAAAACTGAAACTGCACTTAGAAATGTGAAAAACTGAACGAAGAGTTCTGAGTCTGGGACAGTCGTCTGTGATACAGAGGAAATATTGAAGACTGTCAGAAAGTATCAGAGCACGGTGATAGCAGCACTAACCAATGGCACTGCCCTGCTGGTCCACAATTGATTGCTGATGAAGTAATTGTTTATTTTGTCTACTGTTAACTCTAGAAGACTTCTATTGTAGCAGTGCAGGATAAAATGTACTTAGAAACAGGGGAAATTAAAGTCAGTAGGAAATAGCTGCACATTCCCCTGTTTCAAGTGTGTCTTTCATGAACCATAACCTGTGAACATATGTATCATCAATGGTGTTGAGAGCTCTGAGCTCAGCAAGAAATCCAGTGCTAATGGCATCTGAACTGGGATGTGGGTAATTCATGTTACCTCTATCATGGTTCACCTGTGTTTACAGTACAAATCATATATGTGCTTTTCCTGAATTTTTGCCTCACCTTAAAATACAACAGTGAAGAAAGATCCTGGTTTTGGAAAGCTGTGAAGGTAATTTGTGGACTGATGCACTTCCTTAGAAGGGTTTGAAGGTGCTTCATACAGCAAAACATCTGAATCTTTCCTGCTTAGCATCTATAGTAAATATTCATTATAGGATAAGTATGGCCATGACAATTGGGTATTCTGGGTTGCAACTCTATGATGGAAATTTCGCAGCATCCTTAGAAACTTAACTTTGCTTAATACCTAATAAAAAATAAGAATTCAAATGGCAAAGATATGCATTACAAAGTAAGTAAAATATCAAAAGATGAAAACATTTAAAAGTATTTACGATACTAAACTGGGAGCTGTGGTTCTGGGCTGTTTCACTGCAGTCACCTTGTAAGGGAATCTTACTTTGTTCCCTTTACAGAAATTAAAGAGAAACTGGGGCTATGTGAAGAGAGTTAGGTCTGATAGCCAGCTGCTTCCCAATAGTGGCCTGGCCTGGTCAAAGAAAGGTGAATTATAGCAGCCACTGGGGAGGGAGTACTCAGTGATGTGCTGATCCTTTAAGGCATCATTTGATTGTGTTTATAAATGCTGCTTTTAGTATTGGTGGGCAATAAAGGCTGGTTTGTACAGAGGAGAAACTTCTTGGAAAGGTCACTAGTGCTCAGTTCATCTGTCTCTGGACATGACAGGGATGATGCTCAGCTGAAGATTTGCATGCTGGTATTATTGAGGTTTTCCTCCAGTCCCCAGAGTTAGAGTTGTTCCAAGACATATATCCCAGAACAGCAGTCCTCATCTTCAACTGAATGCTGTAGTTTATGACAACAAACTAATTGAAACAATTGCTTTTCTGACCTGTGACCATGATCAAAATCTTTCTTTTCTCAAGTAAAATATGCACATGGCCAACTATTAATTTTTCTTGTGTCAAACTGTTGCAAATATGATTAAAGAAACCAGGCAATAGTTCCAAGCAAAGATTAGTTACTCAAGATGATTTCTTTAAACTATCATCATAACATCTGTTCTTTTTATTATAAAGTTCAGGCCTAAACAGGCATCTTCTCATTAGATTTGTCAGGTATGTATTGAGCTACAGAGAATGGTAGTTTGCATGAAAAGAGTGAATTTCCCTATGTGCACACTTGTATCCCATGTCCTACATACTGCGGTGTGGTATCCTCTTCCAGAGAGTTACCTCTGATGGACAGGATTAGGGGAAATCCTTGTTTCTTTGGTGGTTTTCAAACACTATCAGACAATGATGCCAACTAAGAGTGAATTAATGAGATATTGGAGCCTGGCAAGTAGAAAGTGGCTTTAAATAACCCTGATTAGCCTTTCCTCAGTTCCTTAGAGCGCAGGCAAGGCTTGAGCAACAACAAAGACCCCACACTCACACTTTTTATTAGTTTGGTGGAAAAAGAGTGTGCTTTTCAGAGGGTGTTAATTAAAAGATTTAGGTCCATTCACACGGCCCATATCCCTTGTTTCATCTTTCCCTCCTTTTTGTGTAGTTTGTTTGCCATGTGAGAGGTAGAACTGCTGTTATGACAGAAAATGTTGACTTTTAAAGAGTTTGCTCAGATCTTATCTGTGAGAAAAATATAAGCTGTAATTGAGCATATGAGTTTCACTTTTTATGTGATGGCTTCATTAGACATGAATTTTTATTTTAAGTAATTTTATACTCCTTTCACTCTTTTTTAAACCATTTTTCACCTCTCTTCTGTCTTTCTTAAGGGATATAACCCCCATATCTTTGTAGTTGCTACATTTTGCCTGTTTAGTAAATAAATAAAGTAAAAATCTTCAAATCCCTTAATCATAAAGCTGTGCTTTTATAAACTTTAAGCATAGTAAAATCACTATAACAGCCTCTTATAGTTATATGAAATCCAGAGTGTACAGACTGTGTTCAGCCAAGAAATTTTTCAGAATCTCAGAAATGTATATAAATGTATTTTAAGTATCTGAAACTTGAGTAAATGATCTAATTACAAAATTATCTGCTGTACTTCAGGAGTGTTTTTTAAAAAATATTTGAATGTACTATTCAATACCTTTTTCCCAAATGAGATAGACTGTATTTATTTGTCTGATTCAGCCAAAAATTCTGCAGCTTACCAAAAATCTATCAAACAAAAATGTAAAAACAGGAGACAGTAGAACACTCAGATTATTTTTTGTGATGGTCAAATACTGAATCTGAATTGTAGTCAATGAAACCATGGGGCTATGAGTGAATGAAAAGCACATTAGATTTCACATTAATTTCTGGCTTGCAAATTTGTGTCTTTTAAGGCTATATTTCTTAGATACATGTAGGCATCTCTAGCAATGATGGGAAACACATCATACATGTACAGAACGTGACTTGGTGCTGAGAAAAATCCTTTGTGCTCACGCTTAAAATTGTCTTATGCAAAATGGGATGTAAAAATCCAAGTAAAGGCTCACTCTCACTTGAGAAGTGAATGTGCTGGGTGCAAGGCTGCTCTGCTGAAGTGAAATGTGTAGTCTCTCTCTAATAGCCCTGAAAAATTTTTCATAAAATTGTTTGATCTCTCCTCTCAGTATGGGAAGGTGAGGATACTGGTGGGGCATTGGGGAGGGAGAGAATTCTGGTTTTTTTTATAAAGCTAATAGACAGTTAATTATTGCTGCATGCTTTCACTGGCAAACATCTACAGCACACTTTAAAAAAGAAAAAAGGGAAGGGTGATTGCTGCTTGTTAATGGACTCTGCTATTTTACAGCACTGTAGTCGAGCAGCCACCTACAGTTCATCCTTATGTTAATACTAACGTTACCAATTTTAACGTTATATGCCTCTTTCCACTGGCCCCTGTTGGAACCAACAGCCTACGGCAAGTGCTGTACTGCCTTTTACTTAATTGCTCCTTAAAGCTAACAGTGAATTACATTAAGTGTAATTTCATTGTCGTTGGATCTTGGTGAGTTTGAGGTGGCACGTTTGCCATGGGAGTTCTTTTTCTCTGGTTCAGTGGCTATATCCGGGTGGGATGCATTTCTCCTGGAGTAATCCAGGAGAATCTTTCCTTTGAAGAGGAACAGATGTAGATTTACATATCTGGAGGTCTCTGGCCTCTGATGAGATTAGTTGGTGTTTTTAAACCCTACTGGAAGGTGCATATTTAATAAATGCCTAAAGCAAGCCTGTGTGAAATGGCTGGGCCCTGGGAGACTTTGAATGAGAGGAGAGGAGGAGATGTCAAGTTGCACATTGTGGTACCATCATAATCACTGCTGAAAATAGGCCAACACTTGAAATAACAAATAGATTCAGATTCTGTTGTAAAAGCAGTAAAGAAAAAATGGACAAGGGAACTGCTTCCGAAGCATTTAGGTTTAAATTTCAACTGATCATTTTGTTTCTAATTTCCTAATTGGGCAGACATGAAAATGTAAAGGTTTAAAACTGGCAATCCTCCCTGCCCCCTGCCAAATAATCTGTGCTTTTTTACATGCTTATTTGAGGTAACTGTATGCCTAGCAATAGAAATTAGGATTTTTACTTTATTGAAAGAGTGTATTTTGAGATGGAGGGGGAAGGGCTTGTGGTAAAGCTGGAGATTAAATAAACTTCTATGAGAAAGAATAAGTTTATTTGACAGCAGATTTCTGGTCTTTTAAACAGAAAATAAGTGTGAAAGAGAAGTTAAAAATTCTACATCAGACACTTATCTTGGTGTACTGTTCCTTGCAGTGTAGCTATGGCATGGCATATATGCTACTACGGTAAAACTACACTAGCACATTCTCATTGCTGCTGGTTTGGATCCAGATCCCACAACGATTTTTGATTGTACTCACAGCATTTGAAATTGTCCAGGGCTTTCTAAAGCCTTATAACCTCATCCCCCTTCCTCTCCTGTCACCTTTTTCAGTTTTGGCAAGGTGTTATTTCTCTCGGAAGGCTGGCCTTGTGTCCCGCTGCCGTGCGGCCCAGCAGGCCGGGCAGCACCATGGCCGGGGAGCTGCGCTGCGGCCGCCTTCACCTCCTGCCCATGTCCCGCTGTGTGTGACTGTGCCCTGGCACAGCTCTGCCCCGCACCGAGCCCTGTCACCTCAGTGCCATCTGCTCCCTCCTGTCATGCACAGCATGGCTCCTGTGCTGCCCCTGCCCGCGCCGTGGCTCTGACACCGCCACCTTTTCACTCGCCTAAGGCGGCTGAAGCTCGCTCCTGTCCCACCACCCAGAGATCCCTGTCTGTCCCACCACCCAGAGATCCCCGTCTGTCCCACCACCCAGAGATCCCCGTCTGCCCCACCACCCAGAGATCCCCGTCTGTCCCACCACCCAGAGATCCCCGTCTGTCCCACCACCCAGAGATCCCCGTCTATCCCACCACCCAGAGATCCCCGTCTGTCCCACCACCCAGAGATCCCCGTCTGTCCCACCATCCAGAGATCCCCGTCTGTCCCACCACCCAGAGATCCCCGTCTGTCCCACCACCCAGAGATCCCCGTCTGCCCCACCACCCAGAGATCCCTGTCTTTCCCCTGCCCTCTGCCTCTATCATTCCTCTCAGTACAGCCCCTGAAGTGTCAGTGCAGGTTACCATTCCCGGGGCTGGGTGTTCCATCATTGCAGGGGCTGTGCCGTGGCTGGATGCACAGGGAGAAGGGGCAGCGCCCTTCCAGAGGTACTCCAGCTCTCAGCAAAGCCTGCCAGCGACACTGGTAATCCCTCACGTGAAAGGGCAAAAAGCTAAAAGAATACAAGACTCTGCTGAGATTAAGAGAGAAACAAACAGAGCCCAGTGTAACAAAAGAAGGTGCTCAGATCTGTAGATAAGGAGCTTTCCGAGGCCTCTGAGCAAGGACCCTGTTTAACTCCCTGCAGAGCACCAAAGGGTCTGCAGGGCTCAGGGACAGAGCTGCAGGAGAGATGAAACAGCAAGAGTTAAGACAAGGAGACTGATCCCTGCCTGAACTGCATTTTTCAACTTCCAGCTAAATTTTATTGTGTGGTTAGAACCAGTTCCTGTTCTGGACCTAGTTTAATTTCATTCTGGAAATGCGACCATCTACTATGTAGACACACTATTATTACTTTCCAGCATCTAGTGATAATTGCCCAGATGGGTACAAACCATATTTTATTGTTATTTTGTTTGGTTAAACTTAGGAGAGGGGCTGCTTGTCATCAGGCTCTGAGTAAGAAAGTACTTTATAATAGTGTTTGTAAGCAGTATCTTTGCCAGTGATGATGAAAGCAACATTAAATTGTTTTCAGAGGAAATTTACGCTTGGGTTGAAGCTCAGCCCAAGGCATATATATCATTTGTGTCCTTTTAGGCTTTATTTTTGAGGCCTGAGTGAGACTGATGGTGCACTGGTGTAGACTTGGTGCCGTGGAAAATATTGCTCTGGGGACTCAGTCCTTGGATATTTTTCAGGGAAAACTCCCAATTGTTTTCAATGTGCAAATACCACAAAGGCCCTATTTTGAGTTCTCTCTCATTAGATTGCAAAACTGTTTCAATTATATCCTATGGATTTCACAGTCATGTAACTTCCTGAACACCCACATTGAGGAAAGAAAGGTTTCATGTTTGGATCTCTGTTTTGCTAACATACCAGCTAACAAAACCCCACAGGACCACACTGGACAGCTACAACATGAGTATTATTCTAAGAAATAGTCAACATTTGTCAGCCCTGACCGCATGGTGACATCTGAATTTAGCACACTTTTCCCTGTCCTCAGAATAAAAAGATACCTAGGGAAAGCTTAGATGGTAAATGACTGTTGACCTTGACTTTTTTTCTAAACTTTCTTATCATGGACAGCTTACTAGGCCAAAAAAAAGCCCAAAAACGATGTGAGATAAAACTATATATAAAGTTAAACAAATTAACTAGAGGACATTGAAAAGCTTCATGTCAACATGGTAGTACTAGATTGTCTGCTAGACAGAAAAAAAGCATGAAGAAACACTGGATTGGAAAACTGTGGCATTGATAGTACTTGTCAAATGAACTATGCAGCAATGGGTACTCAGGGTGGGAAAGAACTCCCATAGTATCTGGTCTCATCCAAAACTCTTCTAGTAGTTTGCTGAAGTACTATGTAAGTACTTCAAGGAATCTGAAGCATTATTGTATTCAAAATGACATTAATTTTAAGGGTGATTAGACAAGCTACTGTTCTAGAGATGCCACTGTATTACCAGTCATTGGGGTTTGGATAGAAATCCTAGTGGGTCTAGAGCAGCTTGCCTTCTATGTAATCAGATTCTGTTTTTCTTCTCCTCTGTGAAGTCAGAACACATTCCCCCATGGGAACACCTGTGTGCTGTCCCTGCACAGTGAGCTGCCCACACAGGCCCCTGGTTCCCTAAACCTCTGCCCATGAGCCTCTGGCTGTTCAATTCTGACCCAAAAACCAGGCACTTCACATGGCTGTTCTCATCACTATTAAAGGCTTTAAGTTTTTGTTGTCTTTTCCCACTTTAGCTCTGCTTTGCAAACCTAGTCCTCCTCCTTGACAATTGCCGTGGGACAAGGACCAGCTGCCGTACAGGAGGTACTTTCCACAAGCTTCTCATTTTTCACAACCTCTCTGCCTTTTGGTTAACACTGGAGTTTGTTGTTTTTTCAGATAAATTAAATCTTCCAGAACCCATCTGTCTGTGTGCTAACACTGATTCTTTACTCTTCAAATATAGTCCATAATTTTAGGGAATTATTTTGTCTATTCAGAATATTTAATCTATTTTCAGGAGTCTAACCTTCACAGAGTCCTTTTTCAAGCTCTTCAGTACTTTTTTTGGCACTAATCACAACCAAAGAAGGAAAACAGTCTGTCTTATAGATAGTCCAAGATCATTCTCTCTCCAGTATCACTAGAAACACTTTGGTAGACAAGCTGTTCTTCCTTTGCTCCATCAGAATTGCGGTGTTATTTCCCCCTCTCTATTTCAGGGAAGTATAATTTTACCAGATTTTATCCTGGCCCTTTTGTATTCCTGCATCTAGATTGCTCTTTCTTGATAACACTGAGAAGAAAAATAGATCCCTGACACTGTTTTCGGTTTTTTGTTTTATTTTTTTGGTAGCTTTATTTCTTTAGATAAAGAAATGAATGTTGACACCATATTTAGCTTGCAATATTTAATTTTGGAAAACTTCTGAATTGCAAGATTTAAAAGTTTCTACCTAATTTGTCATGGCCTTGTTTCTCATTTCTGGTATTTCTAGCTCTTCCTTCGTTGTGTGTAAGCCATAGTGGCTTGTTCCTCATTAGTTACGCACCCCACATATCTCCAGAGTGATGTGGCTGGGTTAGTTTTGCCACAGCAGCTTATATTTTTGATATTTCTTGTCTGTCTTCAGTTTTTTATAAGGCAATGACTATTGTGTTTAATATTCTCATGTACCCTTACTAGGGAATGCTCTGCTGTCTGTATGCTGTCCTGTTGACATTTCCTTGGGATCTTCCTTAATCAGATCACTATGATTTATGGCAACATAAGACTTTGGGTTTCCCCTGAACTTTTTCTGTAAGTTTTAAAATTTTCACCTTAAGCTTTCTGAAGCTATGCTTTTTATACTTTTTTCACATCTTACCCTTTTCTCACTTCTACATTCTGAATTGGTTGTAATTAGGTTCTGCCCAGCTCTGCAGAATTTTTAAATGAAAAAGCCATGTATGTTTGCACTGAACACGACACAGGGCTAAGTTCCTGTGAATTTATCATGTGCTCTACTTGTGAAATCACCACATGTGTCTGTCTAAATTAAGCTTACTTATCAGTAGCTACTCTCAAAATACATCTCTAAATGTCCATAACATATGCAATACAATTTTGTAGTCTTCTCCTCTAAAATCTCTATAGTTCTCTTTAAAAATTGTCTGCCAGCCTACTCCTGTGGATTGTTCCCTGCTGCCCAGCTCCCCTTGCCCAGGACCAGGCTGTGAACAGAGGCCCTGGGAGGTCACTTCCATAGGACTGCCCATGGAGACAGGTGAACCAAAAGGGTTGTGCGGTGTATTTTGCTGTGTATTTCAGTGAGAAGCAGGTTCTGAAGCTGAAAATCATATGTACCATATCTTAAGGATACTTTCTCAGTGCTGAGCTCTGGAGCAAAACGTAATCTGAATTTCTGTGCAAAAGGAGCAGTCTTAGATTTCTCCTTTCTCTCTTCTCAGCAGCAACCCTGCCTGGTCTGCTCTATTGCTCAGGACCTGGTTAGATCCATATTATTAAGAGTTTGGGAGTAACGGGGTGATTTTGTGTGTATGTCACCCAAACTTTAACTCCAGTTGTAGTCTGATCTATTGGTTTCTTGCTTGCATGTTGGAGTTGACAAAGGGGGGGGGAAAAGAGTAAAATTCAAGGGTTGAGACAAAGACAGTTTAATGTTCTGCTCTGAAAGATACTATGGAAATTATCTGAGGTCTATAATTAAAAAGTCCCCTATTTTGTATTTACTGATATCATGTACAAATAGTCACTACTTCCATTGCTGTCAGTGACAAAATTGTTGTTATCTAGAGATACAGAGCCAATCTACAAAAATAGCTGTAAAAAATAAATACACAGAGTAACTTCAGTCGGGGAACAGAAGATAGGTGTTTGTGATTTCTCTAAAATCAATTCAAATCTACTGTGTGATTATAATTAATTTTATTATTTGTATTATTTGTATTTGTATTATTTAGTATTTGTAATTATAGTGGGCACAGGATTGGGCCTAAAGATCATAAAAGAGATCACTGCTGTTGTCTGTTAAATATGTAATGAATCTTATTGTCAAAGTCACACAAGTCCTTTTCTGTTCTTCTGCTGAAGACCTGTGCTGTGCAGGTACCCACACCACGAGCCAGATGCAGTTCCCATCCCACAGCTGCTATCTGCACCCTCATTAACCTGTTCAGCTCTCATACTCAAAAGACCTGCATCATGTAGTTCAGGAAAAAGCCTAGAAACTATTTTTCAGCAGCCATGATTCAGTTACCCTCTGAAAGCAGAAAAAGAGCAAATGGGCAGCATGGCGAGAGAAATGACATCAGTTCTGAGGGAAGGCACAAAGTGTGGCGAGTGCCTGCCTGGTGTGCATGTCTCTGGGCACTCAGGTGTTGGGAGATCTCTGAAGCTTGTCAAGATTATTACTAAACCAGTGCTTAAGGATCTCCTGGTCTTTATCCACTGCCTGCCTTACCTGTCTGGGTGGCAGGACATCCCTCTGCACACAGCTCTGCTGGGGGATGGATGTGCTCTTGCAAGTACTCTCTGCCATTCCTTCTTGTGGGAATCGCTTCATGGTGAGAGTTCAAAGGATGAACTCTCTCTGAAGATTTACTTTTAAAGCCTATCTGTTAACAAGACATGTTTAGTAAAAATGGTAAAGCAGAAGTGTTTGGGTCTATTAATAAGGTCACTGATGCGATGCTGGAATTAAATTCAGTCAAATATGAAGTTATCATGAGAGGAATGCATCTTTTAAGTAATCTAAATAGGTCTTGAGCTCCATTTGCATGCATCTTTATGGAAAATATGGAGTTCCATGCAATTACAAGTCACATTATGGAAACTATACCTGAAAAAACGATATGTGAAAAGTGGCACTGGTTGCCATCTTCAAAAGCATCTGCAATTCTAATCCCATCCAGACATCTTGGCTTCATGAAGACTAATTTTATATTCAGTTGTATGAGTAAATGCAACTTAATCATATTTGCATTGAATTCATTCAAACACCCAACAATCCTTGCTCTCAAAGGAAGAGCAGTGCTGACTATTTGCAGGCTTAGATTTAGAAAACCCTTTCTAGAATCAAAGGAAGAGACGCTTGAGTTGGAGCTACCCCGAGTACCACATGGATAATCTCTTCTCACGTTTCCTGTTTTGTTTTTCCCGCATACAAACAGCTTTGGCTGGAATGATGTCCAAGAATGAATTACAAAAAAAGACCTCTGGCATTTGAAGAGCAGATTTTATGCAGGCCTTTTTATTTTTTTTTTCTTTTACTTCCTGGAAACTCCCTCTCTAAATTTTAACCTTTATATCTGTACTAGTTTTAGCTGGGATGGTGTTATTTTCCTCTTAGCAGCTGGTACAGGGTTGTGTTTTGGATTTAGTAGGAGAATAATGGTGATAACGTGGTGCTATTTAGTCATTTGTCTGCCCCTGTTTTGTATTTTGGTGTTAGTTTTGGATGCTTTGTCAATGATTCTATCTGGGCTATATTTCAGATAAAGGACAGCCAAGCTTTCATTTAGCCACGAAACACAGATGATTTCCTGCCATTGCCATCTCCACTTTGATGCGAGGAGATGCTGAAGCTCTTGTGCCTGTTGGAGTTGTACTGTTTCTACAGAAAAAAAGTTGTTAGATTCCAGGTATGAACGAGTTAATGTCAGCATTTGGTTCAGTGTTGTGAAACTATATATTATCTATTGTATTTCCTTGGCCTTAAGTGGATTCTAGCATGGGATGAATTAGGTTGGCTAGATATTTTCTGCTGACTGTGATATCCCTGTTGAGCAGCTTTCCCAGTACGAATATATTTGGCCCTTCTTTTTTTTTCCCCACAAGCTATATCCCTGTATAAAAACAGCTTTATCTCTAAAGAGCAAATAACACCCAGTGCTCATAACAGATGCCAAGAAATGTTTCTGTTTTGATTTTTGAAAATAAAAATTCAACTGTGTTCAATAAAATTCAGAAGCCGTTTTCCTCTGTGGAAATTAAAGGAATCCAAGGAAGTCTAGGAAGATAGCGACCTTCCTAATTAAAGCGGTAGCAACTGCAGGAATCCGGTTTTTACAACCACCTCTATCTCACTGTGCTGAGAACAAAGCAGTCCTCCATTAATATTTTATTTTCTCTTTTCTTCCACTATAACAATGCTCTATGTTCTGTGAGAGCCCTGGAAAGACATGCAGAGCTATGTTAATTATGGCTTAAATAATTGACACTCTGATTGTGTTGTACTTTGCGAATTGTATGTGGCGTGTCACTGGTTCTACATATAATTACATCTATTCACTGCCATCATTTTTCCCACTTACATCACAGTATACAGTAGTCTACATGGCAAAATCGTGCGCAGTAACTAATAATGTCTTCACCAAATGACCTTTGTTTTTAAACACATGGAGTGTGTGTAGCAGTGGAGGTCTGATTGCCATCAGAGCTAACACATGCATCCAGGAAGATCTATTATGAAACAGCGAATGTCAGGGGAGTTGGGGGTCTGCAGCAGAAGCACTCTCAGGGTCTAAGGAGTAGGTATTAGGAACTTTCCAGTGTGGTCTGATGGTAATTCCTTAATTAACATTGCATCCAGATTTTCAGCTTCTGGGAGCGCAGAAATTTATTATTTGTTGTTTTATAGATGTGTGCATTAACTACTGGCATTACTAAGTACATCCAGCCATAGTACATACAGTACCCTGCAACAACATAAACAAGCTTTCAAGACTCATCTTCAGTGTTGACTGAGTCATTCTGAAAGCTTGAGTTTATGTACATGTTGGGAGAGTGAGTAACCAGATTCTTCTTGGAGTACCTCATTAGTCGACATGACTGCTATACAGCCACTTCCACTTCAGCATTTGTGCAGTCAGCAGCTAACTTGAAAATTAAAGCTTATCTCTTACAATGCAGCCTTAAGTGAACTAAAAAAAACATTTACAGCTTTTTCAAAAACATGCATCATCAAGGAGTATTGCTGAGTTCATGCCTTTGTTTGGAAATAGAGAAACTCCCTGCTAAAATGAACCCACTTTGGAAATTGTTTCCGTCTGCTTTGCATGTTTGTTCTCCTCCTTTCAAATAACCTTCTGCCCAACTGGAATTGATAAGGGAGAGGGATTAGTGTTAGAAAGGCTACAAGCACAAGTTATCCTCAGACAACCTGGGAACTTTGCACCAATGACCGCTCTGGAACAATTGTTCCATCCATGTCCTTCCCAGTAAAAATGAGTGGCTTTCACCACAGTGAAGGTGGGGAGATAGACCACTTCAGGTTTACTGTGGAACAAGGACATGTAAAAGAAGGTACTGCAGGGCAGCAGGTTCACTGATAAATCCACACCTTCTTATGTTGTAATAACTTGTCTAGAGAACCAAACCTTTTAATGTTTTTGATTCATATCCTAGTAATGATTAACTGAAATGGTAATGTAGAGAGGATCCACAGAAACAGATCTGAGATCAGCAGTGACTTTCAGGGTCTTTGGCAACGAGTCAGTTACTGTGAAAAGCTGGAAGACTAACACTCTTGGTATCACACATAAACCTTCCCAGGGAATTATTGGGTGCTTCTAAAAATAGACATTATTGTTGGGGGTTTTTGTGTATATGGTTTGGTTTTGTTTTGTTTTTTTTTTTTTTAAAGGGACCCGATATTCATTCCTTCTTCCTTTTCCAGCCTGGAAAATTATTCAAAATGTAGAAATACTAGGAATGCAACCTTTTATATGAAGTGACAACATGTTGAATGCTACTGGGCTTAAAAAGCAAGTGTTCTGTAATAGAGAATACTAGAAGCAGCAAACTAGTAGTCCTGTGGAAGGTGGATCTCCTATGAAATCAGCCTAGATATGTAATACATCCTAGAAACCTGGAAAGCTTATGAATGAGAGAAGTGGAAAAGTATTCTCAAGAAATAGGGGGAAAACCCCATTCTCTGGAGATGTCAGCTGGGATTTTGGAAGTATTTAGCAATTGTCTGTGTCTGGCCCAGCTTGGAAATCTGTCCCAGTTTAGGACATCACTTGAACATGTGGTTCTATGCTGCTGATGGAGCAGAAGTGTTACATGAAGCTGAGCATCCCACATATGGAGGGGCTTAGGAATGTGCGGAAATGCTTTGTCTGAATGAAGGACCCTGTTTAAAGGCTCCCATATATTGGCAGAGGTTGGAAAGGTTTATCTTGAAAATAAGGAATGCAGTTTGTTGCACTGCTTTTTTTGTGTTTGTGTATGTGTTGTTCTAAAAGTTGGTCACATGAGAAATTGTAGAATATTAAAAAAACACATGTACAAAATACTGTCCTCATTTTTCTATGCTGAAACAGAGTTCAGGAGCTTTTCTCTGAAAATTCTTTACGTATATGTACTTTTACACTGAAGAAAGTAACAAATGCTTTTAATCGAGATGGACAATTGTGTGCAGGCAGGACAGGCATGATACCAGATTGAAAACACAAAGGATTTTACTGTCTTCCAGAAGTTTAGTATACATGGTTAAAAATTTTAGAAAAATAATTTGACAGAGCTTTCTCATATCAAAAATCAATGTAAAACTACACTGTAATCTGAAAAAAAACTATCTTGCTTTCATATCAGAGATAAGTATAAGTCTTGTTTTTATCTTATTTTCCTTTATTCCTCAGTGTCATTACCAAAACAAGTATTTCAGTGCATTAGAAAATGTAATTTGAGTCAACTGATACCTCAATCGGTACTGACATATATGTAATTTCCTGTGATGTTGAACAGAGAGAATTGATTTCAAATGTATATTTTTGGATTAAGGTGAAGGGATCAAGTAGGAACGTAACTCTTATGTCTGACGATTGAATTTGACCTGCCATATGAGCAGAGCAGAATCCTGAAGGATGATATCTCTAACATATAAATGCCATGTCTATATATTAATTTTGTGCCTATAAGGAGAGCTAGGTAAGAAAGTGGTGAATCAGTAAAAGAGTATTTGTGGCACATAGAAAGGCACCTCAGCAGTTTCTCTATGTGTGTTCCTGTACTTAAGGATAATAATTCCTAGTTACCTGATCCATGTACAGAACATGGAAGAAGCAAGAAACTTCTCATCACTGACTACTCGTGTACTGGAAACTCCCTATGTGGATTTTGTGGAGCAGAGCCTGTGTTTGAGACCTAAATGTAAGCCAGTGTAACTCACGCTCTGAGCTGGGCTTTGCTGTGCAGTGGAGTTTGAAGGCCACTGCAAAATTTTCTTTCAGGTGAATTCAGATGACAGGTGAATCCAAGTGGGTACATGATTTTTCTTTTAAATCTGATTTCCCCAGGAAATTATATAAATTTTTGTCTGTATGTTTTCAATGAATAATTTTTGAACCACTCTGCTGTGGTTCAGAAAAAAACACAGAAAAGCAGACTGTAATATTATGACTATTTCATGAAAAGAAGTGGCCCAGCAGGTCCTACTAATGCCTTTGATCCAGAAAGGTAGCAGTGAAAGTGCACCTTTCCTTGGCAAAAGAGTTTTTGCAGAAAAAAATGATGGAAATGAGAGGCGCCGTGGAAGTCAGGTTGCAAAATAATTTCATAAACAGCAAAACTCATTTTGTGAAAATTGTTGGGCAGAAGCATAGTTCTATGAAGTACCTTTCTGTAGGACCTTAGAGAGTTATCTGTGGTATGTCATAGATATTTCTGCATTCAAATTGCACTTGAAAGTAGTTCAAAGCTGGTAGACTGGACACATGAACATGTAATTTTTTTACCACTAGTGTGATCTGTAGCTATGTTTGCATTTTTGTCTTATATTGTAGTGTTTGTATATTTTACATATTTCACATATAAATGAACACTTTTTTAATTTGCTGCCCATTTCAAGTGTCTAAATGTATTATAAATATTGTCCATCTGGATACAATATTCTTGGTTTTTAGGCAACAAATGCCCCTTTCTTCTTTCTACTCTTCTTTCACAGATAGATAACACCAGTCATGATTCAGAAAGTATATGAGCAGCAAAGTACTCTCCAGATTATCAGTTGATCACAAATGTTCTTTGATGTGTCTTTAGTACTCAGTATTTTCCGAAGAGACCAATGATATAGTGATACCCCAGGCAGTGGATACTTGAAAGAAGTGTGGTCTTTATTTACTGCATAATCTTCATTCTGTGAACATCAGGCTTATATCAAGGATAGGTTGCAGAATAAATGTGAGTGAATAGTTGCTTTTAAAAAATTTAGAATGTGTCCATAACCTGACTATGGAAATAGTAATTTTTTTTATAATCCAGCATTCAATGTGAATGTTTCACTCTCATATGTTGATATGAACTAATACCTGAAAGCAAATGTTCCTTACACATATTTCTTTACAGTTATAATCAGACGAACACCAAATTTCCTGAGTTTAGCTTTCCACTCCTTTAAAAAGATTAAGTTTTATTAAAGTTCAAATGGGTAACTGATGAGTTTGCATTTGCTAGTCTTAAACTGAAACCCTTCTAGATCAGCTTGGTATCTTTGCAAATCCTGAAGATGTTTCTCGTCTGTTCACTCAAATGTATTTTTCAGCATTTATTGTGAACATGCAAGCATTTTCTAGTTATATTGTTTTAATGGAGAAGCAGCCATGAGTGATGTAATTCTACATGGTCATTTTCCTTTTCTATACAGCTGTTGCAAAATTAAAAAGCTGTAAAGTTACAAATGGCTTCATATGAAGCAATGCACAGCATGGAATTTCCTGCCAGTGGTTAAAATAATACAATTACTTTTTACAGATGAAAATAGTTAAGCAGGTCTCTGTTTTTAAAAAAAATAAAAAAGGCTTTCTTCTGAAAGTATCCCTTTAAAATATTTGCTTGAAAATAATTAAAAAACAATCATGGCATGGAATACTTTTAGTCTTTTGGGGTTTTGGCATACAACACAGATCAAGAAGAATAATCACAGTGACAGGTAAGAAATCTGTAAAAGAAAAGCTTTATTTGAGCACAATTCACCAGACGTACATCTTAGTTTAGTATTGTCTCCATCTGCAGAGTAAACCAGCCATATGCTTAGAGACATCATTGTCTTTTCTCTTTTTTTTAATCCCCTGCATCCAAAAAGAAAAGTCATTAGATATGACAAGACTGGTACATTTTGTAGTAATTACAAAGGGGCACAAAACAAAACCAGACCAGTTTCACAATGTCCGTGATTGTCCTAATGCACCAAAGAATGTTTTTTACATTCCGTTAGGGGGAAACTGATTAACTGGTTCTTTGTAACTCCAAATTGAAATCACAGTGTAACCTGGTGGAGCTCAGCACAGGAAGCCTTTGGGGATGCCAAAGTTTGGACACGAGTCTGGGACATAGAGGAGTCCCAGAACTATTGTGTTCAGTGAGCTGTGAAAAGTCATTCAGAAGAGAAACACTCAGCATCCTTTATTTATTTGCATTGAAATATTTATCTGTGATGTGAGGCATTTATAATAGATTGTCAATCTCTTGTGTCTTGTGATGAATCTGGGTGTCTTGCATTGAATTCTAAGTATTTTCTTCTGTAAATAATTTCATAATTGTCACATTTCCAACCTATGAATATAATTTGACCTTTGGATCCAAATTATCTTTTTTTTTTCCTTTCTCTAGTAAGGAAATCAAACCTTTAACTTTCTGCTAAAAAAAAAAAAACCAAAAAAACAAACAAAATACCAGAAAAAAAAAAACCCTCACCTGCCTAAATTATTAATTTTTATACTTAGATATTAAAACTCAATCAACCTGAAAATTCATGTCTTGCTGCTCTTTCCTGATAATTGAAGGAAATTATTTATGTAGCATAAATTAATATTGTTGCATGTTCTACCTGACATTCCAGATTAAAGTATGACTTTGAAATAGACGTGGGTTGGGACTGAAATACCTTATGCAACCACACTAGTACTTGGAAAGTACTTCCATCATATATCCTGAGTGCAAAGGAGAGTGAAATGAGCTTGAGAGAAAAAACAAATTAGAGAAAGAGAACAAAGGCATGATAACAATAACAGTGTGCATCTTCAGTCCTTGGCACTGACTTTCAGGGAGATAGATGTCACAAAAGCTGTGGTTTTGGTAGAAAGACAGGAAAGTCTCTTTTGAAGCTGCATGTAACACCATCATAGGCTCCTCAGGCAAACACACAAATGTCATGTAGAGTAACACTTAACATTTCTGGCATAACTCTGGGCCACTTTCTATAGAGTAGGAGGCTATACTGACCCACCAGCACAAGTTTAGTCTGAGATTTTTGAGTGAGCTTCTCTTAGCCTTTTCGATCTTCCTTTGTCTTCTTTTCATCTGTGATTGAAAAAGGATCTTGGAGACAAGAGAAAAGGCAGCAGTTTAAAGGATGTTGAACAGTGCTAACCCAGAACACAAAGGGTGGAGTTGTATCTGCTTACTGCTGGCATGCAGCCATCGTGGTTATCAGCTTAATAGCATAACTTAACAGGAAGAATTACACTCGTGACCTTCTGCTCCAACAGCACAAGCTTCTATCACTTGAGCTAAAGGAGAATCTCCATTAGTAGTTGCTCGTTGTCACAGGGCACATATCCCTCTCTTGGGCCAACCACTTATAACGACAAGGTATCATAAACACTTGAACAGCTCTGATTTTGTCCAGTAGAGGGAAGTGCATAGACGCAAACACTAACTCAATATGTTAGGGAGAGATATCATCAACATATTAACCACATCATGCATGATTGGCAAAAGGTGGAACGATCGCAGAACCTCGCGTTCCTCACCACTGCCAAAATCTCGGTATTGACTAAGGATCATTTCCACTAGAATTGCTTTGTCTTGCACTGTCACTGTTTTTTGAATTACACAGCTGCCAGAAAAGACTAATCTAGATCACAAACCAATTTACCTTGTTGATGAAAATAACGTGTTGCTGGGTTATGAACAGCACTCATTAAGTTAAATTTTTCAAATTATGCTCTTGAGGGAAGAAGACTGTTGAAAAATACCTTTAAGAGAGAGCTGGCAAGAAGTTGCATTTCAAAAATAGGTGTCTTTTTCATTGGAAATAGGAATGGAATAGTAAATTGGGCACTGCCACAGAACTCCTCCAAAGTGAGAACTCCAAAGCATTTGGATGCTGGATTTCCACTTTAGTGTCAATCAGTATTTCTTGGGTAACATGATAAAAGCAAAATATTTCAGAACTAGCTTTCTTCTAGACCTCTATTTACTTGCTTACAGTAGCCCAGTGGCTGTTCCCTGGGGAGAAAGACAGTTACTGAATTTAGAATTGCTCCTTGTCAGCTTTAGCTGTGCGGGTACTAGCTACCCAGTAGGAAAAAAAAAAGAAGTGCTTGCCTGTTTTGGAGTTGTGCTTGGATTATAAGTCTTTTTTTTTTTTTTAAGAGGGCCTTAAAGGCAAAGATGTACCACTCAGCAGTGATAATCACACTGCTGTACCATGGAAACATGGCCAACTGTGTCAAGTATTCCTAAGCCTGTGACAGGCAATCATCAGCCCAGTCTTTCTTTGAAACTGCTTGACTGCTTGAAGCAGTCTTCTTCTTTTTTAATGCTGAATGATTCTCCAAAAGGTCCACCAGCTCCTTTCCTCCCCACTGGATTAGTTGGAGTGTCCAAATTTTAAAGGATGCCAACTGGCTTGCAACCAGCCATTTACAGAGCAGCTCCTGTTCCAGAGGCATTTTTCCCCCAACAACTTTGGCTGTTTCTCATCCTCATTCCTTTCTGTACAGAACTCTGAAGTCCCTGTAGAGGTTTCATAACATCCTGAAGCCTTCATCAAATGGTAAATTGGTATTCTGTTAGGCTGTCAAGAAGGATTAGAAGGAAGGATCTATTCTTCTTCTTCTTCTCATTCTTTAATGACAAGTTACATTGCCAGGCTGTCCACTAAATCACATTAGGCAAGGTCTAATTTCCTTCTTCATACCAAAATAGAGAGGAACCAGAAACAAAAAAAAATCTCCCACTTAGGACATGCGTTGAGAATTCAGGGAATTCTTGTGCTACTGCAATTCTGTTTTACAAGTTAGCATTATATTAGCATGAAAATGTTTATTGTCCCCTGACTGCTTTTCTCTTTTCTTTTGTAAATATATATGCACCCATTTTAAGTATTTGTGCAGCTTTAAAACAATCTGCATTGGTGAATTTCATCAAAAGCATGAAGAGTTAGTGCCTTGACATGTATTTTCACAGAGAAATTTTCAACTAGTTCTGTGAGTCTCACATTCTTTGTCAGGAATCATCCCTTTCATCCTCACAAAAGGAGTTTGGGTTTTGCTGGAAACTGAAGATCCTGTGTTTACCAGCACTGCTTTCACCATTACACACATATATACATCTCCTGTTGCAGTTAGTATCAATGTTTGTGGGCATAAACATGAAGACATACTTGCTGAGAAGGAGTCTAGAGAATGAAGAAATGTGTGTTGTAATGGTAGAAACCATTCTAAATTTAGTGCTTTTGGAGTTTGGACTATGTATTCCCCATGTCTAGGGGCATGACTGGCCTTCAAAGGAGAAAGGGGCAGATGCTTTGAAAAGAGGGAGGACAAGGAAAAATAGAATATCCACAATTGGCTTGATTCACCCCCAAAATAACCTTCTGTGCCTCTCATTTCCATGTTTGGAGTGCTGGCAAAACATCATGGTTAATGCAGCTCTTTGTATTATTCCATCCTGGTGATATATGTAGTGATGGGACAGATTAGGTTAATTGCAAGAATATGAGTGGGAAATATACCCAGTGGGCAGTCGAGGCTGCACTAACCAAACACAGAGCTGGGAGAGTTCAATGAGTGTTAATGCTGTGCTGCATCCTGCAAGACCAGAATGAATGCCACACATTTCCAAGCATAAGAAATTCTGCATAAATAGGACATTCAATTATTTATGAATAGACTGCAAGTCAGTGATTAATTAGCATTTTAAATATGGTTGATTAACACATTAACCCTATTTTATGAAAACTCTTTTAAAAGATACATATTACATGTGCTTCCATTTGATTTTCACATTTCTGATGTCTTTCATCTGTTAGATTACTGTGTCCTATAAGACTTTCTAGAACGTTTAATTATTTACTTTACAAATGCAGGATGTTATAATGATATTTGTAAAGAAAAAGCTAGGATAATGAATATACAATACAGTATTAGCAGCTTCCCCAACTGTTGACAGGAGGTTAGGGGGGTATGGGTGGAGGAAGAAAGAAAATCAAAACAAGATAATAATGTTGCATTAGATGTATACAAGTGAATATGCAATAAGCATTGGGAATAGTGTACAAAAGCAATAACATAATTTACCATTCTGTATGAAAGAACTAGCTGAGGTGCTTTTGTCTGTATTGAAGGTAACATTTGGAAGCTTCCACTGGAAAGCAGAATATAACCTAGAAATGGTTTGCATTATCAGTTAAAGAAGAAAATGTTTACTTGTTTAATAATCAGTTATTTATTTCTATTATTAATTATTCATCTATCTCTCAGCGATCAGTAGGAGATGAGCTGCTACCCTACCAAGGGCTGGGATTTACCTGCCAGACCTAACAATGAAGGGAAAGAGAGGAAATCCCCCCTCCACCCTCTAATCAGTAGCTCAGTTAATTTTAAACAGTTTATTTCTGTGTAGGCTGATTAAGTGTCAGAGTTGCCTAACAGCCTAGGATACCTCATTCTTGTATATTCAGATGGCAATCCACAGATTGTTCTTGTGTAATAAAGTGAAATTATGCTGGGAGTGAAACTGTCAGAGCTGACCTTTTTTCTGGGGTCTCTTCTCATGACATACAGAACGGAGAGGACGTTCAGCCTTCAGAGCACTCAGCATCTCAGGAGGGTCCCTGTTTAAAGCACACACCTGCTCCTCTGCAGTAAATAGTCAATATTCTTACATGAAGGCATATGCTTGAATATTTTGTATAATTGGCTCTGTCCCCATTTCTGCAAAAATATATTGAAATTGATAGTGTTAGAGTTGACTATTTCCCCCATATATTGTTAAGGACAAAAGCCCTGCAAAGCATTCCTGTGCTTGGAATTTTTCAAAGTTAAGGTGTGTGTGGAAAAAAAGGGAGGAAACACATGATACTGAAAATTGGTCAACTGGCTCTTCATCTGAAAAATTACTTGTTAGCGGGGATATCATCAAGGTACAGTGTAGGCTGATGGACCAGTCATTGAAAAAGGGAATAATGGGCAATTATTATTTAATCAGTGAATTTATTTTTGCAGGTCAGCAGCACGTTGTCTACAGTATGTTTTATATGTTGTATAGATAGGCAAGGTAACTGCTAGCGTCATTGGCCTGCTGCTCAAGTCTTCTTCTCCAGAAATTCTTCATTTTCAGTAATGTTATTTTGCCATCTAAACTATCCCTAGTGTTTCACAGTGTTGTATTTCCTGTCTGAAGAAACAATCAAACAACCAAATTAAAACCACCAGGTATTTATATTTTTTTATGTGCTTAGTTCTGCTTTTTGGCTTCAAAGTATAGGGTAAGCTATTTCCTTTTTTGATGATAACAAAAAAAAAAAAAAAAAGGAGGCAGCCATATTACAGTGAAGGTCCATATCTTTTAAAGGTGGGCACTGGAGTATCTGGATATGTTGCATGCTTCATTGCATTAATGCACCATGTACAAGGGTATGTGATTACCATGCATAAGGAGGCTTGTGGAGCAAGTTCAGTGAAGTCATTATGATGATATCATTGCTGGTGGCCATTACTCTACATTACTAGTGGCCATTACTGTAATCTAAATGGACATTGGGAGGAGATTATGGTGAAAGGTGCTAATGGCTTGCACATTAGAGGTCCTTAACATATAAGCACCCAGGATGAAAGTCTATGTACAAAGAGTTAAATAAATTGTGCAGCATCTTCCCCCAGGGAGTCATTAAAGGTATTATGCAAGTTTAAGTACTCTTCTTTATCTGGGCTATTAGACCTTTCAAACTAGGGGGTCTAAAGGAAAGAGCTCCTGAGTAGTGGTTTTCCCAGGTGTAAAATCAAGCCAGTGGGCTGGGGTTGAAGGGTGGTGGGTGAGAGTGAAAGACAATCTATAGTTTAAGCAGGTAAATCTGTCAGATTTCCAAAGTGCTGGAGAAAAAACTGCTAAGTGTGTGCAGTTTTCATTTTCAAAGGAAGGAGGTGTGCATCTTTTAGGGCTTTACTTTGGAATACAGTCAAATTATCCACTTCTTCCTCAGCTGGAAGAGGTGGATAAGACAGGTTTGCTATATTGTTGCAATTTTTTGTTCCAATGTCTCTTTTTCTTTATATATATATATAGTAGAGGAGGAACACATAGAGTACAAGTATTCTTGTAATGTGAATATCTGCTGTCACAAAGATTTTCCAATACTCTTAATGTAAAACATTAGGCATTGCCAAAATCCTGGTTTTCACTCTCTGTCTTAAATAAATAATGGAAGACAGGAATAAGTAGAAAAGGGAAATAAATTCTTCCTCTCAGCAGAGATTCCCTTTGCAGAGATGTATTTTTTCTTCCTCCAGTATGCCTCCAGAGCTGATGGTAAAAGGAATTCAGAAACCTCAGGCAGAACACAAGGCAGCAACCCAGCTCTGCTCTGGGAAGGATTCCTGGTTGTTACAACAACTCTCTGTAGCTGGAGTTTATTTTCAGGTCTTTGCTTTCATGGCCAAGCAAAATATATGTAAAACTATGGATGTCTTACAGGATCTAAACCCAAAGTATACCTAAAGTAAGGGATTTTCTACTTATGAGCCTATCTTGACTTATCTGATTTGAGGTACATGGCTGAGTCAAATCTATTTGCAGAAAATTTTGTGAAACTTCATGTTTGTACAAAGCCTGACTACCAAGGAGAAGATGAATCATTGCTAAAGATAAGCCATTATAGCCAAAATAGAATCCAAAGAGTGCAAGGTAGTAGAGTGGTAAAACTCTGTATTTAGGCATAAGAGATTCAGTTCAGGGTAATTCTGGATGAAACTTGAGGTACAGTTGAACTTGAATACCTTCAGATGCCTATGATAAACATGCAGGAATTCTGGTCCTGAGTCCTCTGTGCAAGTCTTGGGGGATGTAGTCAGAGAATGACCAGCTCCACTCTCCCCAGGGCAGTGGGTTTCCCTCCCAGTGTAGGATGAGCCCACCAGTTTGTTTTCACTAAGTCTTGTGCTGAGCTGAAGGCACTGAGATATTGAAGTGCACACATTGGCCCAGAAAGTTTTATCTTACAGTTTAGGTATAAACTTAAATGCTTTAATGCAACTTTAATTAAGGCATGGATTAGAGAGGAAGACGACAGTGTAGGAATATTTCCACAGAAGTTTTATTGAGCGTGCACAGTAGCAAAAGAGAACAATTTGGGTTTTGTCCCACAATGCTCTAGTCTTCAAAGGCTGCAAATCCTCTAATTAATTGGCAGGTAGAAAATAGGCTGTACAGAAGTTAATTCACTGGGGGCTACAATTGCTGCGGCTGTGCCCTCGGTGCCTGTTACAGTCCTGATCCAAAGTCAGTTGAAGCCAATCGATCAGGCCCTAATTGCACACTGATTAGTATCGCTGAGCTTGGCAGCATAGTAAATCTTTAAGAATTAGGAGCCACTGTGTTTTTTGGAGTAGTTCTTTTCACCATTATGTGTGACTGATAACTTGCAGTGGGATTTAAACACAAATATTGTATTATTGAGAGACAACACTATGTGTAATTGTTGCCAAGATAATAGATGAAATAGCTCAACTTCCTTTGGAAAAGTTTCAAAGGTTGAAAAGTTTCAGACAGGCATTTTTTGCAGGTGTAATGAAAGGATCAGCGTGTATTTCCCACAAGGGCTTTCATTTTTCATTTTTATCCTTAAGAGAAGCCAGTGGCGCTTCCTGAGTATTGTCATTGACTAAGGCACAAAGAAGGAGAAAAAAGAAACAATTGATAAAAAAAAAAAAGAAAGAAAAAGTGAATCAAAACATGACTTCTTGTTTTCAAGAAGAAGGGCCAACTTTTACTTTATAGTAACAGCTTTGAGATCAGCAGCTGTGGGATTACATGGCAGAGGTTTGTAAAAAAAATCAATAACTGCTGCTGTTTGGAGAGAGGGAAAGAAAGGACAGCTAACTAGACCAGATTGTAACAGTTCTGCAAGCAGTCACAATGCTCACCTTACAACAGCGCAGACCTGCAAATTATTAAATAATAAATCACAAAGTCGAACAGTCTTGGGTGGACAGAATGCGTTTGACTGTAAAGCAGACAGAGGCCTATGAATTATTCACATCTCAAGCAAAGATAAAACAAGCGGAGAAGAAATGAGAAGAATTCTTCCAAACAGGTTCTCCTGTACTGAAATATACCTTTTGATTACTGATACATATTTGGGGATTCAACCGGTCAAAGTCATGCCAGAACTAAGAAGAAGGAGACAACTGCAACCTAGGTTTAGTGCTATGGGAAAATCCTGGCATTAATAAGTAACTTCAGAAGTAATCTTCCTGTGAAATATCATTTTGCAACATTAGTATGTTAGCAATTAAGGGGGAAAAATTAGATCTCAGAAAAAATTGACATAGAAATGTCAAGATCTCAAGTATTTTCTTTAATTTAGTGAGTTAAAACTTTGTAAGAGCTTATTTTAATCAGAAAAGCAAGCTGGAAGCTGAAGATTTGCTAATGAAAGTTGTGGCAATCCTATATTTTGATAATTTTAAGCATCTGACTTAGCTGAAATAGGAAGAAAATAATGAAAGCTACTCCTCAAATACAAACACAAGAACAAAAACCAGAATTCTTCACTCTGGACTCTGGGTTTTTATCCCACAGTTTTTATTTATTGGTTTATACTATACAGGTTATTTGAACATAACTAATGACCATGACTTACCGAGGAAACAGTATCAATCAAACCATTCATTTTCCTTTCAGGTCTTTTTGTTGTTGTTGTTGTTTTGCTGGGTTTTGTTTTTATTTTTTAATTTTATGTTTTTCCTAGCAAAATTTCCAGCTTACTGCACTGATACACCCCTAGAGAAGAAGAAAATATATATATGGTCAGATCCTGCTGACACTGAGTATGCCATTCTTCAGCTGTATTGATGACAGAGAAACATTTAGAGGTCTTTAGTGAAAAAGATCTCTAAGGTCATTGACCCAGCACTGCCAACTCCACCACTAAGCCATGTCCCTAAGAACCACATCTACACATCTTTTAGATGGTAGCAATACCTTCTTTGTAATTAGTGGTATTCAATCCATGAAGGATGGAAATACACTGCTGCTGAGCCTAATGCTGGCAGAAACTGTAAAAAAACACCTCTCCTTCATTCTTTACTCCTTGAAGACCAAGTTTGTAAACAAACCTCCTTGTGGGAAACTCTCCCATGATTGACTTTACATTTCTAAGGCAGTGCAATCAAAAGAAAAAAGGGACAAGGACCAAATTCAAGAGAAGGCACAGCTGTTCCTGCTGAATGTCCCTGTATGAGTGCTGGACTCTCCCTGACTGGTCAGAAAATTACTGTTCCAGTAACTGGAAGCAAATGTTCTCAGCTTTCTGAGTACCAGTTCTTCTGGTGGCTCTGCCTGTGAGTCTCCCATAAATGTGTGTCCTGATGAGGAACAGAGTTGCTTCACTAGTGTAGCTGCCACAAACTGCAAGTGCAGATGAGAAACAGCATGTGCCAGTGCCCAAGGATGGGAAATCTGGTTCAGGATATGAAGGTTGGGCCTCCCTCTGCACACTTCCTCCAGAATCAATCCCCTCATGCCTGCTGTTCCCAGCCCACAGTTGGTCTTTTCATCCTTTTATACGTAGAATTGTTCAGGTCACTTTGATTTCCTGCTCTCTGGGCAAATTGAGACAGACCTGCCCCAGCACAGGCTGTGCCCAAACCTTACTCCTTGTTCTCCAGATCCGCAGCTTTTCTCTGCTGTCCACTCCAGGTATCATCATCTCACTGCCAGCTGCCTTCACTTGTGAACCAAGTCTCCTTTTGTGCCCATGTGTTTCCCCTTGAGGCAGACAGTTGCAAAGTCATGAGTTGGTTTTGAGGTGAACATCACAGGGGTGCAATAAAAATAGGAAACAAAGTAGGAAATGTAATTCCCACAAATTCCTTCCAAAGTAGGAAATGTAATTCCAAAAGAGAGTTTGGGCAGGGATGCAAATGACCAGTGATATACAGCAGAGTTTCAAAGGTGCAGACAAGAGGCTTCAACCTGATGAAAACAAATCTAAAGTAGCAAATAAAAGCAGCTTAGAAGGTGCATATCTAATACAGCCAGCTGTGAGAAGGTGTTACTCCAGGGCTTTGTGTAGCTTGTAGGAGGGGGATGAGTTGAAATGTGAAACTTAGTGACCAAAACAGAGACCAGAATTATTTGACAACTTCTCTTGGGTGTCTTAAACATTGCAGGATACATCATATCCAGCTAAAGATTGCTGATGCATCTATGGGACAAGAAAAAATTCATTCTGGTATATCAGAGCTAAGCAGATATTTTCCTTGCACCTTCTTACCACCAGCCAGAAAGTTTTGCATCACATAACTGCCTTGTAACACATTTAATGTATTAATAAAAATGAGCTTCTAGGTATTGTATGGAAATTTCAATTCCCATGAGTTACAGATTTCTGAACAACAATGGCCAATGGAAAACACAGGGTTAACCAGGTCATGTGTTATGCTGATAATGTCTAAATATTTCAGGTGGACAACCGACAACTTTAGTAGCAACTAAAGGTAATTGAGATTCTATACATGGGCCACAAATGTACTTACCAGGTTTTGATTCAGGGCCTTCCATAGCAGCAGGAAATTTCAACTTTGCTTTAAACCACTTAATTGTGTTTGCTAAGAATCAGAATCCAGACTTATAAAATTTACATCAAAGTTGGTAAAACTGGTTTTTTTCCTTCTACAGTACTTGAGAGAAAGATGCTCCTTTTGTTTTGCAGAAATCTAAGAAAAAGGTGGTTCCTAATAGGGCCTTCCATTTAGTTGTGCCAGTGATACTGATGTATAGGCCAGGCTTGCACAGATTGGACAAGAGTAATTTGGGTGAATGTTTTGCCCTATATGTTTAATCTTCTCAAATATGTAGTATTGAGATTTTGGCAACAGAAGTTTGTTTTAGTTGCTGCTTTTTTTTTAAAATTTAAATAATAAACCAAAATAACTTGACAAAGCTATTTTATACTTCAGAATTTTTTTAAAGATTTACATCTGGTCTCTTTGCTACATATACACACCCTTGTTGAAGAGCATTTATGGCTGGTGTTTCCCTTGTCTCCTGGTTTAATTGTTGCCAGTTGATATTTTCTGTCTTTGGTGCTTTATGTAGAGAAGGCACCAGCAATGTAAAGCCTTGGTTATGCTGAACAGGAACTGTCTGATAAAGAACAGATGAAGCTTGTTTTAAAATGTTTAATTTTATCCTTCAGGAAAAAAAGGTGAACACCTGCATAATGTACTCTGGTGAGTACTATCAATTAAAGAGTTGTGAAGTAGATATTAGAATATTATTTATAATTCTGTTATATAATGGCTTCGATGGCCTGCACTGGAGAAATTAACATGACAGAGGGATGGAAATCATATTAGAATTTGGACATACTTGAGAGTTGATGAAATTATATTAAAAAAATACCATTCAGAATAAACACTAATGACATGCCTTTTTATTGATGTTTAATTCAGAAAAGAAGTTAATGCATGCCTTGAAAAGCAAAGAAGGTCTGCTTTGTGCTTAATAATTTGCTTAAGCTGAATTTCACACAGAAAATTAATTTGTTCTTAAGAACTAGAGGACTTTCTAGAAGGGAAAAAAGTTATAGTATTAGCTTTTTTTTTTTCTGAATACCAGTGCTCTTCAGTATGTTTGAAATCTGAGAACTGGTTGGATGAGTACAGTTTTTGTAATTGCCCCTTGGTTTTTGGAATTGCCCCTTTGTTTTTGGAATTGTGGTTTGGTTCTGGCTGTTCTGGGAAGGGCAAAGGCCAGTCAAGGTGTGGATACACCCCTGATATTGAATAGTTGGCAGAGATCCCATAACCCTCAGAAAGCTCCAAACACTCTCTGTAGTAGTCCCCAAAGCCCAGTGTTTGCCACAGTGAACTCTCCAAATATATGCAGCTTAATAAATGAAAGGTTTTCAGAGTGCTAACTTAGCCAATATCTGTGATTAGATTCTGTTCCTAAATTAAGTCAAGAATTCTTTGATGATTTTTTTTTTCATGTAAAGCTTTCCTGGCTACCTGCTTCACTGCAAAGTGCAGGGAGTTGGATAATTGTGATAAATTCTCCAGCTTAATCTGGTAGCTGTAAGTAGCATTCAAAGATCTGAACTAAGATAGGAATGAAGAATAAATAAAATAAAGTAAGAAAACCAACTTTTCTCTGCCAGCTAAGGTTGTCTAGTTTTTACTACTTTGAAAATAATATTATTTAATTTTGGCAGATGTGTTGATTCTTCTTGGGAAGCACTGGTGCTGTGTTAACACCTCTAGAGCTGCCTTCTGCAGTGAGCAGGCTGCACAGAGCTGCCTGAGCCTGGACACAAACCCACAGGCTCCCATGGCCCACAGTGGGCACTGAGGGGTTCTTTCCAGAATTAAAAAAATGGTTTAATGTCAAGCCAGCCATTTTGGTTGGTTCAAAGCAAAGCATATTACTTCTGGGAAGGTACACAGCTCTTGTTTAATCCTTATTTTTAATTCAGATGTACGCTAAAATAAGAACAAGTTACCTTGAAACTGTCAGATTTTTATTTTCAAGTGTCATCTATTTTAAGATTTGTTAAATATGCTTTTTTACTTTATTTGCCTGTAGGATCATACCACTCACTTCATTTTACTGAACTTCATTGGGAATTTTGGCTTTTCCAAAACTTGACTGGGGAGAGCATATATATTAATTTTTCAATTTGTCCATTTTTGTATGTAAGCTGTTAAAACTTAATTTCTAACCTGAAAATTGTCTAACAAAACCAAAGTCTATAACACTGAGCTTTTATTAAAACAGGAAGTATTTTATGATAATGAACCTGAAAGAGTCTCATCAGCAGGGGGATTGCCAGATAATATCTTCCAGTTGAGACTAATGAAACAGTTTATCTTGTGGCCTATATTTAATAAGCGTGCTTGGTTTTCTGAGCACTGAATCATTCTAGAGATCTGAAGCATTTTCCATGCAAATAATTTTCTTATTTGGCTTTATCCAAAACACTGTCTTGTTGAAAGACACTTCCCATTGACTTCAGTGCTTTGGAGTAGACTCCTGAAGTGATGCTAAGTGCCAGTTCCTGTTTCAAACAGTATGTGGAGGGATAGCCTTTTTGAATTCATTGTCTTTAATTCTCAATTTGTCTTTAATTATCAAAATAAACCAAAATATAGATGCTTTCCATTCATGGCTCCTATTTGAGAGGACTGCTCAGTAATTTGACATGAAAGCAGTTACAGAAACTGGCTCACATGTTTATTTGAATCATCTGCCTTCAAGGAGCTATCAAACAAGTTTGTAACTGTGTTACAATGAGCCTCAAGTTCTAATTAGCAAAACTAACCTGACACACGCTTCCTCTTACTGGCTTTTAAGCCACTTTCTTTTGAATCCTTTGGAAATGCTGGAGAGCAGGCCGGCAAGAACTAATAATATTATTGCAGCATGTCATCCTGCAGTCATTTAAATGATGTGTGTGTTCCAACACCAACCTTTGAGGTTATTATTAAGTCCTGCCACAGCAGGAGCAAAAGTCAAGAAGCAATTATATGCATGATTAGTTTGTCAGTTTTCCAAAAGTTCTTTGGGCCACTGTTGGTCCTGCCTGGCTTGTTGAGATGAGGATTTAACGCTAAGTTTCAGGCTGATAGTGTGTGCTGCCTCTTGTGCTGGGCTCTCCCCAGTCATCAGTGCTCAAAGAGCAAAGATAACAAAGTTGTGCAAAGCCAAATGTGCTCTAAGCCTCAGTTGAAAAATCTGAAAAGAGCTAAATGCACTATTTCTTGGAAGGTTAAATTGATCACCTGTAAGTTCTTACTCAGGAGAAGGTCTCAAAACACTAATTATGAAAAATAGCTTCTCTTCAGCCCAGTGCAGGACATAGAAAAACTTTATTCAAGTTTACCTGAGCTACATTAACCAGGGTACTTCTGGCTTTTTACTTCTGCTCACGTCCTCAAAATAGGTGCTTTGTTCTGTTCTGAAAATATGAACATAATCTACAATGGCCTTGAAAAAAAGTTAAAGTAAGACACCCATCTCCTGCGCAAGCTTTGCACAGCAGACAATGAAGGAAACTTTCCAAATCATAAAACATAATATTGTTAACTCTTCTCACCCCTGCACATACAGAATATAGGGAGTACATGAGGAAATGCAGAGTCTTTCTTTTACGGCACCATGAACTTTCTGTATGCTCATTCTTTTGCTATTTCATCAATTTATTTTCTAATGTTGGTAGAAGGCCCCTTAAAAACCATGTCAGGTAACAGAATTTCTCTGGGCTCTCCCAGCCCAAGTTTTGCTTATATGACAGTGAAATTAATGGTCTGCCTAGCTCCAAAATATGAAAAAATATCTTGATGCTGAAGTTTAAAACATTTCTTTAGGTATCATTGCCATAATAAAGACTTAGAATATATGAATTCAAGCAGACCACCAGAACAGACCCACATCTTTGTGAAGACCAGAATGGACAGACTGAGCAGACCATCAGGGTGTTTAATTAAATATGGGGAGCACGTCCCAGCATAAGCTATCTCCTGGGTTGCTCAGACTTTACAAGGTTTATTGACAATATTTATGGAACTGGAACTGTTCCCTGCTGAAAAGGAAGACGGTAGGTTAACAATGTGCAAGTAGATCAGTCTTTATGATGATGATAAATTATTGCTCATAGGTTGCAATGAAGATATTGTAATGTCCATCCTAATGGTTAGTGTAATGTTACTTATAAAGAAAATCAATAGATGTGTTTTAAAAAAATCAGGACACGATTATTTTTTTTAAGCTACTAAAACTGGCCAGGCTGGCTGAGTTGAACCATACGTTAACAAACAAATGCTTCTGATTCCAGCTATTGTTTTTATTCTTTGAAAAATGGATAGTTTCATTACAAAATGTGTTGGGTCACCTTTAAAAAAATTCCCAGTTGATCCATAACACTGCAACTGATGGATTTACAACAAAATCCATATCCGTTATTTTACGTACATTTTGTTGCTTAAAAAGAATATCTTAATATAACAGCTGATACTTTTTAAATCCACATTGAAACAACTGTTGGATTTTTATACTGTTGTAAAACTCTTTGTAGGGTATTCATAGAAAATGTTTTATTAATTGCCATATGTTTATTGATTTCTCTTTCATGTTGGTTCTTTTGTTCTTTCTTTGTAGTGGCAAAAGATCTTTCTGCATCATCATTTGCAAGTTATCTAAAATGTCAAAGGTGTTCTTTTGAAGTTTATTATAGATCACATGCTGTACAGGCCTTGACTTTGGCATATTTACAAAAAAGTACATACTTTGAAAGCTCAGAAAGAGCTTGGTGCTGCATTAGTTAAAAAAGGAAGAATATTTTCCTACCTTTTTTTTTTAATTTAAGAAGAATGTAAACAATTGTGTTAGGAAAACTGATGTGTCAGGTAATTATTGTTTTCTTTTGCTTATCTCACTGTATCTCACATTAGTATTGTAAAACAGATTGTAGGCAATCTAGGCTTAATCCTCCTGGCAGGTACATTACATTAATATCAGTGGTGTCCATCAGGAGACCAGAGAAACGAAGAGGGGGAAGACAGGCAGCATTTACTGTGGTGGGACCATTACCTTTTTCCAGCTGAAAATATAAAAAATTTGGCTCTGTGTTCTAACTGAATGAATAGGGGCACATGAAGTCAGTTTGTACAGCAGCAATGTCTTAATGAGATGGTGTTTCTGAGATGGGTAAGGTTTTGCTGCATTTCCTCTCCTCTGGCTGCTTATAGAGAGCTCCAAGCATTTGGATGTGGGAATGGAACAAGTGGCCCAATAAAATATAAAAAATAAAAAAGTTAATAGTGCTATTCACTGAGTTTTAAGCTAGCTATTGATGTCTAAGTCAGCAGATCTTTTCCTTTTGAAACCAGAAAGTAAGTGGGTTTTTTTAAAGCATAACCAGGAAAAACCTGTGCTTTGATCTAAAGGTGGTTCAAATGAGATCCACACAGAGTTAATGCCCAAGCATGTCAAACTTCTTTTTTTTTTCCTTAGGAGAGAACCAAACTCTGCTACTTCAGTTGTCTGAAAATCTCCCTATGAAAGGCTTCTTGAGTAAATGGGCTGTGTTAAAACATGTAGGGGTGCTGTCTGCTCTCCCTGGTACCTGGAAAGAGCAAGGTCCCAGAATGTGGGATATTATTTTTTTTTAGTATTTTTCTTTCTTTTCTTATAATTGATATTTAGAAACCTAATAAGCTCCAATTGAAGGCTGTGCAGTGTGGGGTGTCTGCAGAGCTGCCACAGGGACCCAAGGAGGAGATTGGTTAATGTGGGATGCTGTACAGGAATGTGGGTACAGTGGCAACAGGATCCCCACATCATTTACATTAATTGAGATCAAAGGAGTTACTCCCAGTTTGCATTAACCTGAGATCAGTTAATCCATGCATGCTTAAGGAGAGATATATTTTATAAGGTAAAAGGAAGGAGCAATGGCAAGCTGAGCACTTTTCTGGCTCATCTAAAGCCTCATTTTGTTGTTTTGTACTCTTCCTGTGGAAAAGTTCAGTTGAGACACTGTCCAGTTCTTAAGCAGCAGGGAATACTTGTTTTTCAAGTTTTCTGCCTTCTCAGATGAGAGAATTATACGAGAAAAAAAAACAGAGTCCTTCCTGATGGTTTTCAGTCATTAAAAAAAATCCAAGTCATCCAGTGGTTTTGAGAGAATGTAGGATCTACAGATCCTTCTTCTAGGCAAAGTTTCTAGGGTGCAATTTACTTGGTATTTTCTTTCTAGAAATGTTGCTATGTGTGAAGCTAGCTTCCCAGATTCCTGAGTGGCACTATTTCAGCTATGGCTCAGCTTTTTACATAAAAAATATTTGTAAGTTGATTGCATTGAAAGAACATACATATGCTTTTGAAAAGAAATCGGTGAAAATGGTGCTAAAAACCAAAGACAATTAACAGGAACATTAGGACTGATAGATTTTATGGTAGCCTATAAAGATGAAATATAAACAAAAGTATTGCCTTTTTGAATTTAAAAAGAGCTCTGGTAGGTCAAGATGAAGCAAAACTGAAACATATGCAACTTGCAGTTAAGGTTAACATAATCAACAATTCATCGTCCCAATGAAATAAAAAATTACCTTTAGCAGTCTTCATTCTGAGACCCCAAATCTGCTACTTTATGCTCCCTGTTAAATTGTTTTCTTCCCACGTGCTTTGAGGACAGAAGATACACCCTTTAATGAAGGGTAAAAAATCAGTTGAGATAAATGCACTCAAGATGAATAAATGAGCTTTTACATCGAGGTACTCTCTGCAGGCTTAGGAGTCAGAATTTTCTATTGAAATAGGAAATTTCTATTGAAATTCACACCTGGAGGCAGGACAAAGCGCATCTGGGATGTACATCTCTTATGACCTTGTTTGTGGGTGCTTGGATGCCTGGATTTGTACTTCCATTTCAAGAGAGGTTGAATTGGCCTTGAGAAATTAAATAAAACTGAAGTCTGTCCAAACACAGTTCTGTGTTGAGGTGCTGGCACCTGCATCTCATATGAAGCAACATAGATTCTAGCTTTTAAAAATAGAAGCAGAATAAAAGTTTGACCTATTTAAAAATGATTCAATGAAAATACAAACAACTGTCATGTTATATTAAATATTATTAGAGTGTGAAATGAGGGAATTAAGGAGCTGGGGAGTTTTTCTTCTACTCAACACTGTTTTTTTCCTAGTCATTGTGCAAGGGTTTCATGAGGCAGATGCAGACGGGAAGCAGGTGAGGTTTGGGGGAGATTGAAGGGGAGTGTGACTGGGGGGAACACTATTTCTGACCTCTACAAAAGCAAATTTGCATGGAGAGGACAACAACAGCAAAGGGTGCTGCCCTGCCCACCTTCCCAGGACTGTGGTTTTGATCTGCCCGGCCGCCTCATGCAGCGCTCATCATCTGCAGGCGCTTTATGCCTCAGCCACACAGCAAACCCCATCTGCTCCATTTAATGATTTCTGTTTGATGAATTTTTCTGTATTCATAAAGGGAGATGCTGTCACAAGGGACAGCCTCAAGCACACCCACCCCTACAATCTTTATCAAGCTCCGAGCCATAATCATTCAGGCTCAGCTCCTAATATAGCACAAGCCCTGCAGAATTGGGGGTTCGCTGGCAGCCGGCTTCTGATTCTTTCATAAACTGTAATTCTGATGCTGCAGGTTTAATTAAGTACGTGGCAGTTAATCAGCCACTGAAAACAGAGGCCTCCACTGGGGAATTACCTGAGTGAAAACAGACCAAACATGAAGGGGCTCCCTTGAAACTCTAGTACTTGTGCTTCTATGGTGAAATGGAAAGAAAGTTATCAAATAAAATCTGTTTGCTTGTGGCTGTACTGTGACAGCTTTGTTAGTCCTAACAGATGACAAGGATTATTCAATCAATATAGATTTACCTTGAGAGTTTTGCTGTTTTCAGGCACCTCCAGGAAAATGACAGCCATTAAATATGTACAAAGGCCAGTCCAGGGCCTGTGGCCTCTAGCTTTAAGCTGCTGCCTTTTCTGAGTTATGTCAGGATCAATTTTTTCTAATAGATATCACTTATCCTACATGATAATCAGGCTATCATAGTCCATTGATTACATGACAGCCTGATTTAGGTCTGGTCTAGAAGATAAGAAACACAGGGAAATCTCTTGCCTGTATTGTCAGAGAATTAAATTCCTCTTTTGGAACTTTCCCCTGAAGTTATTTCCTGTGTGCAGAAGCCAAGTGAGCTGTGCTGACCAGTTACCCTCCCTCATACACCACCCTCACTCCTTTCTGGAACTGCAGGGAGCCAGAGCTGAAAACTTGAATCCAGCAATTTTTTTGTCATCTGAGTTGTGGAAAGGTAGTCTGGGTCTGTTAGCACTGACTGCTGTTCCAGCACAAGGGTTTTTGGTTCACTTTGAAGGCTCCACTAGACTTGAGAACCATTGTATTTAGGAGGATCCCTATTTTGGGGTCTGGGTGAGTGTGATTAAGCAGAAGTGCAAAATAACATCTTCTTTATGCATGACCCCAAATGTCACATTTTTGTTTCTATTAACAAGGTTTTCTTGAGACATCTTGATGCTAATGTTACTGTACTGTGCTTATTGTGTTGCTGGGGTTGAGGTTCTGTGTTTTTCAAGATAAGCAAAAAGGCTGAAGGAAGGCATTTGTATCTGAAATGACCAGAAAACCATTCCAGGGCTCTTTGCTGAATGAGAATCAAGTGGCTGCAGTCGCACTGGTGAAAACTGAGGAAACACCCTCCCTTGTGGTGAGGGATCCTTTAAACTTTCACCTAGGTGCTCACACACCAGCTTTCACTTCCCAAAAGGGCTGGAATTAATCTTGTGTATCTTCTTCTGTGAACAGTTTTCTCTCTTTATGTCTGTGGATCCTACTGTAAGACTTAGAAAGGAGAAAAAAGGGGAGAAAATAGACCTGACTGTATTTCAGTATGCTGCTGCAAAGCTTTCTTACTTATTTCTCATTCAGATTCCAAGCTAAAGTACATTAATTTTCAGAGCAAAATAAAAATTGTATATCCAGATGTGGTGTTGGAGCAGCTACAAGATACATGTGTCATTATTGCTTTTTGCTATTATTGCTTTTTGCGTAGTCTGATCTTATAGTTCCTTCATCTTTCAATCTGTGCTTCTAAGCAAGGGTGTATTAATTCTCAGTCTTTACTGACAATTTTATTATAACTACAGATCAAACATATATGGGAGTTTTGGGGGTTTTAAGTTGTTTGTTTTTACCACAAAACAATTTGTAAACATAGCAAAGCTCTAATTTCAAGCAAGAGGGTGAGATACTGATTTTAGTGTGTTAAAGGGCATACTGGTGTTCACTGGGGAACCTCTGGTTTCTCTTTTAAGGCCCAGTAAACTTTGTTTTCTGTAGCCCTTACAGTCTTTTGTTACGTGTTTATTTTGAAATTTATAAAAGATCAAGGTTCAATAGATCACATCAGTGCATAGGAATAGATAAAACTGTGCTACATTGAACTTTACTAATATATAAATAGAAATACTAAAGAAAATGCTACAGTATGATCCAACTATCAAACAAATCAAATCTATGTTTCATGTGAGAAAATACAATGAAGTCCAAATATTATGGGGAAAAAAAGGCATTTTTGTTTCACTAAGGTGTACATGTTAAATAATCAAAGGATTCAACATGACAATATGGTTATAGATAGTTATCTTAAGTGCCTTCTGTGGTGAGGAACCGAAATTAAGAACTTGAACAAAACATGATACATGAAAGTGCAGGTTCTACAAACACTGGGTTGCTTATTAAAACTACTTTGATCCCTCGTTTCTTTGATATCCTAGGTCTTATAAAGAATTCACTTTCAGGGGTAAATATAGGTAGTTCAGAGAGACTTTATGACATACTGTACATACTGCTCTTTCAGAGACACTTTTTAATTACTTAAGAAAAAAAATGCAGCAAGAGAAAAATGCTGATAGAGTCACTATCTACTGATGTTAGTTTTTAACTGCTGATTATTTTGGTGTAACCTATTTGAATAATTCTCTTCTCAGAAGCAGGTCAGGCTTGAGAATCTGAACATATCTGCTAATATTCCAGATTAGCAGGACGAGACATCGGTTCACACATCAGATAGGGTATATACTTGTCCCTAAAAAGATTACATATTTGCTTGTTTCTCAAATATTACTCAGGAACCTGCTGGAAAAGCTGGATTTTTTGCTGTTGTTCACTACCTTGATTCCCTCAGCAAGACTGTAGAGAATTCTCAGAGAAGGATAAATATTATTAACATTTATTCTCCTTTTCTAATCACTTTGGTACCCAGTTTTCTAGTCACTGAGGCCTGCATGAGGCTGGAGGTAGTTCCAATGAAAACACATAATTCTGTTTTCAAATACACTGATTTATTTTTTACCTTTTTTTCTTTAAAACTACTCTCAGCAAATCCAGTGAATTGTTATAGCCCCTGCATAGACTCTCGTGTTCTAGAAATGTGGATTTGGATCTGACTTTTGTGTAGAGGCTTTTCTGCATAACAGGCAGATGCTAAACCTGGTGCTGTGATGTGGGGCTGAGAGGTGGGAAAGATCAAGTTCAGGTAACAGACCATGGTCTCTTTGTAATGGGTAACTGCACTGCAGGCCAAACCTTTATTTTATAAACTTCTGTGGGGTAGACTTCTAGCAGCCCAAAAGCTTCAACATACCTTTTTACACCTAGGAATGTGAAAGGATGGCTTTCAGTAAACCCTGTTTCCCCAATTTTGAATGCTATGTGGATGAACAGGTGTGGCTTGTGTCAGTAGTGTAATGATTATCAGGCAACATAAAATCTGGATTTGAAGTGAACCAGTGAAATAGAATGTTAATATGCCTTGGGTATTTAGGGGAAAGGGGCTCTTGTGTCTTTTTGGTCAGATGAGCTTGAAAATTAAAATAAAAAATACAGGACCTGAAGCTGGGTGCTGAAAACACATTGCAGACAGATCCAATCTTTGATACAAAGTGCAGTCATATTTTGACCTGCATATTTTTGGCTTTAAAGTATGGTTGGGATGCTTACTATTTTATTGAGTCAAAAGTATCAAACAAATGAAAATTAGGAACCTCTAGAATGTAGTCAAGTGAAAATCTTGAAACAGTTTTATTAGATAAATTCTGTTTCTTTCATTAGTTCTCTTTTTGTTTTTGTGGGGGTTTTGGTGCTTTTTTGGAGGTTTTGGGTTGGTGGTTTTGGGGGGGGTTTTTTCTTTGGTTGTTTTTTTTTGTTGTTGTTTTTTTTTTTCAGCAGGCAACTTAAAACTAAAAACATAAAGGAACTTCAGATTCCAGACAAAAGCCTTTATTAATGATACAAATGTCCTCTCACTGTCAGGCAGATTGGTACTGTCAAAAAAATTGCCACATTACCAGAGATGGTTCATTCTGAAAATGGGACTGTTGCACTGGGTTTTTTTCCCCCCTTTCAATATAGGTACCTTGTTAAAATAGTTTTTTTTCCTACCAGATTTTCCTGTTATGATTTTTTTTTAATGAAAAAATTTAATTAACAGACAACAAGAACAGTCTGGAAGGATGCTCATGTTTCCAAAACCCAAAGAGATACCTCAGTGCAGGCTCATTTGTGCTTTCATTATGAGACAGAGCTTTCTCTGCTCTAAATTCCATTTTCCAGCTTCAAGCTGACAAGACTGGCAGCAGCAGAACCTGTGACACCCAAACGAGCTGCTCCAGTTCACCAATTACACCCAGGGGCATTTGGTGAAAGTGCAAATCCCACACAACCCTTGGCAAGGCAGGTGCCCCTATCAGAGCAGCTTTGTGAAATGCCTTCACATGCAAGAGCATCTCTGCAGAGTCCTCCCTGCAGATCATCCTTAGCCTTAATCCACACTTGAAAACAAAGGATAAATTCCCCTTATTTCTTGTGTCTCCTTATGTGTCTACCCACTAGATCATGCTGCCTTTCTTTAATTAACTACTCGTCAAATAAACTGTTGCATTTAATTGATCTATTAATCTAAAGGGTAACTATGACTCAGCTTAGTAATATTTTGAAATCCATGGGAAGATATTTGTCAGTTTTTTGAATCTGCAAAGCACTTTTGTGATCAACCTATGTTATCTAATGCAATTTCGATAATATTTTTTTATTTCTATATTCAAGGTGTTTAAAGCTAATTAATGAATATCCTTTTGGAGATTACTTATAGATTTGTATTAGCATTGTGTATTTTTTGTGTTACAGTTCTTGGAATGCTACTATTAAACAGGTGTCTGTGTTCCCTCCTTAAATCTTCCAATGTTTTTGTGGATAGCAGATGATGAACAGCTGGAAAAAATGAGAGTTTTAAACCAAGAAGAGGGTTTTTTTATTTTTAAATTATAACCTCTACTTTCCATCTTCAATATCTCATTGAGATCAAGAATTTAAGATCTCCCTTTGAAAGACTTTTATATTAATAAACCATTTCAGACATGTTTAACCACCTCACATATAATAGAATTCCTTCAGACACAGAAGATATAAAAGTAATGTAGTTTTCCCTGAGTTGTTATATCACTGTTAGAGTATGCAAGCTCCACATTAATTGAGACTTGAAAAAGCACATAATTTGCAATTTCCAGGTGGAGGGGAACCAAAACAGCCTCCCTGTACATGCAGTCCTGTTTGGGGTAGTCTTTGGAGCATGCTTCACTCTCTTTTTCCCTCTTTTATTAAGTGACTTAGATCAAACATTCAAGCACTGTCTGTAACTAATATTGTTTCCTGGCCTAAACAGATAATTGCCCTTCTGGATGTATAAAAGATGTCTCATGGAGCAAAGTGAAATATCATTAATAAAGGAGAATGATTTACTCACGAATTCTTCAAGAAGTAAGATTAATAAGCCATCCCCTGGTGTTAGATATAATCTTCAGATCTCTCTTCACTGCATGACTTATTTTTGCAACAACTGCACTATTCAATCATTAATCATTACACTCTGTGAGCAGTTTATCTGTGCTAATGTGCATGCTATACACAAACAACAACTCTCTCTTACTCTTGAAGAGCGAGGAGGAGGAAAAGTAGGCACTACAGTGTGATGGGAATGAAATAAAATGAGGCTGCCATATGATACATACGTTTTCATTCCAGATATAGCAACTTCAGTTAGAGGGTATCTCTTTCCTAATGAAAGCAAGATTGCATTTCAGTGTGGAGTAATGGTTGAAGGGAGAAATCGTGTGTGGGCCTTAAAAATACATCTGTTGTCTTACCTGCTCTTGTGAGAGTAAAGGAGACACAGCTTTGGCTCTTACCTGTGTGCCAATAAGGTAACCTGTGTTCCCCAGAGCAGTTCAGCTAGACTAGCACTGAACTCCATGTGGGCTAATTTATCTTGAATTTAAACCTATTTTTATATGGCACAAGCCTGAGCATAGCCCACTCCGGAGATGAACTGAAGAGGGGATGAGAATTGCTTTGTTTAGCAGTGGTTGGATGAGTTTTGGAGCCTGCTTGAACCCTGTGGGTGTTGGCAATCTCTGTAAGGGGGGTGCATAGCAGGTCCCCCTTTGGTTTTATTAGTAAAAATGATAGGGCAGTAAAGTAAACATTTTACATACCAGAGGCTTTTGCCATAAGTAATAGAGCTGAACTCCATTAGCAGTGACAGAATAATGCAAACTACTCAGTCCAGTTTGGAGTTTGTCTTCCAGCAAATTCATCTCACTTTTGCTTCATCTTTACAAAACTGACTTTCCAGACAGCTAATGAAATAGGTAGTAAAACTATCATCAAAGAGGAGACTCATATGTTCGAGATATAATATTTCTGATCTACCTGAACCTATAATTATAATAAAAGAGTAAAGATTATTAGCTGCATACAATTTGACAGAAATGTGAAATTCATCTCTTATTTTAAAATTCAGTTATTTTTTATATACAGATATCCACCACTACTCTAGATACACAAATCAGTTTAATTTGTTTCTTCTAAGTACTAGCAATAAGGATTTCTATTATACTTCTATTTTTTCCTATTGTGCTTGCTGACAGGCACCTGACAATTCTGTTACAGCTGTGTAGCTGAACCAAGTGCTCATGACTGGATATTGCTTAATAACTGGAAAAGAAATTTCATAATATTTGTTGCCTTAAATGCCAAGCTCACCTCTCATGAAGAATCATAAAGAATAAATATTCATTAATACAATGGCAGAGTAGCATTCTCATTGTGGAGTTAAAACACACGACACAGTGTGTAAGTAAATCTGAACTGGCTCTGGGGAAAACCCTCTGGTACATGCTAAGGTCCCACAGATGGGACAGTTCAAGCTGTTTTTTATCCACTGGCTTTTGGTGAGGGCACTCCCAGCGTCTCATTGGTCTGGAGGGCTGCTCGGTCACCTGCGAGTCCTTCGGAGCCAGCTCGTTTTCTGCACGCGAGCGTTGCTTTGTGGTGTGTCAGAAGGGCTCTCTGAGCCAAAAACCTCTGCAAAACCACTTTTCCCTTCTGGACTCAGCTGCCACTGGAGAGACAAGGCAGGAATCAAAGCTTAGGTTTCTGATGTGTCTTGTGTAGCTGCAGTTTTGGGCTGGGAAACACCTACCTATTTCAGCCATTATGACTTCTGCTGTCTAATTAAATGAGAGCTTATCTGTCTTTCCTTGACTTCATAGTTTCAGAGGTTTTTCTTACTGGCTAAATGCCTTAGGAAACTTTAACTGACCGTGTTTAATTATTCTGGAAAGACCTGACTCCTCCCTGGTGATCTATCTGACCCCAGTAGCAAGGTACTGAGCAAAGTGAAAAATGGTCACAGCGTCTCCATTTTCCATTCTCCGTTTTCAGTGGCACTGGCTGCTTCTCCCTTCCAGTGGATGTGATCGTCATATAATTGTCATGTCATGTGTTTGTGAAGCTTCTACCCACACCCACCCAAAAAGTGTGATAATTAAATGTGCACTGCAGCTATTGAATGAGTACCCAGTTACACAGGAACGTGCCCTAGTTTGGATCAAGGGCTGCATTCAGATCTGGCAGGTTTATGGCGGGTTCCCACAGCAGTACCAAATCCCTGTTTGTGAATGAGAGAATCCTAGTTTGTTTCATATTTACAAACCACACTGTCATTACCACTGATGCAGTATCAGCTGTGATAATTATCACTGTGCCTTCAGCTTCAACAGCGCAGACATTTGTCTGATCCACGTGGAGGGTTGCCAAGTTGGCTTGTGGTATACTTGCTGAAATTAGATGGCTTTTTTCAGCTTGGATTGCACCAACACCCACTCATGTTAACTGTGAAGGAATTAGTGTGGTTAAAATGACATTTCTTATGTTGTCTTATGAAATTTGAGTTCTGAATTATGAATTACAGTAATATGACTTCTGTTCCATTTAGTGACTTGGTGGAATGTAGCGTTAAGATATTTTGACCTTTTTTGGCAATTGTAACTTTGAGAAGGTGGTAGCTATAGATAAAATTAGAGGATACTCTCATGTTAAGAAAATTAAGGTTGCAAAGTTTGGTTTTACAAAGTAAACTTTTGCTCTTCCAAGCTGCCTGGTGGTCTGTTCCAGTTTGTGGTTTTTTCCAATACACTACCCAAAAATCCTTTCCCTTAATTTGCCTTGAGAAAACATTATTTAAGGAGAATTTTGCTGTGGATTAATCTTTATTCATTGGGAGAAAATATAATCTATCTGATATTCAGAAGAGCACTTTTCCCTAACAAGATTAGGTCACGTCCACACGTGGCAATAGTAAGGTTCTTGAGAGTCTTTAGCACTATCCACTTTCCTTCCAGCTGGAGAATCATGGGTGTTTTTACCAGTGGCTTTCATGGGAGGAGGATTAAGCCAATGCTTCTCAAAATCCCAGTTGGAACATTTTTCCTTGTAATAGTCCAGGACTGAGCCACATGGAGAAATCAAGGCGTCTGTTTCCTCTGTATAATTGAGAATACCTCTCAGGAGCCAGAGAGGCAGAGGGGAGAAAAAAATAAATACTGCTTATATGAAATCTAGAGAAATAGGTTTGTTGGTCAATAATTCTGGAAAGATAGCTTTATTTTTCTAAGTCAGAATATAGATGTTAGGAGTTGCCTTTCCCAAACCAATCACTGGAGGAGGTCTTACAGGTCCCTGCTAGTGAGCACTGAATCTCGGGTAGAATAAATGCACGCACTGGCTTGACCTCATGAGTTTCCTTTATGGTTCATTTTCATCACTGTCCTTTATGCTGGTCTCTGTGGGATCCTGGAGCTGACCCAGACTAAGCAGCAGAGGAAGGGCAGGGTGTCCCTTGTGGGGCTGTTACTGCTGCAGCTGAGCAAAGCCCCTTAATGATTCCAGTAGATTTGCCTGGGCTTTGCAGTGGGAGAAAATTTCACCCTGCAAATAAAGAGCGATGGCCAGTGCAGCTCACAGGGATACACAGAGCAACTTAATTATGTTCAGCACAAGTTCAAGCAGTATCTGTAGGTAACATATGTGACTTCAGAGGCAGAGGTTCAGAAAAGTGGGTTTTATATTTTGGTGACTATAAACTTGCAGATGATAGCAGGCATTAATCTAGTTAACACTAAAAGCAAGTTCATCAGTTATCCCATGGAAAATACAGTTGTGTCCTATAGTTGACATCAATCACTGGAATGGATCAATGTTTTTCAATAAGAAAATGAACAAAGGTATCATTTCTTGCCAAAAGGATATTTCTACTGGAAATGGCGGTTACTGGCAACCTTTTTGTTTTCATTGAAAACTCCAAGACTGAAAATTCTTGATTTCCAGCCTGTCAGTTAAAACACAAAAACTTCTATAAAAAAGCTTTAGTGAAAACATTGTTCTCATAAATCTTTTTTTATGAGAACTGAAAACATTTCCTGCTCAACTTAGTGGTTTTTAAATTTAGAATTTTTACCTATACTTTGCCCCTAGGTAGGTTGTGCCCTGCTGTCACTGAAGCGCTGTGACATGGGTAGCTGTTCCAGGACACGCCGTGTTGACGATGCCAGATTGTCAACACGAATGTTTGGAAAGTGCAGGAGCACAAATTCAGATTCAGTTGTGTGAAACTTCCGTGGGTTAACTTCACTGTTGTTTCTCTGAATTCATGGAGTGTAACGGGCCATGAATCAGTAATTTTCATTCACAAAAGGACTTGTTGTATATATTCAGGTCCCCCTGACAGTGCTGTAAGCAGCATTGCCTATTAAGCTTTCTAAACTATTTAAACTAGGTCAGAGTGAGGGAAAACTGTACCAACATTATGATTAAAAGGCACCAGTATAACGATCCTAGATAGCATTGTTGTCTTTGTTCCCATGAGTCACTGCTTAACAATATGGTTATTTTAGCTCTGTGACTTCTTCAAAAAGAAGAGCTTTGCCCACATCTTAAAAAAAAAAAAAAGTATCAGCTCTCTTAGCCGCTTCTTACTAGATTATATTCTGTTGCTGATTTGCTAGAAAATAAGCGTGCACATTTTAATTTTAGTCTGTCTCTTTTGCCCCTTATTTGAATTACTAATGTGCCTTCCATTTCCTTGTCAGAGTCTGTGTGTTGGCTGGTAAGGACTGCATCTTTACCAAATACAAAATAGTAGCTCCCTGAAATGCTGCCAGGAAAATGTTTGCCAGGTTTATTTTTTTCTTGGGTTGATTTTTGCACCTCTTTTTCTGGTGGAGTAAGGGAGTAAATAAAGCACCCAAGATTTTATGTTTGGCCCTAATCAGTCTTCATAACAATGAAAGAGTCCCTATTGCATGAATATTAAATTTTGATGAAGCTTTTTTTTTTTTGAGGCTGTAGACTTAAGACAGCTTGGTAACCAGAACTCCTCTGCTCTGTGTCAGCTCTCTGTGAGGTACTGAATATTATAATTTCTATATTTGCTGCTCAGATGTCATTTAATATTAATATGCAAAATGCTTATTCCCTTTAAAAATAATGTTCTTATTGTATGATTTATTTGATGTGGAACTCAGAGTTTTGTCTTTTCTCACATAAAATAAAGCACCTTTCAGAAGGAGATGATCTGTTTCTTCCCAATCGTGTGGCACAAAATGTCAACATTCTTCCTGTCACTCGCAGACCCAGTGAACGGTGAAGCAAGCATCAGGCACTGCTTGAGTTAAGAGCAATGGGGAACTATTGAGTTTTTGTTTTCAGAAATGTATGCCAGAAATCGGAAATGTTCAAGGACTTGAAGGCACTGCAAAAATTTTTTATTCATCCTCCTGTAGCTCCTGAATTCTTAAACTTTGATCTGTAATTTTTGCCCCTCAAATTTGGATTTTGTGGTGATAGTCCTTGGACTTGCAAAAAAATGCAGGGTCAGACTGCTGGCATTATTCCTGCATTCAGCTCTTAATTTCTCACATAGTGGCTCTAGACAGAACTTGCCTTTTATATGCTTCAAATCTCTGGGTCTAATCCTATAAACACTTACATACTACACTGCTTAATTTTAACCATCTACATAATACCATGATGGATTTGATGAAGCTGCTTACATAAACACTGGAATGTATGTATGAATGGTAATACTACATGTCACCCTGCTCTACTAAACCTAGTGGAAAAATCTCATGCCCCTCATGAAGAAACAAGTTCTTATCCAAAAAACACATATGCAATTTAAGCTTCCCTGGGAATTGATTTTATTTAGGGCGCTGATTTTCCTGTGTGATCTAACTAAAATACACTGAAATCTGTTGAGGGCTTGGCAGGACTGAGTAACTCTGGACTAACACTGAGTATTTGGGAAAAGGGGGTTTATGGAGGAATTTGAAGGACAAGATTGTAACAAAACACAAAGGCACTGTCAATTATAAGAATTTGAATCTAGTGTAATGATGTGAATCATAGCCCTGCTAGAAGGAGCACTGGGGCTCAGAGGGATGAGAAGCTTCCCGATGTCTGGGATTATTTAGACAGTTCTCCCTGTCTTTGAAATCAAGAACTTGTTTTCTGTTAATAATAGTATTAACTATATATCATATTTATGTTCATTTTGGAAGTTTTCCATTCTTAAAATTTGGAAACCAGAACTGCACAGCTTTTCCTAATAATTCCTACCAGTGTTAGATTTAGGTGCATTATTTCAAATGCATTTTCATCCTTTATTTGTGTCCTATTATCCTTGGTGCCTCTTATTGGATTTGAAGCAGATCCAGTTGACCATGCAAGGAAGACTTGCAGTATTAGACTTTGTAACAATTCATGTTCTTATTTATAAAACCCACTTTGAGATTTACAGGTTAGTTACCTGAAATTTTGGCCATTTTCCCTAATGTTGATGAATCAGGTTCTCCAGAGTGAGGCAGGGTTTAATCAGTAGTGTGAGCGCGACCTATCTGGGTAATTGTCTAAGGTATGTCACATAAAATTTCTGTCAAAGTCACAGCCAGGTAAAAGAGTTTCAGTTTTGTTTTTTGTACTGTAATTTGCCCTGTTTGTGACGCTTTATCAGAAGGCTGTGAGCTACTTAAGTTACATTCTGAAGTAGAAGATAGAAGCAAGTCAATAGAGAAAAGTAAAATTGACAAGCGAAGTGAGCAATGTGATAGAGCTGTCATGGGAGCTCATGTTTCTCAGAAAGGTAGAAAATTTGAGTTAGGAAGTAAGGAGAAATAAATGGAAAGAAGTGAAGAGGGACTGAACTGGAAGGGAAGAAGGAGAAAAAGAGAAGCAGCAAAGCAGGCCTGAAGTGGTAAAGAGGAAAAGTCATTGTACGCTTGACACTGCTGTCTACAAGAGGCTGACTGAATCCAGCACAGAAGTGGTTCGTTTAAACAGCAAAGTGTTGTGGCTGGGCAGGTCCCGCTGAAGGAGCAGACTTAGTCTAGCACAGATACTGGAAGACAAGCAAGGTGTTTTAGCCTTTCTTCCTCTCCCATCTCTAATTGAGACTGCTCATTGTGGCACATGTTCCCACTGCATGCGGTTGGGTTGCATAGCTGGGTAACCATCCTGCATTTACAACAGCTTTGTGTCCGGTCCCGTTAGCTCATAATAACTGTGAGCCTCTTCCTAGACCCAAAATACCATCTCCACCTATTATTGTACCAGCTGCTTTGGCACTATGCCCAGGAACTGCTCTTCATCCCACGTGGGAAAGGGAGAATGTTGGTGGGAGCAGCACAAGGTAGAGCCCAAAGAAGAGCAATGAAGCCAGTAAAGGGTTTGGAGCCACACATCTTTTGAGGAGCAGCTGAGGGTGTTTAGCCTGGAGAAAAGGAGGCTTAGGGTGACCTTCTTGCTCTCTAGAACTGCCTGAAAGCAGCTTGTAGCAAAGTTGGCATTGGTCTCTCCTCCCAGGTAGCAAGTGACAGGATAAGAGAGAATGGCCTCAATGTGCCAAAGGAGGTTTAGATTGGAGATGGAGACAAAACAGTTGTCCAACACTGGAACAAGCTGCCCAGGGAAGTGGTGGAGTCACCATGAAGGGATTTAAAACACATGTAGGTGTGGCATGGGGGCATGAGTTAGTGGTGGACATGGCGGAGCTGGCAGTGCTGGGCCTTTTCCAAGCTAGATACTTCCACAAGGAATGTCCTCTGGGTTTCTGAAGGTCCTTGCTGTGGCTGACATGTCTTTTTTAATAATCATAATGTGAAAAAAATTGTCTGTTAATTCCTTTCAGTTACAAAAGCAACTTGGGTAAAAGAGAACATTATTCTCTGTAGATGCACTTGGAGAGGAGAGCTACAGAAAAACAAACATCTGGCCCCTCAGAGGAAATTTGTGGCAAATCCAAAAATTGAACACAAGTCCTAAGTCCCTTGTTGCTGCTTTAGCCACAAGAATCCTGACATTTTACAGATAGACTGAAAACACATAGTGGTAGATGTTTATTTGAAATTCCAAAGAATCCATCATTGAGACACCTCATTGTCCTTGGCAAATATTATGGGATCCTAAATACTCCTTAGGAATTTCTGGCCTAAGGGAGACTTGGTTCTGTAAATTCAGTGTCCTGATCATGTATTCTTAATTTTTTTTTTTTTTTTTTGCACATCAGAAGTCTTACAAATACATGTGAAGCCTTTTAGGTTTGTGTGTCTGACCCTGGTAGCTGACTGCACTAGTTAGGTGTGCATGACTGCACTCCAAAAGTGCAGACAAAATCATCTCCACCCCTTTGACCCCATAAGGAAAGTTAGTAATTTTGTAACATTGTTCAGTTTCCTCCAAATGAAATCAGTGAGATAAGGATCTGTACTAGCAAATTGCTCTCCCTGTGCTATAGGGTGTTATAAGTCAAAAGTAATTAAAAATCACACTTTCTTGCATTTAGTAGGCTTTATCAAACTACAGTATGACAGAAAAGTCTGGAATTTGGATCTGAGCTTGATAAATGGGATAAATCTGCTCTTCCTGGAGACAGCTGTGCTCTGTTCATGCTACAATTAAAGTTGAGCTGTTACCCTCCTCTACTTTGTGTTGATGAGTCTGTACTTTGAAAGGTGAATCCAGTTGCACCCCTTTTCTGTTCCCTTGTCCCATTCCTGTTGAGGAGTGATGTGGAGGAGTTGTAGAGGACTGTAATGATGGTCCAGGGCCTGGAATACTCAACCTGCAAGAAAGAGCTGAGGAAGGTGGTGTTGTTTTGTTCTAGGTAAGAGGCTAAAGGGACAATGGCAACTTGCAGTGACCTAAAGAGTGGTTAGAAGGATAACAGAGACAGTGTCTTCTCAGTGCTGGCACAAACCATACAAGGGCTAACAGTTGAAAACAGCAGAAAATGGGAGGTTCTGGTTGGAAATTAGGAAATAAATTTCTTTAGGAGAGTAGTACAGACTGGGAAAAAACTATGGCAAACTTAGTCGAGTGGGAGATTGGACTTGAGCCCTCCAGAGATCTCTTCCACCCAAAATTTCTTTGATTCTGTTACAGAGCATGAATATTCAGTTCATTGACTGTTTTTTTCTAATTTATATTCTGAGTTTTTAGTGGGATTTTGCTCAAGGCCAGATTCCACTGCTTCTGTGTTAAGAAGTAATTTTAATCCCTTGTAATCAATTGGACTATTTATGGCACAAAGTTCTGGATTGCAAAATCCACAGATATCTGAATTGCAAATCCTTCCTTCCTTCCTTCCTTCCTTCCTTCCTTCCTTCCTTCCTTCCTTCCTTCCTTCCTTCCTTCCTTCCTTCCTTCCTTCCTTCCTTCCTTCCTTCCTTCCTTCCTTCCTTCCTTCCTTCCTTCCTTCCTTCCTTCCTTCCTTCCTTCCTTCCTTCCTTCCTTCCTTCCTTCCTTCCTTCCTTCCTTCCTTCCTTCCTTCCTTCCTTCCTTCCTTCCTTCCTTCCTTCCTTCCTTCCTTCCTTCCTTCCTTCCTTCCTTCCTTCCTTCCTTCCTTCCTTCCTTCCTTCCTTCCTTCCTTCCTTCCTTCCTTCCTTCCTTCCTCCCTTCTCTTTTTGTAAAACACTGGACTTGCTAAATAAATCTAGCAAATAAGAAAATTACTGATATTGAAGAAGCTTGATTAAACTTGATTACATTTCATCCTTAAAAGTTTATATACTGCTTGTTTTTCTTTGAACAGATAGTGTGTTTCTCTGAGGAAATGATGTTTGTGTGTATGCGATTTATCTTCTCTTAACCCATTCTTGTGACCTTTTACTTAAGTAACCTGATCGAAATCTCACTTTGTTAACTTTAATTGACATTGAAAGAAAATTTATTTTTTCAGAAGCCAGGCAGATCAATATGAATTTGCACTCTGCTAATTTTGCTTCCTGGACTTGTCTTGAAAACTGTAAGAACATGATGGAAAACATAGTCTCTGTTGTTACTCTACATTTGTTGTGTTAGTGGGTTAACCCAAAACATTTCATATTGAACTGCAAAATGATAGTGCAGCCATTAGAGATGAAAGCAGCCCTTTAAAATGCTTCACTCTTTACTGAAGAGAAGTATGCACTCCTCTTTTTGTTCTTGATGCAGGATTAGAAGTTTGGACTGTGATTATTACTTCAGACATTTTAGTCTGTCCAATAAAGTAATTGATCTAATTAAAACAGAGGGTAAATTACAGCTTTCAGCACCTAGATCTCCTAATATATAAGGTGGTGTTAAGTGCACCTTCAAAAGCAGAAATAAATAAGTTAATAGCAAATCTAAAGGGATTGGTTCTATCATGGTTTAATTAGACAGTAGAAATTATGACCAGAAAGAGCACTGTGTCCTTAAAAGTAGCAAGGTCCATTTTTTTCCTAAAAGGATAACATTTGGCTAAATAGTGTGGTCTGACATTAGGTTTCATTAGGTGTAAATGACATTGCAGACCCTTAGGCTTTAAAGTGGCTTGAAGAGGTACAGGAAGGGTATTTTTCTTTCACCTGTCACCACTTATTTTCCTGAGCTACTGACCAGTAGCCTGGCATTTTCAACTAATGGGAATTAAATAATACAGCTGTAATACAAATGTTGTTTGTTGTTGCTTGATGTGGCAGTCATTAAAGTTTAAATAAAAATCTGGAAAGAGACATAATGGTTAAGGACCCTCAGCTAACTTTGGATTTTTATGGCCTTCTCATTATAGCTATTATACACTAACACAACCACTAATGAAAGGCTTGGAAACTTTGCGTGGGATGAGGCTCATTTGGGGCAGGAGGAGGAAGTGACCGTCTGCTCGAAAATAGCCGCGTGTGCCAACCCCGCACCGACCCCGCCTGTGTGTCTGCCTGCTTTTCTAAATTAATGTACAGCCAGATTCATCTCGGCTTTGTGCTGGGCTGCTGAAGAGGCCACCCTTGTTCCCAGTGGGAAGCCCAGCCAGCCCTCCGGGACTCATCCCCCTCTTTGCACATATCCCAGCCCTCCAGGGCTCTCACCTCTCCCCCAGGGCAGGGCTTGGACCAGGAAGGGAACTACTAATGCCAAAGGTCTGTATAGCCCCTGGTCAAATCTTGGTAGCAAGAGGTGCTGTTTTCATGGTAATGTGCTCTCAATTACATCATTGGTATAATTTCTGTGTTAGTTTTTAGTCTTTTTCCTGCAAAAAAAATTTGCTCAGTCTAATACCTTTTGATTCTCGTAGTTCAATTTATTTGCTCACTTTATGAAAATTGTACATCCTAGAGATAACAATTGTTGCTATTCCTGGTGAGAAATTTTCTGTGCTCCCCATAAGAAAGCAATTTCAATTCTAGCGAGACATTGTACAACTTGTTTCTGACTGCAGTGGTAGTAAAATAAATCTCAGAAGTAAGGGGAGGGGGATTTTTGGTATCTCTTTCTTGGCACCTTCATTTTTTTGCACCCTGGGATGCTCTCTGAGGCTTACACTGCTGCCTTCCACAGGCCTGCAAGGAGCCACACTGCTTCTTTGTGCCTCCATCTTCCTGTCTGTCAGAGAGGCATTGCAAGGCCTACCTCCCCAGTTAAGTACTTTGAAGATTATTGATGTTGCAGCAAAGCTTTTATATGAGCATTTGATTCTAATATTTCTTCCTTCCACTGTATGTTTTATTCAGACCAAACTCCTACCCACTCTCCTTACAGCTAATGGAGCAGAGAATCTTTTATCGTGGCTGCTCCCTATTGCGGTCTGAGAGGTCTGTTTTGATATGTCAGCACAGGGAACTTTTCTTCTTATAATTACGGATTTTGTCAACCATTTTGACTACTAATCGAGCTGCAGTGTGGATTAGTGCCTTATTAGTAACACGAGCAGTTCTCCAAAACACACAGCCTGAGGCAGAGCCTCATTATGGAAGACTTCAGGCCAGTTTATTTAGCAAAGCTGTAAAGAACTGGAAATAAGAACTTATACTGGGAAATGTTGAGTAACCTTAAGTGTAGGCATAAAGCCTTGCTTCCCTTAGGGACACACCCTATCCATAGGTGTTTGTAACTGCTTGTGTGTTAGGAGAGGATCCACTCACTAGTGTCAAACCAGCGAACAGGGCAGCCCCAGGGTCAGCCAGAGTGTTTAGGAAAAGGACTGTGAGGTGCTTCTCCTAAAACCTGCCTTCTGAGGAAAACACTTGCCTCAAGAGGAAAGAGAAAAGTGGTCAGTGACATAATTTGAATGCAAAATTAAAGACTACTGCTGAACATTAAAATATTTCTTCTAGTTCCCCAGGGATTTTGCATGGAATTCACTGTACTCAGTGTGAATGGCAGAGGGACTATATTTATACTTGGTAAATTGGCTGGATGGACTCCTGGGATTTGAATTGTTTAACACAGAAAGCTCTTGATTTGAGGATATTTTGTAGCGTCCAGTGGCAAGATCCACCCACAAGCCCTCAAGGGATGTATACAAAAGGATATGTCTAATTTTGCATCATGAGTAGCTGGAGAAGAATATAAGCCAGGCCTTCAAGCTGCATGATTTAAAGAGCAGTAAAAACATATGACATATAAATTAAAATTATTAGAATGAAAGCCTTTTCTTAGAAGCATACAGAACTGGACTCAATATTTCAATTGGTACTTCCTTTCTCCCTTCTTGGAGTAATTCTGTTCAGGTCACTGAAACTTATTTGAATCATCTTGATTTTAGTAAACATTTTCAGAGAATAGAAAATTGGATGCTATTTCCATCCTTCCAAATGAAATATTATTATTTCTTCAGAATTACTTAATTCAATGACATTTAAATTTTAACATTATTGTTACTCAAAATGTTTTTAAAGACACATGTGTTTTAAAAACATCAGTATTAATTTATTACAAATATAATTAAGTCAGCAGATGAAATATTTTGTTGTATCTAAAATATTTGTATATTTACTGCAAATGCTTCATATTTATTCAAATAGAATGAGAAACCTTTGGATTCTTCTCTGCCAAGAACTGGCATGACTGACACAGCTTTGGCCCTGATCACTAGTATGTCAGTTTGATTCCCCAAATTTAGTAGGCCTTAAAATTGCATCAATAGCACCACAGCATAGCTGTATTTCAGACTTTCTAGGCACATGTACCTTTAAATGTCTTACTCTGAATTTAGCCAAGAATGAATCTTATTTTTGCATATTTATTTAAGTACCTGAGCAGGATTTTTTTTTTACAAAAATGTTGCCTGCAACTAAGGCAAAAACAAACACTAAGCCACTTTGTTGTTTGTCTACTTTAAATGAAAATGTTGCATTGGTATAAAATCACTCTTGAAGTATTTTTTATCTTGTTTCCAAGCAGAAATACTTCAAAAGCACATTTTCATCCACTAAAGTAAACATTCTCAAAATGAAGGACTTTTAAACGCAAATGGTAGCAGGTGAAGGAAACAGCCCTATTAAAAGAATGAATGGAAAAATAGCCTAGGAACAGTCTTGTTCTCTTAGACTCATCATTTGCTGTGAAATTCAACTGAGTTTTGAATGTCTGAAAATGCAGGTGGCAGAGGGCTGTGGGCTGGGAGGAGGATTCAGAGGGGTCGGCTTCAGTTGCTTCAAAGGAGACAAGGATTCAGGATGGCTTTCTTCAAACTCAAACCCACCAAGGCTGTCCCGTAGCTGACTCCTGAGCAGAGAGACACAGCAAAGTGTCACTAATGGTGGTATAAAAACTAGCTCCAGTCTGTTCATCTTCAGAGCAAGGACCAAAGGGAATAAGGAAAGGAAGGAGAGTAGAATGGGTTTACGCTCTGTGCTCTGTCTTCAATAATTAAGATTCCCTTTAAAAAGAGACTAGACTTTTTCTTCTTTGCCTTCATTGCTGTCACTATTGACTTTTGGTTCACAGTTTTATGGTCATGTTGTTGTTTCTCCTTCCTGTAAGGACTGCCAGACTGTCCAGAGCAGCGTCTTGTTTTCAGCCTTGTGCAGCAGTGGATCCCAAGGAAGAGGCTAAGATGTAGGGCACAGACACAGCAGTGCTTCTCCTAACGTGCTCTGTGGGTTTCAGATAATAGTGGTTAGTGATCATCTGCTGATGGACCTTTATCCTGCATGGATTTGTCTAATCCTACTTTGAACCTGTTAATACTCCTGGCCTCTACAATACCCTCAGGCAACAAGTCTTGCATGCTAATTGTATATGGTGTGGTGTTTGAGCTGTGAAGAGCTATGTGAAGTAGGTCCAGCCTGTCTTTGGGAGAGTACAGGCATGATTCATCTTTGCAACTGGAGGACTGGAGCCTAGTAGAAGAAATTAGGCATATCTTGAATTGCAACCCTGAGCAAATAATGAGGTGTAACACTAAGAAATCCTGAGTTGGACTGTCAGAGGACACACATTTTCTAACATGGACTTTTTATGCATCAGGACAGTTAAATCACCTGAATAAGTGGGAAAAATTTTGTGATTGGTGTTGGTCTTCACAGGGCGAAACTATGCAATACAGGTGGGGAATACTGTGTGTTTTGTGCTTCCATATTTGCCAACATGCTGGCATCAGACAGAGCAAATGTTGTGGTGTGCTTGGCTGCTCTTGTAGGGAGAAGATGAGGAACAAACAGCCATTTTTAACTGTTTCAGCTTTCTTTTCAAATTTACTGCTTCATGTACCATTTGTGACTATCCCTTCCTCAGACTATCCCAGGGAAGCAGGAAAAAGATGTCTTGTTTCGTTCTGCATCTAGGGTTATTGATATTTCTGTTTCTTGATGCTGTTTGACCATCAGCTAAGGTGCAGAGAGTGAGGGAGATTTTTGTTGTAGTTTAATAACAAAGTGAAAGCAAAGTCTGGTGGCACCCAGCTCTGTTATCTAGGGAGTCTTCCTTATTTGATTATAGAAGAGGTTCGGATTTATGTTTGTAGGTTTTTCATTTAGTGTCTCTCTTTCCTATCTATGAATACGGGGCTTGTAACTCCTGCATCTGAGCACGATTTTACCCCGGAATGGTGGGGGACATATCGGTGCTGCTCCAAGGAAAAGCTCTGAACTGGGATTTCAGCACTGCTACTGAGGAGGCTCTCTGTGCCTATATAGGTGCAGATCTTGTAGACAGAGAAAACGGGCTCCCAGGCACAGGGAAATCTGGCTGAGACTGAGGGATCTAAATCTTACCCAGGAGGAATCGATCCTCTCTCTTTCCATGCTCCCATCTACAGCCAAGAACATGGCAGGGTGGTGGGCTGCACGTTGGTTACCAGCCTTACACAGCATGGACAGAGCCCTGAGGAGGTCCCAGTGCCAGCTCTGGATCGAGTGCTGCAGTGACCAGAATAACAGGTTCACTTTAAAAGTTGAGCAATGCAGGCACACTGAGACAGTGGTACCTCTACCTCTGTCATGCTGACATGAAGCTGCTTTTAGTAATGCTGAGCAGGAAGAGGATGGCTTTTTGGCCCCTAGCAGTGACTAAAATGTGAGCTACTTTTGTCCCTTGGTCGTTTTAGCTGTGGAGAATCTAATTTTAGCACAGTGGAGGTTATATATACATATAAACACACACACGTACGTATATATACACATTCAAGCTAAAATTTTAAATCATTGAAAAACCACAAAGTCTTGAATTAGAAGAGAGGTCAGGGGAAAGTTCATGAACCCCAGCTGGTGCAACAAACACAAGCAGCAGCTGATTCACCTCTCCTGAGTTCTGTCAGTGTGGTGTGGCTCAGCAGGACCTTCAGCATAACCACAATCACAGGCTGCTCTTACTGAAGCTTCATCTCACACATATCCTTGGCATGTAGTGTCTAGGCACCCTAACCCTGGCAGAGATGGTACGTTTTACTCAAAAGAGTACTTTGCAATTTAAAGTATTTTAAATTGTGGCTTATTAGCAGCAGTTCCTTCCAGAGTAGTGCATAATGCAGCTGCATTTGATGCCATTACTATAGCACAGCTAGAGGCACATGGCTTGGCCCAGCCTGTAGGATGCCAAAGCAAATTTTTCATGGGATAAAAAAGGGAGCTATGATTTTCTACATCTGTGAGTACATAAATATTTCTTAAAGTTTGGCTCACCAACTAGAAGACACCCAACTCTGCATATTTATGGTTCTATGATTTACCTAGAGACAGAATCTAGTTGTTCTTTTCTGTTAATATGAATAATTCTGAGGTTGTTTTTATCTCATGGAATTATATGGACTACGGCCTTTTAATTAAATTTTTCTTTATTCTTCTGAACTGTAGTACCATTACATGTTTAAAAATAAGGGAATATTATGGCAACTACCTTTTCTACAGAAGTTACAGAGCATCCCTTTACAAAGGCCAGCACTACCAGCATCATGGTGGGTGTGTAAAAAGTGAGGTCCGTGGAGTTGAAATTACTTTCCTAACTTTGCAGAGTGTACTGCTGAAAAAAGATGGGGCTGAACAAAATTCTGGATAACCTTATGCCATGGCCTGCCATTATTCCTTCACCAGACAGATGCTGCTGTCATCTTTGCCTTTGGATGCCTATGGTTTAATATTTTATAAGATGTGCTAGTGGAAGGACATTAACAAAACCAGAGCAGAGACAGAGAACAGGCTGAGATTGGACATGTTTGAGAGAAATGTTGGTAACCTTGGTCAAGCTTGAGAATAGAAGAGGTTTGAGCTGAATTCACAATTTCAAATCCCACATTAAATGGCTGCATTTGTAGCCAGGCATTTGTTGTAAATTTGTTGTAAAAAATGTTTTTTTTCTTCTGGAGACTTGCAGAATTCCTTTAACCTGGCCCTGGTAAGATTAATATGGTATCCTTTCAAATACCTTGAACAAAACAAATGCCAAATTTCTATTGCCTATTTTTAGGCTTCCAGCTGGGCCTAAGAATTGAAAAGTTATTAAAGAAAGCCAAGATCTGAGCAAATGTGCCTGTTATAAATTGTAATATAAACCACTTATAAGTATAGGTTTTATCATCCTGGAGTTATTTCTTAATTTAAATGTTTCATGTGCATATCTTGGAGATGGGGATGTGTTTGGGTGAGGAACGCGATTATAAAAGTTATTTCTTTGTATGCCAGACTGTGATTATTCCAGATTGTAAAAATAAAAGTATTACACATCTGTGAAATACCTGACAAACTTCTTTGACAAACCAGATGTTAGGCCATCTAATACTTACTTTAAAGATACAAATACAAATGAGAAAATACATGCAAACTTCTTCTGTTGTGATGATCATGTTATTGCTGTAATGTTAATTTGTTTTGCTTTTCATGTCTCCTGCAGCAAGGGTAGTGTGAGTATTTGAGTCTGGTTCCCATTTATTTTGCTTGGAATGTGTAGGACTGTCTTGAATATCTTCCATCATTATTTGGACTGTACATGTGCAATAGCTCTCTTAATGTAGGGCACGAAGACATACTGTAGGTATATGGTGTAATTAACTGCAAAGCTATTTGGGAGCAGCTGTTCCCTATTGTTGTTGCTTAATGTTGTGCAGCACAACAAAGCCTTAAGGCAGCACTTGTTAGTATTTATGGAAACCCATTAGCCAGTCTGTGAATGAGCCTGCAAAAGAAGAGGAAATTCTGATAATAATAAACAGGGGTTCTTGTTAAAGCAGAACTCCAGCCATCCCTATCACTCATTGCTGGTAAAGGCTCTTGGCCCTTTGATTTGTACCACAGACCAGATCCAAACCCTTTCTCTGAATCAGCAATTGAAAATTCAAATGAGTGAAGTCCTTTCCAAGGCAATGCTTTGCTCTTCCCATCCCACTGCATTTTTTAAGGAAATCAGAAACCTTTCCTACTACAATCTAGTTTTGGTGCCAGGATGTGCATAGGAAATACTATTTCCTGCCTTTGCTGGCAAGTTCAGTTATTAAACCACTTCCTCCAAGAGCCAAACTTCTTTGAAGAGAAATAAAGTTCAAAGTCTTTTTAAGAGACCATTTGTTCTTCTTATGTGCCTAACCTGAATGTTACATTGTGTGCCATTTGAATAAAAAGACCTTAATCTCTTGAAGATGGACTGGCTGTTGTTCTAGGTCACCAGTTTAGGAGAAGCAGACGTGGGTTACAACCGCATTTTTTAGGAAGCTGCTGTCTGAAATGGAAGAATTTTATTACATTGAGCAGCCACAGAGCCATGGAACAGCTTCCTGCAGGACAGCAGTGGCTCTGGGCTGCTGGCACAGACAGGGAGGCTTGTGCTGTCATGGGTGTTTATTTGGACATTGGGTAGCTCAGAGTCCAAATGTAAGGCAGATACCTCAGTTTGCTTTATTCTTTCTATCAAAGTCACCTCACTCTTAGTGGAATTCCAGGTTTAGGTTTTAATAGACTGTGTCAAGATGAAAGGTACCCATCCTGCTAGGAGTAAAAATGATGCTGTGTGACTGCTGGTCAGTCAGACTCAAGGAGGAGAACTCGAACAGTAATCGTCTAAGGACAGTAATCATCTAAGGACAGTAACCAGTCTAAGGACAAAAATTTATTCAGAAGCAAACATGTTTTCAGAAATTTACTGTCACTGCTTGTGCTCCAACTTTGCCTTAAACAGTACAGAGACAATTAGTTGGGAAAAAAGCTTCCAGTAAAATGTTCCACGCTCTGAATATGATAAAAAAATAAGGGAGGTTTGCCAAGTGTGGTAGGCATTTTCTAACCTTGGAGCATGTTAGCAGTGAGGTACATTTGTGAGGAACAGCAGCAGTGAAATGTTTATTATTGTGTGCCTCCATCCTTTTTGTGAGTATTATTCTGTGAGGACGGGGCCTCTTTTCATCTGATCTGTGCTGCCAAGGCGGATAAGAGAGGTTTATGTGATGTCAGATCTGAAACCAAGGAACCTGTAGACAGGTTCTGAGCAGTGATGCCTCTGGCAACTGGTTTCAAGGCAGAGCTTATGTAGAGTGCCTGAGGTTTTAATAAGCGTATAGATGTCTGAGCAGCACATAAAGAGCATGGGAGGTGACAGGCTGACCCAGTCACTTTCATTAATTGGGATCAAGTTACCTTTTTACATCTGGGCAGAGCACTGTACTGGAGATTTAGGAAGTGAACAATAAGTTGCCATTGTCTCTGTGCACTGGGTTCTTGGTAACTGGTAAACTGGGACGTGGAAAGTAAGTTCACAGTAATAGGGGATGTTCATGGCTGAGAGAGCACCACACTGCATAAATCATGCCTGCAAAAGTGCAAGTATAAATCATTGAGATCTTTGTAAGCTAGGGTTGTCAAAGGCTACTGTTCACATGTGAGCTCTACACACACAGAATCAAATGCTCTGTCATGGTTCTCAGTGGGTTTTCTTTCATGCTGGTCAGAGTTAGGGCTAAATCTTCAGATGGCTCCATCAAATACTCCATGAGTGAATGAGAAGTATATAGGTATCTACAGAATTATCAACTCAATTGAAAGTATGTTGAGTTCATTTTATTAGTTTTAAAAAAATTAAATTAAATGAAATAGCAGAAAGTCTGTCTCCTGGCTGCTTAATCCTGAGAAGTCAAAGTAAAAGTTAAAAAAAAAAATTGTCTTTTTGGCATAAGATAAAAATAGGAATATTTCCCTTCTTTCATTCCAGAACTTAAGACCTGCAGCACAGGAAGGACTGACTAAATGCGCTTAAAAAACTTGCATCTTTCCTCATTGTGGAAAATCTTGCAATGCTTTGACAAAAATTTCTAGAATTGAAGATGGGCTGACTTATTCAAGAGAAATACAGGTTTCTTTTTCTGAACTCTGAAAAGTTTACATTTTGAAAAATATTAGTTATTTTACTGCAGTACAAAATCAAATTGCAAACCCTTACAAAGATATTTTGAGAACTGTTGTTTTCTGGGAAGCTTTCCATAACATTCTTATTTATGTTTTTATTAAGTCTGAATTTATTTTAACCTACTTTTTGTCTTTTTGACTCTTTGGGATATATTTTGGTAATTTTTGCTGCTTTTGCATAAGGCTAGAAGCCTAAATGGAAACAGAGTTTCTCCTCTGGTCTCAAACATGTGAAGAGTTGGGGGCTAAATAAAAGCATTCAATATGTAAGAGTTGAAACAAAATGTTGACAATTTGGAACACTGGGTCTGGTACAAGTCTTCAATCTTAGTTATAGTGACTGGAATCAATGATCACTGGCAGAACAGGACTTTTTCTTGTTAACATGAATTTGGTCATGCAAAGCTGAATCCAGGCAGGGCAACAGACTGAGGTCCAGGTGTGCATGAACTTTGCTTCTGGGGGTGATACAGTTCATGGCAGAGGGGTCTGCAGAGTTTGGTCAATCCAACCTGAAACATATTAGCATTGTTTCTGTAAAATACATAGCGAGATATCATTAATGGATGTATATGTACCAGATAGGTGTGCACATTCTCCCATGCATAAACTGTGAGTCAGACAGTGAGCAGCCCAATGTCAGCAATGCAGCATGAGGAAAAAATCTGCTTTCTACCCCATTTGTCCTTGGCAGCAGTTGCTGGTACCTGTGCTGCCCTGCTGGGAGCATTCAGAGTGTGGGAATCCTCTGACCCTGGGGCACTGAGAAGCTCTGGCTGCTGCTTCTCTGCCTGGCAGCTCAGTCCCTGTACTACAGTGTCCCCCAAGAATGTTTGCTTCATCTGCTCTCAGCTGATTGGCAAAGCCTGCTCATTCCCTCTGCAGTGGGAATTTGAATCTTGCCAGGTTGGTGAGTGCTGGCTGATGATCTGGCTGTTCATCAAGTCCAGCCTCATTCAGAACTCCTGGGTTAGGTATATCACTGCCATATCATCTGACTCCTGAACAAGATCTCAAAACTCTGGATCAGATAGAACCAGCATCTTACCATGAAGCTCTTTTTTGAAATGATACATCAGATTAAAAGCATGATTTTTTTATTATTATTGTAAGAGAGAATATGGGGGAAATTTTCATCTAGCATGCTTGTTTTCAGGCATTTCATTCTAAAATGTTCATATCTACTCATTTTATTCAAGTTAATCCAATATGGGTTAAAACTAATGAAATGCAGACTGCACTAAATTCCACTGCTATATTTTAAAGTTTAATGCAAGTATACTTATTTTTTGTTACTAGTTAATATTTTTTTTATTGCTGCAGATCTTGGAGGCTCTGCTTGGGAATGGGAGGCCATTGTGCAAGTAGCAATGAACAGACACAAAAAGAGCTGTCCTTCTTCTAGTGACTTTCTGAAAATTGCATAACCCTGAGCACAGATCTAAGTTTCTGTCCTCTGTTTCAAGTGTTGTACTCCACTGAAAGAAATTACTAACCCACACTCCTTGAAAATCTCAGGGCTTTTTCAAAATGAGAATGGCTCTGTCATCTCTTCTGTTCTGGGTTGTTTTTTTTAAAGAGGATAAATCTTGTACCTCAGCAAGAGAAAGAACTTCCTGTGAAAGATGGTTTCTTTTATCACTTTTATTTTGTACTGATTGAACAAAGATGTTTCATGTTTAACTTCATCTAGTACTTGCAACAACCCACTGACAGTTGGTCCGGTCACCATCTTACTGAAACCTGTGGAAGGAATCTAAGGGGTGTAACAAGCCACTACTTTTAGTGCAGGGTATAAGGAAAGACTGCTGGATGCCTGAATTTCACTGGTGATTCTAGTGCCACTAAATGGAACTAAAGTGGTTTTGGGTGCTTTCATTTCATCATTCTGTGATCCTTTTTCCTAGAGCACAGTTTTGCTGCACTGGTCACAGGAAAATAATGGCTTATGGACTGTGTGAAATCTCTATTTACACTTTTATAGCTGCTACAAGAAAATGCCAGACAATTACTTTGGGAGCTCCTAGAATAAAGCATATCTTGAACTCATGGTTTGGGGGGATTATGGGGCTTTTATTTGTTTTTTATTTAGATCCTGCATTAACTTTTTCCTTCTGAAAGTGTAAGACACTAATCTGTCTGACCAACGTAGTCTCAGGAAGGCAAATTTAAGAGCAGATTAAATCTAGTACAGAGTACCTTACCTATTAGCTGTTGTCAACTTTTAGTTCCCTTGCTCTGTGTGCTAAATTTGTTCTGACTGCTTTTGTTTGTATATACATAACAAAAGGTGTCTCACAGTACAGTCTTGTTATAAAGCAAAAAAAATGTTCAGAAGAAAACACATTGAACATTAAAGTGACAATCCTATTCCAACTATCAGGGTCGGTGATTTGCACTGTCTGTGCCACGTTTTGTAGCACAGGGAAATGAGGAGAAGCAGACAAGGGCTAGTACTTAAAATTACATGAGCAAAAAATGTAAATAGAAATCAACAGACTGGAGATTCTTTTCTTTCATTTGCATAGCCTAAAAAATATTATCTATCACTGAAAAAAAAAAGGCACAAACTTTTAAGCAGAGCTGTTTGCTGGAACAGTACATATCTTCCTTTGGCAGGCATTGATCTATTTTTGACATATAAGCTATACAGTGTATTAGCTGTATATATTAGCTAGGAGAGTATGAGTTCTCGAAGGAACAGATGGTTATTCCCAGCCTGGACAGCACTTTTTAAGCATTAAGAAATCTATATAACTGTTCAAGTGAATTACTTGGGGTTTGCTACTGCAGTTTTAAAGCACAGTGGAGGCTTAAACAGTCCCTACCACCAGCAGCCCCCCAAAAACAAGAAGTTTCCTTTCTTATGCCCTCTTCATTTGCCATGCACTTTAAAATGACAGTTGTCGTCCCTATGAAGATTAGAAGACCCATGTTGGGTATGTCACATGCTTTGATGGTAATATTGCCCCAGGCATTTGTCATCCAACCTACAGGGATAACAATGTGTAATGGTGGTGCTTTTTTCAGAACACTGTAAGTATACAGATATTATTAAATTTTACAATTACCACAGGGAATGAATCAAAGCTTCCAATAAGCAAATGAGCTATATATTATTGCCCTGCCTTTATAATTTTTGTTCAGCTCCATCTGATTGCATTTCTGTTATCACTTAGTTGTTTCTCTGCATGTAGTTTTATCTAATTTCTCTTTATTTCAGTCACTTGCAGAGGAGATAAATGGATTACTTCAGACTAATTGCTACTTATTTAGAAACCGTCAACCTTTTGTAAGAGTTCCAAATCAGTGGTTTAAGCTAGCTTTTACTATCTGTGGTATTTATCTTGAAGCCTTTTATCACTGAAGAGTCTGCTAATAAGTTGTTTTTATAAAGCCACTTTCAATTTTCCTTTACCTGGTCTGCCAAAATTTTTAACAGATTATGATAGTTAAGTAGATAATGAGATATTCACTTCTTTTAATATGTATATGGATTGAAATACCACTGATAGACCTGGCAGCTGCATGGATTTGATTGTAAAGTGTCTGACAGAGAGAGAACTAGAATAAAATAAATATTGCATTATCTTGATTTCCCCTCCTTATGTGATGGAGGAAGCAGCTGCATTATTTATCTAATTGAAGGAATGTTACGAGTATGTTTAATTAAATGAGAGTACTTAGTAATACTGGGGGTGTAAACAAAGGATAAATGACAAAATGAGCTAACATCAGCTGAGATGGTTTAATTACAAGTGCTGTACCCCTTCGTGTAATTATTGCAGAATGTGTTTGTACACCAGAATCAATGTATCCAATCTATATTCAACAACATATCAGTTTCTCACCCCGATTAGCAAGCTTTCTTCTTTTCCCAGTGCAATTGGATGGCAGGTTCATGGAGACTAATTCTCACATATCCATTTGCACAAATTTTCAGGGGTATTCATCTATTTTCCCTCAGTGTGAAGGTAAAATCCAGCTTCCTATTGCCAATACATATAAAATTTTTGAAGTTGTCATGGTTTTAAAACATACTTAAATCCCAAGGCATTGAATGACTTTTGAGTGGGAAATGGGATTTTCATAGGCTACCTGAAATGAATCTTCAGCAACACAAAGTGCCTAATTTAGTTTTCTCACTCATTCTAATTGATGTTCACAGCAATAGATCCAGCATGGTAACCTCAGATAAACACGGTCCCAGTTATTGTTGGTATCAGAGGAAAAAGCACAGCATAGAAGTTAAAAATTTTCAGGTCATTTCCTCTCTGAGAGAGTAGTTGACATTTCACAGTTGAAGTATAGTTTTCCAGGGATGCAAGCTTTTATTTGTTGAAGGCTTCCACGTAAGTGGACAGAACATAAAGATTCTGCGGGATCTAGGATGTGAATTTGGATGACAAGCATGTTCCTTGTGAAAAAGTCTTTATCTTTGCAACCAGCCACCTCAAAAGACTCAGTGAAAGCCCTAAGACATAATTAGATCATGGAGTTTGATCCCTGCCAAATTCATAATTTAAGTCAACGCTTAAGTCACATCTCTAACAACAACAACAACATAAAGGAGCTGCCATTAGTGCATGGAAGTGATGCTTTCATGTGCTAATACCTTGATCACTCCAATTTTCAGTTAAAATCAGGACTCAGGAAGTCCCAGCTAAATCCTCCATCTCAATGAATTCTCTCAGTGGTGGCTTTTCCTTGGCTGCATCCATTTCTTAAAGATTTTTTTAATCCTTTACTACCTATTTTGCAGACTATTAAGTGTTTTATTCTAAAGTAAAGTTTAGGAAAAGTATATTTTGCCTAAGGTTAGGTAACTCTTTGTTCAGAACTTGCTTCAGTAGATCAAGCTTTCCAGCACATCCATTCTTCCTAGGCACTCCCCATCTTTTACAAATACAGCAAAATAAACATGAAGGAATATCATCAAATAAAAGATATGCTGCTTGTGTAAGTAATTATGTCCCTTGTTAGTTCACTATAAAGTAATTTTCTTTTTTTTTTTTCCCCACTCTTTACATTTCTTAGTGTGCCCTGGAAGGTATTTTTACTTAATTTTGTTTAGAAATTTGAAAAGCAAGAGAAAGTGAGGGATGATTACAGACTTTATTTAAGGTTTTGATTTTGGTTTCTCTCTGTTCTTATATCAAAGATAAAATGGAAGTGGTGGTGTCATGTTCAGGTAATGAGATTTTATATTAAAAAGAATAAATTAAGCTCATAAAGCCAATGGCAGGAGGGACATGAGGAACCATTTCTAGCTCACAAAAAGGACTTTATACATTAATGCAGTGAGCATCAAGAGTTATTAGGAGTTGAAATTCAAAGCTCAAAGGATGTCAAGTGCTTCAAAAGCAAAGGCTTATTTTGTATTGTTTATATTTAGAAGTGATATGGAGCTCCCTTCAAATATTTTACCCATGATGTCAAAAATCAAAAGCATTAGGGGAAAAGAAGAACTCAGGACATTTCCCTTGCAAACAAGAGTTTTGTCCATTACACACCAGAGGATTCCTTGAGGTACAGATTTGTACACAGCACTGCTTACCAAAAAAATACAAACATCCTCTCAGCTTAGCTGTGTATTGTTTCTTGCCTTGAAAAGTCATAGTATAGAGAAAGGTTTTACTGTAATATTCACTTTTTTTTTTAAGTAAAACTGCAAATCCTAGAGTATCAGTATGTGGTCATTTTTTAAATAGATATTTTTTTGAAAAGCTGTGTGACATTTTTCTTTAATGGCTGATTTTTTTTTAATGTCAGCTACATTTTTAAAGCATGAGGCCTGGTTGTAACTAGCCTTGGCACTGCTACTGTACATCAGACTGTACTATTTGATCATTAATTTATCACAGTTCTAGCAGTTTGTTTGACAGGTGATAGTGCTTTCATCTAATGGCTACACAGCAAGTGTGTGGTGCACTAAAGAGTGGATGCCACTGACTAGAGTTAGAAATCAGCAGACAACAGCCACTTTGCAGAGCTTTATCGATTTACCAGAATCATTTAAAGATATGAAACAACTGGAATAATGAATGCCAATTCAGCTCACTGTAGGGTTTTTCTTATTTAGTTTGGAATATATTAATATAGTTTTGTTGCTAGTAGTGTTTTTATTACAACTATTTGCAGTGATAAAAGAAGTGCAGAAATCAAGGTGCAAATTTGAATACTTCTACTAGAAATACAGTCTCTGTGCTCAGTGCAGCTTAGGATATAGATGCTTGGCAGAAATATGAGACATACTGGAGTATTGTAAATACTTAACCTCTAAATAAAACCTTTCTTATACTTATCTGCTGAAAATGTTCTCTGAATTAGATGTACAAATACGAATATTGCACGGATGAAAAGACCAAAATAAGGCACCTTTTGCAAGCATGGTGGGATTCTTGGGGATGTCCTGTTCTGGGCCAGGAGCTGGACTTGATGGTCCTTCCAAATTGGGATATTTTCTGATGCTGTCTTTACTTTTGTCCTCAAAGGAAACAAAGTAATCCATTGGGTTTAGTTCCCCACTTTGCTCACGGCAGCGTGTGCACCGCGCTCGGTGTAGCCACACTCAGTGTGAGCACCGCGAGGCACCGCGGCGCTGATGGAGCTGGCTGTGCTCCTGCCGTGCCTCTGCCAGGGCTCCTGGTGCCAGGCAGGTGGGCAGCACACCCTGGCACAGCCCATCCACCTGCTCCTGTGGCTGCAGAGTTGCTGTGCTGAGATCCTGGCAGGATCCGGGGCTGCAGCCAGACTCGTGCATGGAAATCTGCACCTTTGGCTCCCACCCCACGGTGTAGCTGTGCCCAGGGCTCTTGTGTATTTGAAAGCTCAAACTGCTGCACTTGTGCTGGTTTGCTAAATGCCTGTCTCACGGTTGTTCTTGGTTTGGGTAAGCTGGCAGGGAAGATGTGTTAGCATGAATCCAGTACCCTGTTTTACTGCAGCAGAATCTGATACCCCATTCCCACAAGAAACAGCAACCTGTAAAATGTTAACAACCCTTCCAACTCAGAGACTCTCAAATCCTGAAGCACTTGGCTACAGTAGGTCTTAGATGAAATTATATCAGAAGTAGAAAGGGTGCTTTGAATTTTAAAGTCAGTGCCAGCAGACTTCTGCCCCTTATGTTGACAAGTCAGCTTAGACTAAAGCACAGATGAGTCATGGAAGTTAATTAATTTTCTGAGGTGCTGATTGCTCATATGTCCCACCGAAACCAATAGGGAAACTCCCACGTGTTGTAGTGGGAGATGGAAACCAGCCATGCTGTGTTGTGGGACATCCAGAAGTGGTGGTGCTGCTTTTTGTAGTGGAGACAGTGGGAGGTGCTTACAAACATGAAGGAAACCAAAATGATGCCAAATGAAATTTTATTTTCCTCCTCCTTGGTGTTTGTTACAAAAATCACAAGCAAATAGTAAACACAAAATTTCGTCAAACATTTTCAGTATTTATTTTAAGCACATGTGCTGCCTCATCTCCTCTTAATTGCAAGTCACAGGAACACTAATGCCTGGGGGGTGACCATGTACCTCAGTGAAATGATGCTCATTAATATAAAGTTACTGCTAGCCCAGCATCTCTAGGTTTGTAGTAGCTCATCAGTAACAATGAATCGATGTAAGCCTTGCTGCAGGAGGGATCCCATTCCTTGGTTTCCCATGTCAGGGAGTCATCATCTCTGAAGCTGAGAATGATGGTTCCACTAGTTCTTCTCAGGAAGAGGTGCCCAGTTCTTTTCAGGAAGAACTATTGGCCCTGCTGCTATATGTCCTGTGCTACAAGGACAGCAGGCAGAATGATAGCAGAGGCCGAATGACATAGAGCCTGAGATCAGCCTTTTGCTGAAGCTACAAAAATTTACACTGGTTCTGGGGTAGACTGCAATATGGGGTTCTCAGTGCGTAGAGAAATGTGTGTCAATCAGTAGAGCTGGTACAGGGTGGATCATGAACAACTTTCTGTAGACTTTTGTCTACATGTGTCAGTCTGTCACATTTCCAACCTATTGAATCTTGTTTCGTTTGTTTGAAAGAAAGTTCTCTGGTTACTTCTAAGGAAAACCTAGTTAAATGTAATTGGTATTAAAATGAATGTGATATCATCTGCTCTGCTGAGGAATTAAACTGTTTTAGTAATAGTTTAAAAGAAAGTAAAGAAAAAATCTTTTTAATTTAGAAATGCTTTTATCTTGTCTTCTTTCCCTCCATGATGGCATGCTAGTTAGGAGTTACTCAAAGTTCTGTATAAGCTGCAAATCATATTCTGCCTTTCCATTTATCTTACTGCCTACAGAACCACAAGATAAAAATACCCTGGACGAGCAATTCCCTTCATCTTCTTGCTGCAACTTGCCAATTCCCAGTCCAGCTCCTCCTCCTCCCTCTGAGTGCCAGTTCGAGGGGAAATCTTTGCATTTTTGGCTATCATGTTTTCAGGCGGTAGGATGGGTTTCTCCCCAGCCAGCCTGGTTATTAATAGTTACTTGCCTGAATGAAGAATTGCATCCTTGGCTGGTGGTCTGAAAGGGCAATTGCCATGTGATGGAGCCATATCTTGTCTTATCTTCTCTCAGAAGTGCTGCCTCTGGTTCTGCAAGGTCTTTCCTGGAAGATCCTGCTCATATGACTTCAGCATTAATTCCAGATGCATTTTCACTGTGATGGCAGTGGAAGTGCTATGTGAATTTTTCCATTTGCAGCTGAAGAAGGAGGTTGGGCTCAGGAGAGTAGATCCTCCTCTCCATTGCTGCTGAAAAACAGAAATAATTCAGCTGGAATGAGTGAGGTTCTTCCAGCGATAGCCCTATACCACAGAGATCAAAGTTTGCCCTTCTTCCCTCATATTCTAAGCTATACTTCAATGAATATGCAAACTGCATTTTTACCTTCTCTTTTCCTTCTCCTAAATCCCACAGCTGAAGTCCTGGCTTGAGCCACAATTAATATCCCCCTTCCCTCCAACACAAATCTTGCTTCCCTCCTGCTCTTCCCACATGAAAACCCCAGGCACAGCTTGTGTTTTCAGTCTTATTAATACATACATCTACAACCCAAATCCTGAAGCTTCATCCTGGGGCTGCCCATTCCCACTGTTGCCACCCCTCTCAGGGTGTGGCAGACGGGGCAGGCGGAGCGGGTGGCCTACGTGGATGCAAATGCACGGCAGTGGGCAAGCTTGGCTTGGGCCCGCTTGTTTGTTTGTTGCTGCTGTTTTTGCTGGCCTTGCTCATTAGAGCCCAAATCTCTGGAAAACATCTAGTATGATTCATGTAAACACCAAAGACAAGTAGGATCAGACTCACTGAGGGGAGGAATAAAAAGTGGAGGGGAACAAACACTTGGCGGGGGTCGGCTGCCCGCCATGGCCCGGCGAGGACTGGGAGTGAGAGGTATGCCAAGCAGCTCTTTGTCTCACATGCACATTAGGATAAGTAACATTGCTCCTCGCCATCTGTCTCTCTCTATGAACCTCTGCCTCGTTCCCATGTAATAAGAAGATTCATAGAAGTACCAGCTGTGACCTTACAGGAAAGCCTGAGAAACTTTGCCTTTTTTACCAGCACTGGGAGAGTGAGATTTGGCACCGATGAACACAGTTGTGTGTAATTTTTTTGTTGTTGCTCTGTCGCCATCTCTTCCCCCAGCAGTTGTGCAGTGTTCATAGAAAGATGAAAGCCCCCATGGCAGTTCAGGAGAGGTTGCCAGCTGCCAAACACGAGTTTCAGTGGGCTATTTTTTTGTACTGCTCTCCTTTATTCACAAGGTGAGGAGGCCGTCAGATGCAGCAAATTCCTACTCCCTGCTTGCTGACATGGGTCAAGAGGACCAAACTAGTAGTGGCCATCTTTATTTATTAACCTGACACAAGGAATAGGGAAAGGCTGCCAGTCTTGGGGCTCCCTTGCAGACATGGTGATGTGTTCCCCCTGTGGGTTAAATATATAAATATGTGTGTCCTTGATGCCACATCCACAGGATGTTTGGCAGCTGAGGTTGCTGGCAGCTGAGCCCATGGGCACGAGCATGCCTGTGACTGTTGTGGGAGCCTGTGCAGCTCTGTTGCAGGTAAATTTAGTGAGCTTTTCCATAGTGCAGCATTCAAGTCCTTCTCTTTCACACATTTCTGGCAGAGAAAATTCAAAATTCCCTGGCCCATAAATTTGTAGTGACATCTGTGTGAATGACTCACTTTTAATTTAGAATCATGCTGAAAAATTAGGGTGAAAAGGTTTCAAAGCAAGAAAAATTTGCTTGTTTGGCTAATCAAAATCTTAAGTAATATATATGAATTTGGCTAAACCGTGTAACTTAAATTCAAATTAAGCACTTCATCTTCAAACCTGGTTTTCATACAGTGAAAATAAATTTCATATTTAAATGTTTCATTTTGTAATAGCAAAAGAAGCATTTTTAGTTTTGCATTAAAAACAAACAAGTGAAAATATTATCCACCAGGCTATCAAAGAATATTGCAATAGATATAAATCTACACTTTTGCTGTTTTAAAAGCATGAGATTACAAGGTTTCCATATTATAACTTTAAGGCAACTAAAATCCCATGGATATTTTTTCTGGATAAAATAAAGGTAAATTTTATAAAATAAAATTAGACAAAAAGAACTGAAAATTTCCCTCTTGAGCATCTACATTTCTTGGGAAACTCATTGTAACTGTATAAAACCAGTTCCTCCAAACTTCATAGTTGTCAATGTTGAGCTATTTCAAACGCAAGTCACCCTTAAAATTATTAAAATTTTTAGAGCAAAAGTTTGTTTCTCCCCTCCCTTGAAACTATCGTGCAGGAGAAACTTGGCTTTTCACTAGAACTGTAGGGAGTGTATGCTACTGAGACACTTGAAAATTGCACCCAATATCACCAAGAGCAGCAGATGGATCTGTCAGCTGTTTTACTGAAAATGGTGAATATCTTCCCTGGAACATTCATAAGTTGCCCGAGGCAAAATTTCACAGTGGAAAGAGTGAGATTTCTCTTTACATAACATTCGTAGTACTCACGAGAGCCGCGGTCCCCCCGCCCGTCAGATTAAAATCCCCATGAAGCAGATGATGATGAATAGGCACAGCTGGGCTGTGAGAGGGCGCTTGCAGGAGCCCTCGGCCATAGCCTGACCACAGGCCATCACAGTGCAGCAAGCAGCAAGTGAACAGTGTCTTTAGAACTTACTTTTTCACTTATTTTCCCATTTAGGTGGAGACTGTAGTAGGCTCTGGTGGTGACTTTGTGCCTCTCTCCTTCCATGGGGCCTTAGCAATAGAGCAAGCAGAGCTTTCCTCATGTGGTCACCTCAAGAGCTGTATGGGAATGTCTAAGTCACAAATTGGAGGTGTCCCAAGTCATGTACCATTACATATTTACTGCCTTTGATTGAGGATTTCCACATCTAAGAGGAGAGCTGGTAAGCTGTGGAGCTGTGGGGGAATCTGCTGAGCATGTGAACGTACGTAAGTCCCCAGGTATAGCAACTTTTGGGCCTCAGAGAAAGGGGCTACTCTTCTCATTGAGAAGGGAATAATTTTAACAATACACCTTGGCACATTTCCTATCCATTGGGAGAGTTCAAATTGTCTTACTGCAAATATTTGTGAGCCTGATCCAGGGCCTCTTTTGTTGGGCTTTGTTTCACACAGTATGAGTAAGAGCTGATCGTGTTGGTGTTCATCAGAATAAAATAGTTCCCCTGAATTTGTTCCTACATTTTAATGTTTGCTTATAGATACAGTGCAAACCTGACTCTACAATATTTCATTGGAAATAGAGATTGCAGGCCCACAGCAGCCTGTATTTAACAAAGGGTTATCTATGCTTTCAAGTTAATTTGTTATTAAAGGCAAGGTGTGAAATTAAAATGCAGTAACTGTCTCTGAACACTTTGGAATAAGAATATCTTTTGTTCAAAAGGATGTTAAGTGGACAGATGTCAAGTGAGATTTGGCCAGGTAGAGCTACTGTAATAAAAGGACCTTAAGAACTGTCTTAATTAATATTTTTTTGAGTTTATTTTTTATTACTGTTTTTAATGCATTATGATGTCTATAGCTAGAAATAATGTTTGAATCCCTCTTAACTTTCACTAAGGGAAATACTTACTGCAAAAAGGAAATCAGAGGTGTTTCTGAGAATGAGGTTTGTTGTGGGCCTCATAAGTGTTTGAAGTTGTTTGGGAAATTTGCATAAAAGCCATGTAAGATTCCAGATATTTCTGCGGGTCTTATACAGTTTTGATAATTTCTTTTCTGATGGAAATTATTGTTTATGAGTTTGCATATTGCTATTGTAGGTAAAAAAGGAGAAACTATCATGTCTGCACTTAGACCAAGGGGGATTTCCATACAGTTTCCAAAGCTCAGCTCCAACTTCTGTTAAATCTTATCCTTGGAAACCTGAAACATTCAGTGGCTTTGTAATAAGAAGCATTTGTACACCAGGTTTTAGTCTTTTCTATCCATTGAGCAAAAGTTATTTTAACTAAAGTTCTAGACCCTAAGTGGAAGATTTAAGATATTGGGCATCATCTGTGTGAGACACAGACTCTGGGTCAAGTTTTGAACTCAGATTAATAGGGTAAGGGTTTGTGTGATTAGTCTTAATGGGACCAGACTCCTTCCTAATTGGAGAGCTGTTGAGCAAGTGCTTGCATGTGAAGGGACTGCAGTCTGGTTGCTGGTAAATCAGCCATGTCATTTGAGCAGAAAGAATGCAAGCTCTTGACTCAGGCTGCCATGAATTTCAGTTTATTTGAAATCTGATTGTAAAGTTTGTAATGTGACTCAGTGCACACAACTAAAACAACAACAATTTCTAGTGAAATTCCTCCCAACAGGCTTGGCTGTTTGCGCTGTCTGTCATCTGCTGTGGGATTGGGCTTTCTTAGGTGACTAAATGCTGAGAGGGTCCAGAGTGCGTGAGAACACCTACCAAGAAAGGCTGTGAGCAACAGCTCAGGCTGAGTAAAATAATGGGGGTTTGGGCATCTGTGAAAGTGTGAAAAGTTTTAAGGCTTTCCTCTAGTGTCTAGTTTTCTCTAGGGAAACATGTGGCAGGCCCTGCAAACAAAATGGATAATATTTTATGTTCAAAGCAGACATCTAATTGCATCTCCCAACCACTGGGCTAGAGCATATTTACGAGTTCTCTTCTGTAACCCAGTGTACCACTCTCATTTATACCACTCTCAGCACAGTGGTGCAGCCACCACATCCCTCTGCTCTAGCAGGGACTCAGATGCACATGCCAAACTTGCTTGTAGCGTGGGCATAATAAAGCAGAGGGGAAAACTCTAAACAAACTCTTTGGAGCCTGATTTCAGCTCCATCTACACTAAACCAACTATGAATCAAGGAAAATTTCTGTTCCTTTGGGAACCTGTCCTTGTTGCATGCATGCCAAATGCAGGCAGAAACAAAGGTTAGAGAATGAAGGAAAATAAGACCAAAGGTCCTTGTTTTCCTATTTATTTAGGCTTTTTTTTTTTTTAGAAAAGAAAACAAACCCTAATCCAAACACATAAACCTGAAGTTTGTCCTGATTCAGATAATAAATGCAGAGCATAATAATGCAAAATAACAAAAGGAATGACTGTTCATGCCACTGGATGCTTAGGATATCATCTGTTGAGCCCATCTCACAGTCTTCCAGGCTCTGAGCCAGTCTTGGGACTGAGACAGTCGCTGATGACACAACTGCAAATTTGATCCAGTTTGATCTTTATTTGCTGCTTTGTTGTGTAGTGTTGGACAGGCTAAGTCTTCACAGGTAGCTGAAGATCACCAGAGGAATCTACAATTTCTGCTTTGAGTTTGCTTAAAAGGGGTTGCATTCCTTTTTCTTCCGTAGCGAGAAGGATGGTGAAAGGCTGGGAATGGTCCTACTAACATCAAATAATGTCCCAAGTGACTGTGGCAGAACAAGCCACTTAATTAAATGTTTCTATTTTCCTATCTTCCTCGGGCATATTCAAAAGCAGGTGCTCAGAGATTTGTTACTCCCAGCTGACAACGTGAGCAGGTTTAAGTTAGGCTGGAGTCCCGTGTCACCAGCTGGGAGTGTGGTACCTTTGCCTCTTCAGGGTTTGGTGTCTTCAGACAGGGTCATATTCCCTGCCAGCAGCTTTGGTCTCTGGGCTGTTCACAAGAAGGATGCACAAACTCATGCAAATAGGTGGTAATATGAAAATAAACCTTTGTTTTTGAGAATTATATTCATTTTTTCACAGTCATGGTAAAAAAATGCCATGAAAAATAGGCAAACAGTTTTAGCATTAAGAATTTTATGTTAGATTAGGAATCCAGATTCCAAATTGGATCCAAACAGATTTATTGTATTGCTCATTCAGGAGAGTAGCCAGACTGTGCAAAATCTAAGAAGAAAAGAAACTCAGTAGCAGTTGTGAGAAATAAAAGAGTATTTTGTGAGTTGGACAAGGGAAAAAAATCTGTTACTAAGTTCAGAAAAAAAAATCAGTGTGTGGAAATCAAATACATCTAGGACAGTTAAAGGAGACATAAATGTAATTATTAGATAGAATGATATGGGGAGAAATGCAAAAAACATGAATGATATGGCTTTTAGTTTTCACTTTTGAGAGGTTATAACTTCAAAAGAAACCCACTGAAACAAAATAAAATGCTTCTCCCTCTTGCTGAAGTGATTTGGCCCTAGGTGCCCATGTTCTTTTAATAATTTTGTCCTCTGGAGGGTTCAAGTCCTCCTCAAGCTCACTCCAGGCAGCCACTCAGGCTCGTTCACCTCAATGATTAGCGGGAGCCTGTGGTGCACTGAAACGTTGTAAGGAGCCCATCAAGGAGCTCAACGCCAGCCAAACAGATTCCTGCCTTGGCAGCATGCCTCTTCCTGGCTTGTGAGATAAAAGGAGAATAGGTAAAGGTAAGCATTTCAAAGCAAGCAATTTGGGTCTTAAAATATTTGGTGAAATTATTCAATATTTCATTCATGTGGAAGTAGTGTCTGCGTATTGGTGTCCAGGTCAATGAAAGCTGAAGTCTGACACTGGCCAAGCAGGTAAAAATTGGCTGTGGTCTTCCTCAGCTACGTACCTGGGGACTCTGAGCTTGACACTATGTGGGAGCAGCATCAGGAACTCGCAGGCTTTCTGCAGTCAGCTCTGCTGACTAAACTCCCCAATGTCATCAGAAGATGACAGCATCTACTTCAGGAGTGCTGATGTGCCTCTGGGATCTCACTCTGTTCAGACTCAGGAGCTCCTTCCATCCCAGCTGCCCACCCTGTGCCAGAGGCTGCCTCCCACTCAGCCCAGACCTCCTCCCAACACAGTAGAAACTGAATGATGGCAGTGGGCCACCAGTTAGCTGGTGGATGATATATTAAATATTGGCTGCTCTTTCAATGCAAAACTAGTGTTCAAACATCCAAGTTTTCAAAATGGCTGAGGTGTAGGGTAGTGAGACACGAGGAACCTGCCAGGTCTCAGCTCTGCTGCAGTCATGCCAGCCAGGGATTTTGGCAGAGTCTGCTGCTGTGTCTGAACTCAGCCAGTGTATGTTGGGTGACAAGGCAGCTCCTTCTGGCTGGCTATTCAGGGCTGATAACATGAAGCTGTTTACAGGGGCTGAACACTTTCAAAGGCAGCTCCTGCTTAGGGCATGGCTAATGACCCCTCATCCTGAGCAGGCTGTGACCGCCAGCAGGTACTGACCACACTTCTGGAGCCCATAGGGCAAAGCAGGGAAATCTCTGCTGAGCATCTGTGTGAGGACTAAGAGCAAACATTTGTGGAGGCTTAGCAGGTCCTGTTCCTGAGCATCTGATTCTTTGTGCAAGACCTGTTCAAGACCTGTATGCCAAGTTGTCATATGTAAGGTCTCAGGTTTCAGTAGCTTATTGGAAAAAAGGTGCTGAGGGAAGGTTGCTAGTAAAGCGACTTTCTCAATTTGAGAAGGAGAGGTACAAGAGCTGGGCTTTCAGTGGGGTTGGTTACTAAGACTTTGGCAAGTGCAGGCAAGCTGAGATTGTGTTATCATTTCACACAGTGTGGTAAATGTTTTAAACTTAAATTGTAGAGATCATTATCTGCAAGCTGAAAATACTTGTTGATATGCCCTCACTGAATGGACATGTCTGCATTGAAGTACAAAACAACCCTCCTGGGATGTGTTATCTCCAACTTTGAAGGTGAATGGAAAGGTGAATAATCTATTGGACTAGCAGTAGTTTGGAAACCATGATACATGTAGTTGGGAAATAGAAAGGGAGTTTCTATGTGTGCAGTGATCTTGGGCAATTAGGCAATTCAGTATGATTCATATTGTTATGGAGAATTTCTTAGTTTTTTGAGGAAATCAGGTATGGATATCTGCCATCCAGTAAAGGAACAGGAAACACACATAACTGGTGTTAATAAGTTTCACCCACTGGTATTTGAGAAAGTCTGTTTGGCAGAACTTGCAGAAGTCCAAAGCAAGCAGTTTTCTGAGGCCTCTGTGGAGCTGGATCATGCACCACATTGGTGCTGGACTAACATGAGCAAGCTTGCACTCGGCACAAGACAGCAGATGCAGAAATGGGAATCCAGGTGCCATTCCCCTCTCCACATACTAAAGGGACTTCTTTGGTGGACTGGGGAAAAAAAATTGAGCCCCATCTTCAGTATCAGTTTGAATCCTATCTTTGTTTCCTGCCATTTTGCTGTCGGATTCCGTAGCGCGCTGTGCGATTTTACTGGACTTGTGAAATGTACATACTCCAACTTAAAAATCTGCATGTTCCCATCTGTACCCTGAGGATATTTCAAAAGGGGGGATTCAGAAACTGGGGAAGAAAGGTTTCATGAATTTTGCAAACTTTTTCATTTAAGTGCTTTTTTTACACTTGAGTGACGCTTACGAATTACTTACACCATCCACTATAATTTAATGCGTTACACAATAAAGAGTATCTGCTGTTCTTTGTGTATTTCAATACCAATGCTTTCCTTATCTATTTTTCCCAGCTTGCCATTTCGTGCAGTAGAGGTTCTGTCATGTGATATTACTCTGCACAGAGGGAAGTTGGAGAGCCCTGCACGCTGCTTTACTCCACTGGTAAGCAGTCAGAAGATTTACTTTGGTCATAAATGCAGTTTCACAATATGTGTCTCTCCTCTCTCTTGCATGTTCAACATGGCATTTCAACAACTGAAAATTCAGTGGTTGTCAGCTGAATCAGAATTCAAATTAATAGCTTGTGTATTTGTTTGGAATATTTTCAGCCCCAATATTGATTTGTAGCCCTTTCAAACTACACTCACTTGTAAATGTAGGTGTGCAATTTTTGTTAACATCAAGAACATTATTTTCATGCTGGTAGATTGTATTTCTTGTCTTCTAGATTTTATTGTCTTCACACAAGCTTGGTGTAGTATTTTTCTCACTCTTTGAGACCTTTGCAAAATTAGGAACTGTTGCTGCATAAATATTCATGTTTTATAGTGCTGTATATGTATTATCAAAACACCCAAACTGTTGTATTAATGACCATACCTGCATACATCAGGTACCTAATTCCTAGCCCTGTGCTTCTGTACTGGTTTTGCTCTTCTTCTGAAATATTTTGCAAGGGGAAAGTAAAATAAGGAATATCTCATGGTAGACTCAGGCCACAGAGTAGAGACATTGATAAGAGATTAAGAGTTTTATTCTGATTTGTCCTTTATCTTTGTCTTCACTTGGCAGTTCACTCCACCTTCATATAGTTAACTAAAACAGCTTTCTGTCTGTATTTGGAAGGAAGTCTAGGCACACAATTTTTAAGTGGTGTAAGTAATATATGAAAAATCCATTTCCTATGTTCCTCAATACTCAAGCAATTAAATTTTCCTTCCACCCTCTCCCCCTGTATTTTTCCAGCGTCTTTAAATTCAGCTATAGGTTTGGGCCCCTTTCCAGGAGCTGGACTTCTCAATAATGGGTGTGATTTGTCTCATGTGGGAACCTTGAATAAAATTACCAATAACATACTTACATTCAATTAAATGTTTCAACATACACATCATTTAGTCACTCAGTAGGGAAATGCTCTCTGCCACATTCGAATAATGGTGATCAATATATGTTCACTAGTAACATGTCTGAAAATATCAAAACACTGTAAGCAGCAGGGTGATGGAGATGACTTTGTCTTAGTAAATTGTAGTCTAAGCTTCCCTTAGCCCTAATCAATTCCTGTCCCCGCTGTTCAAAGGCAAACTGTGCAGTGCTTTAGTTGGTACTGACTCAGTGTCAGAAATCATGAAGTGTCTCTTTTTTGGCAGAGAAGCAATCTGGATGCAATCAGAGAATGAGCAGGACACACTGTCTCTTTGAGACAACATTGAGAAAAAAGTTACATTGAGAGAAAAAGAATCACAGTGAGGTCCAGGGGTGAACTGGATGGCTGTTTTCACCTCTTGAAATGTCACACACTGGCACAGGCAGAATAACACTAAAAACAGGCAACTCAGACAGCCTGTTCACAGAAGGGAAGTTTCAGCTCTGTGCATGCCTATCAAGGAGGTGTGAAAGGTGACCTGTGATTCTGGCAAGTTGTTCTGTGCAGGAAAACACTGAGCTTTGGCTGTGGAAAAGTAGTGAGTGCCAGGGGAGCCCAGTGTTCTGGGCCTACAGAGCTTCACTCGAGCCCCTTCACTCTGCAGAAGGGCAGGCAGGTGGGAAAATGGGGGAGATCTCTCATCTGTGTGTGCTCAGAGTCGACATGCTGAAGGCAGCACAGAGCAGTAGGCAACCGAGAGAGGTGACAGCAGCATCTGTCCAGAGTCTTTGACCAGTCTGGCCCATTAATGCTGCAGGTAGGCACCCTTTTGGCCAGTGCTGAGAGGTAAAGGAAGATGAAGTTTTTTTGTACTTTTCCTTTAGATTTGGAGGTCAGCCTGCACTTGCATTTGAACACTGGGTATATTTGAGTTGAAACATGGGTATAGGCCAGCCTATGAAATACCAGATAGACGTTGCCCAGTCTCTGCCATGTGAATAATTTGATTAATGCCTACTTCTTTCCCTAATAAATTAGTTTCTTGCCTCCCAGTGAGTAGGTAAGGCGTGAACATAAAGTTGCTTTTATGGCTGCAATAAAATAGCTAAGATGACAAATGTGGGTGAGGGTCTGTCAGAGTTCACAAAAGAGACAGAACCAAGCAACCTGATTTCCTCAGCTGTGAATACTCAAGTCAGACAAATGTATAATGCATCCAGCTCTCTCTAACGTGTATGTGCATCCTCCATGCTGGGACTGCACCCCAGGATTTTGAAGTTTAGCCAGTAGCTGCTGTATTTCTGATTGTCTAGCACTTGCTAAAGAGGAGCTCAGTAGCAACAGGATGAATTAGAATTTTTGCCCTGGGAAAGGAGCAGAGAAAACAAAAGCATAACCAGATCAGTAGAAAGCTTTTTGGAATAAGTACTTAAGGAAAGATCTAAAAATATCAGAAATGGGTATCTTTTTCTGTACAAACTGAAATATGACCTGAGAAATACTGCAGTTTTGTAAAAGTTTGTTAAAGTAGATGTGTGTAGGAATAGCTTGAAACAAATTGGTGGATGGAAAACTAAGCATGTGGAGAAATCAAAAACAGCACAAAGGTTTAAGCACCCTGTATAATAAATACTACTACTGCAAAATTAAGCAGACTTTGCAGATGTCTTTTGCGGTTTATAATGTGTTCAGCTATAAAATCTCTTAGAAAATATATAATTTCTCTATCTGCCCTCCCTTCACTTTCCTCTTTTCTTTCCCTACAACTTTCTTTGGGGGAAGAGCCTGGATTTAGACACATTAATTGAGGGTTACACAGTTTGCTCCACTTGCCATTTCAGGAGGCTGCATTAACATCCCACCTGGCAGTGTTGTTTACAAGCAGTTTTGCAACCTTTTCATTCTGCTCCCTTATTTTTGTTAGGCACAGCGTAATGATGCCATATGACATTTTGAGTCTGAATTGATATTCTCTGTGGTATCTCCTCAGGCCTGTTATGCTTTGGGTGTTTGCATTGCCTGTTCAGACACCCACGCAGAGTGTGGGTATTTTCATTTGTGACTGAATGCAAGCTGCACGCCGGATGTCACAGGAATATGTTTAGAGCTTCCATTGATCTCCTAACTACAAATAATCATTATAGCTGCAAAACAAATAGTGGATCAAAACTGTGGGAACGTGGCCCAGAAGGTGCTTCCCACTTTTCCTTCTGAAATGCATGACGTGCAGGCTGAAGGTGTAATACATAAATGGCTGAAAAGATTTTAGCAAGAAATCAAGACAGAATACCATTAGGCAAGAACTGATTGGGAAAAAATTAGCTTCATGTAGTTGCTCTTTAAAAGAAAAGGATAAGAAAAAGGTATAGGCAGCCACGGGAAGTTGGTTGGCTTGTGGGAGTCCCCAGTGCTCTCTAAATCCCCTGCTGTAGCTTTGACTAAACACAGGGGTTTGCTTTTCAATGCTGTTGCTTTGCAGCAATTACACAGTTTGCCTGTTCCACTCCAGAGATGGCTGCATCTCATGTAAAGAGTTTGAGGGATTTATGGACATGTCCCATGTTCTCTGGGAATTACATGTAAAACTTGTTCTTAGGCAGTTGTGTAATTGCAGGTACTGGTGAGCAAGGCATGGTTTGGAAGCAGAGAAGTAAATGAGATATTGAGATGAGTTATTTGCTGAGAGAAACATGGGCTTCGGATGAGAGTTATTTTAATTTTTTAATCAAAATTATATTACAGCATCCAGGTTGCAACACCCTGAGTCCCTGCACTCCTTGGTCTTACTTAGAAGAAAGTAAAATTTCTAAGATCTTGTCAAATATGAATGCTGTTTTTGTGGGAAGAAAGGTGATCCAATGCTTCCCTGAAAATTCTGGTTCACTCCTTTTCCTTGCACAGTTTTCCTGGGTGTAATCCTGGGCAAGTCACAGGGGGCATGTCTGTGCCCACAGTGGGGATGGAGCTGTCTCTTGCACTGCTCCCCAGCATGTAGTCAAGCCCTGCTGAGAGTCCGATTTCATAAAGAGCCCAACTTGAACCCAGCCAGACTCTTGTCTGTGAGCATGAGCTGTCACAGCTGCATGTTGCCACAGAGGATGAGGTTAGGTCAGTGTCAGCTTGGGGAGTCTGCTCTTGTGCTACTTCAAACAATCCACCCCGTCCTTAATGTCTCTCTGCTTTAGTCTTCCCTCTGCAAAATAATAAATTTCACTCCTTCCAGGAGGTTTGGATAAATGCATTGACAGGATATGGTGCAGGTAGCCACTGCAGTACTGGGCAATTATTTATATATCTAAGGTTTTTAGATGTAGGTGATTGCTCGCTGAAACTTGTCCTTACAGAGCCAGGAATGCTTTTAGGTCCTCTCTAGCAGAAGATCTGATGTTCCTTGGAAACTGCTAGTTTATGTGTTTTAAATAATTGTTCACAATGATTCCTGTCCAGAAGAAATATGTGGGACATAGGCAGCCTTACCTGGCAGCAGTGTGCAGGGGAGCGCAGGTCCTTGGCCCTGCCAGCTCCGTGCTGCTGGCCAAGCCCTTCCTGCAGCAGTGGTGTGACTGCTAGTGCTGACAGTGGTGTATCAGTAGCACTGCTCTGTCTTTGAAAAGTGGGGGAAATGTTGATTCTGGAGTTCATTCCATCACATCATAATTGGTTTGGAATAGTTATTGAATGTGCACAAGAGCAGCCCTTTTTTTCCCCTGCAAATGAACTGTGGTTGATGTCGTGCTATTTTGGTTTTGTTTTCTGCTTAACATTCCACTGTAAGTGCAGCTCCTCTGAGGCTTGAAGTGAGACAAAACTGAACCAAAGTGACTTTGTTTTCTCTGTGTAAGAGGATGGACACTGAGTGATAATGACATATTTTGCATGTGAGCAGCAGGTGCGAGACCAAGTGTCTACTGCGGATTAAAGTAAATATGGGGGTTTTTTTCTATATTTAACTGATATGTGACAAGGAAACAATGTTTTAAATGTCACTTTCCATGGGTTTTTTGTGTGTCTGTAATTATACATTCTAATGTGCCAAGTAGCTACTCACTGAAGTTCAAATTTACATAGTAAAGTTGTGCATAACAAGGCAAACAAGATACAGTCTAGCATTCATCTCCATGCATCTGGGCTGCCTCCACCCAGCAGTTACACTACCAACAAATGAATGTTTTCTGCTTTCTTGAGTTCACATAAATAGCTGTAAATTCCTATAATTAACTATGATAAGTCACTCCCCACTATTAAAACAAAGACGTGTTTGTTTATTGGTCGTACTTGCATCCACCACTCTTAACATTACAGTGTCGACTGCTGTTTTTTCACTGTGTTAAACAAAGCAGAAATATTCCTGTTGGGCAATGCCAGAGTCCCAGGAGCAGCCTCAAAAGCACAAGCACCAGGCTGTCGCCTGCTCAATGCTCCATTTCTCTGCTGAAGGCTGCTTCTTTTGCCTGCCCCTTTCTGCTGCAAAGACAGGAGTGTTTAGGTGGGGAGTGCTGGCTTTGGGGAGCAAGGCACGGCTTGGAAACAGGGAAGTAAAGGCAACTGAGATATTTAGTCCTTATGAGGCCTAAAAGTAAAGTAGGTCCTGAAAACCTGATTTTCCATGTATCAGGATCACATTTAGTCATAGGTTGTTTGTAGCAGAGCTGCTCCCAACTTTGCTGCCTAAATTATTTTTTCTGATATTCGACTGGATTGTGATTTGTCACAATGAGGTAGTGATATAAAAAATACTTTTAACGCTTTTCCTCATAAGCCTGACTTGGGTTTTGGGTGGTGTTTTGAGGGTGGTTTGTAGGCTCTTTTTGTTTGGGTTTTTTTGGGGTTTTTGAGGCAAGGCACACAAAATCTCGCCCCAGAAACTCAGTTTTCTTCCCAATTCTATTTTTGCTTTTTAAGCCTACTCCCAGGGCCTAGTGGAAAGTCTGCTTCACTTAAGCCTTATATACGTAAGAATGTCTGCTGCATTTTGTGGCTGTGCTCAAGTTGCCTCTATTATGACAAGACTTTTTTTGACAGCTTTCAATGTCTCAGAAGCAATACCTTTTAAGACATGCTGACCACAGAATTAAATTAGGCACCCAAATTACAACTTCCATGAGATACAAAAAAGGCAGAGGTAAGATGGTAGGAAATATAACAGTGACAGTTTTGTTTTGTCTAAATTTTCCATGAAGTATTTCATAAGTTATGTCAAATTGGAAAGCTGGTCATGTATCTCTGCATGGAAACAAGATCTTCTGTGGGTCACACATTACACAGGAGAGGGTGTGCAGTAATGGCAGGATGCTGGCAGTCAGAAATTGAGATAATTCTGTGCTCTGGCATCTCTATACCACCTTCTTCCTGTAAGTGGGGCCTGTAAGTTGTATTATGAATACAGTAAAAGATTTGCTCTCTAAAGACAACAGCTGTAACTCAGAACTTTGTATCTGCTGGCTGGAAGAGATTAATAGTTGATCATCTGAGATAGGAAGGGTACTGAGAAAGTGCCTTGTGAAATTTGGGGCCACTGATGGTTTAGCTGTTGCTAATCAAGAAAAAAGTATGGAAAAATTTTCCTTTCAGCTGGTTTCTTTGGATAGTAAAAATAAGTCCTTCCCTTCATACTTTAAAGCAGACTATATGTAGCTGCTTCCTTTCTTATGGATTTTGTTATACATAATTACCATGCATGAACAGCACGGCACATGGATTATACAGCAAATTCTGTTTTAGCCATGCAAACTCCCAGTGACACTGTGGGCTCTAACAGCTGGGAAGATGTGATTACAGACTTTCATGTTAATATTGGGTGCCTTAAAGACTGCTGAAGCTTGTTCCCAGGTCAGCAGAGCTAGCACAGACTAGCTAAGGCTTCAGTAAAACAAGGAAATAGTGTAGAGGATTTTCTGTGAAAAAGAGAGAAAAATAAAGCCATCAAGTTTATTAAAATGCTGAAAGAGTTAATTCTTAAATCTTCACCCCAAACTAAGGCTCAAGTCACTCCCAGATTGCTAGACTGTCCTTATTGTTTGTGAATAAATTATTAGTATCATGTTTCCACTGATATTTACAGGTTCCAGAACTAGTTCTGGCCTCATTGTATTTATACTGCGTGTAACATGTGGCAAAAGATGTAGCAAGTTGTAGCATTTTGAATAAAGACAAAAGGGGAGAAGATGATTCCTCATTTAACATTGGGAAACTGAGAGAGTTTGGGAGATGTGGTGGCTTGCTCCAGAAAGGCTCCATGCACCAGGGATTGCTGCTCCTCATGTTGGAAGGGTGGCTGGGGGACAACTGCTTGTTGCTGAGCTTTCACATAATGGGCAGAGTCAGTGTGTGGAGCTCAGCCTCGAGCTGACTACTTTGTTTTGAAATAGAGCTTATCTCCCTGAAATAAATGCAGTCTCCTCTCTCACTCTTCTCTAAGCAACATATTGATAGATCAATGGAATTTTTTAGCTCAAAACTCTCTCTTTGGATAAAAGCAGTCAAAGGGGTTGTTTGGAATTTCTGCCTTTTATTTTAAGTCCTGTTTTCATATTCTTTCCAGGAGGGAGGATAGAAACACAACAGTTTGGGAACATGAGCTTTTTTCTCCTCCTAACTCGAGGTTTGCCCTGGGACCAGCCTATTTTGCATGAGCTCAACACAGCTGTAAAAGGAAGAACTAAGAAAAAGGCCAACAAACAATAGAGCATAGCAAAAACCCACTTAAAATCTTACAACTCAGAATACCACAGAGCCTCATTTGTCTGTAATCCTGCTCTATTTAATGGAACCCCTTGCGTCCAATTCTCCTTGTATTTTTATTAATCTTTGTGATTCTCCCTAATGATCTTGTTATAAAGATATCACATCACATGGCACAAGGACAATGCACATAAAAAGTTAAGAATGCATTTAACTACCAGTCATTGATTAGTGTTCTTGATGAGCTTAAATACTACCTGGGAAAGGCTTTCTATCAAATGCAATTGGCTGCAAATGCATTAAGCTTAATGAAAGTCAAGATTTGGGTATATATGAATATTTTTCCTAAGAGGAGGTGCCCTTGCCATGAGAATATGAGCACTTGCTATCCAGACTCCTGCCCCAGTGGGAAGGGATGGGAAATGGCAATGTGTGTGACCCCCCCAGAGCTCAGCCCCAATTCCCATTCCACTTAGTTTGCTATAAATCAGGAGAAATACCACTGGTGTCAGTGATATTAAACAGGTCCTGATAGTCCCTGTGATCATCTGCTGATGCAGAGGAGATGAAAGATATCTGTTGGTGAGGTCTGGGAAAATGTCAATCTGAGGGATCCAGCAGGAGATTTTGGGAAGGGAAAGCAGCCTGCTGCTCTGCAGCTCATTGAATTCAGCAGCAGAATCAGGAACAGAGGCTAAGCGGTAGTGAAAAGCTTCAGCAGAGCTTCCCAGGAGTTCAGGTGGGATGTGTGTATTGTCGGATGCTCCATGTTAAGCACAGAGAGCACTGTGTGCTGAGAGAAGGATTTTGTCCTTCCCCTGGCCACTCTGTTGTGAGATAAGCTACATCCTGCTAAGAGTGCACGTGAAACCTTAGTGCAGGGCAGGAACGTGCTGCAAACCCAGGTATTGGCCTGCCACGAGCAGGTACCAAGTGCACAGAGCCAACCCCTACTTGCAGTTTGGCCACAAGAGCCTGCTTCTTCCCTGCCTTTAAAGACACAGTTCCAGAAGCTACAATGTGTGAATCCACTGCCACCCCTTCCTGGACTGTAGTGATGTCTTCAGCTTCCAAACTTGTTCTTTTCTGCTCTCCAGACCCAGTTAATTTATGATAGTTTGAATACGGGTTACCACGTGTGTTTTGTTTGGCACAATTTTTTCCAAAACCTTTCCATAAAACTAAAAATATAACACACTAAATAAACCACTCCATTACCCAAAGAGAAGAACTTATTACTGAAACTCAGGAAGGCATATTGAGAGGTATTAATTTTAACTTCAGCTTCTGTCATAAAATTCTGAAAAACAAAAAAAATCTGGAACATGCAATTAAAATAATTGTAGGTGTGTGGATGCCTGCCTCCAAGCAAAGAATTTAATAATACATTAAAACCCTTATTTTTGATTCTAGCAAAATATACAATTATAGCCATACAAGCTGCCATTGCATCACTTCTTGGCTTCATGGAGGAAACTTCACCTACTGCTATTTCTACTACATGCCAAGATATTATTACAATTCTTACTTACTTTAACAGGGCAATGTGATCTCCAGTACACTGAACTGAAAATGACACACACTTTCCTAGTAAGATGGTATTTACTATTGATTTATCTTGCCCTAGAGAGTTCTGGTTAGCATTCCAGTGATAATTGACCCTGTTTTATTTAACTCTTTCAGAAGTGCATCTTTATTTCCAGCAGTGCCTTGGTACTAGAAGGCATTGAAGTGCTAGTTCAGACAATAAATTTGCAAATGACTGATCCACACTTTATTCATCATTTTCAAGATTTATAACAAAAAATAGAAGTCTCAGGATATGATTAATTAGCTCATTAAAGTAGCAGAGAATGTTCAGATCTAGATTAGGGAGAAATTGTCATTTGAGCTTTCTTAGTACCTTTGTCATACTGCAAGCTCACAATCAGTGAGCATTTCACACTAATGCTCTTCTAGAAGGATGCTAACAGGCATCCTTCAAACTATACCTCTTCCAGTGTAAACAGTTACCACTGCCTACACAAGAAGAGGTACAGTGTCTTCACATTCCTATAGATGCAGTGAAAATGAGTAATCTTATACTATTCTCATCCATGGAAGGTTCTTCTGCCATTTCACCAAGATCCCTGTTTGCCCTAAAGCCTGTTAGATTGCATCAGTGTAATGCAAGGCAGCACCTCTGCCTACAAAGTATGACTTGCCAGGAAGACTTGAATCTCTTAAAATGCAATTTGAAATATTCCCATTTCAAAGACAAGTTGAAAAGATTTTCCAAAACAATAAGAGTCTTGTCATAGTAACTCAGTATTCTTGGTCTTTATTGCAGAACTACCACTGGTTTGGGGCATTTACTACAGAGATGGGACAATGTGCATCCCTTGCTTTCACCTAAAGCATGTTAGGAAGATGAAATACCTTTGATTTGTGGCATCAAAAAAACCTTTATTGTTGAATTATTTTTTGGGTATGACAGTTTTTAGTGTTATTCTTTCTCAGATCTTCCTTTTTGCAAGAACTGTATAGCCATTTCTGAACATTTGAGTGACCTGGAGACAATGCCACAAGTGAAGTTGCACCCTCAGAGCCTCCTTCTATAATTTTGTATCACAAGTGGACATGTGCAGGGCTCAGAACAACCCTAACAGTCTTTTTTAGTTGTCTTAGTCTGGAGAGGAGCACATATAAGGCTTGATCTGTAAATGTGTATGAATACAGTTAGCTGTGCACACCTTCACCTCTAGTGAAGTTGTCCCTGTGGGGGTTAGTAACTCACTCTTCCCCTGGACTTGGGGCTGAGGAGTGCCCCAGAGCCCAGCTGGGTGCCCAGGCCAGGTACCAGTACCTGGTACCAGGAGTGCCCACCCCTGGGGTGCAGCTCCTGTCCTCTGCCCAACCACTCTCCCCACCTTTCCTCAAAATACTTTGGTATCTCCTGCTTCTAGCACACAACAAATCGTGTCCACATCCTTCTTTAACTTGTCCCATTGCCACTGCTCCTTGCTAGGTTTTGGAAAGGCTGACTTCTGAATTAGTTTGAGTATTGATTCCTTTAGAAATGGCCTTGGTAAAGGGTGGTGCTTCTTTCACAATTGCCTCTGGTTTGTATGCTGGCAGATCTGGGCATGAGTGTGATTTTATTCCTGCTGTGCCCTCCCACTCCTGGAACCACATCTGGATCCGTTTGAAACAGCTGCACTAAAAACTTAGAGCACTTTACTCTTTATATTATTATGTTGGTCCCAGGCCCTTAAACACTGTAGAAGCCTAGGTCTTGGCTAGGATTAGACATATGATTTCTTTTGAATGTAGAATATTTATACATAGGCCATTTTTTTCAAAGGTCTAGTATCATCCCATCCTTTGGAGACTGTGGAACATTGAGTGAAATCTAAAAAATGCAGATGTCTCAGCCAAGTTATTTTCTGCTCAGTGCTGTTGACATACAGAACTGTGAAGTGTTGCTTTGCCAGAGAGGAACAGGAGGTGAATGAGACCTGGAAGACACTTGTGATTATTCCATGGCTCTGCTTTGCCCCAAGGAACATCATTCCACTTCCCTCAGCAATGCCCTTCTTCATCATATCGTGCTTACTTGGCTAATCCCAGAAGTGGCAGACATAAATACCTGTAATTAACACTGACAGTTAATGCTTGTGATGTGACAAATGATTCCTCCTGCCTCCCTCTTGAAGCAATCCAGTAATTATCCTGATCCCTATTTTGTGTAATCACAGATGTGCCACTCATTTGCCCTCCTAACCAAAAGCAACCTTCAGCAGTGGTAATGCACACAGGGTTGCATCCGTGCTCACATCACCCAGCTGCCAACTTACAACTTCTGTGTGGTAGCACTGCTGTGCTGGTATTTAAAACACAAAACCATGGTTTGAGGGATGGGACAAAGCAATGGCAGAGCCTCCATGCAAGTTTGCTGCTGTCCTTAGCAGAGACAGCAATTACTGGCCCAAAACTGCCATGAGGGGTCTGTAGCCCACTGGGCTACTCCTTCCCATCCATTCCCACCCCAATTTCCTGACTCATTGCCATCAGTGTGCCCACACTGCAGCCTCCATCATCAAAATGGTGCTGCTTGATAATTGCCCTTGTTTGAAGAGGAGGGAGCAGGAACAACAGACACCAGCTCTGCTACTGAACCTGACACATCTTGCAGCTACGCCGAGTTCTGCCTCTCTCATCCTCACCTTAACTTCCAGGAGGAGGTGGGTCAGGCAGTGAAGGGTTAATGTGGAAAAGCAAAGCAGCATTGCTCCCAGGAGCTCAGCAGAGGTGACAGGGTGCTTGCTGCACTTCCTTCAAATATTGGTGAGATGGACTTTTTAAATGCAGGTTATGTAATGTGTTTGGGGACTATTTAAAGTAAATGTTATTGACAGCCATTACATCTGGTAGTATTAGTAAGTATTTAGGGAATTTTTTTAAAGGTGAAGTATTGACAGGAAAGGCTGTAACAGCTACTTCTGGGCCATTACAATTTATCTTCTAAATCAGTCTGGGTTTATGGTTCACTGACATGTTTCACCCTATTACCTACTAAAGGGTGGTTAATGACAATGTGTGGCTACACATGATACTGGAGCATGTGTGACACAGCACGTCTAGGATGCAAAGGCCTTGCAGGGAAGTGCTCCTCTGAGGGAAGCTGTTCACAGCAGATCTTTGCAGGGCTGTGCCTTAATAGCTACATAATAGAATAGAAAGTTGAATTCCACCTCTCACAGTGGTGTCTTAACTTGAAAATGGGTCAAATTATGATGGATCTTGTGTTTGGGACAAACCTGGGCATTACAAAATTCCATACAGTACATGGAGGCAAGAGCTGCAGGGGCTGTGAGTGGCCCAGCCATGCTGACTGGGGGGAAGCACAGGCTGGCACTGCCTGTTGCTGTGAGATGCAGAGGTTTCTCTCAAGGGCAGTCCTTTCAATTCAGCCCTAGATTAGTCATGAATAGAGGTCATTTTAGGGTTATTTGAGTGTGTGGGTAAAAGCAGCTGGTTGCAAACAGTGAAGTCCCAAATAGCATTCACCTCGACAGGAGTCCTTATGCACAGCCTTGTTGGAAATGTTTTTGGAAGGAAGAGAAAATAAGGACACAGCACTGCCCAAAATAGCTTTGGTCTGTAAATAATCTAAGCTTGGTGTCTTGATCCTTGTTGGTCATATTCTGCTCACCAATACTATTCTCAGATATTTTCTTCTTTTGCATTTTTTGTTATTGAAATTAAAAGCAATTCATATATATCTGAATTCATCTATTTCCACTGAAAAGTATTTTCTTCTTCTTTATTACTGCAGCTGTTTAGAACTGGGATTTTCTTCTCCCTTCCCAATTCCAAACATCTCCAGAAGCAAAACAGATGTGGATTCACTTGCCCATAGAGAAGCCTCACCTTTCCAATGTGAACACCATAGACTTTTCCACATATATAGTTGGCCTAGGTGTTTACAACAGTAGGGTTTTGCCATGAAAACATTTCATTCCCAAGGTACAGATGTGCCTTGCCATCTCTTTTAACTTCTGACCACCAATTCTAGAGACTTTTTCTTGAGGCTGGCAGCAAAGAGGCTAATTTATGTCTAGTCCTGTCTCTTGTTCTTTCAGCATTGAGCTACTCCTTCAGAGCCACCTTTTAAATTGCCAGATACCTCCCTTTAATCCTGCTCTTGTCCTCCATTCCTGTAGCTTGGTGGAGTTGTTTTCCACGGAAAGGCAGCCTGCTGTTGGGATGCAGGGCTGCTGTGGGCACTGTTCTCTCCTCCTCCTGTTTGCCCTCGGTTTTCTGCAGCGCAGCCAGAGCCGCGCAGTCCCTCAGTTAACATTTACACTGCAGTCAGCATCCTGTGCCCCGGTCTATTTTCTGCAGACATGTAAATAGAAGCCTTTTGTAAACTTCGTTTAATGATAGTGCTGTATTATGGGTTGTCTAAGACAGTGTCAAGGGATCCTGTTTTCTTTTAACTTCACCGTTTGGGTAAGGTATAATCTACAGTACATCAACACAACACATCTCTCTATTGAGTGTTGAGGTGAGATACAAAGCTTTCAAAGCAGGCAGATTCTTTTACTGTTTCTTGGTTTCCTCAAGCACTTTGTACATGAAAGATTGTTTCCTTATCTCTTGGAAAAGCTTTTGGATGAAATTAACCCCAGTGTAGAGGGTCAGCCTAATGGCCTCTATACTACTTAAGTCCTACTTAGACCTTATTCTCAGAGCTTAAATTGGATTTGCATGGTGCACAAGGTGCATTTCCCCTCTGTGAATAGGTAAAAATGAAAGATAAAATAATTTATACTCAGTAATGATTTCAGTTCTTGTCTGAACCTATTTTATATGGCTTTGTGATAGGGGAATTCTTAAGAACAAGTCACTAACTACATACAGCTTTGAGAAGATCTCCAGTAAGCCTGGGGAAACTGGGCATGCCTGAAGAGGAGCTGGTCACTCCTGCTGCTGTGCTTGGTGCCACAGAAGCACTCGTGTTATCACAGGTGCTGATAGCAAACAGGGAGCAGCGGGAAGAGGACGTGCCACCCACGGCACTGATCCCATGCAGCTTGCCTAGGAGTGCAGCCTTCACCCCTCATGCCTCACTTGGCTTCCTTGGGAGTGACACCCCTGGGGCAGTTGACAAAATCCTCCATTTCTGGCAAAATTCAGGGAAGCAACTGCAGCTGCTCTCTGAGCACTTCTCAAAGAGAACTATTGCTGGCCTCTCACACTGACTTTTTCCTTTCAATCCCTGCTATTGAATTATATCACTTGAATGTCCAACTAGAAGAAATTTAGAAGTCTTTTGGGAACTATATCAATTTGCAATAAGTATTTTTAATACTGCAGAAATAGTCTCAAACTATAGTCTCTTATTTCCCTTCTTGAGAAGTCTAGATAGGGCTATTCATTTTTTAATATCAGGGAAAAATAAATCCAAAATGCCACCCTAATGTGAGTCTGTGGACATCACTGGTTACACACAGGTATATATGGGAGAATCATTCCCCAGAAGAGCACCAGAGGGACTTAATAAGGCATTTCTCCATCTTGGCTTTGTCCACCCAGTGCTGCAGTCTGTTGGGGCAGGTTGCCTGACAGCTGCCCGTGCTGTCTGTATGTTTCAGCTAGAAATATGGTCCTTCTGTAACCAATTAGGTCAGCCTGGCACTGGTCAAGTCAGGCACTTATCTAAATTCAGGTTGTCATTTTGGACATTTATAAATGGAAACAAAGCTGTGTTTCTCCGTCATGCATCTAAATAAGTTCAAAACCAATGCTAAGTCCATTTTAAGCATTGAGTCCACCCAGCAATCTTATTTCCCTTTTTGGTAAATTATCTTTCTATTATAATGTGTGACCTCAGAAGCTTCAATGACAGTAAATCACTTTCTCTCCCACCTTAGAATCTGTGAAGCTAACCTGGCTTAACCATCTAGTTCAGGAAGTTCATTTGAATGTACTGTTATAGTAGAGGTTGGATGAGGAATTATTCGACTGTAAGCAGTGTGAGTTATGTCTCCATATATCTGGGCTTCAGTTCAAGGATCAGCTATGAGGAATTAGGGGCCTCATCTCTGAAGGGATCCATGGGCATCCTCAAATCATAATGCTATGGGCCTTTTCAAATAATCTCTTGTCTCAGCGTGGTGAAGAATTTTTAAGATCAAATTCCAATACTAATTTTTTGGGGCTGGCAAATCCTTTTCTAAGAAATCAGAGTCCAAGGCTGAGTTCTTTATAAGTCTCAAACAAAATCATAGAAATGGGCAGCTAGCACATCTGGAAAGGTACTAAACTCTTTGAAGGATCTAGTTCTTGGAATGTCCTTCTGATTGTATCTAGTTTTTTTGAGTCTCCTGCACTCAAGATAGTGCACAAAAGCTCAGCTCATAGGAGAAAGCAGGAAAGGTTTGCAGAAGCAGCATCTGGCATTGGTAAAATACAAAAACAGGTTAGTGAATGTTTGTTTTCTTTCAGTAATTCAGGTATTTGGGTGTCATTGCTGTCTCATTCACTCAGCTTATGAATGACACATAAGGGGTCTCTTTCCAGTAAATCACAGCAGCAGTTGCAATATGTACAAGCCTGCTCAGATACTGGTGGGAACCAAGCCATGGAGGAGTGGAGATCCACACTGACTAATTTGCTGGGAGTGAGCCCCACCCTCAGCTGGAATCCCTGTTAATGTAATAATCATCCAACACTGGGAGTGTTAATGGCAAAAAAAAAAAAAAGCCCTGGGAGAACAAGCACTACAGGAGGAGGTGAAAGATGTGGGCAGATTAAAAAATAGAGCACCAAATTCTTGGCTAGAGTAAATAAATAAAGCTCTTTTGAAGCTATTGGCGAGACACCAGGTAACCTGACCCAAAATTTGTACAGGTGGGTGAGCCCTTGCAGGACAAACTTCCATATGTTTGTCATTACTTTTAGATATCTCACAGCTGCTCAAGTCCTGCTCTTCCAGAACCTTCCTCCTCTGTTGTGCAGAAAAGGGAGTAAAGTGCAGAAGGGTTCTTCTCTGAGATAGTGTTGTTGGTTGAGTGAGGAAGGTCCCATCTCATTTTCCTTGTGGGTTTTTCTAAGCCAGCCCAGGTCAGTGGCACCCAGCAGAGCCCCTGGAGGGGCTGAGGGCAGAGCAGCTGCTGAGGGATGGGCAGGGGCAGGCAGAGGACTCTGCTCCCTGCCCCTGCAGCTGCTCAGGCAGGAGGAGCCCGTGCACAAGGCACTGCAGGAAGGTGTTTGAGAGCTGGCCTGGCATGCAAAGAAATGCCTTTCAGTGCATCCATCCACCTTGCAGCAGTCCTTAAAGCCCCTGAAAAGACTGTCCGCCAGTAATAAGAAGGAAAACAAGCGAACCACAAATCAATGCAGTATTTGACTTGGCTTTGGGAGCTGTTTCTCTGAAAATGTTTAAGGCTCTTATGAGTAACGTGGTGTTTAGCTTACTGCTAATGTAGCAGCTGAAGAAAAATGTATTTTGCTCTCTAACTTGCTTATTAGTCAATGGAAACTATAACCACAAACAGTACGACTCCGTTTAACCACTGTATTAAATATTAAACCTGAAACTGTCATTACCAATTATTTTCAATAAGGCACAATGGTTTGAGGGTTAAGTAATATGGACTAGGAGCCAATGGATCAGTCTAATCAAATGAAAGTATTCCTAATGGGATAGTGCTGTATGGGAAGGTGCAGTGATGCTGAACCTTGGTTTCTAACACTGGGATGATTTGATGTCAAGTATTTTTCTGCTTTTTGTTCGTTCATGGCTAGCTTACTCTAATGCTGTTGATGAGGAAAGTGATTCAGGGAGGCAGAGAGACCAAAAGCCTGTAAACTTCTAGATTTAGCATGTATATCTTCTGACAGAACTGAAGGCCAGCATATCACCCCTTTCACTCTGCAAAATGCTTGAGCAAGATTAGAATTTCTCTACCTAAAGGGACATAATCAGATTGAAACAAATGCTGTGGTGCCTGTACTTAAGAGGAAAGGCTGAATGACCTCTTTGAAGGTTGTAGATAAAGAGATGCTATTAATAGTTAGACGTGCTCCTTTACAACAATTTATGTTGATAAATATTTGTGAAAAGAAACTTATATGTCTTATAAAACTCTACCCAGATTAGAATAATCCAGTGCTGATAGTCAGAAACAGCAGGCTGCATTTTTATGGCCAGGTTAGCAATCTGCTAGGGAAGGTTTTCAAGTGTTCAGTATCCACAAGTGAAGTTAAAACATTTAGTGTCCAACTCCACCCAGGGCAGCAGGAGGCCATGCAGAGCATTCTGCTGCAAACCCTATGGCTCTAGACCTGCTCCTGTGTCCTCCAAAATCTCCTTGGCATGAGCTGAAGTTCTCTTCCAATTCAGACAGAAATTACATTACATCTTGGGCCTGCCCCAGCTTTGTCTGTAGGTGTTGGACCCTGGACAGGTGGGTGCCTTGGTCATTTCCTGCGAGTTCCCAGGGGAAGGGCAGGGAGAGCCCTGCTGGGCTGGCTGGAGCAACCAGAGCCTGCTGGTGATTGTCTGGAGCTCTGCATGCAGCAAATGTCTGTGGAACATGTTAGATTCTCATCTGTCTCTCCTAGTGAAACCAGGTTTTGTCAGAAGATTCCTGACCAGGGCCAGCCTTATTGTTCTCATGGTTCAGCTGAGGTCAGTAATGTATGTAATCTGTACCAGGGTGTGGATGCATCTGGCAAGTAATGGCAATACCCCAGCCTGTGAAGACTTCCCTCTGAATGACAGTGCTATAATTAAATCTCCAAATTCAGGACTCTGAGCCAGAATTGAAGTTGGGAACTTCATAGAGGCAGGGGCCAGCTGTGAAGCTCATCTGGGGATGTGGATTGCAATTTCCCAAAGCCCTGGGGCAGTTTGGTTCTGGGGGAAGATGTTCAGGAGTTGTATAAAGAGATTGAGCAGATAGTGAGTTCTCTTTCACAGCACTAGTCTGAGTAAACAGGTTTGCAATAATCAGCTGTTGACAGATGGCAGCAAAACACCTGTGAGTGACTAAACTTTTCAGCTACTTAGTCAGAGCTCTGGGAAGATTTGGTGCTGATTCTCAGAAATGAGAAGCATACCTTCTAATACATTCTGTATCTCTTGCAACTTTCTTCTTTAGCCACAATAAAATGCCTATGGATGAAGCTCATGGAAGTTCATCAAATTCATTTGGCTCTGGTTTATGCCTGCTTTTAAAATATGTCAGATGTAACACTAATCCTGGTGCAACCGCACTGTAATTAGTGTTTGGCTCACCCCACTTTAGTAAATGCACCTGACTCAGCTATTTCACAGTTAGATATCATTATGCTTTGAAGCTGTATTTACCATCTGCAACTGAAATATTTACCTAAAAGTATCCCATAGACAATAAGGCATTGGCCCCATTGTGTTGCTTGTGCTTTGTTTATGTAATGACCCAGATGCATACCCAAAAGACGACCATTTGCTTACAAGTGTTAGAACCTCGCACACTGTGGGATATGATTCTTGACTTTCTGAAGGGATGGTTTCACAGGACAACAAAGAAGAGTTCTTAATTGGACCCTTTGATAAATTACAGGCTCCAATACAGAGCCATTTTAAAATCAGAGTAGTGGGAGGGTTTTTCTCAATCGCATGAGAACAAGATGAAGGTAGGGTAGACAAAATAACCACGATATGCTTCACAAAGGGATCTGTGTCAAAGCTTGGCTGACCTCCAGACTAGACCCTCTGGGCTAGTGCTGAATGTCAAGTGCAGATGCTAAGTTCAGACTTGTACTTTTGGTGGTGCACGCAAGCCCCAGCATAAAGGGGACTCCAGGTCTGCTCCCCAAAGGACATCACAGAGCTTCACACCTGGTCTCTCCCACAGGCTGCCAGAAACCACTGCACAATCAGCAGAGTGTCATCAGCCTTCAAGAGTTCATCCCCAATATTACACTATTTGCTTAAAGTTCTAGCTTGTGGATTCCAATGGTGAGAAAAGCATCTCAATTTTCATGTAGAAAGAGAAGTTTTCATTCTTATGGTTATGGAGAAGAGCCTGAAAAATGAACTTTAAAGGCTCAGCCCCCAGAGGCATTTAAGTGTGATTTATGTGTGTGACTCCTGTTTTATGGTTTTTCAATGCTGAGGGCTAGCAACACAACCAGCTTTGTTTCATGAGGTAAAGCAGAGCTGGAACACTGCAGATAATGGAAAGTCCCTGCTAACACTGATACAGCTGGTTTCTGCCTGTCTCCCTGCTGCAGCTGTCTGCAGAAGGGCTCTTATCTGGGGCACAGCCTCGGGCATGCCCCAGTCCAGCCTGGAGCTCGAGTGCCTGTGGGCAGTGTGGTGTCTGTGCATAAAAACCCGTTGGAAGTGGAGATGGAAGCATCCCAGGGGTTGCACCAAAAGCCTGGATCTGGCAGAGGCGAGCGGGGCCCGGGTGGTTTGCACACAGCAGCTCGGGGTGCCTGTGCTTGTGCAGCCTGCACACCACATTGCCCAGACCTGGAGAATATGCTGATCACATGTGGATGACTGTATGGAGAAAATAATAAAATCATGCTTTTTCTACAGAGGTCAGGTGTTCTGGCTGGACATTGTTTATCCCATAATCTGTGGATCTGGGCTGCAGGCTGGTAGATGGTTTGTTCACTGGCAGAGCCCTCTGCAGATGTGTCCACTCATCAGCTGGAGTTTATAGTAAAATATGACCCTTGTGCACAGATCACTTGTCTGGGTGGAATTGAATTTCATTCACTGCATGCAGAGGTGATGGACACATGATTTTTAGGGCTAAATTAACCCTTCGGCTTTCAGCTTTGTTTTGTTGCATGTCCTTGACACATATTTGCAGGATAAACTGTAGATCAGCTTTTCCTTTATTATGATTTCAAGAGCTTGAAGAACCTGTTCACATGTTCCTACTGTGAGTGATCTTTTGTCTGTGAATTCTTTCCTGCCACTCTCTCAACACTTCTGTGTATTTATTAGCATCAGGATGCAGGTACAGTGCACCTGAAACCAGTGTTGAGCAGTCCATCTTTTCTTCCCTGGGTGCTCAACTTCATTCTCTAATCCAGGCTCAGGTGTATGCGTCTGCTTCAGGGACATGGCACAACTTGAGCAGTAAACCTGGCCCTACAGCCTTAAAATGTGCTCTAAAAGATATAACTAGATGCTTTGTTCTTGCAAATGAGGCTGAGATTACAATGTTTAAAATAAGCTTAATTAAGAGTGTACTCAAATATACATAGGTTTTGATTTTTTTGTATAGAAGAATTAAGCCAAATTGCAACATCTTTACAGTCATATCAATGACAGCATAGGTATAAAACTCAAGAGAATTATAACTTTAATATCTACTTTCATGTGGCAAAAAAAGAGAGATCAATGTATTTCACTTGGAACATTTGCTTTATTTGAAACTTTAAATTCATCACTTTTCCAGGAAAGTCTATAGTAGCATTTTACTGGGCTTTCTCTTTTAAACCACCAGGGAGACTATGTCTTTCTAATTCACTAAAATAAGAGTTCTTTTTTATTGTTATTTATTTCAATACCAACCATCGCTATGACATCTGTGAAAGGAACTTCTGTGTTATTAAACTTCTTAATAAAAATGTAGCTCCCTCTTCTGCTGACCCAGATAATTAGTTGTTGGTTTTTCAAGGAATAGGATTTACAAATATGTGTTCAGAACTGTAGCTGATTTCTTTTGATTTTTCTCTTGGTGCATGGATTTGTGAATATCTGACCAAAACTCCTTATACGTTTCAGTGCTCAGAATTAGAGCTAACAGCATTAACTGGGTGAGCATTTCAATAACATGAAGGGTTTGCATATTCTAAGCATACAAATGTTATGTTCCAAAATAAAAAACATGCTCTAATTCAGATGCTGCAATAAATGCATGGCATTAAGTTATCATTTATGTCTAAATTATGTTCATTCTACTAGACAGGGAGAGTGTAGCCAGTTTTTTCTCAGGCTTCCAATAGTCCAAGAATCATTCAAAGGTGTTAATACATCTTGCAGTGTAGCTTTGGAGATGGCCCTTGTCTTTAAATTGCTCAGTGTTATCAGAGTCATTAGTGAGCTTAGAGTAAGCAATCAAAAGCCACTCTGCCACAAAGTCCCTAAGCTTCCTTTATAACATTATATTTTAAATTATTCATATTCAAGACACCAAAAAAAAAGTGGAGGGGGGAAAGGGGAAGGGACCCCCCCATTACCAGCAATAAGCAGTCTTGCCTGTAAACTTCAAATTTCAGGTAAATTTGTATGCTTTCACTGGTTCAGAATCTGTCTTTTTTTACAAGCCTTGTTATAAAATGAGCATACACAGAAATGCATACAGCCTCTGAAGAAATCACTGTAATAAATGAGCTTTGCATTCACAAGATGAGTTCCCACATGTGTGAAAATGTTAATATTCCCGTGACTGAATTCAATGACATAATGAATCTACAGTGGAAAATCAGTCTGCATCAAGCAAAGACAGGCATAGCTGTGCTGGGCTGTTCTTGGCAGACAGGACATTTTGTATCTCAAGTTAGGAAAGGCAAATAATTGCAGTTGAGAGGCAAAGTGTGCTAACTGGGCATAAAGGGCTAGATCCTGAGGTTATTTTATTCTACTTGTTGCTACACCTGATTAAAAAAATGTTGCTTGAGAGTAAACAAAATGAGAAACCTACTTGAAAAGGACTCTCAGATCTAGGATCAATACCCTTTTAACCTTGAGTCACATCAGGTGTGTTTATGAGATCTTTTGTAACCAGATGTGAACAAACTCCTTCCATTCTTGCTGCCTTTGGGACTGAAACCAGCTGGAAGATAAAGACAATGCACTGGCAGTGTGATCTCATGTCTATGCTTACTTTGGAACTATTACTCCATGGAGCAAATTATTGCTCTCATGTGTTTCAGGTAAAAGTGAATCCCCAACACTATGAAGGTGATGAGAAAATTGAGTGAAAGAGTCTGTCCTGACTTTCTGGTACTGAAAGTTACAAGTGTGAGAATTCTGTTGGACACCATGTTAGAAAAAATTGGTTTGTGCATTTAGATGCAAAGGAGAAGTTGTGAAGCTGCTAGTACTAAATCTTGAGTGCTGCTCCACTTGAGAGTATGATCTGTTAGTGTTAAATTCACAACAGACATTGCCTCTTAGGTACAGGGCTTGCCAAACTGAGTCAAAAGCTGAATGACACCAATCTTATAAGAGCTGAATTGTAATTCTTTTGTGAAAGGGTTAGAGGAGGAGAAGTAGGTCTGAAATAAGAGAGGTTTGTCATCCATAGGCATCTTTTCTTCTAATCCAAGACAGTAAGGAAGGAAATTATAATATGCTGAATTGAGGAAGGCAAAAAATACACAATCCAATGCAACTTCTTACGAGATGAAATCCCCTGCTGCTCTAGAGAATGTCTCCAGGATCAGTTTGGGAGATGTAGTCCAGTTCAGTTTGTGGGTCTAGCCCACAACTCCTTAAGTTGAGGAGAATTAGACTGGTCAAAACTTATAGGAAAAGAAATATAAGAGCTTGATACAATTCCTGTCAGCATATCCACTTTGTTGTATATAATGCCTGAGAAAACTAACCCTACAAAATATATGTATACAGAAAGAATGTGTTAATTGTTTGTGAGTCAAGTAGTTCAGTGCTTTGGCATATAATTTTGTTGTTGGTCCTTTAAGTCCAACAAGTATGTGTGTTTTGAAGTTCTGAATGTGTGTTGCAGGAGCATGTTCCTTAGCTTTCAAGTTTTGTGCTGGTACTTCTCAGGAATTGGTTGATGAACTTTCTTACAGAATTAATCACATACTTTCTTATGGGTCACCAATCAGCTTCAAATCTGGGGTTTATAACGTGCACCAGTCATACTGCTCCTTGATGTAAAGAACTAAGTAGGCTGTTCTTTTGTGGTGGAGGAGAAGAAAATTAATATATTGTCAGTAGCCTCATCATTTGGTACCTTGGCTGTCAGGAGGAATGTTTTGGACCTATTGTGGCTGTCAGGTGGGAGACATGTCATGTTTTGACAAGCAGCAGTCATGGATGAATAGATCTAGAATTCCTGATTCTTGGCTCGTCTTTGTTGCCTCTTCCTCAAAGCTGCCAATTATTCTGAGAAAGAATCCTTTTCCCTCCATCTCTCCCTAAAGAGGTGTGGGGTGAGCTAGGGGCTCCCAGTGGGGGTGATGGCTGGGTAGCATCTAGAGTAGTGGTCTCAAATGTTGAGCACCTGAACAGAGACACACCAAGCCTTCTTGATGTGTTGATGCAATGCATTCGTGTTTCACATGACCTACTTAAAAAAAAAAAAAAGTAAAAAAATGCAGCCACTCTGAGCCATAAAAATGTCAGAGTCTAATTGTGAAGGGGGCTGAACAAGCTATCATAAGATAAAAGCAAATGAAAAGATGTCTCACAAATTCTTGAAACCTTCTGTGAAAACAAGATCTGGAGCCTGAGCCAAGCTGCCAAGCTGTCTCTGAAGCAGTGCTGCGTGTCAAGAGGACATTGCAATCCACTGGCTTCCTGCTGCTCTCACTTGGTCTTAGGGGCATGGACATTTGTCAAGATAAATAACGTCCTGGATAAGCCAGGAGAGGTAAACCTGGAGCTGGGCTCTTGTGCCAGCAGATGAGGAAAGATCCTGGCATTTCCTATGAAGGATGGCACGGGATTGTATCTAACTGCAAGAGCACAATGCTTTGAAGTGCAAATATGAATAGCATATTACACTCAGCAATCTGAACGTTCCCATCATGTTGGCCACAGTGATCCTCTTTGTGACATTTCACAAGGGGATGAAATAGGAGAGGGAAACTTCAGAGGGTAAAACTGAAGCATGTTCAGGAAGCAGTATGGGCTCTAAACAAAGCAGCAGTGGTAAAGAGAGCTCCAGTTGTGTTCAGATAACTATTAGTTTAAAATAAACACACCATCTACTGGCACACAACTTAGGTGCAGCTTGTTCATAGCTGAATAGAACTGGTCAAGTTGTTTGTCTGCCCAAGACCTTCTGTTTGCACCTTGTAACAGCTGGTGTGTGTTAGTTGTTACAGCTGAGATCACTTAAAAGTGTACTTGTTTTTTTTTCCTGAATGTTCTGGTTTTATCATTCTACCTCTCCTCTTTGGTTTACTCTCAATGACTCTGCCATAAACCAGAACTATTAATTTTATTCAGGTTTGCTGCAATTCTGAAATGACCTGCTTTACTGCAGCTTCTGCTGTGTTAGATGTCAGTCCAGTGCGGAGCTCAATAGAGGGTGAACTGCTCTTTGTGTCCACAACACCTCTGTGCAGGAGGAGATGCAGTTTCTTGCTGCAGGATTTCCCAAGACAGTCTGTGAAATTAGTGTCCCATTTTCTGCCTCTTTAATGGACCCAGGTCACTCTGGTGCACTGACCACTCACTGCCCTTCAGAGAGACCTGCCTGCTATTTTGTATCTTCCATTTCTGCCTTGCTTTGGTTTCACTGAACAGAACCATATTTGATTTCAAGGGTGGCAGGATCAAACCCTTAATGCAGTTTTGAATCACATGTGAACTATAATTGGACAATCAAAAAAATTCTTCTTAATATTATTCCAACATCATTTAAGCAAGCAAATAACTTGAGAAGGATGGAAGTTGGGTGCTGAGAATGGGTGTGAGGTGGAGTAAGTTGAAAACTGGTTGGGAGAGAGAGAGAAGGAAATTGTGAAAAATGAAAAATGTGTTTGATTGTATTTCAGACATATGTTTTAACCCCTTTGAAAGGGAAGGTTTTCCTCAGAGAAAAGTTGTAAACAGTTCAGAACAGCTCTGTGCTAAGTTATGGGTGTTACAAATGGATTTGAGCTTAAAATGACCTCTAGCACTGTCTATGTCCCACATGGTGGTGTGTGGAGAGCACAGAGCCCATCTCATGAAACACATGGCCCATATTAATCTGGCTTTTCTGAGACATAAACAGACCAGGTCAGCCAGAGGCAAGCCTGGAGCCAAGGTCTAGCTCACATTGCAGCTCTAGGATTGTTCAGCATTGCCAGCTGTGGTGATCTTAATGGAAATCTGTGAAGACTTGGTGGTTTTCTTATTACTGTTATTTTTGAAAATAGGTAAAAATGTGATAGACTCTCCATTTATAAAATAAACTTAGATTTCATGGCTGCAGAAAGACATTTCAGATTGTGGTTAGGGGAAATACTAAGGGTTTTGACAAAAGTAGCCAGTGAGAATGCAGAAATAAATGCCAAATTGATCGTTATCATTATCTGAGGCTTTTGTGTTTGGACATGTTGGTTACCTAAGAGTTGATTTATGTTTAGACTTTGTGCTCACAACTGGCATTGCATAACAGTCAAGGACCATCAGAAAAGGACCAGCAGACATCAAAACTCAGGCTATGTGCACCAAACTCATGTGTGTGAAGAGGCACTGTGTGAGGGGCTGAATTCCATATGGGCCGCGTTGCTGGGCCATCTGCTAAATGGCTGATAATTCTGGGGGGACACACACTGGGAAAGGACAGAAATGCCTTTGGTAGGCCCTACTTTGGAGGAGGGCTCCTGTGGGCTCCCCAGTGGACCTGAAAATCTCCAAGTTGCTGTCACCAGGCTCAGGGCAGAGGGGCCGCGGGAGGCGCGTGCGTGGCACAGCGCTGCTGATAACAGGCTGCATGACAGAAAAGCCCAGGGGCCAGCTCCTTCTTTCTTTATATGCTTTCTGGCAGGCATCATCATCATTCACTCTCTAATACAGGCCTTGAAATATTGAAAGGATTCCTGTTCATAAACGTATTCAAAGCCCATTTGTTACTGGGTTTGGACTCACCACTCTCAGAGCTATTGCCGTCTGATGTACACGCTGTGTTTTGGTTCAAAACAGAAATGGCCTGGTGAAATTTCTTGCTAAAAGGAAAGTTATTGCACATGTTCATTAGTTATTTTTCATTGCCTTAAGGGGAACCACAAATGTGTGTTGTTTCTAATTAATTGCTGGGTTATGTAAAGAGCACTCCATGTAGTGAAGTGGAGCAGGATGCTTGACACAGCAGTCAGATTCCTTCCCTTACCCTGCTGAACTTTCCACATTTTTCTCCCCATCTCAAGTAGCTGTTCTTGTCCCACTGAGCCCTGGTTGCAGTAGATGGTTATATTTCTTTAGAGTGCAGATGTTTGTAAACAGACACTGATTTCCACAACACGAGCCCTTCAAGACCTCATTGGAAGATGAACTTGGAGACTTCTGAAATAATGTGACAGAGACCTACTGGTGGTGGCATATAGCTGCTTATCCTCCCACAATCTGGTTTTGCCTTCAGGGTTTCTTTTTTTGCTAAGACCCACACTCAAGTTGTGCTTCCAGCCTTGCATCCATCTAGCATCCAGTGCCACTTATGCCTGGGAAAAGTAAGAATTAAGTGTGAGTCTATGCACTATAAACAATGGACCCTCTTTTAAAGCACCTCTGCAGGGCCAGAGGTGACAGTCCCAAGTGGAAGGACAGTTTCTTCTTGTGCATTGGCCACCCACCTGAGCATGTCCAGAACATTCTGGTCTCCATGTCATGACTTTAACTCAGGTAGTGGTGTTTGTCCTGGCTGTCAGAGGTAAGAGTAAATGCAGGATGAAGTCCTGGATCTGTCAAATTATGGAACTATGTGTGTAGTGTGTTATGCTGGAGGAGGTCAGGCAGTGAAAATAATCAGAGCAGGTACAGCATGGGAGCAACAGGGGGGAGGGGGTGTCAAAAAACTGCTTTTCAAGGGTAGCCCAGATGAACTCACACCCCCACTTGCTGAGCTAATACATTGAAAGGGCTCATCCTCTCTAAACTGCAGGGAGAAAAATGTCCATCCCTCTGTGGAAGAGGGTGTCAGCAGTGGGAGCTGATCAGAGCTGGGTCAGATCCTTAGGATTAAGGGTGCTTGCTTTTTCACCGGCCAAACCCTCCCTGCACTCCTGGAGAAGAATGTCAGGAGGTGTTTGGGTTGTCTTTTGTTCCTGCTTTTCACTGTGTGACTGGATTTCTAGGCACTCCCACGATGCCAATAATATTAACTTTAACTGGTATTAAGCCTCCGGTCCATTATTGGCTCTGTTGTCTTTATGTTTAAATCTCTAACCCCCTCTCAAATGTTTATGGACTGGCTGTTGCCTTTGCTGAGGAGTATACTGTGTGTGTGATAGCCACTTCGTATACCTTGGGCAAACATGAAAAACTATGTGGAAATCCATATGTTGTCTGGAACCCTGCTTTGCTTTTCATGCAGAAAGAGAACAGAAGAAACAGCATGTATTTATTAAAGCCATATTTCTTCAGATAGCTTAACCTCTGTTTTATAAATTGTATTTAACATCAGTATCATATTCTGTCTTAATCTACTGTTGCATTTTAAAGCCTGTTCCCATGTCAGTCTGGAGTGGTCCATGCAAATCAGTCCAATGGAGGGAAAACAGGATAGTATTATGTAGTGTCTCTTTAGTGTTATATCCAATTTTATGCTTTGTTGAGAGCAGAAGTCACACTATAACAATCCCTCAAAGGCTTGAAGCTAAAGGAACATTAATCAGCCACAGGAGTGACTAACTATAATGTCCATGTTGGAGGAAAGAAGTTTGTATCTGGTTCCATGCACTCCATCTGATGCCTGGGACTTTTATCAACTAAGGCTGAGGGGGAATCTTTAAAAAGAAATATTTGAGTAAGAATGATTTATCATGTGACTGAGATGAATCCACTGGGAAAGGTGACTGGCCAAGTCCACGTTGACTAAGTAGATCAAGAAGGAGTGCCACAGATATGTCTCAGTTTTAAATGCCTGTTGGCTGGTCTCATTAATCTGCTAAATTACCCAGCTCAAATTGCTTATGTGTAAGTGTTACATCGAGGTACACTATTTTGTATTAGCTGCCATATAAAAAGGAAACAGCCACCGAAGGTAGGAGAGAGCGAGGGTGAGTTATTGGCTGTTAAATAATCCAGCAACAAAGTACTTACTCATGGGGAACAAAAATTGCCGAGAAATATTCACAGGGGTATCTGATAATGTCTAAGTTGTTCCCAGAATCACACATCATTGTTTCTGTGCACTCCAGAGAGGCAAAAACAACACAGGAGAGAAACAAATATACACAGAGACACACAAATAATTAAGAGCCACGGGATCATAGAGTCCAGTATTAGATCTAGAATACAGTGAAGACACAGCATAAGAAATGTTTATTATGAGTAAAGATGAAAAAGCTTGACATTAGGGCTGGCTGATTGCAGTTAGGAATAACAATTCTTAAATCATCCATGGCAAACTCTTCCTACAAAGGAAATGAATTGTTGCAACACAATACATCCTTGTTGTATCGATATGATTATCTAGTTATCCATAACATGTTGTAATTTGTTTTGATTTTTAAGTGTTCTTTAGCTGCAAAGCCTTAATGAGGCTTCTCTAAATTGATTAGGAGCTGCAAGATATAGCATGGTTCACAGATTATTTCAGAGAGCTGTCAACATCCTGTGACTTTCATTTCATTGGATTTAATGATCGTTGGAAAAGGTGTGCATTACAGCCAGATACAATCACATTTGTCAGCATGATCCTTTTAAGTGCAATTCAATTAAAGTGTTATTCTCTAATTTTATTATTGCTCAAGCTGAGTGCTAATGCTAGCTACCAATAAAACTACAGGTAGATAATGGTATACAATTTAATTTAACTAATTGGAGTTTAGTGATCTAACATGCTTTTCATATCTTAATTCTTTGAATAATCTTTGATTTTTGCATCTGGTACAATTCTTTTAATGGAAAAGGGCAACTGAAAACATCAGTTACATTTGAGATTAAATTATCTAGTAACATCTGCCTTTAACAGCGTATCAGTATGCATGCGAATTTTCCTCTATTACCTGCCACTTGCATCCATTTTCCATTGTCAGTGTGCTTGACCTTGAAATTAATTTATCTAACTGTGCTTACATTCCTTATTAAGTTAACTGCAGACTTGGAGTGCCAGAAACATTCTCACCAAGGGGAAGCTGGCTAGATGACAAATTAAAGGGTCAGGAGCAGAGATAAACCAGTCCCTTCAAGTAGACAAAGCCTATACTTTTTCCTGATTGTGAAGAGTTACAGATAAATAAGGCACAGATGCATGAGTACATAAATACACTGGAAAAAGATTATTTTATTTACTGGTAAACTCCTTACTGCTGCCTGTCTATACCAGTGGTTTTTAGTTGGTTTCTTGTATTTACTTTATTCTGGGACATGGATATTAGGACTTGTAAACTAGGGGAGGCTGTTATCTTCACTGCAAATTTACAACAGGAAATTCTATCATTGCAGTGCCTCAAGTTCTCTCAGCCAGTTCAGGCATTTTACTGTGAATGGAATGAACTTAAAATATTTCATCAAGGCACAACAAGAACTGAGTTCCAGGATGGTTGGGCTGCCCCATCTGTCCTAGTGACCATGTAGCTCTGATCCCTTGATGTGACTGTAGCATTTTGCATTAGGCAAGCTTTTCTGAATTTTTCTATAAAGAAAATGTAAGAAATTTAGGTCACAGCCCTTATGCATCAGCATAGCTTTATTTTTGACTCTTTCAGCTTTCTCTTTCCCACAGAGCCCTGATATTAGTGCAGAAAAAAGGTTTCACTGTGTTCTCACTTTCTGACAGTGACGAAGGCATTAAGTCATTTTTTGTCCTAGAGTCACTGTAAGTGACCGCAGTGGCAGAATGTCCACAGAGCATAGATTTCTCTGAAGACCTCTCTCAGGTACTTGCAGCAAACCTATTGCTCCAATAAACAAATCCATGTCTCTCTTTAGAGGATTTGTGACATCTCTGTGACAAAGCAGTGCTATCGTTCTCAAGATATAGATGGCAGTAAAGGCACAGGGGAGCACAAGGAGTTGCCTAAGGCTGTGCACAAAACTTGAGTGCAGGTCTTCTGTGCTGCAGCAACAGAAGAGTAATGGCATAGGAAAGTAACCCAATAACCCAGGTCTCCTCCTAATGGCCCCATCACCAGGCTTCTCCTGCAGCAGTGTCACCTATAGCCAAAAAGTTAATTCTGCTTTTTCTGCTCTGCTGTGTATGGCTTCATGTTCTTCCCTTGAAGCAGCTTTTAAAAAGAAATTAATTAAAAGTACCTATAAAGCCCATTTCTGGATGCATTTTTTACCAAATGCAAAGAGATTCCACTTTAAAAAAATCATCATCTTTTTCTCTTCCACGCCATTCTGCAATGATATTTCCAGAAAGAATGAGCACAGAGACCTTTTCCATATGTCCTTACTCAACTGTGTCCTCAGTTTCTAGCTGCACTTGATTATGGCACACTTTCAAAAAGACATAATCGAATATCTAATATCAGTCATTTGCCTAAAACCATAGTTGATCAGATAGTTGGGAAATCACAAAGTGTCCTTCTTCCCAGTGTGAGTCACTGTCTGCACTTGACATGATCTTTCACACTGTAGATGAATTGAGTCCAGATTTCAACAGCTGGCTTCTGCTAAAAAAAAAAAAAAAAAAAAAAAAAGGCATAATGTGTAAGAAAAGTAGCATTGATATGAGAGGCAGGGTAAAGGGCTCATTCTGCATGCACATACTGGCCTTTGTTTGGTTTATATCTGGGATCAGGGATACTGCCTGCCATTGGGACGTGGCATTGGGATAAGCATGAGAAAAGTCTTGGATGTTAGTGAAGCTGCTTATTATTGATGCTGAAAATTCACTGATTACTGTCAAATATATTGTGTTTAAAGAGTCTAGACAAGAGTTTCATTCTGTTCCTACTACCTTGCAAAGTCAAGGCACTGCTGATATGACATCACTGCTCACATGTATACAATTAGCTGACTTAATCATCATGAAGCACTATTTAAATTTTCCTGCTTTTCCTGCTGTGATTGTAGAATATACTTTGAATTCCCAGGACAACAAAAATTGTCCATTCTGTCATTTTTGCATTGTGGCTATAGTAGGTGATGTTAGTTATTTGATTGAATATAAACATTTTTAAACTACGCACACTTACTGGCAAAAGTTTTGTAACTACTTTAGCAGCAGATCATTTGGTGATGCTGAGCCTAGCAGGTTTATCTCTCAATTATAGTCTTAAAAATAAAATTAATCAACACATATGTTTTCTTAAAAATCCAAGCTGTGTTCTGTATTTATAGGATTTTAATGACAACAAATTCAAATAGAAGGGTTGATGGGCCTTTTCTAGCTGCCAGCTTTGCCTAGAAACTAAGAACTGTGCTGGGCTCTCTCTGGGATGTGCTTTTCTGATTGGAAATAAAAATCCTACTGATCAGATTCACTTCTCCTTCATCCAGCATCAACCTTGTCCATGGACAGATGCTTTTAAAATTACATGAGCCATTTATCTACCCCAGTGCTGGGTCTTTGGTGTTTTCCACAAAACCTGAAGATATGCCATTAAAATGATGCATCTTCTTCCTGTTTTCTTTGACTGTGAGGATTGCAGAAGGATCCTGCAGAAAGACTTGAACTTTGAGTTAAGAAACTGATAATTTTGCTTTTTGCCATACTCAGGATTTCTGTTCAGGCCATTTGAACTGTGGGTAATGCTGAAATATTTCAACAGATAATAATATATTCCAGTATATAATTACAACCATAACTGTTTTTTTTTAATTGAGATGTGTCTTACTGAAATATTTTTCTTTATTTTATGTAACAGTCCAGGTTCATGCTCAGAGAAACTATTAGAAGCAAGAAGATACAAGTTCTGTAAACTAAACAATGATATATTCATTCTCACTCAAAAAGTTCCATTTAGATTTTCCACCAGGGATAAATAGGGGAAATCTATTTAGATCGAAGTACTTTGTCATGATGCAGTGAAGTGTAGTCTGTACACCAGACCTAGCAAACTATTAAATGATGCCATGGGTGCAGTGCTAGTGGAATTTCAGATGAGATTTTATTTCCTGTGTATTAGTTTTTTTGTTTCTTCTGTATTTTTCAGAAATGTTTTATTGCTTCTATCAATTGCAAGAATACATAAAACATTAATGATGAAGCAGTAAAAGAAATGATCTCCAAATATTACTGCAGATCCCTTGATAGATTTCTGTGCACTGGGCAACCTTTGTCTGAGCTAATTAAATAACCAGCAGAATAATTCTGGGGATGCTTACAGGTAGCACTGCTGTGATGATATTTGCAGAATGGATTTTTTTTCCTTAAACCTCCTTGTCTAGGAAGGTACCCCAGAGCCATTTAACCAGGGAGATACCAGGCCTAAAACTGCCATCAATTAACAGGGTAACAGGAACAGAAATGGGTGTGAAGGAAAAAAAAATAATCAAGAATACAGCAAGCCATCACTGAAGCTGAGTATAAATGAATAGAAGTGAAATGCAATGTTTGGTGGATTCTGGAACATCTGCTTTTATAAATCATCGTTAATATGATAAAGGCAGTCTATTTTTCCATTCAATGGGTTATGTATATTGTCTTGTACAACTTGTGGTTGGGGAAGTTTCTGTTTTCCATCTGAGTTTTAAATATGCTATTCAACAGCTTTACTCCTAGTGTCTGCCTAAACTCTGCAGTCTGAAAAACATGTGTTTTCAGAACCCAGTACTTTTTGTTTCTAATCTGGCTAGTTTGTGTTACATTAGTACAGCAAGGTCCCAAATGGATTTGGGTGCTTTGTTGAACTGAGCTCCGGTGCAAAGTAAGAGCCTTTGCCCTGAAAACTGTATCCTTAAAGGGAGAAAAACATTAATTTAATAGTGTTAAAAATAGAGGAAACTGAAGCACTAACTGGCAAAATGACTGTCCACTACTTCACTATCAGCCAAAACATCTGCTGAGCAGAAAATAAGATCCAGAATTCTTGTTGCTCAGTGCATCCTGTGTACCCATGCAGTGTCTTTCCAAAACAAAAAATGAGCTTTGCTGTCTTTGCTGCCCTATCAGGAAAAAAAAAAGACCATTATACATAGACTTATTTGAGTCTTGTCACTACTTTAAATGCTCCAAGGATGGGTAGAACATCTAAATATTCCTGAGATAGAGGTTTAGCTGATGTGAAATGCAAATGTGCTTCCAGCTACAGTCTGATAGCACGTCCACAACTTTGACAGAACATTTTCAAGCCCCTGATAGCATTTTAGCTATTTAAAAAAATAAATACCAAATGCTTGCAGGAATTAATTAACAGGAATATGCAGTCAGTAAGGGCACTGCAACAGCCACATCAGGGATAGAAGGTCAAAGCCCCATTAAATTGTCCAGATGATCCTGGGAAAGGTGCTTAGTCTCTCAGACTGCTTGGCTGAGAGCAAAGGCCAGGCAATCTGTGGTGAGAAAAGTGATCTCAAGCCTTTGTGTGCTGTCCTTCTGCCCCGGGGTTGCTGTCCTGTGTTGTTAACAGCAGCATCGTGGCTCTCTGCAAAGATGCAGGCACTGATCTCAGCTATGAGCAGATCAGACTCTGAGAGAGCCAGGAGGACCTGGAGGGGTTTGCAGATGAAAGCCACTGGGTTGAACTGCCTTCAGAAGCAAAGGGCCCCATGCTGGGCTCAGATGTAACCTGCTTAGCGTATCTTGTAGCTCTGCTCACTACAAACTGCTTCCTCTGGGAGGCAGGAATTGGTGTTTGCTGTAGGGCAGGAGAAGACCTGTGTCACCTGCACTGGCAGGAGCAGAAAATGAGTTTTTGGGAAATGGGAATGTAGGCAGGCTGTCTGAGCTCTGGGCTCGCTCTCTCTGGGTCCTGGCAGTCCCCATGGCTCGAGCTGCCTCAGGTGATGCTGTTATTCCACTGGGCTGTGTTCACACAACCCTGCACAGCATGAAGGACCCAACTTGGTGTGCATGCTCTCTAGGCCAGGACATCACCTGTGTTCCTCTGTGCACACAAGCTGAAGCAAACAGTGACTGGCCCTATTGCAGTGACCATTAATTATTTGTATTAACTATTAGTAGAATTAAGTGAGCAATTTATTTCTTTCTTGGAACATATTAGGATGCTCTTGAAGTAGAGTCCTCATATACTAATGTAGTACTCAGTGTAAACTGTCATTTCAAGGAATTTTTTTTCCACTATGATCAGTGTTTATTTTAATGCTGAGCTTTTACCACAGCAGGGTAAGAAAAGATGCAAACACTTTCTTGCATGAAGGGATTCACTGCAGCTGGGACACTGAAGTTTTCCTGCAGCCAGTACAACTTCTGTCCTGCCCTGGTGGTGACATTGTCTTGCAAAGCTTCCCAGAAGCACAGACCTCTCCCTCTGAATGCAGTAATTCCTGGAATGGTGATACTTTAAAGTGGTTTCTGGAGGTATCCAGAGTGAAGCAGGTATTTTAGGACACTTGTGAGCTGGCTTATTTCAGAACTGTTGTATATTTTTGTTTCTATTTTTAATCACTGTGCTGGTTTGCAGAGAAGTTTTTCATAATGTCAATGTCTACTGCAACAGAAGCTGCATGAATCATTCAGCAGAGCCAGTATTGCTTTTGAAAGCTGTGTCAAGTCTGGGTAAAATGTGAAATTATGAGCAGTAGTGACCAGAAAAGAGCTGCACCCTTGACACTGTTTCCATTTTACTTAGTCTCCTCAACTTTTTAATTTACTGCTTAGATTAGTAAATTCCCAATAACCTCTGGAGAGCGGCAGGTTCTCTCCTCTCCCCAGATGCTGAGGCAGCTGGGAGCCAGCCCTGGGCAGAGTTTGGAGTAATCCCAGGGCTGTTGTAGCTGATGCTTTCAGGGAAGGTTCCAGAGGGGTTGCTTTTTTGGTCGTAGGTTGCCAGAACATCGGATGTGTGTATGCCCTGACATCCCTTGTCAGGGCATACACACATTGAGGCTCACTGCCTGCACAGGCTTTATGTGCATGGAACAACGCTGCCAGCAGAGCAGGATTTCCAGGTCCCCCACTGGCAACAACCTCTGGCACCTCTGTGTGCTGACTCAACTGTGCCTCCACCCAGGTGGGCTCTCTCTGAAGTCCCTCTGCCATATCACTGAACACTAAACAGTTTGAAGCGAGTTGTCTTCTTCCTTTCTTTCTTCCCCAGGTCATTAGCGTAAAATTCAAATAGGTTAAAATATTATTCGTCTCTAACACTGTGAGGGGACAGAGGCCTGGCTAGCCCAGGTAATCATAGCAGAATTCAAAGCCCATGGTTGTGCTTTCAAGCAGCAATAGGTTACTCATTACAGCAGCTTTGAACAGCTTCCCTGTGGGTTGTGTGCGTCTCTGCCACCAGCACCACTGGCACCGATCAATTAGTGTCACAAGCAGTTGTAGAAAGGGCCAAGAAAGGAACGTGTGTGGAGCTATTCTCCCACCTGCTGTTCTTACTGGTGAAGCTGGAGGGATCTGGCCTGCTGGCATGGTATCTCTTTGGGAGCTAATTAGTTTGGAAGATTACAGAAAGCAGGATATATAAGCTGCCTGATCAATCTCCTCCACAGCCCAGTAAAGGGAATAGGTAAATGTCATTTTCATAACACCAGCATAAAAACTGAGGAGTAGAGGCCAGATGTGCTCCCTGTGACTGTTCACAGCCATCAGATCCAGGAACATGGAGATTGGAGCAGATTCCTCTCTGGGAATATCTGGGGTGGGGGAAGCTGCTCCTTTTGGAGGGAATCCTGGGGGAGCACAAGTGGCAGGTGAATGCAGTGATCGTGGTGCGCTTTGAGCCCACTGCAGCCACTGCTGTCCAGAGGGGCCCCATCCTGAATCCCCTGAGCTCTGTCCCTCCCCTGGTGCTCTAGGTGCAGTCAGACCAGGCCCCTCTCTTTTCCAAATGCTTCTCCCATTCTGCTTTCCACAGCCTGTGCTGTTTGGCTGCTGGAGGGGAGCTCGGTGTGCTTTGTGCAGCACCTCTCGCCACTTGGGGAGGCAGGGGGTTCATGCTCCTGCCTCATTACTCAGGTCAGTGGAAATAATGACAAGGTTTTTCTTAGATGTGCTTTCAGAAAAGTCTGCAGTTAAGATTCTATCAAAAATGAAAAACAGTGTGCAGCAAAATAATTATTTTTGTAAGGCTTTTCAGATTTTACCGATGATGAGGGAAACAGCGGGAGTTCGCAAAGGGAATATATTTTATTGATGCCAAGGAATTATTGCATCACTATTAGAACTTCAGGGGCATGTAAATGTTCGGGACAGTGAAACATTGCATTATTATGGAAAAATTTTGCCTTTGAAAAAGAGAGAAAGAAACATGGAAGTGTTGTAAGAGAGTTATTTTTATGCCTATATGGGTGATTTGGAAACATGTTGTTGCTGAAGTGGGTCGTGGACTATTCTTCTTGTCCTTTCTCTTATGTCATTCAACCATAGCTCTGTGATAGCTCTTTAAAAAAATATTTTTTCACCTGCATTAAAAAAAACCGAGCAAGAGTCAGTGACTATTGAAGAATGAGTGATTAAAGATGAGATTTACTAGAAGTAGTTTTCTGGAATTTGGGGTGTTCTAAAACATTCCAAAGTTTTTTGTTTTAAAGAAGAAAGAATAATTCTTTCTTTTCCTTTGCCAGTGTCCCAGTTCAATGTTCCAGTCTAATAAGCAAAAGCCAAATTTTGTTTCTTGATGGATCAAAGAGAGAATGCTCAGAGCAAGGCTGTGTGAAGTACACAAATCCAGTGCCTTGCTTTGCAACCAGCAGCACAAATGCTTCCCTCGAGGGCAGCATTGGATGGGGCAGGTCTGTGCAGGGACCCCAGCACAGGAACCAGAAGGTTTCTGTCTGCACAGGGAATTCCTTACTCAGGTACCTATGTAGTAGCTGCTGTGCTGTGCAGGTACCAGGGCTGCTGCAAGGCCACTGAGAGCCATCTCTGAGGTACCTTTCACATCCCCAGCTGCCCTCTGCAGGTGCACTTCTCTTTTTTCTCTTTCTCTCTCAGCATTTGAAATGCACATCTTATTCACTTAAATTTGCTGCTCGTCTCTGGAAAAGCAAGCTGGGTTCTCTCTGGGGGAGAATTGGACAGTTAGAAGTTTAGTTCCACTTTTTCCTCTTTCTTAAAGCCTTTTTTCTCCATACTGGTAAGATGATGCCAGTTATAAATATGTTTTCTGTTTTGGTTTTAATGCCATCTCAATGCTGGCCAAAACCTTGTTAGGCAAAAAGTCTAATTGAAGCTGCAATTATCCTCACATAACTTGCTTAATTAGAGGACCATTGTATACTCTACCACCAAACACATTTTTGGGAGATGAAAATTGCTAGAACAAATTTTGCTGGAATAGTTACAGTAGCAGAGCCTTTTCAACAGCAGCCCCAGCCTTGCCAGGACCTTGCAGCTGAGCAGCTGCTGAAGAAATCCAGTACCCCCAGGAACAGGCCTTGCAGAGTACATTCATTCATTGCCTCTCAGCTGAGCATTGCTCTTGAGTCTGGAGCTTTGTTCCTGGTAAGAAGTTAAGTGAAAAAGCTCTGGAAGCACTTTGGAAGTGGAGTTGAAGAGAATGTCGTCCTCTCCTGCACAAGTCCTGTCCTTGCATTCATCTTTTAAAGACATCCCATGCTCCCACATTTACATGCCTGCCTTCCCCCCTTCAACAATGCATAGCTCCTTGACCTACTATTCTTAACCTTAACTGACAAAAAGATTGTAATATAAATAGGACATTTACAACCAGCATTGGAAATCTCTTCTGTTGTGTGATTATCTACAAAGTGTTATTACCCCCTTTTTGCACAGGAAAATACGCCTAGATTCTCATTGATCCACCTTGAATCAATGCTTTTAAAAATCTTAGACACATTTTACTTAAGAGCAAAAGCATGCATTTTATGTTTTGACATGGTATTATTGATTGGAAAGGAGAGAGCAGTGCTCTCCACCTGACTGTCTCCTCAGTTTCCAAGTCTGGCAGTGTCTGGTAGCACAACATCCTTAATGGCTTTGCTCCTGTTTTCTCTGCTTGTTGCCTCTCCTCTTTATCCTTCCAGTCCTCAGCACGGTGCCTTTCTCAGTTTTTTAAAGTAATCAATATTGTGCTCAAGCCTCCTGCTGTTCGCTGTCACTCATATTTGGCACAGACATAAATTATGGATGGGTCTTTCTCAGCCTATATAAAATTTCTATTGCATTTGTCAATTGCTAATCAATAGTTCACTTTTCTTATCCTCAAAGACACACACATGTTCTGAAGTTTTAACGCAAGCAGACCTCCCCCTCACATGTAGATGAGGAAAGCAGTGAGACTTCAGCTGCTAAGTGAGAAGCTGCAGAGGTACAAATCTAGACCTGGTGGTCTATTTGAGAAGACATTAATATAATTCTCCTATCTTCAGGGCTTTGGTTTCTGCATTTCACTGTGGAGCTATGTGTTTCACAGCCATAGTAGGTGGTGTTTTAGCATGGCTTTGCTTACCTGTGACCCTTTCAACCTCCACTGCACAAGATGCTCACAGTGGTAGACTGTTTGAACTTTCAGAGCTAATGGCATCTGACATTTAAGTCAACCTTAAAGAAATCTCAGCAAACCCAGTCACTTAAACTAATATGTCAGTGTCTCTTTAAGGAGGCATATTGACAGACTTTGTAAAATGTCATGTTATGTTGATGTCCCAATCAAGTGCATGGTTCTCCCTCCCCCTACTCAAGCTTTCACAGGCTTTGAAATTGGGTTGTAAACCAAAAAAAGGAACAAATAATTCCTTTGTATAAAAAGTGCATTTTTAAAAAGTTAGATTGCTGACTATCTGAAATAAGTGAGCAAGCCCTGTAGCATCAACTTCTGCTGCAGCATCTTTAATACATACACAAGTGCTGTTAGCTGAGGCAAGGAGAAAGTACCAGTGGAGTGAGACTGCTTGAAACCATATTTTGCTTCAGGCAAAACAGTGTGCTAAAAGAGCTGAAAACAAGAAAAGCTGCCTACTGCTATCCCTGCAACATTAAACATCAAAACTTCAGCCATTTGCTAGTGAAGGTTGGTTGCTTGAATAAACGCTTGAGATTTGAGAAACTACTGGTCACGATGGGGAGAAGAGAGATGAGAAAAGAGAGCTTATTCCTCCAAAAGCCTGACACCTCTCATCACTGCAGAAGACCAGTTGCTGCCTAAGTAAATCCTCAATTAGGGCTGTTGGCTGCAGATCCTGGAGCAGTGCTGGATGGAGGGATTTGCTAGAGCACTCTCCATTTACAGCTACATGTGCTACAGCACTTTCTGATTCGGAGTCCAGCAGGGTTCGACCTTCAGGCCATGCTGCAAAGGTCTCTTCACTGTGGAACAGATGGTGCCACTTTTATTCACACTGAGTAGTGTTTTCCTCCTTAAGAGGGCTGACATCTCAGCTAAATTACACTAAAGTAGGTCCAGCTGTCTGGCTTTTCCAAGATACACTGATGGGAGAGTGAGTTTTCAAGAAGGAATCATTTTGCAAAATGCAGAGTTCTCAGGGGCACTTGAGCGACTACTTGGTGTCCAGGCAAACAGGGGAGATGTGAGCCAGGTGTCATGCAGCAGGGAGAGACCAAAATGACAAAAGCTTGGCCAAAGGGGTGTGCTGCTCATCTGGACTACAGCAAATGACTTTTTTTATCATAAGGGTGCATAGAGGTAGATGACAGATTGGTAACATAAGAGGTAAAGTGATTGTATTATTAATGGAATAAGAAATTGTTCATAGAAAGTTGACTCCCTTGCATGGGTTAAACCCCTTTCTCTGAGAAAGCTGAAGATTTTGGGGTAGTTAAGCAGAGGAGTTTGGATGACTGGATGGTGAATCCAGATCATGGAAATCTGGAGATGGACATCTGCATCCTGGATGTCTAGAGGTGGAAATTATAGAGATGTCAGCTGAAATCATAAGAGACCTAAAGAAACTCCACTGGACTTGGCTATTCCAGGTTCACACAGGTATAACCAAGAATATTATGCAGAATGTCACCTTTCAGCCAGTCCAGAGGTCCTACCTGCCTGAATACACAGGAGTCTCTTCCCTGGGAATGCCTGTTCCTGAGCCAAGAGAATAAACGTGGGAGGACAATAGCCAGAAGGGGTAAAGGAGAGATTTGTCCAGTGCCATAAGGCATCAGAGAGGCAGGATCACTTCTGCTGCGTTCCTTCTGAAGCTTCTGCCCATTAGCAGAGCTCCATTAAGTACTTAATAAATTAATTTGGGAAGGACTCCGTGCCCCTTGCCCTGGGCTGATTAGCGACATCACTTCCAGATGATCTGCATGTTGCTGGGTGCAGAAGCCCTGTGCCTCTGTGCCTCTCCTGGTAGTTCTGGCAGGGTTTTATCCAGTCATTTGTGTTACAATATATTAGATTTTTGGACTGAACTTAGATGCAAAGAAAAAAAAAAAGAAAACATGGGGAAATATAAATTCAGAGTGTAAGTGAAACTTCTTTGCAATGAGAGAAATGGGTTGTACATGTACCTCATAGCAAACATTCAGGTATGACCTGTGCTGTTTGGCTTCAGTAGCTTCTCCTCTGCCAAAGGCTGAGCTATGTGACAAGTCAGGCAATTCTGGAAGATTGTGGGCTTTCAGTTCACAGTCATAGCAAAACACTTCAGTAAAGGAACCCTATGAACTTACCAGGCTTACCTAAGAATCCAGAAATTCTTTTAAGTTTTGTGACTTTTAACTCATTTTCTGATTCTGGAGAACTGCTTACTTTGGCATGTGTGATGCTGAATTGCAAGGGACATCAGACAGTAGCCCTTTCTTTTTTGTGTTCTTTCTTTCTTGTCTCTGGCAAATGGGGACAGATTAGCTGAGGTTGAGTGACGAGGTCACTGCCCTCAGCTATCTGCGGTGTCCCCACTGCATGGTCAACTGAGCCATTTGTGAATTAGCTGCTGAGCCACTGATTCCTGCAGCACAGAGGTTTAAAGTGCGCTGAAATTGTTTATGGTTAACCTGCACATTAGTTCAGGAGCTGAACCACACTGCAGAAATGGTTTGAATGCTGCTATATCAAGAGTGAGACTGACAGTATGGGACAGTAAAGCCTCCTTGCCTATCAAGTAGAGCTGGTGCTAGGTGTCTTTTTATTTGTTCAGTCTGAGTTAATGATTAAGGCTCTTGTTAAAATTTGTATTTGTCTCTATAAAACCTATATTCTCTGCCTTTCCTGAGAGAGGAAGCCATTTGATTCACTGCTTTCCCCTGGTGCCAGGAGGGTTTCTGTGTGACTACAGGACCCACTAAAATCAGCAGAGAAGCTGAGAATGAGAGATTTGACCATGCAGAGAAAGTTGCAAGATGAATTAATTTCTTTCTCCACTTTGAATTTCTGAGAAAACTTTTCCTAGTTCTGTCAGAGCTTAGATCATCCCAGGGACACTTCTTTGTTAATATCACTCCTATATAATTATTTTTGAAGACTTGACAGAAGGAAGGCACACTTTCCTTGGATGCAGTGGTCAGCTCAGTGTCTGCCCACAGGCAATATCCAGGAGGTGCTGTTTTGATACATTCCAACCAACTTCCATGCATCTTTCAGCCTTTATTGTTTCTGTTTGTAGGGCACCATTTTATATTTGGAAGTGGAGGAAGACAGATGAGTTTATCCACTGCACACCTTGCATGTTTTGCTTTTCTAGAGTCAATGTTTTGCCCTAATACTGAGTGCTTCCATTTTAGAGCAGATGATTAGGAAAGTTAGCAGGGGAGGAGCAACTGTTGTTGCTGAGACCCTAAGAGCTTGTTTGGACTCTCTTTTCCCATGTCTGTGCTGACCAAGCCATGCTCTCACAGTGCTGCAGAGGGCTCAGTGCCCAGCAGCACAATTCCCTGGAAAACCAGATTGCTGGTCACTGTATGGTGCAAAACCTTTTCTTCAGTGGAAATCTCCCATGGTCTCTCCAAGCTCTGTCTGGTGAGCCAACAAGCAAGACCAGAAGTGCTGCTCATTTCCTCCAGGCTCTAGTTCTCATGGCGCCAATGGGAGCTGCTCATCCCTTTGGGAAGGAATGGGAAACAGGAGGCCAGGAGCCCTGCTGGCGCCCGCTGCCAGAAGTCTGCAGAGGGGCTTGGTTTGTAGGATTGTAAATCATCTGAAGCAAGAGAGCTCCGTTAGTTAATCCCAGATGAGGATCAAATCACCTGCCTTGCAGCCCAGACCATTTCCTCAGGACCACTGCACTGGCTCAGATCCTGTTGGCTCTAATTCCACCCTTTGTTCTATTTTTGTACAGTAGGTTTTTTAATTAGTAATTCTGCTGAATTTATAATACGTTGCGACTGCACGTCCCCTGAGCATAAATAGAGCACATAGAAGAAAGGGGGCAGTGATTTAATGCCAGATCATCGTGGGCCCAATTCATAAAAATGTTATACTTTTTATGTAGGAGAAAGAGCATCCATGTAGCATATTTGGAATTCATTGAATCTTCTTTCTTATGCACAAAAGTTGCCAACTGCTCATTACTCACTGTAGGGATTCATAACTCAAAAGAGGGCAGAAGAAGAAGAAAAATGAGCATGCCCTACTTAATGTGTAAAATTCAAATATTAAAAAAAGAAAGAAAATCTGGCAGGGATACAGAGTAAGTAAATCATCTCTTTAAAAAAGAAACCTCTAATAATTACCTAAGTACAAGATTCATGGCTGATAACTAGTCAGAGCAAAGATATGCACATAGCCTTGCTTTAGTTTTTAAACAGCACTCGTGATTATTTTTGTTTTAAACAATAGCAAGCCTGTTTTCCTAGCAAACTCTACAGTTCAAACAAAACTCTACTATATTTATTGGGGGAGCCACATGCAGGAAATAGATTATTAGGGAAGAAGATGTTCTTCCATTTACAGTGATCCTAGAGCAGAGAATACAGAGAAAACACATTAAGAAGCACTTCACATTTTTCCTTTGCTGTAACCCAACCCAGACTTGTGCCCAGAAGAGACAGCCTCCTTTGATCATTTCAGATCCATATTGACATGTCCCATGCCATCCTTCACTCTCTAATCTCTCAGCACTGTGCACATTGAACACATTGCTGTACACACACTCATTACCGTTCCGAACAAGAAACCACATATGCTGTACCAGAAACCACAACTAGACAAAAGTCATTGGTCAAAGATCATTTACATTCCTTTTTAGTTGCTTCTCCCTCCAGAGAAGCTCTGATTTATCAGGAGATTTGGGCTGTAGTTTTTTCCCGGCACAGTGCTTTTTTACACTTGAGTGGGGACAGGAGAGGTGAGGGGAGATGCAGCAGCTTTACTTTGCTGCTGCTTTTTCTTTTCAGTTCCCTGACTTCCCAGCTCTCTCTTTCACATCGAGTGTGAGAAACTTCACTCTGCTGTCTCTTTTCACCTGTCTTGGCACCTCTTTTGGAGAAGAACAAGGTGGAAAGAGAGATGGTGGCACTCGTGTTGTAACTCCAAGTACAAAGCCCTTGCAGCAGACGAGGCACAGAGGTGCAGCTGTGCCTCAGGGAGTGCCAAGGCAGTACCAGCTCAGAGCACCACCCCAGTGGGGTAAGGTTAAGGGGTCAGAAGACTTGGATGGGGAATAGTGTTTATTTCAGACAGTGGGTGTGAAAAGAAAGGATGTTGTTCTGAAAGCAGTGTCAGGCAATGGCCTAGCAGCCCAGCCTGGTGCTTTTGCAATGCAGGGTTTCAGCTGGAGAGCAGCAATATTTTTGCAGCCACAGCACTGCTCTGGTATGGGCTGGGCAGCCCCTGGGTTTGTGTTTGTAGTGGCTCATGGGGCACCAGGTCCCTCTTCACCCCTCCCCCAGGAGTGGGAGAGAGTGTGCACATTTTCTTGGTGTCTCCTGTTTACTGACAGCACCTTGGGGCACTCCCTGAAGCTACATCTCTGCTTGCAGAGACCTCAGCCCTCTCCAAAACGCATCAAGAATTCTGGTGAAAGTGGCAGACAGAGAAACAGCCAGATATTTTTTGACTTTCAAGGCTGACTAATACATAGATATCCCATAGCAAACTGCAGAAATCATTGCCACTGGTTTCAGTGGGAGCATGATAGAGCCTTTAATGAGGTCAGCTATAAGGACATGGATTTGACATCAGAAGCAATTCCTGACATGCTTGTTATCTGCTCTTGGAGGAACCCTGGCTTGCTTTCACAGCCAGCAATATACCAAATCCAACAGCTTATTCTGGAGTTCTCTTTGTTTTTTCACTAATAGGCAGGATACACAGACAGGCATAAATATTAGAGATGGGGTCTAAGGTGTGTCTCTGTACTCATTTCACACTGGAGATCTTAAGAGAACTGCAGGGAACTCTACCCACACCTCTTCTGTCTTTAGGGGTTGATGGTTTCAGTTGGCAGAAGTCGCTGAGCTCCCAGTGGGTTGTTAGGTGATGCATTTTGAAAGCACGTAGCAATCAGGTGCCATACCCCGTCCTAAATCAGGCATGGCCAATTTCTGCCTCCCAGACAGTCTTTCCCCTGCACTTCCAAATGGATGTAGCATTTTCCTGCCCTGCCATTCCCCCATAACATATACAATTTCTCCAACCAGTCAAGAGCTGCTGAGTGGCATCACAGAAATTACCACGTCTGAATGGACCCCCAAGCAATTCCTTTCCACATAAAGTTAATTTTAAAAAATGCCCGAGGTAAGAGCAGCTGCATGAACATAAGATGCTTCATTATTTTATTGGACATCTGATTTGTATCTCACTTGCACAATTTTTTCACTGGATTGACCTTATTACCCTCATTGAAGTTTACTAATAATTTATACAGATCAAAATCAGTCCATATAATTATATATCATAATTATCAGCTGCTGTAAATTTGGGTTGGTCCACTGAAGTCTAATTACACCACCTAAGGAGCTGAGTCATTTGTTATGACTCTGTTATACAATAGACTGAAGCTAATTATGCTGTATGTCTATTTGTGCATCTTGGTGTGTATTTTCCGCCTCTCTTTATCCTCTTTCATTCCCCATTGATTCTCCAGTGTTTCCAATTACATTAGTTATTTTGCTGTCTGTGGAAATACTTTCCAAGAGACACTTTTAGGAGCCTGGAATTAACTGACGGTCTGGAAACTCAGTTTTGTTGCTTTGTGTTTGCTGTGATCTAGAGGTGTCAAATTGCCTACATTTTTACAAATCTAACCTTTCAACATGTTTCAGAGTCAAATTTATAGCTGTGTATATGCTTGCTGTTGTCATTGTAACATTCCAAGCAGAGAGTATTTCCCCTTCTATTAGAAAATGAGCCTTTGATAAGAAATGCAATGAAATGACATTTCTGTTAGTGCAGTTGCAATAGTGAGGTTCGGAAGCCTTTGATAACACCCTTTTGGTAAGGTAGAGTAGAAGCAACTATGGCCTGTGTTCATTCCAGCACTCTGAATCGGGAGTGATTCTTCATGTACAAGGGGCTCTTCAGGGCTGGGCAGGGCTGTTCAGGTGAGCAGTGATGTTCAGGGATGGGCAGGGTTGTTCACAGGTCTCCAGTCCCTTCACTGGGATCTGGGGAAGGCCTCACAGGCTCCATGTGTCCCTGAACACATTCCAGGCAGCTCTGAGCCATACTCTGCCATATGATCCAAATGAATTTGTCTGATGACTGGTAGCAAGTTTCAATTGTTACTAAATCAACTGGGGAAAGCTTCCAGAGATGGTGTTTGGTACGTGAGATGGAAATGTCCCGATAAGAAGAACATGCAGTGGGCATATCCAGTGCTACCAAGAGTTTCAGGAAACAGCTGACACATGACTCGTTCAAATTTCCAGAGGCTGGGAAATATACACAGAACACATTTAGATGTATTAAATATAACAAATATTTTTCTTTCACTCGAGTGTGCTGCAACCACAGTGCCACTTTTTTTTTTTTACCTTGTTCTGCGTTTTAGTGCCTGCAGTCATTTTATTCACTGATTTGTTCTGAATTAATTGTAGTGGTGTGGCTTGCTGAGTAACAGGTACCTGACTGTCCCAGCCCTGCTGTTGCTGTAGGATAATGCTGACCTAACAGGTTAGCAGGGATCACCACTGAGCTGCTGCGTCCTTGTGGGGTGAGACAACGGCGTTTCCACAGGGCAGGTCCCTGCACGCCACGGGTCACACAAAGGGAGAGGCCACGTAACTGTAGATGGCACAGCCTCAGTGCAGGGTGAAATATATCCATGCAGTGCATGCAAAAACAACAATAAAAGCTAATCTCATATTTAATGGAGTTCTGCACGGAATGGTGTGTTTTTACTGAGCAAGTTGTCCATTGTGGTCACCTTCTCCATCCTTCCAATCAAGGCAAAGGTCGTGCAACCTCTATTACAGCATGGAGACCTCAGGGTCAGGAACACAAACTTAAATCAAACTTACTGTGTTGTAACACCTGTAGGACAGAAGAATGCTCACTCTTAACCACTGCTCACACCTTGACCTGCCAACTGGACAAAAGAACAAAATGCCTTGGCTCATGCCATAGCTGTTGCTCATTGATTTCCATAAGTGCTGTGGGAAGACAAAAATCTCAAAGTCTCCAAAAGAAAAGTTAACTTTTTACTTTTTTAATCTGTGCAACACCTTTCTAGTAAACCACCTCTTTGCTTAGGATCAGGGCATTTCTGTTTCCCTGCTGCTTCTGTGACATACTGCGTTCACATTCTGGTTTTGTGAGATGCAATTGTGGTATTAAAAAGAGGGACCTTCTGTCAGACACTTCTATTTAGGTGATGATAAACAGATTAAAGTCAAACTTGCAAAGGAAAGTAGACTAGCAATTAAACCATCAACAATCACCTACTGCAGATTTTGTTAAATCCCCTAGGTTTTAACCAGGTGGAACCCAATCACTTTAAGAAAGCCGATGAGGTTGTGGTTTTACGGGTGCAGCAATGCCAAGGTTCCACCCTCTGTGCAAAATATTTACAGTCTCCATCTCTGGTTCTTCTCTAGTTTCAGCTGCTCATACTCATTGTGTGAAATTATTAGTCACTTGTAATTTCTACATTGATTTTTGTTAAACTGTTCCCTGGCTTATGATCTTGGCAACCTATTTCTGTTGGTTAAACAAGCTTGCTTGTCAAGCAGGTTTTCCCAAAGTCACAGTTCCAGTATTAACTCTCCTTATTGAGTAATGTAACTTCTTATCCAGGATGAGATCAGACTTTGTAACAAGTGGATTAAAGCCATCCAGTTTAGATCCAAAACTGGAGCTGAATCCAAATATTCTTGAAACTTGAGGATGTTTAAATTGAGTTCTTGTTTGACCCTGCAATGGGGAAAGGTTCAAGCAGTTCAATTAGATGTGTATTATCTCATTAATTAAAGGTGGTTTTAGTCACAGATTTTGACACTGGATCCATCTTTTATGACCAGTGGTCAAATATGATGAGCTCCTAAACTGTCCAAGAAGGAAGTTTAACACCTGCTGAGATGGGCAGCCCAAGACTTCCCCAGAAATGCTCTGTTGTGCTTACACAAAGTAACTTGTGCTGGCAGCTGGAGAAGCCTGGTCACTTAATAGATGGAAACCCAAGTAGAAAAGGGCCAAACTTTTTTTTTATCAGAGTACTTTGATTCATATTAAATGCTACACATTTCCAAACACTCTACTTGGATTTCTACCCAAATACCAAAGGGCTGTTACAGACATATCCATAACAAAGGCAGAATTACTGAAACCTCATGTGAGAAATGCTGTTCTTAACATATCCTTCAGCTGAGTTTTGCAAATGAACTACTGCTGATTTGTTCAGATATGGCCCAAATGTTCATATTGATTTTGTGGGCTGTTCACCCAAACATCTCAACTGTAGCAAAGGTTTGACCCATCACCCACCCCCATCCCCCCCATGCCTAGACCAAGATGTTATGGTGTGCAGTGATGCTGATAATGTTGCATTTCCCAGGAGCTTTTAATGCTGCAGTGATGAAGACACAACATGATACATGAGTTTCTAATCCAAACATTTATGTGTTATACCAGTATTTCAAAATAAATTCCTTAGAATACTTTTTTAATAATGTACTCAGAATCTTATCTTTCAGTTGTAAGTGAAGAATTGTACCATTATAAATTGTTAGTTTCTCTTTTTTCTTTTCTTCTTTTCTTTTCTTTTCTTTTCTTTTCTTTTCTTTTCTTTTCTTTTCTTTTCTTTTCTTTTCTTTCCTTTCCTTTCCTTTCCTTTCCTTTCCTTTCCTTTCCTTTCCTTTCCTTTCCTTTCCTTTCCTTTCCTTTCCTTTCCTTTCCTTTCCTTTCCTTTCCTTTCCTTTCCTTTCCTTTCCTTTCCTTTCCTTTCCTTTCCTTTCCTTTCCTTTCCTTTCCTTTCCTTTCCTCTCCTTTCCTTTCCTTTCCTTTTCTTTCCTTTTTTTCTTCTTTTCCTATTTAATAATGAGAGTAGCTGTTTCTCTAGATAAAGACACTTTTGCACCGGCAAATATTTAATATGTTTCAGCCAAAAAGAAACAAAGTGTAATGACTGTGTAATAACTGGGATCATCTTAGAAAGAGCCATGAGTTGTGTAATTGTGGCTTTGTAGTTTATATAATCTGGGAAACCTGATATAAACCTTTCAAGCATTCTGAAGTTAGTGCTATGCCAGAGTTTAAATGAACTTTGGTCCTGTTCTCCATGCTCAGTTGCTGATGAAAAAGGAAACATCAATATTGTCTCCATGAAGTATTTTTAAAATATTTATCTAACATGAACATTTTTGAAGTAAAATGCTTTTGCAAACTATTAATGTCCTTGTTTCTGTCTGCAAATCTCATTAAAAGCAGCTATACACATGATTTCTTCTCTAATACAGAATTGTTGTAGGGATCTGTGATTCTTTATGGGCCCATCACTACTTCTTTATAGTTTCTTCATTATGAAGGGTTTTGTACTGAAGAACTTTGACAATGTTGGCCTAAATGAAAGGGGGGTTAGGAAATAAATATGGCTTGCTAATAGTGCAGCCAGTGTTTTAGAGGCTTCTAGGTTTCACATTGACACATCTGGTCATTATAGTTCAGCTTTTATATTTGAAGGGACATGAAAAGGAGAATCCATGCTATGTATTTACCAATTATTTGACTTTTAGCTTTAAATGAAAAGGGAATTTTCTAGCATGTGCATTTAGTTACCTCTAGCATGTACCTCGTCTGTGTCACTTAAACTTTTTTCTCATCTGTAACTGGATCCAGTGACACTTTATCTATTGTAGAGAGATATCATGAAGATCCATTTCATGTTGTAAAGATGTTCCATCAAAAGGTAATTTCCAGGGCTCGATACCATCAATACCTCCTATTGATTTCAGTGAGCTATGCAGTGAAAGTAATCCAATAATAAAAGCATTCAATAATAATGTGAGGTGCAAATGTCAAATTTAGCAGAAATATTCCTGGGTTTCCATCTCCAGTGGTTTAGTTTCACCTTTATCAATGTGTAAGGATGATTTGGCTTCATTCATGATGAGCTATGCTAAAGACAAGTAAGGTGAGCATTAGGCATAGGAATTTTCCACTCTTTCCTGCTTTTCTGGATACTTTCAAAATTATTTTACTTTTTTCACCATTGCTAGTGCCACTTAAATCAAAATAAAGAAAATTATGCACTGATGTCAACAATGTAGCTGATATAATACTGATGTGTAGTATTTAGCTAATTTCCAGCAACTACAGCTATACATAAGAGTGACTTGGGATCTGTTTGTCTTTTTCATGCTGAGGCCAGTGCAGAGGTATTAGAACTAAATACAAATAAAACAAAATGGATATTTTTGTTTTACTGTGTCTATAAAAAAAAATAAACGTGGATTAACATAAAGAGCCCTTCATTCTGTGAGCATGTACCGTGTGATTCCAGGACGGTTTATGACCTAACCTATGTATGTTCTGCAGAATAATCTCTGGATCCCTGAACTTTCACACGACAGCTTTGTAGGGGCATGTCCAAAAGAATTGGGTGAGTCTCCCAGAACGTGATGGAGATGTTGTCCTTGAAGCCTTTGTACACAATACCTGACACCTTTCAGTGCCAATGAGAGAACCTGTCTCGGTTTTCCCAGCGTGTTGTAACAACTCTCACTCTGTTGAGCCCCGCTCCGGCTGCAGCAGGAAGCTCTAAACAAAACGTTCAAACGTGTGTTTGTGCTCAGTGCCAGATTTCAAGCACAGGAGAGAATCCCAGTGCCAATTTATTACTAATTGTCCCTCCTGGCATTGTCTGTTCAACTTCTTGGAACTGCCAACCCTACAGATCACTGTAAATACTAATCTTCTTATACTTGAGGTATCAGGTTTTCTTTGATGTTACCAAACATGTTGACTCTTATCTTGGTTGAATGCACAATCCAGACACAGTTATCATTAATAATGTTGTGTCTGCTGCTTCATTATGGAGAAAATAGCAAGATGCTTCCTTTCAGAATGATAGCTTTTCAGCACTTCAATAATGATCAAGCCTATTTGATTTACACCCTATTTAATGTTCAAAATGAGACACATTTACATCTCTGAATTTAAAAAAGAAGCTAGGCCCTCATCCTTATGTGTGTATGTTAGCTCAACACTCACAAGCCCCTTCCAGTAAACAATATACACGAATAAACATGTGCAGGACTGAGGTCCTGTGTTCCATTTGATTGCATGGCTGTCCTGAAGGCAAGGATTTTTCTAATATATATAGTCAGCTTTCAACTCACAAAGGATCTGAATCTGTTAGCTTTAACTGGCACAGGCAGATCCATTTCATTCTCTATTCATGTGATATTTTGCCAAGTCATTAGCTTAAGTAGAACAATTCATCCAAGCAAAGGCTTTCAGGCAGAATCTGAAGAGTTAAAAAAATTACATGCACTAAATTTCATTATATAGAAGATTAAATGTCATTCACTAAATTCCACACTCTTGTAAACATAAGGCCTGATCTTCACCTACAGTAAATTGGCATAGAGCTATTGACTTCACCAGTGCCACTGCAATTAATATCAGCTCAGCACAAGTCAGTTTTCTATACAGTGACATTTTAGTCTCTTCATGACTCATTAACTTGACCACATACTCCCTGTGAACCTGATCTAAAACCTGTATCTCAATTACTTGATCATCCTAAAGAATGGCTAATTAACAACGGCAGGCTTTAAAAAAAGGGAAAAAAAGAAGGGGAAATATATTTTTATGTTTTCCATTTGGCAGAGTATTATGCTATGAATAATATAATATGCATTTCAAAATCTTGTTAATTTTGATGTGATAATAAATGGGAATTCCTAGTGGAATTTTTTTGTCCAGAAATATGAATGGTATTAGCTCAAGAGTTATATGATTAAGCAATAAGACGTGCTGAGGCAGGCACTGCTCGGGGATGATTGACTGCTTTAATTGATTGACATCCAGAGGTAAAGCCAAGGGCACCAATTTACAGATCAGGTCAATTATCTCCTGGTAATGCCCACTTGGTATGTCTTATTGCTATGCTAATATTAACTGTTATTGAAACATTTTAATGAGTTTTTAATTTAAAAGTGGCAAATTTAAAAAGGGTGAGCATTAAATTATTCAACTTGAAATAATAGGAACAGAAATATTCTGCTTTGCTAATGGTGATGTAAAAGTTTTGTTGTGCATACCAATACTTCTAGAGATCATTTTAGTTCATCTCCCAGGGAAGGCAAATTCTGTTTGGCATTTAATGAAAACCCTGAATGTGGCAGCACACAAAACACCCAGGAATCACCTGAGCAGCTCCCAGAGCCTGGGAAATAAACACGGACTGCCACATCTGCATATTAGGTGGAAAGTCACCCCAGGGAGAGAATGCCTCCTGTGACAGTCAAAGGCCTTATGGAGGCAAGGGAAGGTACTCGGTGTGACCCCAAACACACACCTCTAAAGGCAGGGAGCTCAGCACAGGACTGAGTTCATGCCTCACACAGGGGGGACGTGTTCCTGGAAAGGGACACACCCAGCTCTGCCAGTCCCCACCACAGCCCCCTGCTTTCCTCACCTGCTTTAGAAGCACAGGCACAGGCAGAAGAACGCGGCTCTTGTCAAGGTCTCACTCCTGTAATTTAGCCCAGCCTCTGTAAGGAAGATTTCATTTCAAAGAGCCTGTGCTTTTTACAGAGCAAGGGATGTGAGTGCCCTGGCTCACTGCCCACCTGTGAGCCCCCATGGCCTGTGGCTGTTCCAGGTTATCCAGAGAGCCAGCAAGGAGCACGGGGAGATGGGATGTGTTGGACTCAAGGATGTGTGCAGCTGCTCTCAGGGCCAGGTCAGAGACAGTGAAGATCTGTAAAAATCACCAGGGGGAAAATAATCTGAATGCAGTTGCCAAGTGAGCTTGCAATGGCAACCAGGAAGATGCAGGATCTAAGGTTCTACATGAACAGCCAATTTGCACCGCTAGAGCACAGGCTCTGTTAGAGAAGACACTTAGCCAGACACTGGAAAATAAAGGAAGCAGATGAATTAGGCAGGTACTGAAATATGCTGTAACTTTTTCTGTGTGCAAGACATGCAATAGAACAGGTACATGGGTTGTAGCCGAAGGACAGGAACTGTCTTTCCTTTATGTAGCCTCAAAGTAAAGTTCCAGTGTGGTCATAAAATCTTGTCCAAGGAAAAAGTGAAACAGATCTAGGAGCTCCTTCAAAAAGAGTATGAAGTGCACAAGTGCAGAGTTCCTGTGCAAACAAAAGGAAGGATAGTAAAAATCCAGTTTAACAAATCACAAATGTTTCACTGGGAAAAGGAGGGTAAATAGCCTTAAGATCAAAGATTTATGATTTGTAAGTGGAATAGGATGCAGTTAGACAGACCAATGCAGAAGATGCGATGCAGCTGGGACATCAGTGGCCTAACAAATTTCCTTGCAGCTCCTGTGAGGAGCTAGAGTAGTCACAGGGCTTCTGGGAATGAAGATCATGTCACTGGGCTACAGCATAGCAAATATGGTGTCTTTCTCCAGAGGACTAGGCATGGAGTGTTTTAGGAAGGCTTTTGAGATCATCTCATGTGCTATTTGAATCTGAAATCTAGGGAATTGGTTGAAAAATGTTGAAAAGCTATAGTTGCTAACAAAAAAGCATTAGTGGGCATTTGTGGAAGCCTGCTGCAGGCCCTGTACTTCTCAGTATTTTCATTAGCTGCATGGATTGTGTAGGCTGCAGTATCTCCAACACTGGGGGTGTTTATGACAATGTGAGACAAATCTGTCATGTGGGACACAACAGCTGATCCAGCCTACAGGCAGAAGCATGAACCAGGTGACCTCCACAGTCCTTCCAGTGCCATCCTTCTTTGCCTTCATCAAAATATTTTAATTAATATGCCAGAATTTCAACTAGAATGGCCAAGACAGAGGAAAATATTCTTTTCTGCCAATCCTAGTTTGTAGACTATAACCTTTAGCAGAGGTGGGGGGAGAGCAAGGGATGCAGCAACATCTTAAATCACCATTGTAAGACTCAACACAGCTCGTGTGTCAGCAAGCCTTGACAGGAGACTCCTGAAAAAAAAAAATCCCCAAACAGGACTATCAGGTCTGCAGCCTAGGTGGGTCTTTTTCCCTCCCCGACTTCTCCCTCCATTTAGTCTCTCTTTCAGCCTCTATTTAAGGGAAGACAAACTCAGTTATGCTCTAGTTCAAATGAAACTTTCCAACTTACAAAGTTTCATTGAGTACCAAATGATGCCAAGCAGGCTTTCCTGTCCCTGGCTGACATAACACTGTGCCACTGCAGTCCCTGGGAGCAGCACAAACACAGTTATCAATCTCCCAGGCAAGACAAAGTTAAATGAAAGATTGAGGGGAACATGCATGATGACAGACGAGCTTTGCACGCCCCTCTTGGGTGCTGCAGGTTGCTCAGTTGTACTAAAAGTGTAGATGTAACATGAGATGTAAATAGCTTTTACATTATTAGTGTTTGGGGTCAGTACTCAGACTGTCCATAAAAAGAATGGTTTTGTAGGCGTGGTGTGGAAGTCAGGGGACTTGGTTTCCCAATCACCTTTCTGCAGTTTGGTTTCCCTGAGTGAGGTGGTGAACATTTCCCTGCCCTTGTGAGTGCTCTGAGCTGAACAGATGGAAATAATTGTTTGAGAGCTAAAGATTTAATGCTACAAGGGTTAAAAAATGCTACTGGTAGTCTTATCCAAGGCTTGACATATATCTTTGTGCAATGTACAAAAAGGATCCATAGCTACAAAAGAGCTGAATTAAGCATCTAGCACTATGCTGAGTGTGGATTGTACCAATAAAAGCTCAAAATGGTTTCAATTCTTTATGTGTGTCTTCAAAATACCCTTCCTTAATGCTCTTGAGATTGGAATAACTTTTATGGGCAAAGGACCAACGGTGATGTGAAGATGAATTTTACACCACTCTTGATCCATGCCATGAAGTTATTCAAAAGTCAGTGAAAGATCAGTTCCAGTTCAAGCCACACTGATGCCCTAATCTGCATGCTGTCATCAGGCAATAGTGACTTTGGAGCTTGCCATATGGGAGCCTGGCAGATGTTGCACAAATGGCCTTTTCCTTCCTGCTTCCTGGATTTGCATCAGTCATAGGCTCTGTCATGGAAGCATGCAGGAGCAGGATCATATCAACCCTGCAGCAATTGCTCTGACATTGCTCCATTGTGCCCATTGCACACTCACAGGTCTCTGCCATATTTGTTATTTTCCACAATTCAGCCACATATCAGAAATTACTTTGCAGTATTGTCCCCACTGCTTCTGTTTTTACTGGCAAGAGCTCACTGACAACAACTATTGCCAGTGGCTATGAGAACAGGTAATTTTTCACAGCCTACAAAATCTCACCTGGAGGATGGTTAAAACAGGATTCATCAATTCATACAGTATTTTGCCTTTTTTGACTGTTCATTGAAGGGGAAATGACTGGGTGGTTCCAGGATCCCATGATCAAGCCAGCCAGATGCCACAGCATTGTGCAGGAAGCCATGGTCAGCACAAAACTGAGCCTGAGCTCAAACCCTGCCTAGACTGCCCTGCATTAGCATGGCTACAGAGTGTCTGTATTAGATGGGGTGGCTTGAGGGTGAGCAGAACAGATACACATCCACCTGAGACACACACCCAGACTTTACTGAGATCCCTTTTTTGGCTCTTTGTTTCTTTCATTGCCAAGGATGTTTCCTTGAGGTGCAGCACTTCTTTACAAAGTCAATCTCTTTTGCTCGCTAAACTTACAGCTTTTGTGTTTCACCTCCTGAATGGCAATAGATTTTCCATTTTGCCATGCTCCTAAGTTAGGGTGTCATCTTTGTTGCTGCTTTTTCTCTATATACAAACAGGCTTCAAATAGCATAAATGCAGCCACTAATGGTGTGTAACTGAGATCCCCAAAATGTCATAGTGAGAACCAGGAAAGAGCTGCTGGATTATTTAAAGGCACATACCACCTTCCCCAGTCCCCACTTTCAAAGTTGCAACTGCAGGAGATGTTATTAGATGCAAATCTGTATTGAAATGCATAAATATTCTGAGCTAGGTATCTTCTTTTAATAGTCATAAATAAAGTAATAAAATAAATTCATGATGAAGCAGAGCTTTAGTTAAACCCTTTAAATTTCTCTAACTTAAGTGTTTTGGACTGTCTGGGGGCCTTGATCCTGTGGTAATTGCTTCCCTGATGCCAGCTGAACTCCTCTCTGCACGGGTTTTGTTACAATATCAGGTTCTTCTGCAGAACAAATAATGGTCTATTACAGCAACAAACAGATTTGGGTGAAGTTACATTCCATTCCAAAGTATTTCTTTTACAGATATGAAGAATTGTAGAAAATCATCCTTGTGATATGTGTATTAGAAATGGAATAGAGTAGTATGGTATTCGTGAAATACCTATATATATACATATATATCAAAACCATGTCAATCAGATAAACAGAAGGTCGTGTCACTTCCTTTTAAAGGGCAGAACACTGTGTCCTACAAGAAAACATGCACTGATGATATGTGCTGAATCTTATCCTTTTGTAATGAACTAATATATTTAATTTTCCTTGATCACTGTGGAGTTTGCCTTTCAAATCACTAGAGCTGCAAGAAAAGGGAGAAAATACATATCATACACGTATGGGTAATTTGTGCCAAACTATTCCAAAGCAATATAGGTTGTCAGCAAACAGGGCTATTTGCTGTGTGCTGGTATCTGCTAGATGTCGCATATTATCTGTAACAACTCTGCAATTCGTCCTTTCACTCGTGTTCTCTCTCTTTCATCACATTAGATTATGTAGAGGCACTTCAAGGTAAATTTTTAAAACTGTGTGGGAGATGCATGTTGGGGAAAAGCTAAGAAGCAAATATCTTGAATGTTTTTAAGCACAGCTCCATCTGTCACCTGTTTTGACAACTTACCTGCACATGTCACCTCTGTCTCATGCTGCTGTGTTGAGTCATATTGTGTTATCTCAGAATAACATATTTTGGAGCCAGGGCTGCCTTAAAAATTCCATATGCTTAGTAATTATAAGATAGGCTTCTGTGCTTAAAAGAATATATAGAAAGGATTATTTCTGTTCAGCCCCATCCCATCCCTGTAATGTGTGTGGTGTTACACTGTCATGGACCTGCTCAGTGACACCACACACTTGGGGAAGCTCAAGGTCAAGAGACTCATTTGCATCATGAGTGCAGCACCTCTTGCTGAAGTGCTGTTCCATATTGTCCCCACTGATCTGTCTTATTGCCAAACTGCTCCTTCCAGATTGTGCAAGGTAACAAGTCAGCCAAGAATGCTCAGAGATGACAGTGGTATAAAATATTAATATGGCCTTATAGGAAACAATCTATAGGCTCTTACAGCACCTGTGATTTTGTTTTGCAGTTTACTGTATTAAAAGAGCACAGTCAACTTGCAATCCAGCCACTTACAAAAGCATGTTACCTGTAGGCTTCCTGATCATTTATAGTCACAAATTATTCTTTAAGGCTTTTCTGTCACTGTTTATAGGGGAGGAGCAGGAGAGAGAGAAGTACTAGAACCAAAGTAAAAGCAGACTGAAAATACAAGAGTGAACCTGCCAGCTACACAAAACAGCCCACCAGAAGAAAATCTTCCCTCCTGCTCTCTTTTCCTTTATGGTTACTACTTAGTGCTTCCATATACACATAGAGGTGCACACCTCTCATGAGAAATGGGAGAGTGGCCCTTTAGAAAGTCAATGCAGGAGGGAGAGCCTGAAGGGCTGGCTGATGCCTCCCTGTCCCGGCCACCAGGTAGCTCCAGCTGCTCTGAGGGGTTTTGGGGTGGGAGAACATTGGTCAGTACAGGGGAGCTTCAGTAATTCCCCAGGCTGAGATGCACACTTGGTGTGTTTTACAGAATATGTAATTAATTAGTCACTGAGGGTGATGAATGCTAACGCAGCAGGGATGATCTCTGCAATGATGGCATTCAATCTGTGCTGCACAGGCCCCCATTCTACAACTGGTTGTAATGAACAGAAGGAGTCTCTCTGACTCCACTCAGCTGTTGATCAGGCCATACCCATGTCCAAATGCCAGAGCTGTCTGGCCAACTTGCCTGCTCACATTCTTGAGGGAAGTGTGATACGTGAGACTTGCTGTGGAATTTGGAGCCCAAATGCTTGTTAAGAGCAGGAGCGCTGGCCCTGCTGCACGCCTCCCTGTGTTCAGAGCACTGAGGACACTGACATTGCAATGTTTGGAAGCTGTGCAGAGAGCAAATGCTGGAAAATGGTGGGAAAGGGGAAGTTTAGGAGTGTCAATTAGCAGTCATCCCTGTCATGAAATGCATAGACCTCCTAAGGGTTACTCACAGAAACGATAAAACCACTTTAGTTAGGTCTGCAGTATGGATGGGCAAGGAGGAAGGAGTGCTGGAGGACTGAGCTTTCTATTTGGGCCTGTAACACAAAAGCCCAGGCATTCCTGGCATTTAGGGATTTCCCCATCCTCTGGAGGCCTGGTGGACCTGAGAACAGGCTGTACAGTGCACAGGCATTGTGTAACTCTTGCAGTTAGCAACCTCTGCAGGAGGTGTAGGCTGAGCCTGGCACGCATTGTGAGATTAGCTGGTGTCAGCACAGTCTTTTGGCAAAACAAAATATAAGCATCAAATCACATGCATTCATCCAGCTTGTACCTGTCCTGCCAAGCTTCTGTGAGCTGCTAATAGGTTTGGGGACACCAAGTGGCAATGGAAATACACTGACTTTTTATCCACTGATTAGCTTTGCAGAGACAGAACAAGTTTGCTTTAAACCAGTTCTGTACTTCTGCAAGATCATTTTGAAAATACAATGTATATACATTTCTGGGGTGGCTTCTGCTATATTAGTTTAGGTGGATTTTTCTGGCCTGCATCTTTGCTGAAAGCTGTGGGAGACAGTCCATAGTGCAAGAGGCAGCTCCTGAGCTAAAGAGCATCAGGCATGTGAGACAGCACACAGGCCTTTGAGTAACGAGCTAGGGAGACAATTATCTATTGGGAATGGAACATCTGATTGTAGGGGGAGGATTCCTCCACTTCACAGCAAGAACTGAAATCCTTGAGAGAGGAGTTGCAAAAGCCAATTGTGCAGGTGGCTTCCGCCCAATTTCCCTAGCATTTGTCCCTCTTTCTGTAGGACAGTACTGAAGAGCTATTGCATGGTGGAACTTGGGAATTGGAACAGCACTTGTGTAGCTCACTAGCAGATCATTGGCCTAGGAGGATGAAGAGCCAGCCTGAACCAGATCAGATTTAAGATTTATTAATTTGTTTATTCATTCATTTATTCCATCTAAGATTTATTCATTAAGGCAGATTTCTTGTTTGTACATAGGCTTTGGATGGTAGAAAGTGACAAGGAAGGTGCTGCTGTCAATCTTTTTCTCTTTAAATATTGGTCTAGCTCCAGTACACCTGAGCCACAGTTACAGAGTGCTCTCCCAGGTTTGGGGTTTTTTCCCATAAGCTCTCTAGACTTTTCTACACAGCTAAAGTTTTTGTTTCCATGCCTAGGCCTGGTGAACCATGCAGAATGGGGTCTGTAAGGTAAAGTTCCATGAAACACAGCTTCAGCTTCAGGCAAGAGGGATACACTGTCGTTTCCTTCCTGAATTCAAACTGCACCAGGTCAGACATGGTCGGACTCGTAGCCACACCCCAGAAGGAGACACCTCAGTTGCAGCAGCCATCACAGCACAGTCCTGGCAGCCTTGGTTTGTGCATCCTGGCACAACCTGCTCAGCTGTTGAGCTGGTGTATGGTGGGTGCAGGCCTTCTTCTCCCTGAGTGCACCTGGACCTCCTGGCACTCCCACCTGAGAAAACCCTCCCTGTCTTCTCCTGACAGCACTAGAAGATGGAGGGGTGGATGCTGCCAAAGTTTATCTTAGGATCAAACACCAGATGTTATAAAGGTCATTAATGTTTTCCAAGTAAGGTTCTGTTTGCTTCTCAAAGCCTCTGCCAAGTTTCTTAGAGGTGTGTTCATAAAACACATGGATGTCTCATACAATATAAAAGGTTTCTAAAGCAATTTGTGATACATCAGTAGCATCTCAGAAGAATATGTTCTTATTACTTGGACTTGTTCAGGTCAGCTTTCTCAGCAAACTGAATGCTTGCACTTGGAATAAATTTTTAAAAAATTAAAAATAAAATCCATATTGTTTGTATTTTAGCAGTTTTTCAGATTTAAGAGTGTTACGTTAACCAAAACACAGCCCAGCTGTAAATTTAGGTTTCACAATCCATCCCCACCGAATGTTATTTTTATAATATAGTGACCTTATGATGTGTAGCACTCTTGGCTAGTGTTCTGCTGGCATTGAGTTCAACCAATTTAGAAATTCAGAGGAGGATGCAGGATTACTTGCAGAATGGATGCACTGAAAGACATTGTTCCAGTAACTGCTCATCATGTAAGAAAAACAGGTCAGTTGGGGATGGCAAAGATACTGTTATGTTTCATTTTGAGATAGGTACCCAGGCTTGATACATTTTTCAAATTACCATATGTAAATGGACTTATGAGTGTTCAGTGACCCATATATTCACTCTTTTTCATTTCTGCTCTGCTAAGGACAATGGGAGATCTTTGTTTACGTACCCAAAGCTATATATCTCTTTGTTTCTAATCAGTGTGTGCACACTTGGTTTTTAGCTGCTGTCCTATGCATGCTCCCTCACCCCCTCCCCAAGTTCTTGTCACCTCTAACATTTTGTCTTCTGCCTTGACCTCTTTCAGTTGGAGCAAGGCAGGTTATTTTAACAATGCCAGTACTAGATTCTTATTAATGTGGTTCCTTGTGCCTGAAATGAGGTGAGGAGCAATTATGGGAGCAGCTGAGCAAGCAGATGAGAAGGGATAGCAACTTGCAGCAGAGGGAAGTGGTGAGCAGATGGAGGAAGGGGCGAGCAGCTTTTCAGGTAGGGTACCTGTAATCAGACAGGCTTGGTGAACACTTCCTAATTGTTAGCTACTTCCTGCCAACAAGGAAAAGAGAGAGGTGCATTAGGTCTTCAAGGCATGGCATTTTTCTATCCACACAGAAGATCTTGGGAATTCACTTTTCAATTTAGTTAATTTTGTTATTACTGCAGTTGAATCTGCTTATGCTAAATATTTATTTATGAACAGCCTAGTTGCCTGCAGTATTATTTTTTGAGCTGATTTAAAATTATTCCTGCCTCTCTTATGTTGAGATTTCAAAAGTGAGTACTGTGTCCTTTGGGAACACTCCTGCCAGTGGAGCATGCAGGGAGGGTTTTGACGTGCTTGGTCACTAACAGGGTGTTCTTTGAATAAAGCTCCAGGTTGCATTAAGCTTCCATCATTCTAGATTTTTTTTGCAAACCATTCTAATTAATTACTTACTATCATATTATCAGAAATACCCTACTGAATTTCAACTGCAAATTACCTCTTTCTGTGTATTTTGTAGAACAGGAACCAAGGACCATGTTTTGTAGTAGCAGTCTTAGGGTCCTTATTTGTCCATGTCAATCAACTCTGCAAGATGTATTTTTCAATAAGAGCATCTGTCTTTAGAGGAAAAAAAAAAAAACAAAACCAGTAGGATCCAAGCCTAAATAATTAAGGCCAGAGCCCTAGCTAGTGTGAACAGGAATATAGAAATCATGGGATACAGAGCAGATGTTACCAGCTCAACATCAGCTTTTTTTAGATTACAGCTGTGATGGAAACACTGACCGTATGTTACAAGTAACAATTAGACTTTTCATGTATTGTAGTTGGCTTACTCTTTCTTTTTTTTCTTTTTTTTTCCCTTTTCTACCCCTTTCCCCCCTTTTCTTTTCTTGCTCTGTTGAATTATTTTATTAGAGTTCAAGATCTGGACAAGTCAGGCATTCCTGATAAACCTCTGTTACCAGCACAGCACTCAGTCATAAAACTTCAGAACAAAGGGAATGAAAAACATATTTCGCAATATTTATTTCCTTCAAGTCTTAGAATAGACCAATATTCTTCCTAAAGTTCTTTGCAAACATTCAGGTATAATTTGGGTGAGTTAAGTATAGAGACTAAAGGGTTGGTTTCAGCTACATGAAAGAGGTTTATATTGTCATTTCAAAATGGAAAGTGGAATATGCATAAAAAATGTCTTGCAATTTAAAGACTGTGTTTTGGCTAAACCATTTCTGGACTGCTCAAAATATTGGCTGGCAGACAGAGAAGGAAGGAGGTGACTTCAGCAAATGCAAAGTCTCTCTTACATGATATCTAAAATGAAATATAATAGGTACCTTTCAGTACATAATAAGTCTCTCAGGTTAAACTCCTGCTCAGTTGCCACTTAACCTTTCAACCCAATCAAGGAAAAGTTAGGTTAAAGTAGTACATTCATTTCTTTGAGTGAGAAGTTTTAGCCTTAAACTGGGTGACTGAGTTTAGGGCAAAGCCCAGGAGACAAATCTGAGAGTCAGTGGCACATTTCTGGGGGGTTGGCTCCCAGGATGTTGGCAGAGGGTGTTCTTACTGTGCCCACTTCCCCAGAGCTGAAAAGGGATGCTCACAGAAGGACAGCACATCCTCCATGGGCATACCTGAAGAGCAGAGCCTCCATGCCAGGGTATTTTCTGTATGCAGAGAGAAACTGGCATAACAGACAAAACATGGGTTAAAGGGGAAACTAGACTGAATAAATGAGAGATGAGATTGAACTGGAGCAGCCATAGAAAAGAGCCTCTTTTCCAGACAGGAATTAATGGTTAAACTTTAAGATAGAATCCTTGCAATTGGCTTGAGATCAGTATGGAAAATAGATTTAGTAAGTTAAGGAATGGAGACATGGTATGTTGAGAAGAAATACATCCAATTTTTGACATAAGGCCATCTTTAGCATTGATTCCCACTGCACAGAGGTGAGCTCCACACCATGCATGAGGGCCTGCTTGATCAGTTTAGCTGCTCTGCAGGGCAAAGCTACCAGAGAGATCTGAGCATGGCCATCTGTGCAAGGCAACACTTTCAGCTTTTCTGGCTCTGAAAAGTTACTCTAAAAGTAGAGATGGTGAGGCAAAGGTAAGGTAAAGGATCTTGCACAGAACAGAAGGATGCTGTGCATGCATTCTGAGCATTAAATCAGAGGGGTTTGTCTTCCTGTGACAGGACTTGTGGGGATGCTGTACCAGGTATGTGGTGAGGAGTACACTCTGTGACTGATTTTATGGCATTGAATGATAATAAATTCAGGCACTGTGGACTGAGCTGGAGTACTCTAGCCTGCAGTATTCAGTGGTTGTTCCTGCAGCTGCAAGCTCGAGTGCCTCCTGAGCACCTGAGTTTTCTCTCATGGACACAACAACACAGCTACACACCTGATGGCCAAGGCTTTTAGAGAGCCAGGAATGAAGTGGATTTTCCCTAGACTTAAACTGTAGTTTAGAAATTTTAAAATAAGAATTTAAAAATAAATAAAGGCCAAAGAATTTGAGTTTTGTATGAGTGGGGGAAAAGAGTATTTTAACCTTCTATCCAGTGTGTGAAATAAGTTGTAATAACTATGTGGACTGCACATATCACAGAAGTGCAAACTATTTGCACATTAATCTTGAAAACACTTTTGTGAGTCAAATATGTTGGCTACTCTGCTAACCAGTTACGGGAAATTTAGATTTATCAAAATGAGTACTCACCATACAACCAAAAGAGGAGGTATGTGCTGTCATTTAAATTTCCTGAGATGATAAATATACATTTAAAATACATGTTTTGCCATCCAAATATTATCTAGAGAATTAAAATTAGTATGGAAAGGTGGTGTATTCTCCAAGCATTTATCCAGGAGCCTGTGCACACTCTCAACTCATTTAATTTCACAGTTAGTTCCCTTCAGCAAATAAAATGCAGTCTGGCAAACTGCAACATGAAACATTCCTGTAATCTGCATGTAACATAGAACAAAGAAAATTTTTAACATGAGAAATCTGCCCCACAATTATATCCCTTTGACTTTTCTATCAGTAGAACTGTCCTGCAATCAAAGTTGTGCTGCTTTAAATCTGAAATATTGTAATGATGGATGAGTCATGCCCCTAATTTAATGATATGAGCCAATGAAAACTGAAAGGAGTTGCTCCTTTCCAAAGCTGGTTTAATGTTTCACAGTCTCCTCCTATTTAACCAGAATGTTTGCATTCATTATTATTTTAACCCATGTCTCAGTCCTCAATAATAATAATCCTTTCATCCACATTAAGATGAGCTGCAGGAACTGTAGCAAGGCACTGCAGAGTAATTGTGTTTATAACTGTAATACAACTGATTGCCATATGAGCATGAACTTCACATACAGGGTCTATTACATTGGGAAGAAATGTTTTAAGTGAATTCCAGTGTCACCTAAATTGATAGTTAAAGGTATGAAATTCAGCACTGATAAATGGAAATGCTTTTTTTACACAACACATGATTTAACTGTGGGCCCGTCTGCCACAGCAAATTGTTCAGACTGAGATTTAGGATTCAGATTTAGATGTTTATATTGAAATCAGAAGTACCTAATGTTATATATAATACAACACATAGTGAAAAGGATATTGAACCACGTGTTCTAGGATGTAAATCAGTCTCTAACTGCTGGGGAGCAGGATATGAAAGCAAGCTGCTTACATCTGCCCAATAATGAGCTTCTGCATATCTCCTGATATATTAAGTACTGATCGGCATCAGGCAAGAGCTGCTGCTTTGGTTCAGACACAGAACCAATTGTTTCCAAAAGTGCTTTCTTATACTCTTCCTAGCAGGAAGATGTTGCACCCCAATTCTTTAGTCCAGGCTCAGAAAAGCAAGGCAGAAAGATCTTCAAACATACAGCATCCTACCGTTTTTCCTCCAAAGATCCCATTCAACTTTCCTTACAGACAGGCAGGATTCACGATCAGCCTGACTACTTCTTTTGTAAATTTAAGATTTGAAACTGGTCTGCAGAGCATGTTCACTCTGATTTATGGAGGCATGGAGTTGCAGGCCAACACCTTTCAGAGAGAGGGTAGGTTGCATGAAAAAGCTTTTGACCCAATACTGTGTCATGCCTATGGAGCACAGATACTTAACAAAAAAAATCCTAGGTATGACAGAAAAAGTCATATTTTGAGCACCACTGAAGAAAAATTCTTGATTATTACCAGTTGCTGCTACTCAGTACTTTGTATCACAGAGGGCTCTGATGGCACACCAGCTGCATGTGCTCCCTTTGTTTAAACCACAGGAGATAATGCTGTTCTGGGCTACACCTAATGTGTTAATTCAGTTCACAGGACCAGAGCAGAGCTAACCAGAAGTAAATGCCCTGGTATTGTGAACTTCAAGTGTCTCTAGATTGGCTACTGCTGGCTGCACTGTCCTCTAAAAACCACTTGGCCTTCACAGACTTGCTGTTTTACAAAGTGGTCATCACACTCCACTGTAAATTGCCTGAGGAAGCTTTGCTCTTTTTCCCACATCTTTTAGCATCTTTCATTTTCAAGTGTTTTTCTTCCCTCTGCAAAGTCATTAAGACATTTTATGAACCTCTAGTACAATAACTAGCCTGAAAATTATATTTTGAGTGAATTTGATAATTCACATGGACTATGAAATCATAGCTTAAAAGTGATAGGTGGTAGAACCAGGAAGTAAATGGAATTTCTCTTCCTGAAAAGATGTCTCATTTTGAAATAATGAGAAATGTAATTATCTTGTAATTATCTATATTTACCATTTTCCAAGTACTCTCTATTATTAGCTGGTAGCCCCAATGTGCTGGGGAGGTGTGACCTGGTTTTCTGTTTTGGGTAAGTCACATAGCAAACACTTAGAGCTGCTTTTCTTCTGCTACTAAGAAATACCTCTAAGAGTGCCATGGAAGATGCCATGGCAGGTGTAAGTCAATCCCAGCAGTTCCAGAAGTTTTTATCCATATCCCACCAAGAAGGCAATGATTTCAAAGGGGTGTCTGAGCATCCCCACCCTGCTGGAGTCCATGTTGAAGGGGAAGATGCTGCTTTTACCCCAGCAGTGGTGCAGTATGAAACAGATACAGCCCCAGCACTCTCAAAGTCACCATCATTCCTACATCACAGTGTCTTTAAGAGTGCAGATGCTGCAAGTCCTAGGAGACAAGTATTCTGGGCTGCTGGTAAAATTGGAAGAAGTTATGCAAAGCACAGATAGGACATTCCTAAACTGGAAATAAATAGTGCAGTGATTTGCAAAGCATTAGCAGCACTATCCCTGCAGTAGAGGGATAGAGGCTGAACACTCACAAACCCCAGATATATCCTATAATAACAAATACAGAGCTAAAGTAAAAGCAGAGGGAGCAATATGGTTACTATCTGATAATATATCTACCCTCTAGCCACTGCTGAAAGACATTCTAGCCCACACTAGATTTAAGATGGATGAGAGGTTTTCTGTCAAACAGGCAAGGCTTAAAAGAGTAGAGGAACTGAAGGTTTGATCTTTAACACCAGATGGAAAAGAGAAAGATGAAAGAAAAGTTAATCAGAGATTTTCTTAAGCTCTACTGATTACTGGAAAGCTTTTGACATGGTCTGTAGTATGCAGAAGTGAGTGGTGAGCCTTGATATTAACCAGCTCACCTAACAGTTTTTTTCCCCCTGAGTTTAACAACTCGGTCAGTAGCCTGCTGGTGACTTACTACAGTTTCCATTGCTGAAACTGACAACTTCCTTTTTTTTTTTTTTTCTTCATAACCCTCCCAAATGACACTAGCAAAATTTTCCTTTAAAAGTCAATCTCATCCCTCATGAAACCAGCAATGGAAGAAGGTCAAGAAAAGAAGTGATGATCATCTCCCAAGATGCAGAAACTGCTTTATGAGCAGGTGCTTTAGGTCAGTTATTTAAAGAATAAGGACCCAAGTGGTTTTGAGCAGATGATCTCTGAAACGGTTTAGTGCTTTTGGTCCATTCTGAAGAACAAGTTCAACTCCTGTTCTTTAAGCCACAGAGGACAATACCCAATGTACAGGAGGAGACAGCTGCAGGGCTCTGCTCATCCTGAAGCACTGAGCAGCCCTCAGGCATGGCCAGTCCTTGGTTCAATGTTCCCCCCTCACCTGGAGAAGCACATCAAGTATCTCAGTAGACATGGCCAGCACAGACTCAGTGCCCTGTGTGGTGGAGTCTGAGGTACCTTTTGGACCAGAATTACCCAGGCTGCTGTCAGGGAGTGACTGCACCCACCACATCTGCAGCATTCATCACAGTCTCCCTAAGACCTACAGTGATCACCCAGCAGGTCATCTCTGCAGCCACCCTGTGACTTACAGCACCACAGAGCTGCTATCCACCTCACAGCTTCCTGCCCAGGAGAAGATGAGAGGGATGTTATCAGTAGTTTGCACATGGGCACCGGATGCACGGAAGACTACGGGATTTGGTTCAAGGTCACGCTGTCTGTGTCTCAGAACTGAACCCCTTAAACACGAGACCTTTCTACCCCATTCTTATATCTAAGGTCTATGAGTGTATTTTTCCCTTAGGGTTTAAGCTGGACTGTTGGTTCCCAACTTTGAAGCAGTTTCCTGCCTTTCCATGGCATGAATTTTGCACTCGTCCATTGAAAGCATATGGGCTTTTCCTAGCAAGCAAGTGAATCTACAAACTTGGAAAGGCATGTGAACCAGAGTTTGAATCTCAGCCAAACAATTTGTTCTGGCTTTAATCAAGATGTCTTCTTTTAACTTCAAATATAGTTTTTTAAAATCCCATATCAAAACTTCTAGTGTCACACTATGAAATCAATAAATGCTACCAGTCATTCAACTCAGAAGTACTTCAAAGCAGCCTGAGTGATAACCATTATTTTATTTTTAAAAATATTCATCAAAGAGATGCAGTTAATATGAAGGCAAAACAAAATTAACAGCAACAAAGAAATGTGTCAGTTACGTTTTGAACTTGCAGAATACCACAAATCCTGCTACTAGTTTTGCTTTTAAAGTTTCTCTTTTCCATTCCTATATAGACGCATTTTCATATTTCCCTTTTTCTCTTCTCATCTTATTTAGTAATTTAGTTGGGCAAAAACTAGTTTTGATGCAGTCATTTAATTAATCATATATTTGATGTTATTTCACACCTTAAAAAAACCAGATTTTTGAACGTGAATCTCCTACATAAAGTGCTGTGTGAGGAACCAGTCCAGGCTGAACTGTGCAATTTAATGGGTGTTGAAGTCTCATCAAGTTCAATAGCTCTATATTTAAAGCTAAGTATGTGACTATAAGCATTTCTGAGTAAGGGTCATGGATTTTTATCTTATTCCATAAATATTTCAATGGAAGAGCACGGGAAGTGTTCATGAGTAAAGTTGCAATGTAAGTAAGAGTTTTAAGCAAGGAGTTTGTTCATTAATTATAGCAACCACTGTATAATTTGTGTACTGTAGTGGTACTTAAATGTATGTCTTAGGGATAGTTGGACTGTAAGGATTTTCACAAGTGATGGTTTTGCTCATTAACATTTTTTTCTAGACTCAGGAAGAACTGATGTACGTTTTTACAGGAGATAGATCTGGGTTTTGCTAGATTCAGATCCCTGAAGTCAGGGAACCAGCAAGGAGTGGCACATCTGTATGTAGCTTTGGGGGAAGTCCCCTCACCTGGCTTTAAATGTTCCCTGGGCTTTCCTCATGGGCAGTGGAGCAACATCAGCACTTTCAGTGTCTCAATCCTCTGATTTGTTTTAGGCATTGATTTGGGGAGGAAATGAATCATGTTGTAAAGTGTCTTTTCTTGTTGGGGATATGAAAGTGTTTAGGGCTGAGATTCACCCACTCACACCTTTTTGTTTTGTTTGAGGTGCACAGGTACCTCCCTGGCCTCCCTGCTGCCCAGTGCAGGCCTCCCAGAGATCCTGTGTGCCATGGGCATAGCATGGATGTCCCAGAGGAATCTAAGATGCCACAGAGGCCTCTTTTTGACTGAATCCCTGCCAGATGCCAACTCAGGTGCAGATGCTACCTCCAGGTTGGAATCTATGTAGTGGGTCCATGGAAAAATGGAGAAAAAATGGAAAAAAATTAAAAAATTGAGCATATTCAGTGCCTGGAGGTTTAGGCCAAACAAAACCTGGGAATTTTTTCCCCAGGAAAAAAATTCTGAGAAACCTATGGTAGCAGCTCTTATCCTTTAAACTGTAAATCTTGACATCTGACCTCAGTAGCTGAAGAGTTTGACCAAAAAATATCCAATGGATGATTCTCAGTTGAAGGTCAGGATTTCCAAAGCACAGCATGTTTAAAAATTTTAAGATAAAAAATGGAGAAAACTGTTACTGAGGTGTGTGAGTCCCAGTTCTGCCCAGAGAAGAACAATGGGAAAAGGCAGAATGAGACTAATTACCAGTTTTCACCTCCTATCTCCCCATCCTGACCACAACACCATCATGTCTTGCTGTCCCATTATGTTGCTACAGCTCAGCTGCAGCTTGTGCTTGTCAGAGATCACTTCCATCCCTCTCTGCCTTCTCCTTCTCCAGCAGATTTATCGGGTGGGTTGAGTAGGGGTGCTTACTGACACAGCTCCTGTGCCTTGGTCTGCAGCTTTCACCTTCTCATGTTGACTCCTCAAGGAGCCTCTAACGAGATGATGGATATCATCACGAGATGATATGCAGTCTCTATGAGATGATGGATGTCTCAGTCTCGGCACATTTTTAGAGTAAGCATGGTAACGTGATTCAAATACAGGGTAAATCCGCTCATCTGATTCCAAAAAATAAAAGGCTAAGAAGAATTAGTTTAAATGAAAAGTAATGAAAACGTGTCTATCTGAGTACATTGTGCTAGGAAAATTTCCAAAATGGAGCATAAACAACTTTCTCAGCACCAAGTTACCCTGCCTGGGGCTTCTCATGTTTAACAGTTGGTTAGTACTGCCACCACCAGTTTTTCATCCTCTTGTCCTCTTATCCAGTGATAATCACCAGCTAATCATTTCTGGGCCATCCAGAAATGGGACCAAAGGCTAGAGCACTAGTTGCATGGGAAGCTGTTGAGAATGGATTACTGCCAAGGGATTGATAACATGAATAAGAAAATGGAAATTTGAGTGTAAAATTATCTATTTGGTCTTTGTCCATGGCTGTGTCTTATGTTTGGGTTTTTTAATTGCAGCTAAGAGTGACTATAGTATACTGTGTAGCCTTAACAACTTTGGTCTGTAAGATTTCTTAAATATGAAACATCTAAGTCTCTGTGAGGGTCATTAAGACCCTGGAAGAAACCCAAAAGGAATGCTCAAAATCTAGATATGAGATGATTATGGTTTGGAGTCATACACCTCACTCCTGGCATAGGACTGGCATAGAGTTAGGGGTGGAGAGGGGCAGACTTTCAGAGCAGTCCTGTTCATCCCAGGAAGTCTGTCTGTACCTGGTGTCCAAGCATCATCACAGGCTAGAAAAAAAAGGAATTTCACCAAGGATGCTTCAGCAGTGGCTGGTGAGCTCCAGGAAGGCTTGTCCTCTTAGGTCTGGCAAGCAGATTTACCTTCAGTTTTCCAACAAGTCAGCCCTTTGTCTGATTGGACTTTTTTCTAACCAGGAATTCCAACTGCTTTGTAGTTTAATTCATTGTTCAGTACTGCTGTTTTAGGAATTTATGAACACTTTGATGCTGTCTTCTCCTTATGGAAAGGATTTAAGAGTGGGACATTGTGTCAAGGTGGCACAACAGCCAGTAAATAGGATGTTTCTTGCTAGCTACATGATTTGTGGTATGTTTTCATCTTCATAATAATTTTTAAGCATCTGTGTCCTTCTAGTCCATTACACTGCTTTTGCCAGCAGTGTGGAAGTGAGCATGTTGTAGCTGTGTTCCAGCTATTTTCCTCACCTAGGCTGGAGTGTGGGGCACTGGGAAGGCAGGAGCTGGGAGAAGGGGGAAGTTGAGCAGAGCACAGGAGGTTGGGGATGCCCCAGCTCTGGGTAAGGTGGAGAAGAACTGAAGTTTGAAGCTTGATCTGCATGGGCAACTCCAACTTTGCACAGGCTGCTGGAGCATTCTGGCTGTGGTGAGGGCAGCGTGTTGATGCTGGAGAGTTAGTGCAGGAAGAGTGGATTGTCTCTGAGATGGAGTATGGAGACTAGACAGCAGACTGAACAGGAGCCAGCAGGGTGCCTACGTGGCCAAGAAGGCAAATGGCTCCTAGCCTGTATCAGGAATGGTGTGGGCAGCAGGATCAGGGCAGTGATTCCTGCCCTGGGTTGGCACTGGTTAGGCTGTCCCTGGAGTGCTGTGTCCAGTTCTGGGTCCCTCAGTTTAGGAGGGACATTGAGCTGCTCAAACACATGCAGAGAAGGACAGCAAGGCTAGTGAAGGGTCTAGAATATAAGTCCTGTGAGGAGTGGCTGAGGGAGCTGGGGGTGTTCATCCTGGATAAGAGGAGGCCCAGGGGAGACCTCATCACTCTCTACAGCTCCCTGGCAGGAGGGTGCAGCCAGGTGGGGGACGGCCTCTTCTCCCAGGAAACCAGCAACAGCACAAGAGGACATGGCCTTAAGCTGCTCCAGGGGAAGTTTAAGCTGGACATTAGGAAGAAGTTCTTAAAAAAATGAGTGATTGAGCATTGGAATGGGCTGCCCAGAGAATGGTGGAGTCAGTGTGCCTGGAGGTGTTTAGTAAAAGACTGGATGTGGCACTCAGTGCCATGGTCTGGTTGGCAAGGTGATGTCAGGTCATAAGTTGGACTCCATCAAAGGTCTGTTCCAACCTGGCGGAGTCTGTGATTCTGTGACCCCCTGGAACAGGGCACATCTCAATGCATTGGTATCACCTGTGTACCTTTGGGGTGGCAATGCCAGCACGGAAGGAAGGTCCTCCCCTGTAACTAAGTTACTGTTCATTGGCTAAGGTGCTTTCATGAGCGCTGTTGGTTTGCTTTTCGTACCTGCTAATGTGATATAGTGAAGGCTGTTTGGTACTGTGCATGCAAAGTTAAATGAGGCCTGGCAGGCAGCCCAGGAAGCCGTGCCACGTGTCCCAGCTGCTCACGGCACTCACCGTGTGCTCCGCTTCCCCAACTTTGCTCCTGCACATTTTTCTCCAGCTGCTTGCAAACAACAGAGATCTTGTGGTCAAGAACTTCCTCATGATTTGGCATAGAGTAAACAGATAAAGTTTATTAAAATGATTTCTTGCAAAGGTGGACTGAGTTTGCAATTTCATTTTTTTCCCTTTTTTTCTCTAGTTTCATAGACGAATGTGCCAGACTCTTCCCTCCACAGGTGAAGTCAGCAAATTGGTGGAGACATTACAGAGACTGACTTTCAGGAAAAGGGAGGAAAATGATTTTATTTTTTTCTAATTCTGAGCACCATTACCCCTCACCTCTGAACCAAGAAAGACTTTACGTGGTGTCATAATTTAGCAAATTACTTCCTCAAAGGAAGGTCAAACATTTTACCATTCGATCAATAGGAAGCGACTTACAAATCATGTGTATTGATCATTGTAATCATTCAGAGGAATGTAGGGCAGACACTAAAATCACATGCACTTAGTCTTAATTGCCCACATTAAAGCAATTATGTCCCAAAACTGTCATTGTCTAATGCTATGCACACTACCCAGCATGGTAACTTTTAGCCATACATATTTAATCATAAATCAGCCTCTTAGGTCTATTGCACTAAAGACTTACAATATTGCTGTAATTATGCAAATATAACTATGTCTTTTTTCATCAATGTGTAAGATGATGTTGCTTTGGGGAGACGAGTGGAGGAAAATAAACCCCTATATTAATGCATCTGGTATTTAATACATATATTTTATGGCTGTGCTATGTGTTCATGACACAAGTACTTAAAGTGACCTTAAATTGGTAATGAACAGAGAGCCTTTGTAAAAGCAGTCACAAGTCAAGGACTTGTAGATAAAACTTGTTGAGAGGCACATTGATGGTAGGCTTGTGTCAGGAGAGTGCTATTTGTTCAAGGATGTTTATAAACATTATTTTCCAGAGGATCATTTCAGCTAAAAGTGTCTCAGACAAATACCAATTGGTAGAATTGAAATAAATGTTTTCTGATCTTTTTAACATAAGGTGGGTGCCTTTTTTCTTTTGTCAAGGAAGCCAATGTGTTGTCTCAGGAAAGTTTTGTTTTGATGAACTAAAGATTGGTCAGGAGTTTATTCCTTTTACCATTCCAGAAACTATTTCTTAACAGATCTGAAAAATGAACAATTCTCAGTATGTTACATACCTTGTATTTTGCAAACAAGGATGTTTGAAATCATAATTCTTATCTAATATGGAACAGCCAAATTTAAGAATTTCTCAGAAAATATGAGCTAAAGTCCCTTAAAATTAAGGAGAACAATTCTCCTGCCTTTCTGGGCTGAGATCTAGACTTGACTCAGTCAATTCCCAAGCAGCTTTCCAGAAACATAATCTAATACAGCCCAGAACAGAACAGGTCATGGAAAGAAAAAAAATACAGAAGAGATTGCATTGTAACACAAAGAGAGCAAAAGAAAGCATCATCTACAGCCTGCTTTCACTTCTTGAGTCTCCTCTGAAGGAGAGCAGAGCAGGCTGTGCTCTGGCTCTGCATGCAGAGGCACAAAGGGAAGGTGCAGAGAGGGAAGACAGGCTGCTGGGATTGCCAGCTACCTCCACATTACCATTTCCTGCTCCTCTGAGCCTTATTGGAGCCTGAAACATCATATCATCTAGCAACTGTTGATCACATCAGCAGTTCTGCAAAATGTTCTTGCGCCTTCTCAGTCTTCAGCACGGTGGGCTGCTGACACACAGGCCTGAGGGTACTTCTGAGAAACCTCAAAAGGTAATGAGACATGCTGCCTTTTTGGCAACAGGCTCCAGATAAGGCATGTGCATCTTCACTGGGAGACGTGCAAGCTGCAGATCTCTCAACAAGGTTCAGAGCTGCAGGAATGGGGAACTGTGCATGGAAGCTAAGAGCTAAACTGATCCATTCCTGGGAAGATCTCTGACTCCAACTCTCAGGCAAACTTATTTTGATAGGTTTTTGAAAATGTCAGCAGCATTTCTGATCTTCTGGGGGTCTCAACCTGTTCAAAGCAGCAATGGGTAGAGCGTAAGATACCCTGTAAGTCCCACATGTATCCAGGTGGGGACTGAATCACAAGTAATTTAGTATGGGCTTTTAAAAGGGAGAAAGTAAGTAATTTCTCTGAGAAGCCCTTAGCCCCTGAAGACTGATTCGAGCATTAAATACTGAGCACAGGAGAAAGCTGTTTCAGTGGAGGAAAAAAGGACATAAAATGTATGAGCTCAAAATGGTTGCATCAAATCTGATCAGAGTACCAACCAGCTTAGATGCTGGCCCTGGATGTGGTCAGTTTGGGGCATCTTCCCTGTGTCTCCATGCACAGCTGGGTGGTGAGGTGCTGCAGCATGCCCGATTGCTCGGGAATCCCAGCACTTCCCGCACTCGCTCGTTCTTTCAAGTAGCAATGAAGTTGTTTGGCTGGATCCTTTATGAAACTTAAAATTGGTTTATCATTTTCTTTTCGCTTCTCACACCTTATCTAGTTTCTACATTCTTCCCACTTCAGTAGTCAAAGTGATTGAAAGCCGAAAACTGAGCAGATCTGTCCCTGCAGCAACTTTCCTTGCGTTTCTCATTTACCATTTTATCAAACGGGCTCTTTGTCTTTGCAGTCCCCTGATGTTGCCTCTGTTACACGGTGATATTCTTCAGGTCATGGGGGTTAAAAGGGGGCTAAAAAGGAGATCATATTGGACTTGCTTTACACAGACATGTAGCATTAGACCCAACGCCCAATAGAGGAAAGATATACTACTCCTATTTGATGAGCAGCAGGCCAATAAATTCATTAATCATCATTTTATGCCTCATCAAACACTACCCAAGTTCCTCCATGGGAGTTATACAAATTAGCCACTGAAAAGGCAGTAATTTTAGTTTAGCTAGGTAAGTGCTTTTTGATTGCCTTCCTGAACAATGCTTCCCTTGACAAGCTAATAAATCAGCCCTTTCTGAATCAGAAGTGCAGCAAGTGCGAACAATAACTCCACATAGTTTCTCCGCTGATTTCAGCTGGAAGGCCTAAGAGGATGATCTGGGATCAAAGTCTCTTACTTTATTGCAGAGCAAAAGCTTTCTTTATGAAGAAGAGCTACAGAGAAATGAGGGAAGGGGGATTTTTTTAATCAATTAATGAGAGAAAAAGTCTTGAAACAAAAAGGAGGCCTAAGTCTCCGATTGCAGGGATGCTGGGAGGCCGGCAGGGCAGCTCGGGCAGGAGCCAGCCCTGCCGCAGGTGAGGCTGGAGGCATAAATCGAGAGGCTGTGGAGAGTTACAGATTACCAGGGCAAGGCAGAATACAGACTGTATTTAATCTGCGACCAATTGATTCCTTGAGTGTTTCAGGTATTTGTAGTGTAGGTTTAGATTTGTTGGGTGGCTTTAGAGTGGGAAGCCTTGAGGCTGTACTGTCTTATCTTTTTTTCAAATTGCTGCCTTTGACAGTATCATTTTTTTTAACTTGGCCGTAAATCATTTCACTAATCAGCTGTCACCAGCCAACATGCATACATTGGCATTCAGCCGGAGAATTTGTTTTGGAAGGCCTTTAGCAACAAAAACTATGTTTGTATCAATAACCGTCTGTTAATGTCTCATGCATACGGATGTAGAACACGGGGAGGAACAAGGGGAGACGGCAGTAACGGAGAACAATTTTGGTGGAGGGAAGGAAGAGGGGAAGAGCATTAATTGCCACGTAGGGCGCAGCCTCTCGCCGCCCGCCGTGGCTTGGGTGAGGAGCTACGTGCGGGAGCTGCGGCCCCGCCGGGCCGGGCTGCGCGGGGCTGCGCGGGGCTGCGCGGGGCCCGGGCGCGGAGCCCCCGCCGCGCCGCAGTTCGATGCTTCCCTCTCCCCTAGTCTAGACCTGAGGTATTTTAAGTACAGTGTGTCTCTTCTCCTCTTCATTAACTTTCCCTCCACACATCACTGCATGCCTCTGAAAATAACTTGGCAAACTGGGAGCCGTTTATCTCTTTTATCTTGGGACCTGATCCAATTAAATAAGTGCACATTTACATTTGCATCCATCAGCCATGAGCGTGGAGAGGTCTGTGGTTAGCTTTAGGCAAATAAGAGCCAATTTCGGGGGAAAAGAGGTATCGGGACGATGCCGCTCCCTTCCCGTGGCGGACGCAGGGGGAGCCGAGCCAGGACGGGCTCGGGGCAGGATGCGGCCCCGGCCGGCCCTGGCCGGGCTGCCCGCGCAGCACCGCCGCAGCAGAAAGAGGTGGTTATTGCACAAGTGCCTGCATCAACCCGAGCCGGGCTCCCGGCACGCTGCGAGTTCGCACATGCTCTAATTATAACAGATGAGTAACGCCGTGCGGAGGACATTTATTTTCTGGTAGTTGGAGGTGAAGAGATCCTCGGCTGAGGAGGCTGGAAGCGCCCGGCGGGGTACGACCCCGGGGAGTCGCTGAGCACCCCCGCAGCAGCCTCCCGTGTTCGGCCCCGCCGGGGTGAACCGGCAGAGATTTCCCTGACACAAAAGTGCAGGAGGAGGCGAGCGGGGCCTGGGCAGCCCCGCCCGCCACGGGCGCCCCTCGCCTGCAAACTGCCCGTGAAAATAGCGCGGGTTGCGCCCGTTGAGTACCGGGTGTTTAGCGAACGCGGCCGGCCCGCAAAAGAGGGGGCGGGTGGCGGGGACCGAGATGCAGGTGACCCGGCGGGGACCGAGATGCAGGTGACCCGGCGGGCCGCGGCCGGGCCCTGAAGCCGCACCTCCTGCGCGGCTCTCCGCGCCTTTGCGACCCCCGCTGCCTCCTGCCCCTTGTGGGGCCCGGCGCAGCCCTCCCGGGGGACTCCGCGGCCGCGCAGGGAAACGCTTCTGCCTTCGGGAGAAAAGTGGAAGCGCCCATGTTGGAGGGTGCTGGCTGCAGCGAGGGAAGCCGAGGAGGTCTTAGGTGCCGGGGCTCCAGCCGCAGCCTCGGAGCAGGGGCAGGGACCGGGAACGGCGCTTTGGGACTGCCGGGGGCGGAGGAGGCGCCTGCGGAGCGCTCTCGGGCAAGAAAAGGCAGAGCCTGCGCAGGAGCCGCCGCCGCGGCCGCCCCGTCGGGCAGGGCCGGCAGCTCGGCCCGGCGCGGCCCCTTCATCCCTCGCCGGTGCCGGGCGAGCTCTTTCCCTGGCAGAGAAAGGTCCCCGGTCTGAGTTGGGCCGCGCCGCCGGGCCACCGCTTCCGCGCCCGCGGAGGCGCGGTGGAGGAATGCGGGGACAATGCGCCATCTGTCACCGCCGGGTCGCGCCGCGGCCGGGAGCGCCGCCGAGGGCGCTGATTTATGCTGAATGCGCCTTAGAAGATCTCGATGTAGACTTTGTCTTTCTCTGTCAGAGCCAAGTAAAAAGAAACAGCTGGCCTGAATTTTTAGCACCCATAATTAATTAAGAGCTTCATTCCTGGGATTTGATGATTCAATAAAGCAAGACCCTTATTCCCCTATGTGATTCCAGTGAATATCTACTCCACTCCAATCCTTTTGGGTCCCAAGATAGGGCAGATTAACACTCTTTTTCAGTGGGAGAGAAGGGAAAAAATGCCTCAAGATTGCATCTGAGGCGCACACAAAAGGTAAATTCAAAACTGCCACTTGTTCTCTGCAAAGGCTCCTTATTCTCCGCCATTGATGTATTTGTGCCAGGTTTTAAAGAAACCAGAGGGGGGATGAGGAATTAACATATTGCTCATTTGGAAAAACAGCCGGTTCTGGTTTTGGTAACACTTGTTCCCTTGCCAGCCACAGATGTCCTTACTAATAATCGTGGCAGGTCACAGAAAGAGGGGAGCGGGAGGGGGATGCTGGGGAGGGCGGGCGAGCTCCCCGGCAATCCCGTGCGGCTCCAAGCCTGCCCCGAGCCAGGCTGCTGCTGCTGGGGCGGGCGGAACTCCGCGGAGCCGGGCTGAGGAATACCCGCGGCTGCGCACCGGCGCTGGGCGCCGGCCGGACCGGCCCGTGGGGACGAATTTTCCTTTGTTTTCTTTTGGTTTGTTTTTTTTTTATTATTATTTTTTTTATTTTTCAGTTTTGGGTTGAAGTTTCTGTACTGCAAACCCCTGTGATATTTTTTATTCGTCTCCTTTAAACTTGCTGATCGTGTGATTTCCCGTGTTTTCTTGGCGGAGGGGCTTTCACGTAGTTCCTGGGCACGGCAAGAGAAGATGCTGTTCAGAACCTCTCTGCGGGGCGGGGGAGGTGTGGGGGGAGGTCCAATAAGCCAATTAGACGCGACCGCGCCGTCCCGGCCGCCGCGGAGGCTCCGCGCCGAGCGGGAGCCCCGTAGGTTAATCGTGACAATTGGAAAGGCAACACTCGCGGGGAGAGCAGCGGGGGGGATGTAAACACGGTCCGGGATGTTGAGGGTCTAAATTAGGATTTGTTTTGTTTTTAAGCGTGAAGGAGGAAGCAGCAGGGCTGCGCCAGGCTCCCCGCCTCTCTCGCCCTCCGTCCCCACGACTGAGAATCGGGGCTGGAGGTACAGGGGGCTCCCTGCCGGAGCCCGGGGGCTGTGCTGGACCGCACCCCCAGCTCCGTCTCTTTGCATCCAGGACTGAGAGAATTTTGCCGTGGATGGGATGGATGGGTCCAGTGGCTGCAGCCCTGAGCTCGCAGTCCGCCTGGGGTCGGTCCCGCCATCCCGGGCGCGCTCAGGTGGCGGTAGGCCCATCGGAACGGCCACGGCTGGCCCCGGGACACTTGCCCGGGTCTCTCCGGGGAAGTGTCATCCTTCCCCAGGGTCAGGACGTTTGTCTGGGACGGGCGAGGAGGGGAACGTCGCCCCGGCTCCCCGAGGCGAGCTGCGCTCCCTGCCCGGCTCCCCGAGGCGAGCTGCGCTCCCTGCCCGGCGAGCTGCCGCTTTCGGCCGGCAGCCCCCGCCTGTCTCCTCTGGGGTCCCCGATCCTCGGTCCGCGGACGTGACCCGGAGACTCAGCTGTTCCTGCGGCCCCACGCGTGGGCCCTGCCGGGCCAGCCACGCCAACACGCTTGTCGGCCGCGCTGGAGGGTTTTTTGGGGGATGTTGGGCTGTCACCTGCGGGAGAGGGCGGCCCCGCCGCTGCTCCCCGCTGCCACCTGCCCCGCTCGGGCCGCGCCGTCCGGGCGGGCGGCGTAGGGGTCGCGGCGCCCCCGCCCCACCAAGGGCCGTGCCGTGGGGCCCGGGACGGAAAGGGGAGGGAGTGGGCACGGAAAGGGGCGAGCGGTTTCTTCCGAGAGCGGAGGCTGGGCCGTTCCCACCTGCACCTCTGGGCAAGCACCTGCTGCCAGGCGAGCTGAGGAGAACCCAGGCTGGAGGAGCCCACCGCCAGCCCCGCTGGGAACCCTCACCTGCCCAAAAAGCGTTTCGGAGCGGCAGCGAAGCCCTCGCGCCCCAAACCTGCGCGGGGCAGCCCGCAGCCCGGGAGGGCTCCACTCCCAGCGGGAGAGTCACTCCCGGCTGCTCCGAGGGCTGCTCCCGAGTAACCTACGGCAGCTCTAACTGGCAGCAGGCGTTATTTTTATTTTATTATATCCTCATCTCTTTTTTTTTTTTTTTTAACAACAAATTAACATGCCAGAGGCAAAAAACGCGAACGGTGCCCCCTCCCCCCTACTCTGTTACGGGAAAGAAACTGGTAAATTCGTGCTTATGTTAAAGAATGGGTATACAGCATATCTCCTGTGGCAGGGGAAAAGGGTGATGAATAAAATTGTTGTATGAAATCGTTTGGGCTACAATAATAGTTATGGTTTAAAATAGGCGACAGGCTGCAACCTAAAGGAAACGGTTAATTCCCTTAGGAATTTATACATCAAACGAAAACCGTATTGAGATGGCTAATAGACCTATTCAGAATAGCCCTGAGTATAAGGAATAGGGCTTTTGAACGAGCGAAGCTCCTAAGCTGCTTTGCAAAATAGCTTTTTCAGAGATCGGAAGATCAGCTGTGGAAAGGTAGCACGACAATTAAAAAAAAAATCCATAGCTAGATGAATAATTGAAACCTATTTATTTTGAGGTTAGTCGTTCCTCTGCGGAACCTGTTGTCTGGGGAGCGCGCTCCTGAGGGGCTTTGTCGCTCCCTCTAGCTCAGGGCGCTGGGGAGTTTCCCGAGTTCCGCCGGAGGCGATCTCGGCCGGGGGACGGGCCGGCGGAGCCCGGGCGAGAGGCGGCCCGAGGCGCTTTGCCTCCAGCCCCGACACCGGGGCTGGTTCTACCCGGGCCAGCGCTACGCTGCCCCTCGCCGCCAGAACTTTATCCCGTTTTAAATAAGGCAGGTGAGTCCAGTAAAGCTCACTGCTGCGCAAAAATACGGCTTCCTGCAGATCCCACCGACTGGAAATGAAATATCCAACGGAGGAATTCGAGCGTTTTTTTAAAAAATCATTTATCATTAATAAAACGACAAAGTAACATACTGTTATCCCAGGAGTATTTGATTCTTTACACGTTCAGCTGAAACAATTTTGATTTTAAACCAAATTATCTACAAAAAATTGTATAACCAAGAGAACATAGACTGCATGTTTAAAACTCAAAATACAAACTACTATTTAAATTCCCGTAAAATGTAAATATGCATGAATAAACCTGTTACAGCTAATAAATGGCTCTGACAAAGTTGAAGAGATTACAAAATAATTATCTGTCTCGGAAAAAAAAAAAAATCCAAGCAAACGGAGGGGTGTCTCGGCACCAGCCCCAGAGGTCCCAGTCATACTCCCATCACATCAGCAGTGTCGATGTCAGCGTACCGCTGACACCCCAAAATGTGCCCTGAACAAGGAGGGACCCGTTCCCGAAGCCGGGTGCTGGAGCAGTCCTCGCCGTTGTTTCTTTGCAGGGGACCGGGGCTGCTCGGGCACCCCACGAGCGGGAGCTGACTTTTGGTCGGAGGGACTGGGGAGCCCCTAACCCGCCCGGGGAGCCGCTTCCGCTGCCCTGGGCTGTGGAGCAGAACGGCGCGGGGGCGGCTCAGGGCGCTCTCTGTCCCCGCACCCAGGGGATTCCTGGTGGCCAGGATGGCCCCGGCGGCGCGGCCCCCGTCCCCCCATCAGCCGCGGCTCTGCGGCCTCTGCGCGGAGCGGAGCGCGGCCCCGCGGGACTCCGCACGGCCGAGCGGGCGGCGGGAGCCAAACCCGGGCCGAGTGTGACACCTACCTGCCAGCGCCGGCAGCACCGCGCCCGCGGCCGGCCCTGCGCGGGGCTGCGCGCCCGCGGGCCCCGCCGGGAGCGCCCCAAGCCGGGCACGGCGGGGCTGCGCGCCGGGGCTGGGCCGCGGGGGAGGCAAACGTGCCCCCGCCGCACCGAGCCCCTGTGCCCGTGCGGTCGCGGCCCCGGCTGCCGCCGCAGCGCCGCTGCTGCAGCGACGCGGGCTAAATCTGGCAGAAAATCGAACTCATTAGCAAAGTTCACCAGCTGATTGCTTTGCATAAAACACGACACTGATTGGAAGTAATTAGGTTAAAAGATGGGACTGCGCTTCGATTTGGTGTTTCTAACAAGTGCTTTTGTGCGTGGCCTGATTTAAGCCTTCACCTCTGGGAACCGCGTCCCGCCCGCAGCCGGCCCCGTCCCGCTGCCGCCGCTCGCCTCTCCCGGCCCCGCGGGCGGCTCTCGCCTCCGGAGCCCCCGACCTCTTCAAAATTCCCTGCCACTTCCAAAAAGGCTTCAGGTACTACTGTGAGGTCCTAAATGGAGCCCCGTGTCTCTTTTAAGACATGCTTTTATTTTCCCGCAGCTATGCACATATGTGCCCGTTGCAAAAAGAGAGTGGTTTTGATTCTGTTAAAAATCTCTTTTAATTAAATATTTGCATTTTACAAAGGCGGCTGCAGGTTTGAGTTTTTTTTGAAATCTAATATGTATAACCTATCTCCTTTTTTTTTCTCGTTTTTGCATTATAGTTTAACTCACACCCAAGGAAAAAAAAACAATAGGCATAAAAAATTAAATTAAACTTGTATATATATATTTTAAAACTATGAAACAATTCGGAAAAAGACACAGAAATGTATATATTTATATTACGAAAACAACATTAATGCCTGTACAGTTGTCTTGATTTCATAATTTACTTCAAAGATACTGTATTATCAATTTAAATACAAAAAAGCTACATTAAATATACAGAATAAGATTTAATACAAATCTTTCTTCTTTGTGTGTGTGAGAGAGAGCGTGTCACTCGTTTGCTTTTCACTTGCTTAAGACATTTCTGGGCGGTTTCCACCAGCCATTTCAAATAGACTCTATAAACTTTTGAAGAAGGGCTGGGAGGGAGGGGGGAGCTGGTCTTTTTCTGTTTGTTTTGTTTTTCTTTTGGTACTGGAAAAATAACTGCCAAAGCAATTTATTATTTCTCTCAAATAAATTAAAAAAGGGGAAAAAAATAAAAGGAACAAAACCACAGTCCCAGGAGGGGTTAGGGAGGAGAAGCCGATATTAAATGTTGGACATACCTTTCTTCAGTTCGTAAGGTGAGTCTTTGCAAAGGTCTACTTGGGACTGGCTCCTGATCATTTTAGAGTCTTTAGCCAGGCTCTCGGCTCTGCTGAGGACAGTCTGATTTAATCCATTGAAGTGGGCGCCGGGGGCGGCGGCGGCGGGCCCGCCGGCGGGGTGCCCGTGCAGGGCCCCGAAGGAGCCGTAGTTCGTGTAGCCGGGGTAGAAGGGCGCCGTGTAGTAGAGCGGCCGGGGCAGGACCGCCCCGTTGGGGAAGGGGCACTGCGCGGCCGGCGAGCGCGGCCGCGGCGGCGAGCGGGACGGGCCGCTGCCGCCCAGCACGGCGGGGCCGGGGGGCGCCGCCTCGCCGCCGGCCTCCTTAGCCTTGTCCGCCGAGGTGGCGATCTCGGCCAGCGACCAGAGCTTGGGCTTGGCGAGGGCCGCCTGCTGCGGCGAGTGGATGACAGAGGCGCCGGTGGCGGCGGGCAGCAGCGGGTGCAGGTCGGCGGCGTGCGGCGGCCCGGCGGCGGCGGAGGGCGGGCGGTACGGCGGGGGCTCCTCGCGGCCCGCCGGACACGGTCCCAGCGGGGAAGCGCCGGGCGCCTTGAGGGGCACGGGCGGCCCGTCGAGCCGCTCCTCCGCTAGCTCTTTGCAATCCGAGTCGCTGAGGCCGCTCTCGGCCTCCCGGGGGCCGGGGGACTCCTGGAGGCGCTCGCAGCCCGGCGCTGCCTTGGGATCCGCCGCTCCTGGTAGGGGGAGAAAGGACACGGGTGGGGGGGCAGCTCTCGGTCTCGCCCTGCGCCCCCAAACCCGCCCACCCACTTCGCCGCCCACCCTTCGGTCCCCGCCGTGGCCAGGCCCGCTCCGCTGCCCGCCGGCTCCCCCCGCCCCGGCTGCACGCTCGGGGGAACAGGCCGCCCGCCACCGCACCGGGCCGGGGCAGCCCCGAGGGCGCGGCCGCCGTGACCCGGCCGAGCCCGCTGTCCTACCTGTGTCCGGAGTCCCGGGGTCCCCCTTCTCCTCCAGTTTCTGGGGCTCGTCCTCGTCGTTTTTCTCCAGGTCGATGTTCTCCTCTTCCTCCTCGTCCTCGCTGCGGTTTCGTGGGGTCCAGGTCATTTTGTTCTCCTTCTTGAGCCGCCGCCGCGCGTTGGCGAACCAGGTGGAGACCTGGGTGAGGGTCATTTTGGTGATGATGGCCAGCATGATCTTCTCGCCCTTGGTGGGGTAGGGATTTTTCCGGTGCTCGTTGAGCCAGGCCTTGAGGGTGGCCGTGGCGTCCCGCGTCGCGTTCTTGCGGTACGCGGGGTCCCCGTAGGGGTAGGAGCCGAGCGGCGCCGCGTACGGGTGGTACCCCAGGGAACCGGCCATGCCCGGCGTGTGGTCGTAGGGCGAGCCCTGGGGAGAGAGGGGAGAGCGGCCCGGCGGGGCGAGGTCAGCGGCCGCGGGGCGGCAATGACAGGGCACAGGCAGCGCCAGGGCCTGCCCGCAGCCCCTGCCCGCGCCCCGCCGCCTCTCCCCCGGCGCCGGGCCCTGCCCGCCTTGTCCCCCGGTTCTTTCCCGGGAGGAAGGGCCCTGGGGGCTCTCCGGGGCCCGTAGTCTCCGACCCCAGGAGACCACCGGCTGCTTGCAGCAATCCAGCGGTTCTCCCCCAAATGCAGGAGCGGAAAAGCAAGTGGGCAGCAGCGGCAGGGGGACCGGAGCCTTCCCCCCGCGCTGCGATCGCAGCAGACAACCTGCCGGGCCCAGGCGGCCGGGCAGGCTGGGCCGCTCCTCCCTGCCCGGGGACGGGAGGAGGAGAAAATAAAAGGGAGAAGAAAAGAGAGAAGAAAAGAAGATAAAAGAGAAACAAAAAAGGGGGGAAGAACGGCAAAAATAAAAAGGCAGAAGGAAAGAAAAGGATACAGAAAAAGGAAAGAAGGAACTGTAAAACTCTGCCCTAAACATAGAGGAGAAGCTGAGCCAAAGTCGCCGGTTTTTGGGGGGAACTGAGGGGCGTTGGCTGTAGCCGCAGCTCTGCGGTGTGGATGTCCCGCACTCGGACTGGCCCCGCGGTGCCCCGCGGGCGCGCACGGCGGCGCAGTGCCCTACCTTCCCTTCCCCTTCCCTTCCCCTTGCCTTCCCCGCGCAGCCCCGCGGAGCAGCTCGCGGCCATGGCATTAAAGCTCTGCAATATTTAAGCCTAATTATCGCCGGGCAGGGGAAAGTTGCCTGGATTTATTACCCGGATTTCTCCCATCGCCGACCCGTCCTGAGTTCATTCCCTTTTCAATCACAACAAGCTAATTGTTGCAGAACTATGATTGGTGTTTTTTATACATTTAATTTATTTTTTTTAAGGGAATGAAACCGGTCCCCGCCTGCCCAGGTCCTGCTCACCCGGGCCGTGCCGGCGGCTCCCCCCGCGCCCGGCCCTGCCCGCCGCTGCCGCCAGCAACAGTGTGAGGCAGGGCACGGCGGCGATGCGGGAAAGTTGGGCGGCGAGGCGGGGAGCCGCGCTCCCTTTTGTCCCCGAGATCTCAAAAATAAAATGGGAACAAAAAGCAGGCCCGGGAGGGGGGGACAGGCGCCCACGGGATGCCGTCGTGCCCGGCGCGGTGTCGGCTGCCCGCGGCTGCTCTTACCACGTAGGAAGTGAAGGCGGCGGCGGCGGCGGCGGCCGGGTCGGTGCCGTACTGGAGGTGGGAGTTGTAACCCGGGGAAGGGGCGGTAAAGGCGGTAGATCCGGCATAAGGGGAAAAAGCGGAGCCCGAAGAAGATCTCCCAAGTTCATCGGTCCTGGGTCCGGAGATCACGCTGGTGCTGTACGCCGGGCAGGAATAGAGAGCCAAGGACGCTGACGGCTGGTACAAGTAACCCTGAGGATACGACATGGCCAGGCGCGCACATATACCCGGGAGCCCAAGGCGCCGGGAGGGAGCCGCCGCGCTGCCGGGCTGGGGCGGCTGCGGCCGGGGCTTCGCGGGCGCCTCTCCGCCCTCGCCAGCTGGGCAGAGGCGGCACCTTGCTCTGCGCCGGGGCTGCTGCTCCGCTTTCGCCTGCAGCCGGGCACCGCTTCCTCCTTTTTCTCCCCCCTTTGCTTTCCCCTCTTTCCCTCCCCCCTCCTCTCTTTCTCTCTCTCTCCCCCTTGCACTGGGGGGCTTTTTTTTTTCCCCCTTCCTCCTCGCTCTCGCTTTCCGAAGGGTCCTGCCAAGATGCTAAGTTGGAAATTGCAGCTCCTGACGCCTTCAGCACGGCCCGGCGAGGCTCCTCCTTCGCGGGGTGTTGTCAGTGGAAGGACTGGCAGGACCCCGCTGGGCTGCCGCGGCCGGGCCCAACCAGCGGGAGGGCTCCGCGCTTCCCTGGCCCTCCCCAGCGCTCAGAGGCTCAAGTGCGCCGGCTCCTGGATTGCAGTCACCTCCGAGCCATTTAAGATCAGCTCCAACTTTCTGCATGTGCTAAATACCGTGCGGAGCCGCGTTGCGCCGGAATGCAAGCCAATCAGTATATGAAAAAAAAAAAATAGATCTTTAATAAGATTTATTAGCCGCCCGGCTCCCCCTCTTCACAGCCACCCCTCCTCGTGCTCTCTGCCCCTGCCCCTCCCTCCGCTAAATCATTGGAGGTGGGATATACGGCGGGCTGGTGGTGCTGTTAGTTTTGATTTTCTTAACAAAAAAGGAGGTTTTCGTCGGGGAAGAGCCTGTCCCTGGGCTGCTCAGCCGGTCAGTCCCGCGGGCAGGGGCCACCCCGCCACCGGACCTGTTGCGGCGGCTGTGCGGGCGGAGCGGCGGCGGGTCCGGCCAGGAGCGGGGACCAGCTTCGCGGAGGGCTCGGATTTAGTCTTTCCCAGCGCCGGCCGCAGGAGAAGGGCGATCGGAGGGGAGCGGAGGGGGCTGAGATGGGTCCGCAGACACCGCTCAGAGCGAGGGTTTGCCCGCGGATCTGAGGAACACACCGGGTATCCTCCCCCCGCCCTCGGCTCAATGAAGGGTCGAGGCGAAAGCAGATTAAAACCATATGAACCGGGATAAATCCCTGCCGATCAGAAGATGTAATCTCCTGTGATTCCACCAGATATATTTCTCAATAGAAACATATCCCGATTTATTCCCTTCTCGCATATTTTTTCCTTTGCGGTTGAGGAAAGGAGCTGCTCCAGCGGCCGCGGACCCCTGGCCATCGGGATCCGCCGTGCCTTTCTCGGTCGAGGGAGGGGGGGAATAGCACAGGATTTATATTTTCCGAATTTATTTTATTTTGTAACTTTTAAATTTCCCGACCGTAATGCTGTCGCCGCGCTCCCCGCGGGACGTACGCGGAGACGCGAGGAGCAGGGGTGTGTTTTAAAACGGCCAGGCCGGGGCAGGAGCTCCCCGTGTCGCCGTGGAGGCGACACCGACGCCGCCCCGCTTTCTCCGTCCCTCCCTCCCTCTCCGGGGCTCCGTCCCGGCGGCTGCATCCGCAGCCCCCAGCCGGGCGCAGGCTGGCACTTGCCGAGCGGCCGCGCTGCAGGGCCGGGGCTGGGCGGGAAGGGCGCGCTGTCCCCGCTGCCTTCGGGGGGGACGCGGCACGACCGCGGCCGGCGGGGCGGGCGCTGCCCGCCGTACAGCGGAGTCGCCCCCGGTACCGTGCCCTGCCCCGCACTACAGTACCCATCAGGCCGCGGCTCCGCCAGGCCCGCCCCCGGCCGTCCCGGCGCATGACTGGCTGTTCCCCGCCGGCGGCGGGCGCTGCGCTGCTGCCATGGGCGCGCGGACCTGTCCCTCAGCGCGGGGCGTGGAGGGGCGGTGGCAGCACGGGCGCGGTTGCGGCGGAGCCCGGAGGCGGCGCTGACAGGACAGCGCGCGGAGGCGCTGCGGGCCGCGGCTGCCGCCCCCGGCCCGGAGCAGCCCGGCCGCGCTGAGCCCGGCCCGGCCCGGAGCAGCCCGGCCGCGCTGAGCCCGGCCCGGCCCGGAGCAGCCCGGCCGCGCTGAGCCCGGCCCGGCCCGGCCCGGCCCGAGGTGAGGGAGCGGGCCCGCGGCGGCGCTCGGGGCGGCGCTGCCCCGCCGCGGGGCGCCCCCTGACGGGCGGCGCGGTTCGGCCCCGGCCCCGCGCTGCTCCCGGGGCTGGCGGAGCCGCAGCGGGCTCGGCTCATCCTCGGCTGCTGCCGAGCCGCGCTCCGTCCGGCCGTTCTGTCCTCTTGCATTTCTCTCGCCCCCTGTTTTGTTTTTTAAATTTAATTTTTTAATGTGCGGTGTGCGGAATTTCGTTTCTTTGAACTCCGTGTGGTTCTGCCCCGGCAAACGGGACAGGTCGGTCCCCGGCTCGCACTCTCCCTTACATGCTCAATCCACACAGGTGTGCACTTTCATCAGTTTTCGACTGCACGGTGTCACCGGTATTTGTCCCCGGCTTCGTTATAGCGATCGCTCTGGAGCACTGCATTTCTTTCTCCACTCGAAAGCTCTTCTGTCATAATCCTCTGACAATCCCCCTTGTTCGGGGAGTGAGATATCATCTGGTCAAGTTTTATACGTTTAACATTCATTTTATATGTGAATAGAATAACTAACTGCTTTTCCGTGCTGCTTTCTTTGTAGGAAGAAGCAGAAGTTTTAACCATCTTCCCATGGCATCTGACTTTTTTGAAGAGGAGGTAAGGTTAACGTCATGTAAAATTACCCTCTTTATTTCTGATGTTCCACTAATCTTTCTTCTGTAGGCATACATTTTGGAAACTGTGGTGAGTTCATGCATACTTTCATGCCTTGCAAACATAATACCAGAGCTGATTAATAAACGGTAGTGATAGGACTCTTATGCCGTCAGGATTGTAAGTGCCTATCAAACTGACATTCTCACTGCATTATGCCACTATTATATTCTTTGCAGTTTTAAAAGAACTGTAGATAATTATTCAAGATATTGAAACATTTAGTTTATAGTTCTATTGCTGTGGTTGTCACCTTCACTTTATATCAAATTTGAGACTCATTTCTTAAGGATGTCTCTATTTTCTGCTTTATTTGCACATTGATAGCTTTACTGAATGACTAGTCACAGCAACTTTTTCCTCTGATAGCAGCATATTAAAATGTGAAAGCTTAAGACTAATCTGCTTTGCAGGACTTTTCACCCACTTGATGGAAGGGAAATAAGTTTGTTTCAAGACTCTTATGTTGTTCATCAGTGCTGTTAACAAACGTGGGGCTTGAGGATGCATTTGCTGCTTCTCTGCATTTTTGCTGAAGGTACGTGCATTTGAAGGTATGGATGAGTTCTTGGCATTAGGAGTTTGTGTATTTTGCAGCTGCCAGTGAAACTATGACAGTGCAGGTTGATATTAAAGTTCTGGACTTTGTATATTTTTCTCATAATTCTTTGGAAGATAAATTGTTAATGCAATAGAAAAAAACACTTGCCCTTAAAATCTTATTTAACAGTGGGAAAGATTTACAGTCTGGCTGTGCACTGTTCTTGTAAACTGTAATTTAAATGTAGGCATGTGAATTTAGATTCAGCTTCTATAATTAATAATTAAAATCCCTATTTTATAGCCTTCAGTCTGATCGGTTGGTCCTGCAAAGCTGTTAAAAGGGTCTTTGGTTAGTTCAGTAGTTGGACTCCAGTGGGGTTTTTGGTATGAGAGGAACTTGGATTTGAGATGACTGCACAAAACGTGACCCAAAATATAGCAACGTTTGAATTTGCATATTTGTTTTTTCTGCACTGGTTTCTTTTGCATGATTTCATTTAGATTGTGCAAACGGGGTACAGCATAAAATGGCTTAATAAATCAGTGCATGAATGTGCAGTAGGGATCAGCTGAGAATATTTTCTTTCTGGTAGAAACAAGTGGAAAGAGGCAGAATGATCCTGAAAGTAACAGCAAACTGTAGTTTAAAAGTACAGCTATTGGTGGGCTCTAACTCTAAGTGGTTTGGTTCCAGGTGGCTTATAGTGAATGGAGTTAAACTTGGCTATCTTGGATATGATACACCTCAATTTAATTAATTTAATAGCTACTTTCTGTTGAAACTTTAAAATCTAACGATCCTGTTTTTATTGCAGTCTTTAAAGATCTAATCGTTCTTCTGTGTGTCTGAGATGTAAAACTTAGTGCAAGGAGAGGCAACAGATTGGTTCCGTCATACGATTTTGTTGGGTTTTTTTGAGAGTACTTAAAAGATTATGATGGATAATGCTGTCTTGCCAAAGAATGCCGACACAGGTGTTCATCATTATCTTAATTAAGATCCTGAGAAAATGTCATCTTTCGGCATGAATTATGAAGGGAGATGCATTAGGAGATCATTTCAACTTTTTCTTTCTTTTTACACGGGTAGATGAGAAGGAGGCTGTTTTCTCAAAAGCTTTTTCATATTTCTTTATCAGAATACCTGACCTTAGACACTGAATTTGTTTCTCCAGTTCAATTTGGGACAATATTGCCCAACAATTACGTATGTGACGCTAAAGAGAATCCTCTTAAAGAAAAAAAACATTAATTAACAATTCCTTTACAAGATACCCTGATTCATTTAAAGCTGTTCTATTAAAAAAAAAAGAAACCTGTGAGACTCGGATGGTAGTGGAAATTGTTGCTGGAAACATCTGACAGGAGATGCTTTATACAGTATATTTTAAAGTATTAACAGCTTATAAGAGAAAAATAAATACATGTGAATATTCATTTTTTTAATTAGGCATGAAGAGAAAATTTTCTTTCTCATCTTTGCACTACCATAGAAGTAAAACTAATTAGCATGCAAAGAGGAGGGAGGGGCCTGTATCTTTCTATGTTAAATCAATACATTATTAACTGGGCAAGAGCTAAAAAAAATGTATGTAAAATATTGGCTGTAAAACTTAGGGGCCCTTTCCTGCCGACACTGCTGCTGCTTCCCTCAGGTGCAGTGCTGGGAGCTCCAGGTCAGGCACTGCAGTGGAAGTGCTGGTGTTTTGTGGCTCTGAGCCTGGGTAAAGGAGGAGCTCTCTGAGCAAGACACCCTCAGCTGCTCTGTTGTTTCTTCTGCCTGCACTTCCTTTGCCCGAGATGCTCCTTGTTCACGCTCTCTGTGTTTGGGTCTGAGAGCCAGGTGTAAACTCGTGAACACCTAGAATTACTCTTCTGTGCCTAGCATTTGGGTATTGGGTAGCGTAGAGTTTTGTTTTTCTCTCCAAGCCTTTCAATTTTAAATCACTTCTTGTCTGCTAAAGGAAGCCTGATTATCAGTTCCAATCTTTTTATTTTTTTAAAATTTGCTTCAGCAGCCTTTTTAGTGTGTGGAATAAAATACAGAAGTGCAGCTGACAAGTCTTTCAAGCACCTAGTTATTGTACTGAGCATATAACTCCAAAGATCTTGACAGTATCATGGGAGAACCTGAAACTGTATTTCAGTTTCCTTGAAGTTTCCTGTAATTAACTTAAATGGCATTATTTGCTTGGATTTGTTGGCATAATATGGACTAAGTTAAGAATGTCTTTGGGGTTTATTTTACTTACAGTTCCATGGACATTTGCAGAAAATAGACGCTGAGTGAAAAATGAAAAACTGATTTCTTTCATGTCTAAAACAAGTTTTTCACTTAAAGCAAGCCACATCTACTGTTAGTTGGCTCTTACAGTGAATGAGGAGCAGCTCAGTGGGAAGGATGGCTGTGGCTCCCTGTGCTGTTTTATGGGATCTACATGAGCCCATGGTGGCAAATTCCCTTTTGCCTGCAGGAGCTGCAGTGTGGAGGGAGCTCCTGCAGCTGGAATCTGGCCTTCAGTGTGGGTGTTAGAGATGAGTGTCTTAATAGCAGTGTTGTGTTCCAAAGATTTTGTGCTTTATCTACTTTCCTTACATATATTTGCAGTCCTTATGACTGGTGTTTGCAAGAGCTCAGCAGTACCTCTCTGAGGAGAAACACAAAGCCAGGTAGCCTTTCTGGCCTTACACCCAAGGAATTCTTTTTAACAGTGCATAATTTCTGGGGTTTTCTTAACATTAGAGCTTTTTAGTCTGTATTCCTTAATGTGGGTAGTGCAGATGTAGATGGTTCTTGAAGCTGTTTTTAACAGATTAAAGTGAATGTATTTGTAGAGCAGCATATTTTTTTTCCTTTTTTATTATTAAATCATTGCTTGAGGAGAAAAACAAACCAGCTGGACCTTTCAAGGTGAATATGGATCACCATAACAGAGTTTTCTGTACTAATAAACATGTGACTGATTACTGTCCTGCTCTTCCTGAAGGTGATGCACCTTTCTGAGCAATTTCTTTCTTCCCAACAGAGCAAAAATGAGTTTTTTCTTCTTGTAAGCACATATTTTTCACAGTATTTTTTAGCATTTCTGGTGCAGGTGAAGAACACAGCATTTACCTCTGAAATATTCTCTGCTGACATCTACAGAAATTTTCATGCCCTTCAGATTTAATTTTGTGTAAAATAATGCACGGTATAATATGTATGTCCTGTGTTTTCAATTAAGCTGTATTAGGTAACTATGCTCTTCTTTCATATCCCATAGCAAAGTATCAATATCCAGATGGCAGTGTGCTGGGATAAAAGATAGCTACAGGCTTGGCTGCTACTGTAAAGCCCAGAACAAACATTTTAGCCTGTGTGATAAATAAAACCCAGGTTGAGACTCGGCGTATTGGAGTTGCACTAAATAATTCTACAGTGCAGTTTATTACCAGTTTCATTGGATAATATGCAGCTGTAAAACCTGCTTGAAGCTTTTATTAAGAATACTCTGTCATTATAAAAAGGTGCCTACGACTTCTTTATGATATTGGCAGTGTGAGAATTGCTTTGTTTGTGCTGACTTTCTGGCTTTTATCTAGGAAGGACCTTGCTGTCTCCCAGCTCCTGTGGGCATTAGGTTTCATGGATGTCTCTTGGGAAGAGGACAGCTCTGTAGAGCCTAAGTTTCAAAAGTAATTTTAAAGGTATTTTTTTCCTTTATGCTTTTTCTTAAGTTTATTTCAGTATTTAATTTATTACTCCAGTTAAAGTTCAGCTGATATTCCCTGTAATATATACTGTGCTACTCTGTGTCCCTAAGTAAAACTTAAGCTGAGGTCATCCAGGTAGTTCTTTGGGAGGAGGCTGCAGAAGGGTGGAGAGACTTTTAGGCTGGCTGAGAAGGGATTGGAAAACTTAATAGCAGGCAAGGGGTTAGACCTGGGTTTGTTTTCTCCTTGCATTTCTGGCACATCCTATGACCTAGATTTGTTCACGTAATCTTGGCCTCAGTTTACCTAGCAGGAGCTCTGCTTGTCTCAGAAATGTTCAGATGTAAACTGGTGGTGTCCATACTCATATAAATGTTAGACTGTTGTGCTTTTGAGCAAGTGATTAATGCTGTCACTGTTTCATTAGCAAAATGCCATTAAACTGCCCTGTTCCTCAGATCTTTGATTTCCATAAGCACCTGTTTGTGGTTCACCTCTTGGAACATGCAGGATTGAACACCATCCTGTGGGATACGGCGCTAGCATAGTATCTGTGGGATTGAGCAAACATACAGGATCAATGGGTGAAGAAACCCTTGCATTGCTCACTCTGTAATCCTTGTTGGTCTGAGAAACATGCTGCTGAATTAATGACAAATACTGTATTTTTTTTCCTTCCCCCATTCTCCGTATGTCCCTTTTTTTTGCCTTTCTTGATTGCACCCAAGAGAGAAGCAGTGAGATGCACAGTGGGGAAAAGGACCCCAGGAATCCTATCCTGTACCTGCCTGAATATGGGAAGAGACTTAGTACAATGCCAGAATGCAGCTGGGCTTGCAGTATTTTTAACCATATTAAGTCCTGTTCAGAGTTAATGGTAAGTAATCTGCTATGAGTAAGATATGATTCATTAAGCACAGCATTACAGAAGGGGCACTTTACTTTGTGGTGCTAGGTTCAGTCACTTACAAAATGCATTAATGTTTCCAGATACATCAACTTTATTCTTGTTTCTGTTGAGAAAATTGCACAGTGCATGTAATAAGTATGTTGCTTTCTTTCTATTTTTGTTCTCTCCAGATGAGCTCAGTGAGATGGTCTCAGCAGTGCTGAAGGAGGGAAGGACAGAACTGGAAGGCAGGAGCTACTTCAAAGCAGGATTTTTCATATTTCTGTAATGCCCAAACACGAAGACTTTATAAACTTCATTAGGTAGAGTATTGCTAATAGTGTCATATTACTAATGTTGCATGATGTAATATGGCATTGCTGTATTGTTTAGTGATCATATGAAGCTGCATTAAATAAATGAACATATGCCAGTGACTTAAATGAACATTATGAGTGAGAGCAGTAAATGGAGAAGGTGGGTACTAGAGGAAATGCTAGCAGCTTCTTTCATTCAAGAAATTGAATCTAGTTCAACTTCTTAACCAGAAAGACCTCACAGTCCTACTAGTTGTTAGAGCATCTTAATGCTTTGTCCAGCAGGAAATTGCACTCACAGTGCTGACCTATTAACATCTGTAGTGCATGTGCTGCTCTTGCTCCTCAGGGCTTGTGAAATGTCTGCTGTGGCATAGCCCTCTGTGACCTCCTGCACTGAAGGATGGAATTTGTGAGTCCTTTTCTGTCTGGAGCTTGTAGGATCTCCCCGCTGAGCCAAATAGTTCTGAAATACTGCAAAAAAAGATCTGACAGTGTTGTCTGGGAGATGTGACTGACTTAATTATTATTAACATTTATTAAGTGCCTTACAATGGAGTGGAAGAGCCATTGCTGTCCTTTTTACAAATAGGAGAACTGGCATGTAAGGAAGAATGAATCTCTTCTATCTTCTGCAATTCTTGACCCACCTAATTAGGTGATTGTCACAAGAAATGAGAAGCTGGCTCAGGGGAATGGCGCAGGGGGAAGCTGCAGACACGTTCTGTGCGCGCCGCGCTTCCCCCGCACACAATGGCTCGGCCTGGGGAGCAGGGCTTCCCTCTGCCACTGTCCCCAGGCCAGGGAGGACATGTAAAGGGGCTGAGGAGCCTGGGGCTGTCTGTGGGATAGCTTCATTATAGATCTCATCCAGGGAAAAGGTGGGGAACTGCAACTCATTTCTAGGAGCTACTCTGGTTTTTAGCAATTGCTCACGCGCTGCCTCCTCCCGCTTCCTTTCGCTGTGGAGTTGCCTTTCCCCACAATAAGCTGATTTTCTTCATGGCTGATATTTACACTTAGTTAGCCTCTAAGGCACTAACTGCTTCTTCTGGTCTAAGACTTCAGTTTCTTTTTCTTTTTTTTTTTTTTAATAATTTATTTTCCTGAGAAAGGGAATCTGTCCAGCTGCTACAAACAATAGTGGTTTTGATGTATATCAATAAAGAGTTAGAGATGTATGTTTTCCAAGTAGAAGATAAAGAGACTTAAAGCCTGCTTTAAAGGAAGGCAAACCTTGGAGAGGTTTACTTAGATGTACAATATGCCCTATTCTTTGATTTTTAAAAACAGTATTAAGGGATTTTTTAAAGAAAAGAGAAAATAATTTCATCTTTTTGGTTGCATTTTTTTCTTAGGCTCACAGTTATAAGATAAATATTCAGAATTAGGAGTTGCTAAGGTTAATGTGATTAAAATGAGTATGTGATAACGGGCTCTGCACATTAAAGATTAAGAGCTCAAATTATAGACTCCAGAGGGAAACACTCCATGAGCATTTGTAAATTTTGTTTGTGAAAAAAATGCAGGCTTAGGCCTGTGGTTGCAGTTGCACAACAGTTTTATCCTGTTTTATCTGCAGAGAATTCTTTTAAACATTGAAGTGTTGGGGAAAAAATGTAGTGAGGTGGGGGGACAAATGAAAAAATAATTTTGGTCTAAGCATCAGTGTTACTCTATAAAAATAGATTCGTTTTACACAATTTATTCACATTTACAAAGGTCAGTTTATAGCATTCTGAGTGCAGTAGTTAATTCTTTATGTATAAATTGATCCTTTATACAGATGTAATTCCATATACAACATTTAATCTTTGAATGCAAGTTGAAAATACACTAGCAATTAATTTATGTAGGTTATGACTTTATTTCTCATGTACTTTACAGTGGTTCCTACCCTAAAGTTGAGTCAGTGTGTGCTTAATGAAAATTAGATGTGAAATGTAATATGTAGAGGACAAAGAAGCATTGAAATCCTTATTGCTCTTAAAAAGACAAAGGTACCTCAGATAATTCTCCTTTCTTAATCTCTTAAGAATTTGATGCGTAATTCTGTTAGGAGCAATTTGGAGTGAATAAAATATTTTTAGAAGTAGTATTAGTACCAGATATTATTTCTCACCTTTTATGAACCATAGTTTGGTTTTAAAATATAAAATGCTTTGCATTTTGAGAGGCTCATTTATAGGCAGTCTTCCACTGAGAAAGAAAAGCACCTTGGATATTTGTGGAGGGGCAAGCCTTGTTGTTATATCTGTGAAATTTGCTAATGTTGCAACCATTGAAATAAAGTGTTTGTTTGCATAACAGCAGTGGCATTTCTCCTCCTCTTCCTTGTGGTTTTGTCCAACTAGATGTTATGAGTGGCAGTTGCAGTGACTGCTAAGTGTTTAAATGATGACACCATTATGTGAGGTGATTTTGAAATGAGAGATTCCAGCCAAGAATTACATCTGCTCTCATCTCCTTCAAATCATACTCTCTGGCTGTGCAGATTATGATTGATTTGTTTGTGACAGATTGCAGGAAACAGTCATTGATTTTTCAATATTTTACCTTAAAATTATTTACAGTTGTAACCAAGGGGAGGTATTTCCATGGGCTGTCAGCCCCTGAAAGACTGGGATAATATTCCCTGCTCCCTGACAAGACAAATTACCCGTAATGAGTGCAGTAGCTGAAGGGTATACTTTTATTTTAAAATATGTCAATAACCCAGTGACTAAACGAATATTGATTCAGCATAATGAAGCCTGAGTAATGTGAAAATGAGCTCTTCAAGGAGCATGGTAAAGACTTTCTTTTTAGCTTGTAGCAAGAAGCTTTTCATTCTTTACTGTTAGGTAGTTGAAATGTGCAGTCTTAAACAAGTCATCCTTAAACACTGGTAATATGTGGAGTAATGTAACAAAAGAACTTCGGGGTTTTTTTCTGTTTATTTTTTTCTTTTTTTTTTTTTTTTCTTCTGAGTTCTTTTTTCTTCAATATGTTTCAGTAGATCAAACACATGAAGAGGAAAATGCAAGTTGTCCAGGGCAGAGATAGAATTACTATAGGTATAAATATCTTTTGCAGTAATATTCTTCAGCTAGCCTAATGGCATTTTTAATGTGGAATCTCAATATGGGCATGGGAATATATCTAAATAAACTCTAGATTTAATTTCATATTATTGACTTTTTGACATACTGATGTGTGTTCTGTGTGATCAGTCTAATATTCTTGTCCTTCAACAGTTTAGAATGGCTGGTTTATGAGCACCTAGATATACTGTGGTATAAAACTTAGTTACCATAATGCACATTTTTCTTTCCATAACATATAACACTGCGTGTTTCTTACCACATGGGAATTCTCAAGCAGTAATTCATTTAAATTACAGTAATTTATGCAGTGCCATAGGTGTGGTGTGGAAAGGCATCTAATAGATTAATACGAATGTACTCAATTGTTCAGGGTAAGGATTAAAGACCATGTTGAGGTACAATTTTTTTAAACATTAGAAGTATTGAACACTAAAAAATCCCCCACCCTATCATGTGAAAGGATCAATTGGTCATTTGTATTCAAGAGCATCCTGCAACATGGGGAAAGCTCTGCAGAAGCACTGGGTATAAATAGCCGTGTAATCCAGACATAGACAAAAAGATATTTTCTTGGGGTGTTTGTGTGTAATGTGTCAATTATGAAATAATGTCATAGCCAGAAGCATTTAGTGAGCATGTTTGGGCATGAAGACGACTTTTCTTATTTTCTGAGGACTAACTTCAATTGCATCCAGCTAGCTTGTGAAAATCTTCAGAAGGATGTTTTCCTATCAGCACACAGGTGATTTTTTCCAAATGTCATTCTTTTAGCACAGCTAGAAACTATTTCAGGAGGCACTTGAGAACCTGTGGCATTGAGAGTTAAATGGCAACCCTGGAATGTGAGATATGTTCCTGTTTTTAATTTGCTAGTTTTCAGAAAAAAAGTGTGATGTGTGTTTGAGTGGGTTACACCTAAATAATTGTAGTTTTGAGAGGGTTTGTGCATAGCACCTGACTTCCAAAATATTGCAGAATTATTAATAAACTGAAGTATTTAGCTGTGTCAGGAGAATTTGGGGCTCTTATAAATGTTACAAGAGATCTACAAATGTTACAGTGTTGAACCTTAACTTCCTGCTCAGTGACATTTTACACACTTCAGGTTCTCTGCCTGTTCTTTGTTTCTGTACCTTTTTGTTTCTTTGGCCAACAGCAGGAGATGGAAGGGGAGGATTCTTGTTCAGTAGCTTTCCCACAGTAGCGAGGAAGAGGGAGACTGTTCAGGGCTGGGTGCCAGCTCTGCTGTAGACTGAAGGGCAAATAAATGTTTGTTTTAACAACATCTCCTTTTCCTGGATAACACTGCATGAGCTCATGGTACCAAACTGAGTAACAGCAGATCTCTGCTTGCAAGCCATTGGCATTTTTCACTTGCAAGACAGGCAACAACTCTGGCTTTGCTGCCTTTCCCAAAGATGAGTTTATTTATTGAATATCTGGCATTCCAGCTCAGGCCTGAACTGTGTGCTTGGCACTAAAGCCAAATGGTGCATTTTTGGCTTTTTATTTTAATTTGTGGGTGATACTGAAGATGTCTGATGATGGTGCCTTGGAAGCTCTGCAGTTTATTCATACATCTTTCTGTATTAGAACTGTGACAGTTGCTAGTCCGCTTTCAGGCGGACTATGGAGGAGAAAATAAAAACCTCAGACAAAAAAAAAATCCTAAATAATTAATTTGTTAAAAGTTCTTGTGGCATTTGGGATCTCCTAGGAACAGAACATAAGCCCAATTGCTGTTCAGTTAGGTAAAACTAAAAGTAGAAAACACAATGAAATTAAGATCATGGGTAGAGAACAGAATGATGTCATTTGTGGCAGAGATGAGACTATTGGTCAGTAATAAAGGGCTAATATTTAGGGGCTGTATGTCCCTCAGCACTCAGCAACTTGCAAATTTTGAGCCATTTTAGTAAATTTCACAGAGAACACTGTGCATCAGTATGTTCTTGTAGTGCGTGGTTTTGTGAAACAATTCAGATCTTGATTCCATTATGAATAAAGTAGCAACCAAAACCAATGGTGGATTTATATATTTATTTTTTTTTCCTGTTTACTCAGTCTCTGTGTTATCTCTCTGCTCTGCAGACCAGCCAACTAAAACAAGTTTAGTTTAAAGTGATAAGGAGAGCATGTTGATGTAGGTGGTGGAAATTGTGCTTACTGACTAAGCCTTCTCCATGCTGCCTCCTTCCCATTGCCAAATTATTTATTTGAAAGCTAAGAACTGATATGTGATGGAATCCAAATCAGAGCAGTCTACAAGTGGGCAGACAGCACTATAAAATGTGCTCATCTAAATGTCATGATTACTTGAAACCAATTCTTTGTGCCCTAAACTGCACTTTGAAGGTGTTGCTTCTTTTTGTTCAAATTTGTGGACAAATTATTGCTTTCCAAAAAGCAATTCCATATATGCAAATATTCTATACTTTTGGAATTACCATTTTGTGTACTAAAAGCTGTCAGCAGTGCAGATAGCATCTCAGTCTTTGGTGTGTTGGCATATGGTTTATGGTGAGCTGTAAGACAGAGACAACCCTATAAAAATACGTGAGGGATCCAAGATGCTGTGAGAGTCTTGCTTAACTGCAATGGTTAAAAAGGCATGGCTGACTTAATGCATGAGTGTTGAAATCTGTGTCTGGAATTATGGAACAAGTTGAGAAACATGAACAGAATTGATTGTTGATTATTTTCCTTTGTAAGAGCTGGGAAAGGATGTATTGTGCTTTTCTGTGGTCTTTGAAGTCCCTCAGTGTCCTTTTTAAATTTTTTTTTGTTTTCTTTTGTTAACTTATCTTTTAATATGAAGTGTCATTCCCAAAATGAAGTAGTGTCCTTGGGCTGGTGGCAACAGCTGGAGTTGCAGAATTCATAAATAATTCAGAGAAGGATAAAGGGTAGGGGAATTTTTTTGTCATTTGAATCTTTATTATGTGCACACATTTCATTTTAGATACAGCATCATTTGAATTCATTCAGTATGATGATTGCACTGACCTGTCATATTTATTTTGATGTCCCTTCCAAGGACCATATGCTCTGTCCTCAGCATGAAAATGATGCAAGTTGCAAACTGAAAGGCAGCTCTGTTCCTGTAGGGATGAAGCCCTCACTTCCCGTTGTCACGTCAGTGGATGTACAGCTGCACTGCAGTAGAGAAGGTGGAGTTGTTATGTCAGTGCAGTGACTAAGTGGCAGTGTAGCCTAGCAAAAGGTGGAAAAAAGGGCAAAACCCATTTGCATCAAGGTACTGTGTGGCATTGAAAACTCAGCTGTCACCGAGGGCCAGTTGGTGTGAGGAACCTGGCATGTGGAGGGTGGAAAGGATTAAAGCCAGCTAGAAATCTGCCAAGGTGGAGGTGTGCCATGGTAGCTTTAATGTGGGAATACAATTAATTACTCTGTTTGTTGGAAGTGGGGTTGCTATGCACACAACCTCCTGGGGTTGCACGGGACTCAGTCTGGATATGCAAGGCTCAGAGCTTTTTTCTTTGCCCAGTCCATGTCCTCCTTTCCTCTTGAAGCTGCTTGCTTAGTCAGAAAAAATCTTGGGTAATATTTTTTTGGAGGGATGGAAATATGCAGTTATAATTTACCTCTTCACTAATTCTGCTGTAACCATTGCATCTGGTCCTTCATTTATTTTGTTGGTGTGTTCCTGTGGATGAGTGGTACATTTTCCAGAAGTTACAGGCTCAAGTTCAACCATGTCCCATAAGTAATGAACTGCATGATAATGAGTAATGTCTGGTCCCTGTTGGCTAAAGCACTGGCTGCTATTAGCAATTCACACTTGGTGGATAACAGGGCTCTGCTTCCAGGACTTTGTTACTGTTACCTTTGTATGTAATATTAACACCGCAGGATTGCAGCCACCTGGATATTTTCATGGTGTAAGGTGTAACAGTGAGCAGTGATTGGTATGAAATACGTGGTCCACTGTGCCCATGCCAGGGGCAGAAGGAAGCCAATTAAATGCAGGTTAGTGAAATGCAATAACTGGAACCTGAGAATGAGAATAACTGTATGCAAAATTGTTTCTTTTCTAGATCCTGCCATCAATGACTGAGCCTCCCTGAAATCTTATGAGTTACTGCCAAGATGAGAGGGATAACAGGAAGGAGGAGTGCTTAAGTGACTTTAATGACAGTTAATTTCTTCTATTTATCAAACGACAGATTGTTTTTTCCTCAAAACTCAATTGCCATGACAAGATGCTTTTGGAAGTCATCTTTGTAAAATAAAACTGACAATTTTTAGGCTACAAAGAGCTATTGTATATTTTTGTTGAATGTTGTCATTATGGTAAACTGCTGGAAGGTCTTTATTTTGGAAGTAATTTAACTTGCATACTTCATTCATTTATTTTAATATCTGTTGAATGCCATGTGAAAAGTTTCTTGCCAGAATTTTTTTATTCAATGGAATAGTTATTGTTACAATGCTCAATTTATTAATGTCTAAATTACTGTTGCCCTAGCCTCCTGCAAAACTGTTTCTTATTAGTAATTCTTAAACAAATAAGGAATGAATTAGGTTTTGTCCCCTTTGTGTTTTGGTCTGCATATTTTCCCTTTCAGTGAAGGTGTCTTCAGTTTTTGGAATGACACAACACAAAGAAAGGTGGTTTGGTTTTTGGAGTTTTTTTTCCCCAACAGCACATGTCTTTTGTGCAATGGTTTTTTAATATGGACACTGCCAAGATACAATTACTGGAAGGAGAGAGAGAAGCTGTTGGGAATGTCATGTTATGCCAAATTAAGAATTATTAGCTCTTACTTTCTGTGCAATCTCTTCGACTAGAACTCGACCTATTGCGTCTGGCATATACTTTGACTCTAGTGGAACTAATGTGTCCTTGGAGTAGCATTTCAGAGTAACTTCAGATTCATGCTTTTTTCACAAGTCTGCTTTAAACTGCTGGGATTAACTTCAGAGAAGGCGAGAGATACAGGCTCCTTTGTCAGCAGCTGTGCTGGTTGAAGGAGGAGGCTTCCTGCACGCCTCTCGCTCCTTCTCTCCCTGCTAGGGAAGCAGGCTGAGCTGTTTCCCTGAGCACACGCAGACTGACTTCAGCCAGAGTTAATCGTGCTATCAAATATTAGTTATCCAGTGCCCTGGGTCACTCTGATGAAAGGACAGGGCATGCACAGACCAGCTGTGCAGACGTCATGTCTGGGAAGGGTGCTGTGTTGACAGGAGTGTTGCTGAGGGCTGGCCCTGGTGTGTCGCCTTTTCAGCAGGTGCAGTTACATATCTTGGATGTGGTAAAAATTGGACGTGTTAGAAAGCTGTGCAGATCTGTCATGCATAATATTCACATTCCAGGGACACCCTGGATAATGCAGAATAAACCTGTGTTCTTTGACTCCTTGTGTGTGCCAGTATGAGGGGAGAGAACCAGTGTGTGAGAGAACCACCTATTTCAGGAAAATGTATCTGGTCAAGATGTGGGAATGGTACAAGTGTTTCCATTTTCTAGAGAACACACTTGTTACTGTACTCATCAAAGAGGCTGCCTCAGCCAACACATGCCTCAGGAGAGCTGCTTTTGACACATCAGCTGCCTTGAGTGGAGAAGGGAGAACACCTCCAGCAGGAGTGGCTGCTGTTGCTTCTCTACAGTGTTGAATCAGTGCTGGAGTCTGGTGAGGCATCCCAGCTCTTGCTATATCCCCTATGCCAAAATTAGAATGGTATGGATAATCTTTAGTACTCCCATAGTGGGTAAAAGCAGTGCACTGAGCAGCTCCTTCCACACTGCCCCTTCTTGTGCAAAGGCCATGGAGTGTAGGTGCCTTCCTAGAGCCAGCCTGGGCTTACAAAGAACAAGAGAACTGTCAGAATCCTGAGAGCAGCAGCACTGTTTGCATCTCCTCTCAGGGCACTGCCAGGTGAAAAGAACAGAGCCACAAAAAGAACTGAGCCTCCAGCTCAGGTTGTGTGTCATCCATTATCTTTTATTTGTCCTTAAGGTAAAGGATGAGGAATATGCATACTGGACGTATGGAAGGGAGGAAAATAAAGTGCCAGGTGTGTGAGGAAGAGGCAGGTGTGAGAGTTGTGCCCTGTTCCAGCAGCCCAGGGCTGAGCCATGGCTGAGCTCTCAGTGCTGGGTTCAGGAGTGATGTGCCTGCCCCAGATGACTGTCACATGTCCCCCCTGACCAGGAACTGTGATGTGCCTGCCCCAGATGACTGTCACATGTCCCCCCTGACCAGGAGCTAAGTGCAGATGACCTCCACAGCTCTCTGAGACAGCCCATAATCCATATGACTATTTTTATCTTAAAATGGATTCTTGTAGTATCAAGATTGAAATGTTTAAGGAAATGCTTGTGATTGCTTGGGAGTCTCTTTACCTGCCTAAGTGGTAATACACAGGTAAACCAGTGCTGCAGAATAACATCTTACATAGAGCACTGTCAGGGATGTCAAGCTGATGAGGAAAATTTTACATCCAAGCACTTAAAACCATCAAATACTATAGTTAAACTGCCATACTCTTTATGTAGTGCTAAAAAGACAACAAAACTTCAGGGAAGGCAGATTTTCTTCTTATAAATATTCTGAATAATAGCTTGGTTTCAAGTAGACTTCCTGGCTCTTTGGTGATTGCTGAATTTGGTCTGAATCTATCAGGAATCCCAGTCATAATGGTGTGTTTATTATTATAAGCACATGACTTCTATATAAGTTCTCCACAAATATGTTGGACAAAACATAGTTTACCTTCTTAACTGGTACTATATGGTTACTTTCTATCTCCTTTAATTTCAGTTCTAACTTGATTGAATAAAAGGTGCATTCCTGACAGTAATCTTTACATCTGTAATGGAACACTTGATTTTATATGACTGTTTGCATACTCCAGACATAACACAACATTTTTACAGCAATATGTGTTGACAATACACTGAGATAAATATCAGTTTATGACAAACGAAGGAGCAAACTTTTAATAAGGCCAATGAATCATTAGAAATTATTAGAAAGGGAATATTAGATTAGATTTTCTATCTCTTGAATGAGGATGAAATATTTTTATAGAGGTATATGCTTGAACAAATGGCTGGGGGTGGTAGAAGAATTCCTCACTGGCTTCTGTGGCTTTTGCAACACCTGAGGCCAGACTGGGTCATCTTAGACATCCTTCTGGCTTGGAAGGGAGTGAGAAGTCTCAGTGTAGCAAATATCTTCATAGAAATGCAGCTTCCACTGAACTGAAAAGTTACCCAAAGTTAATTAAGCTTATCTTCAAAAAGTATTGGGAGGAGCATTGGGAATGTTCCTCTTTCCTAGTGCCATGCCTTTTTCAAAGATCCTCTTAACCTGACTGCTTGCTCCTGTGGAGTGTTTCATTGGCTGGGGTGGGTTTCTCTGGTTCATCCATCCTCGCCCCACCCACATTAATCAAACAGCACATGAACATCTGTTTTCAGAGCAAATGTCTTCTGCAGAGTGTCTACTTCTACAAAGTGTAATGCTGTCTTTCTGCTAGAAATAATTATTAGGTTGAAAATAATCTGACAACATCCTGCTGTGGATAAATTAGGTTTGTTCTCTACTAAGATTAGTAAGCTGGCATCCATTCACTAATACATTACAAGAAAATGATTGCAAGTTGATTGTATCCAGTTATCTGCCTTTTTTCTGTTTAATAGGCTTTTTGTTGCCATGCTGTCACCAAATGTGTGCAAGTCATACTTTTCCAAGTGCCCTGCAACCTGGGGAGATGGTGTTTGCTGTCCTGTACCACGAAAAGACTTTTGGGCAGAAGTGTTTGGCGAAGTGGAGAGATTGTCTCCATATAGATTTCTGAATCCTGTGCACCTTTGGTTTTGGCCAACAGGGGTGTGTTCTGCTCTATGGCAATCAATATATTACCACCAAAGTCCAAATGCCAGGTATAATTAGCTCATGTGTTTAAATAGGTGCTGTTATTTTTCGGCTTGTATGTACAAGCCTGTTTTCATGCAGAAGTCCATATTTACTTGGGAAGAATGCTGTGCAAATCAGAAAAAGCAGAAAAATTATTTAAAGTTATATGCTAGTGTTTAAGATTTTAGAAATAACTGTGAGATCTTGTAGGCACACAGTTTGTGGTGCCTGGGAGTGGGGCTGGCCCAGCCCCATCCCCAGTGGGTGCAGCTGTGAGCAGCAGGTGAGCAGCACTGGCAGCAATGAGCCATGGAGTGCCCAGGGGCACTGACCAACCCCCAAAGGGAGCAGAGGCACACAGGGGCAGGGCATCAACATGAGGGGATAAAAGGTTGGGCTAAAGAACAAGAAGGGCAGATGCTTGTAGCCTTCTGATGTGATCTGGTGTTCCTCTGTATGGGCAGACACCTGAAGCCTTCTGATGTGGTAAGGTGTGACCCTGTCTGGGGGAATGCTTAATGCCTTCTGAAATTGTATGGTGATTATCTCAACTGTACCATATATTGTGACAAGATCTTTATTTCTTTGTTTACAATTGATTAGGGTTAGAGTTTTAAAAGCTTAGTGCTGCCTCAAAGGGCTTTACAGTCAGTCACTGAGAATTATGGGCTTGGCACAACTCACGTTTTGGTCCTTCAGTATATCCATTATTGTTAGATGCTTAGTGGTCGTTGCACATAGATGACTGGTTTTTTGGGTATTTTACATTTTTACATGTTCAGAAAATTACTTTGTTAAAGTAGCTGCTGGGTGAATGGAGTAATTAAAGCACTGTACTGGTTTTATTGAAGCTGACATATGCTGCACATTCCTTAAAACTCAGTATGTGAGCAGAATGTTTTCAGGATTTATTGAAGGCAGACATCTAGAGATACTGGGGAGCTTTTATAACAGAAAAAATAACTTCCAAGTTTTATGCTGTTATATAAATCTGTCTTTAAGAAGAGAGCTGTTGTTGCAATACGTTGCTTGTGTTCTTCATATTTTGTCTGTGTGTATGTTTTATGTATGTATTGGTACACCTACACACAAATGCTTGTCCTGAGCACTTTCATTTAACAGTGATTGTATAGTCTATTTTGTATTTGGGGAAATTTATTTGGGGAAAGAATTGTTTTACTGCTGACTGAGAATCTCAGTTTGCTTGGTATGAAAAGTAATCTGCAGTATATTGTGGGGGTTTTTAGTTTATTTTAAACTGGAATACACCCCTGCTTAATTTGAATTACAGCTCTTACTGTGTGAGTGTTGCGGTAGCAAGCAAGGAATCTTAGCATAAGCTGAAGCTGGGTTTCATTTTAACTAGTATGATGACTGCAATGTTCCACATGTGATACTTTTGCAAGTTGTGAAAAAATGTTGTGTATCTATCATCCATATTTCATGTGATTTCAGAGTAGAATGTTGTCATTACTCTTAAGTTACTTGGCTAAAACTAGGAAACTTTCACCTGTATATTTTGTAATGTTTAGACCTTAAGTGTTTTTTAAGCAATATGTTCAACTTACCATTGTTGCATACTGTAAAATAAAATACATACTGAAAGAACATTCTTCATCAGCTATGAATAAACACGTGGAAAAGCTGTTTTCAAAATTTCAGGGTTTTTTTGCTAAGTTGTTACCAGTTGAGTCCCCATCTTTAATGTTGGACTTGGTCAAGAGATTAGTTTCCCTTACCAGGATACATAAGGTGCTGTTTTGTGTCAGTGTTCTAAACTTCTAGGACTATTTAAATGGAAAACACAGTTTATAATTTTAGCATTGTGTCAGGTATGCAGTAGAAGTAAGTTTTATTCCTGGTTGTTTGCATGAGCAGTCTAGATATTCTTAAGTGTCTTTGTAGTACAAAAATCTCATTTTGTGGACAAATCTTTTCATATTGGGATCTGGAATTTGAAAACAAAAATGTTTCTAAACTACTCGTGTGTTTTAATACTGTGAGTCAATTCCCATGTGTTAAAGTGTAAACTACTAACTAATCCATAGGAGTTTATGCTGCAGAAAGTCATTTAATTAACACTTTTAATTTCAGCTATGAAAGAAGGTGAAAATGAGGTCTGGAGAATGGAGAGAGGCTTTGTTTTTCATTGCTGAAGTCTCCCTGCACTGTAAGTCTACTGATGCCCGTGGTGCATGGACCATCTCCTGCCTGCTAATTAGGCCTCTCCAGTGTGCTCTCTGGAAATGTGCTGGAGAAGTTTTTTTCAAAAAACCACCATGCCATCATAAATAAGGGAACAGTACAGTATGTAACTATTATACACCACTCATTTGGCAGACTATAATTTAATAGAACAACAATGATCAGACCAGTATATCAGTTAATTTTCAAAACATTTTATTCCACGCAAATTAGCTCAGGTCCTGGAGGGCAAAATGACAAGAGGTTACTCGTACACTATGTATTTAATTAATTGAAAAATGCTCAAACTGCTTTTACAGTTGTTATTAAAAAGTAGAATCAGTGTTGCCAGTGCTCAACCATAATTAGAACCCCGGGGAATTAAATATTTAGCATTAGTAATGTAACAGCACTTAGGACACAAATTTCTATTTTTGTAATGAAAGCAATACAGTGTAAGTGCAAATGGCTGAAACGACAGCTGTGACAAGCAAACCAGCCTGGGATATTTCAATAAGACACCTCGTTGGACAGCAAGTCTTACTGCATTACTCGTTTGTAAGAGTCTAAATCCCAATAGCCAGGCATTACACCCAGTATTTAGATTTCTAATTGCTCACAGGATGAACGCTCGGGCAAATGTCAGCCTGTGGGGTGGGAAGCAGGGGGTGTTTTCCCAAATAACACGGCAGAGGTGGGTGCCTTTGGCCGTGTGGGCAGGGCTGGGGCACGTCCCAGGGCAGCCGAGGGGGGAAACCAGCCCGTGTTTGTTTTAAGTTTAATTACGTTTTAAGCATAAGTGCTTTCAGTGATACAACATGAAAAGTCGGATATTGGGCTCTAATGAGCTGTAGTGGTAGATGGCTGGAGACCCTGAGGGATTCATTCACTAAATTAACTGAATAACAGTACTTGGTTTGGGCACGGTAGGATGGCTGAGCTGTGCTTAAAAATCTCCCTTTCAGAGCTGTCTCTCATTCCTGTTTTTGTTCTAAACAGCGTAGTGACTTCCACAGCCGCCTGCTACAACTGTTCAGCTTGTCACAAGTGTTATGTTACCAACTAATAAGTAATAAAGCACATTTGATTTCATTTCTCTTCTGTTTTGCTGGGTGTTTTTCCCCTGGAAGGACAGGGGAAGGAGGAAAGCTTGAAGGCACTTGTGTGTCTTCTGAATAGAGAAAATAAAAAGCTGTACTTGGGCACAGCATGCTTTGGCCTTCTCAAAAGCACTGATTTGTTTCTCAGAAATAGGACAATCAGGCAGAGGGATGGACTACTCGTTTTTGAAGGTGCTTTTGTTCCACTTGGCACCTGGTTGCAGGCTAGAGCTCGTGTTGGAGCTGAACATGCAGCAGGGACGGGCTGTCTGGATGGCTCCAGCCCAGGACAGCCTGTTTCTTGGGAGAAGCAGGCAGGGACTGCACAGTGCCACTTCCAGCACCAGCAGCAATGCCCCAGCTGCTGCTCTGCTTTGCAAGCACTTTTTTCTGCTGCAGGTCACTCTGTAGAGAATCGGGAAATTTAGTTTTGCTTGTTTCCTGAACAAATCAAAAATTCTGAGAAAATCAGCTTTTCTGTAACAAGTTTATGAATTTGGGGCTCAGAGTGTAGAAAGGAACATTTCTTGAGTATACTGAAATGTTGTGGGGTATCTCTGAGCTTTCCTGGGTGCTTCCATCCCACCTACTTTGATCCAGCTCCCTGAGCTTTTTCCCAGCTACCAGAGACCTGCAATTAGAAGCCCTTCATGCTCTGTAATTTGTGTGATGCACAGAATTCAGGTACCCAAGGGTTTGATGCAATTGTGAGTTACTGCTGTGTGTAAATAATCCTCATCGGCTCTTACTTTCAGAAACAAAATTGTGGCATTTTCCCACTCTCCTTCCCTTTGATGCAATTAGAAGGCCTGGGAATAGAGCCGGGGTCTTGCCAGCAGCCCTGGCTCGCAGCAGGACGAGCTGCACCTGGACTGAGCTTTCTGTCCTGGCATCTGAAAGCTGTGCTGAGCCTCTCCTGTGGATGAGCCAACAGCTGCACTGACATGACAGTAGCACCACTGCTGGCTGTCTTGTCAGTGATCTGGGGTCTAAGAAGTCTCTATTCTGGCCCGGGATGAGATATTTATTTATTTTAAGTGTGTGCCTACAGAGCTGTTCTTTCCTAAGGTTTTTGAGGCTTGGGTCGTGTCTGTCATTGGCAGGATCAGTTCCTGTAAGTCCTGCAGCAGTTGGTCTGTCTCTCCCTGAGGATGGGAGGAGGGGGCTCTGGGCTTTAGTTGCCTGGAGATTGGCAGCTGGAAAGGCATTTCTCCCTTCTGCTTTATTTTTGTTCTTTGGAATCTCTTCTTCCAGTCTCTGCGCCCCCTGTGCCCAGTGCTGTAAAGCACACAAAGGCAGTCTCAGACTTTTGCTGGTTTCTCATCCTTTGAGGATAAAATTCCCTATTTGGCTCCAAAATCTACTAGCATTGCCTGTTCAGAGGCATGTTACAAGCTACTCCATCACCAACTTCTACCTTAGAAATAGACTAAAAATGCAGACTCTGGAGAAGGTTTGTTCTGCCAAAGGCCATTAAAGTTACTTCTAAGGCTCTCCATAGCCTTGGCTGCTGCCTGGTGGGTACGACTCTGCTCTCAGCTCTCTGGAAGGCAGGAAGATAGGAGGCAGGCAGAGACAAAACAAAAGTTTTCCTTGGGACCTTCTTCCAGTCCAGTCTTGGTGGTTCTGACAGCCCCTGATGCCTAAGGCAGTGTTTAGTTTTAGCACATTACATTACACTTCACCAATTAAGACATTTTTTTCAGGAAATAAGTGTTCAAAACATGTTTTTTAATATGAACTCAGGCTAATACCTTCCTTAAAGCAGCTGCAGTGGTGTTGGTAGTGGTAAGTGTGATATTGCTCATAGCCACGTTTTTTGAAAACACCTAACTGACCAAACATCCAGCATTGTACTGATGGAAGTTTCTGTTGTTTAAACAAGTGAACTTGGTGTAAAAAATCAGATTTACCTGCAAAAATATCGGGGCACTGCTGCAAGTTTTCCTGCAGCCCTGACTGAATGACTCTCCAGTGGCTTGTTGGTTTTACCAAGGTAATGGAGCAGCTCTTTGATGCTATGCTAGGAGAAAGCAAATGAGCTGAAAGTGAAGTGCAGCTGTGTACAGGAGTCCTGCTCCTTACATTGCTGCTTCTGCTGATACTCTTCTTTCAGTTATTGTAAGTAGCATTTTTCTGGTTTTTTTTATTACTGTATTTTGAGGCAGGGTTAACTTCTTTTCTCTGTCCCTTTTATATGTTTTCTCTTATTTAATGGCTTAAACTTCTAAAACAAGTCTCAGAAAAAAAAAATCTGCTTTGCTTTTTGTGACTTGTTGCTCATATCCCCTGTTGTATTTATATTATTGAAATTATAATTTATAAACACACCCCTGCAGTATTTTAGATCTCTGATTATCTCCTAAGGCTTGTGTGTCTTTTGTTGTTGGCTTTGGTTTTTGTTTTTTTTTTTTTTTGGGGGGGGGTGGGAGGGTTTCTTGTTGCTTTTGTGTTGAGTGGTTTTTTTTGTTGTTGCTTTTCTTTTTAATAATCCCATCCTCAGGTAGTTGCTAGAAGTATTAGAGCCACCCTACCACTGTGATGTGGTGTTTCAAGTCATCCTCAAGCTTTCTGCAGTCTTTAGGACCCAGACATGAGACTGCTGCTGGGTTTCCTGCTAAAAGCCATGAGCCTGCCAGGGCTGTAGGGTGGGAGCTGCCAGGTGTCCTGCTTGCAGCAGTGACCCTAGCAGTGCTCATCTAACAGTGCTTGCAGGCTGGGATCCGAGGGCTTTGCCACTGTTTTGTTATAAATACAGCAGCTAGTCCCCGAAATAATCCAAAAACTTTCATCCAACTGCTCCAAAAGCCCTGAAATTGGGTTCCTGCTGTGTTGTGCTGCTGCCCGACGTGTTCCCAGATGGCTGGAGGAGTTAAACTCCTGCTGCTGACCTGGGCCATATTAAATGAGCAGGGGGCAGGTTTTGGGTCTCAGCCGTGGGGGTGGAAGCAGAGTTCTGAGGCTCTCAGTGTTACACTCCCGCTTGTGTGCGTGACGATGAGATGAATTGGTTAATGAGTGCCCAAGCATCTGTTCGGCCTCTGGTAGATGCTTTGCCAAGGTTCAAGTTCCCCGAGGAGGATTAGCCACCTGGTCTGGTTTTCATGATAGAGTGACAAAGGGGACACCCACCTTTCATTTCACTGCTGAGGATGGCCACATGCACAGGGTCCCCGGGAGGTCTGAGAGTTTGATGTCTTTTTGTAATTTAACAATTACTTTTGTAATTGTTACAATTTAGGTTACAGCAGAGCCTGCAATCACTGTGTGTTTTTATAGGAAGAGTGACATGTACTCACCCAGTGTGTCTCAGTCTTGCCAAATAGACTTATTTATTTCCCTTTTTCTCAAATGACACACAGCTCTTTTCACACAATTATCTCTTGCTGTATTATATATATAATCAATATACACCATAGGGCAACAAGAAGTGGTGATAAAAAGAGGTTCAAATAGGAAAATGAGCATTTCATAGCCTGAACTTACAATTAGGCTTTCCAAAGTGTCTAGATTTTGCTGCATGGACAGCATTATGACTTGATGAAAGGCCTGCACTAAAAGGCTTAAATTTATGTGTGGTAGTATTGCTTTACGATGAGCTTGATTTAGTAGGGGTTTGACCCATCAGACACAATACAGCAAAGGAACTTAGTATTCTTGATAGGCAGAAACACTACACATTTGTTGCTGAACTTTGAAAAAGCTGAAGTCATGTAACCAGCCTGGATTAAGGCAGTGAAATGGATGAAATCTTGGCAAACTGCAAGGAGGGCTTGGCTGGACTTTCCTTCTGCGTTACCTGCTGAAGCCGTGCAGAATCACTCTGATGTTGGTTGCTTTTGGGGTGGGGGCAAAGGAAGGAGGTGTAGGGTTTAGTTAACCTGTGGTTTGGACAGTTACAAACCCTGCAGTGAGCTCCATGGCAAAGAGGAGCTGGAGCAGCTGGGTAGGTGTGCTGAGCTCTCTGGAGGAGAAGAGTCTGAATTATGATGAGATACCTTCAGTTGAGCTGCATTTATGACCCTGCTGCTGCAGGACCCTGTACCTCAGGCACAGCCTGTGGACAGGCAGATCTGCCCCACGCTGGGGATGGTGCAGGTGCCACCATGGGGGAATGGCTGAGGCAGGACAGTGCTGCAGCAGGAGCTGCACCTCCTCGCCCCTGGCCTTTGTGCAGACACACCATGGATGTACCTGTTGGCAGGGAGGTGAGAAAGAATGAGGAAGAACTTCAGAGCCCTGTCTGCTGGATTTGGCAGTGGTTTAGGTGCCCTAAAGGTTCCCTTAGGGGGAAAGGAGACAATATGACCATTTGGGCTGATCATCCAGCCAAGTGTTCAGCTTTGAGCAGCTCACGACTAATCCTAGAATGGTTTGGGTTGGAAGAGGTCTCAAAGACCATCTTGTTCTGCCGTGGGCAGGGACAACTTCCACTAGATCAGGTTGCTCAAAGACCCATCCAACCTGGCCTGGAACACTTCCAGGGATGGGGCAGCCACAGCTTCTCTGGGCACCCTGTGCCAGGGCCTCAGCACCCTCGTGGTAATTTTTCCTAATATCTCATCTAAACGTCTCTATGTATGTTTTTCCTCATATCTAATTTAACCCTGCTCGCTATCAGTTTGATGCCATTCCTTCTTGTCCCATCACTCCATGCCCTTGCCTATGGTCCATCTCCACCTTTCTCAGAGCCCTTTAGGTACTGGAAGGTGCTATAAGGTCTCCCCAGATCTGTCTCTGCTGCAGTCTGAGCAGCCACAGCTCTCTCACAGCCATGCTCCAGCCCTCTGATCATCCTCACGACCCTCATCTGGACTCACTCCAGCAAGTCCATGTCCTTCTTCTGCTGTGGGTCCCAAAGCTGGGCACCGTGCTTCAGGTGGGGTCTCATGAGAACATGCAGAGGAAAGAACCACCTCCCTCGAGAATTTGCTGCACTTAGGTGTCCCCAGTGGCACTAAGTGTGCTGCTGCAGTGTGCCATTTTTAGACAGCCTGCATGTGAAGGACACATTCACAGCCTGTGTTGTCAAACCTGATGATTGCCCTTCCCAGACTGGCTGAAGTTATTTGTAGTCACAGGTTTTGGTCCTTCCATTTATTTGGCTTTATGTAGTCAGTATTGTTTAGCCAGAAGAAAAGGTGATGTTTTTCTGGCAGCACAAGGGAGGACCTGCCAGTTGGGCTGGACACCAACAGCACAGGATGCTCTACAATTCTTAGCTTTAGTTTCTGAACTTATCTGCCATTTAACAGTGATTTTAAATTTTTTAATGTAAAATAATGATCAAATAGGTAATCTGTGGACTATAACCAAGAACAAGATGGCAGAAAGTCATTCTAAGTTTCAGAGCTGGTCTTTTTGCGCTGTTTCCTCTCCTAACAGTCCCCAAACAAGACTTAGCTCTGCAGGAGCTTGCCCATGGGAGTGCAGGCAATCCATGCTTCTCCAGCAGCCTTGCTTTGCTGCAGGGGTTCCTTGTGGCTTGGGAATGAGGGGTGTGACAAAACTTGATGATTGTGAAGGAAAAGGTGAAGGAAAATAATGCACAGGGGCTGTTATTAAGTTCAAGCAAACACGTAGCATCATGTCAATTGCTTTGCCTTCTTTTCTTTTCCAGTGAAAACTTTTGTTGGAAAAAGCATCTGAGAAATTCTTTCAGGTTTCTAAAACCCTGTATGAGACCAAATATCTGAAGCCCCAGCCTTTCAGCTGGGTGTAACAGGACCCACACTGCCTGGTGGGGTTTAGTGCTGCAGCTGGGTCACTGAGATTCTTGAGATCAGTTTACCAAGGCTGGTTTTGGCAGATCACACCAGTCTCCCAGTATGTCTTTTACATATTGCAAAACCATTCATTTGATATTCACCAGCATCAGCTCAAACCCACTTTGTGAGTAGTTCTGAATTTCTGCATGTGTTTTAAATATATTGGGTTTGCCAGCAGTGAGAATAAGCAGCACTGGGGTTTTGTTCCTTCTGATTTTGAAACTTTTCCTGCTGGTTTGCTTGCTCTAGCAGATCACAAGTAGATTTCTGAGATTTCAAACTGAAATGTAAGTCTAAACTGGCCTTTCTGAGGTAATGGATAATTTAATGAAACTGGATGAATGAAAGCATTTTTAATTAAATGTGGCAAGAATAGTAAATAAAAGTTGTGTAAAATAATTTCACTTGGCTGAGTGCATGCAGTCACAGAGGCAGTTAACAGATGATCTTTTTCACTTGAAGTTATGTAGACTTCTTGTACTTCTTTAGCCAGTTCTGTTACTGACCAATTTGTCCCATGTCCCCGTGTGTGAGCCCACCTGCTCCTGCTGAGGGCTGGGGTGGGGTGGGCATGCTGGGGAAGCTCACAGGATCCTTGCTGGCTGCTCTGTCTCCCTTCCACTGGCTGTGCCTTTTCATCTTTGTAAGTGTACAAAAGGAGCAAAAAAAATCCTGTCTTGTTAAAGGCTGAGCTTGTCTGCTGGAAAAATGCCCATTTGCAGGTGAGAAATTGTCTGTCTCAGGACAAGGGGACTGATTGTTTGGCCCTGTCTGGCTCTAAGCATCTGAGCAATCTGGGCTCTGCCACTTCCTCTGGGAGATTACGTTGCTTAATACATCAGAGTACTGGGAAGTTGGTTTCTTGCCCTGAGTATTCAATTTAAAATTTTCTTTAATCTCATTACTGAAGCTGGCGAGAAAAACAAAATATTGTTCAGAGCAGGGGTTTGCTGGTTTCTCAGAAACCTCTCAGCAGCCTGAAACCCTGCGTGGCTCCAAGGGAATTGTCTGCAGGTGACAGCCAGGTTGGAAAGGTTCTGATGGACCCTCTTCCAGCTCCCTACAGACTCTTCATCTGCTTGGCCTTCAAGAGTCCTGACTGGTTTCTGTAGGGTGTTATAACATGTATGACACATTTACATGTAATTACTTTGACCTTTCTAAGCCTAGTAAAACTTTGTCATGGAAGAAAGCAGTAGAAAATGGGAATATTTCTAAAATATCAGTAATTAGGGGGAGATGGGAAATGTATGTGTGAGAGGTTCTGTCTCCAACACCTGGTGACTCAAGCCCCAGCCCTCGTGACCGAGGTGGAGATGAGGAATGGCCTCACACCAAGGCTCGTGGCTTGGAGACAGAATACATGAGTTTTGCTGTGCCTTACACTGATTTATTTGGCGACCCTGTGCAAATCACTTAACATCCTTCTGCCCACAGTCCGTACAAGAAGGATGGTGCTTCCCTATCTCGCAGAAGTGCTGGACACTTAATTCATTAGCGCTTATAAAGCGTTCTCAGGTCCTTTAGAGGAAAATGCTGCGTGCCCATGAAGGCTTAATGTTGATTCATGTGCAGATTCTGAGGTCGGGCCTTGGCTCCCCAGCCCCAGGATAAAGATTGTGGCTGATGAGTTCATTTTTAGCATGGACCTAAATCTTCTCTGTGCTATTCCAGGACTTGCATAAAAGAAATTCCCAAAGAATATTGAAAATAAATATTGAAATGTTTCTCTATTTTATGATGAATTTTGTAAGCTTACTTTAAAATTTTCTCTAAAGGCTTCTCAATGCCTTTTGATAGTTGAGCCCTGTACTGATTTTGAAGAGTCAAGTGAGATGCTGAGAAAATAAGTATTTTTTTCAATCCATGCTTTATCTTCGTACGTTTTCTTGCTAAATTTAGAATTGTTCAGATATTAAAAAAAACCCAAACATTTATCTGAATATCTATGATGTTATCATATTCAGCATGGTGGTACATGTCATTTTCCATTGGCATCATGTCATAGGCCAGTGTAATATGTCAGAAATATTTTATTGCACTGGCTTCATCACGTAAATGAGATGAGACGGGTTGCAAATCAAATTTACTATACCTACCTTTAGTATATCCTAAACAAGATAACAGCATAGATCTGGCTAATACAGAGTGCGGCAGCAGCAGCAAAGATGTTGCTACAGGTTATGAGGGACAGGCAGTTTGTTACCTCTTCCTGTGAGCCTTGCAATATCCTTTATTATCTACAATTAGAGTTGTGTTTCAGTTCAAAGATAAGTGCTGAAACGGGCAGCCTGATGCAGATTTGGACAAGACAGGGCAGAGGTAGAAGTGCATTAGTGACAGTCCCTTGCTGCCTTTTGCTTTGTTAGGGCTGTAACTCCTCATCAGCCACACAAAGCATGGCAGACCTGCTCCCTCCCAATCTCTTGGCTTCAGTCCACGTTTCTAGGAGGAACTCCTCGTGTCTACCAGTAATGCCTTGGAAGAGAATAGGTTTCAACCATTATCAGATTAATTTGAAACCTTGAAAGTAAAAATGAAGAGCTGTGGAAATCAATATCTGTTCACTAGAAGTCAAGGTAGGCAGGGAAAAGTGCCCCCTGCTTCCAACACTGAATTGCTGCTGTTTGCTGCATGGTGAGCTTGGGTAAATGTAAAGACATCATTCAATCGTACTTACTTGGAAGACTTGCTGTTGAGGAATAACAATGAAGCCAAAATAATTATCACAATTAAATGTATTAGCATTTATTTCAACAACCCAGTTTAATCTTAATTTACAGTAAAGCTTCATATCTAATTATGATAATTAAGTAATTTGGTAATTGTAGGTTGAAATAAGTTTATAATGGAAATGTTACAAACTTCATTGGGTGGTTGAGGTTGCTATTACATTTCTTTTGGGGTGGAAAAGGAGAGGCGTGTTACTTGTGCAAGGGTGAAATACACAGATTATTCTCTATAGAAATTCAGAGCTCAAGCCAGAGAGAACTGTAGAAATATTATCTATACCTTGAAAATATTAATTTCTAAACATTGGGGTATGATTCTTTAAAATAAAAAAACCTGTCTGGAAAAATATGATAATTTGGGACTCTTGTGTTTGCAGCATTCAGATGAGGAAAAATTACACAGAACACTGAGAAACCTTAGATTGGCTAGAAAGGGAAAAGGTGGAAAAGAGAGGGACTGGGTCAAAAGGAAGGTGATTACATGGCCACCAGGAAAATATGTTCTCAGTGCACAGATTTTGCTGTCCTGCACAAGTGCTGAAGCTGGGGAGGATGTTCTTGCAGGAGGAACTTGGCCTTGGGCTTCCACTGTAGTGCCATCCCCTGGATATGGAAATCCCATGGTAGTGCTACTGTCCAACTTAAAATCTAAGACAATGATGCTACGAACAAGTAGATAAAAGTGGCGCATGGTTTATTTGCAGCTTGCTTCATTTCAGCCTCTAGTTAGCACACAAGGACTGCAGGTGGCTGCCTGGCTGCAGCGAGCTCCCCTCCATCTCCTACAGAGTGAATGCTTGTGGCTGATCGTTTAGCAGTTTGCCACTGCAGGAAAGCTTTGAAACATCCTTTTTCCCCCCTTAAAACAATAGATATTATCAGACTTTTGTTGTAAGTGCTATTCTACCTTTGCTAGGTTTTCACAAGCATGTGTCCATGCCAACTGGAAGTTGGTGAAGTTCTCTCAGCATTTCAACAGGTTGTTGTGTCTCTGTAGTCAATTACACGGGAATTGTTCGCCTCCCCTTTGTGATGCTCACTGGTAAAGAAACTCACAGTTGTATATTTCTCAAGGGTTTCTTTTTGTTTAAAAACATTTTTTTAAATGATCAGAATACATTCTTTACTTCTCTGTGTTTCTTATACCACAATTTGAATAATTGGCAATATCTTGTTACTAATTTTGCACTGATGCTCTAATCCAAATATAAAGGATAATTTTAAACTGGGATATAATTCACAAGATATTACCTGCAAGTGGGGAAGGGACTTTCATTAAAAGAACATTATTCTCATCATTCCCAACCATAACTTGAAGACCAACCACATTTGTTTGCTGGGCAGAAAAACACCTATTTGTTTTGTTAAGAAACATTGTAGTGAGCACTGTTTCCAGAGTGCTCTAGGCACTGTGGGGATGTGAGAGGATTGGTCTGGATCTGATTGGTCCAGACCAGGATTCCAAATATCTGGGGACTCTGGGGAAAACTAGAAAGCACAGAAACTCTCCCTGGATGAAAATTTCTTGTGAAGGAAAATGAAGACCATCCAGGGAACCCCACACGTCAGGAGATTGCTCACTGAGCTGCAAATGGTGTTTTCAGTCATAAATGAAAGGTGTTTGATGGCTTCAGAAGGATTTTGAGAGTTGCCTGTGGTCTGCCTTCCGGAGCAATTTGGGTATTGGGCTGTGCCTTTAGTAGTACATTATTTGTCATTGTCCTGAGCAAATCCAACCCAATTAGATGTAGCACCTCAAGCATGGGGAGGAGGACAATGGGAGAGTCTGTTTGCTCTCCCTGCTTTAACAGGGTTTCAGTGATGGGCATGGCTGGCAAGCCCAGAGCAGAGGAAGGTGCTCAGACCCACTTCTGTCAGGTGTGGGTGTGTGCCCTGGGCTGGGCTCTCAGCTGTGGGACACTGCAGGGAGGGGAAGGCAAAGGAGGGCAGAGCTCACCTGGGCTGGGACAGAGGAGGGGTGTGAGAGAGGAGGGAAGGAGAGGTGCCTGTGGCAAGGCTCTGAAGTTCAACACAGGGCTGTGGTGAAAGGGGAAACAGGGCGTGTTTGATTCCCTTGAGAAAAAAGCTTTTATTTTTTTAATGTTTCTTTTGTTTGACAAGTCAGGTCATGTATGTTGATACTCAGGTGTAAGAAGCTTGCGTGCTTGTGTTGCTCATGGAAGGATCAGACATGTAAGAGTGGAGGCAAACTGCATCTTGACTGGAAAAATGGAATCCTGTTTCCATTTTTACCCTGTTTTGCCACTGTTTTTTCCCTTCCCCAAATAAGTGTCTTCTCCTTATTCCTGTCTCACTCCACTGTGCACAGTCAGACACTGGGGTTTAGAATAACTGTTTAAAAGCAAATGTGGTTGTAGTTTATTTCTTTTTGGGAAGCATGGTGCATTGAGTAATAGAAAGCATAAATAGAAATGTCCAGACCTGCACCACTTCTTCTTTATCTTGGTATTTCCAACAATTGGGAAATAACTCTTTTGGGAGGCAGAATGAAAGCCCTTTCAGCTGCTCCCCAGGCCACAGTCTCACCCATGTGCTGTCTGCATCATCCCCTTCAGTCAGGGTTCCTTAGTTATTTGGATTGCAAAGGGAGACAGGTTTCATCTCTTGTAATTAGGTTGGGTGTTAGAAAAAAGTTTTTTTCCCACAGGCCAGTCAACAGGGTCCCCAGGGAAGTGGTCACAGCACCAGCCTGAGAGAGCTCAAGAGAAGTTTGTACAATGCTCTCAGGCACATGATGTGATGCTTGGGGATGATCCTGTGCAGGGCCAGAGTTGGACTCAATGATCCTTGTGGGACCCTTCCAGCTCAGCATATTCTGTGATGCTGTGATTAGTTGGTGGACTCCCTTCTATTAATAACTTTTGCTCAACCACTTTTCCTTCAGCACTAATGCTTTTAATATAATGTCTTTTTTAAAATATAATTTTCTTTTCCTGCGAAGTAGTCATGTGGCAGCAGTGGAACTTGGCCACCATCCCCTGTGTGAGGTGTGTGAGGATCTGCCCCCCTGGCAGAGCAGTTGCAGGTGGGGATCTGTGCAGGGCAGAAGCCGAGGGCAAGGCCAGGTGCTTGGTTTTAAAGTGAGGTGCTGTTGCTTCTTGTCAGGCTACAGGATGGTTAGTCAGGAATGAGGATGAGCTCCCAACACACAGTCTCCTGGAAACAGTGGCATGGAAACACTGGCAGCAATCTGTTATGGGTGAGGCCCTGGGAATGGTGTGAATAGCAGTTCAAGAAGATGCTCAATGCAAAATTTAATCAGCTTAGATGGATTTGTTACTGGAGGTAGCAGGAAAAGATAGGTCCTTGCAAGGTTTTATTTGTTCTTGGGTGTGAGTGGGTGTTAAACTTCCAAGATCCTCCTTTTTGTTTGACTTCAGCTTGAATGTTTAGCTCCATTTGTTTTTGAGTAACTAGAGTGTTTGGAAGCTTAGGGTGGATAGAGAGAGCTAGACTACAGCTGGTAATAATAGTAGAGCCTTTTATGCTGTCAATTTAACAGTTGTAAAACAATTAGGGAGAATTATGTTAATAGCAGGCTTTGTTCATACTTTCCTTGCCCAATTTTCCTTTCTTTATTTGTGAAGTGCCTTTCCTACCATGCTCTGAGAGCACGTAAACAGTAGAGCTCTGTGTGTTTGTATTGTGCATGGTCAGTGTTATCCATTAAACCATGGCTGGATGTAGATCTTCTAAAATTTTCACAAATCAATTTTCCAGTGCTTTGGCTATTGCATTTTAATGTGGCTGCTCCTAAACAAACAAAATCATGTTTTCAGGAAGCTAAGACAGGATAAGAAGTGATTTGTATGGGAAATGGTGGCTGATTTGCTCGGGCTGCTGCAGCTGTTTCCTCCTGTGGTAGGAACAAAACCCCTTCAAATCGATCGGATCCATGCTGGCTGAGCCCTGCTACCCACGCAGAGGGGCAGCCCAGCCCTTCCCTGCTCTGCTGGGAAAGCAGTTCTGCCAAGGCAGCCTGACCCATGCTGAGATGCTGCTTTGTCTTGCTCAGCTCCTCCCAGTTCTAGACTATGGATTAGTACAGCCCATTAGTACTGAGGCTAATCTGGATGATGTCTCTCTTCCAGATAATGCAGCCCTTGTGAAGGGCATCTCTTGCTGCTCTCCCATACCATGTCAAAGCATGGTTTGCCTTCACTTCTCTCCCTTCCCACACCCAGGGCTCCTCCAGCCTTGGCACCTTCTTCCCTCCAGCCTTGGCACCTTCTTCCCTCCAGCCTTGGCACCTTCTTCCCTCCAGCCTCACCTGTGCTCAAGACTCTTCCTGGTATTGATGGCACAGGAAGGGCTTAGCACCATACAAGATCTGAAATGAAGGAAGTACATACTTTTCTATCTTTTCCAGCCAAAAACCAGAATAGTTATGCTGAAATGAAGAGCATCATAAATTAGTTTTTCACCTGGGTCCTGAGGGAGGAAAGAGATATGAAAATCTTCACGCTTAATTCTTCCCTTCCCCCAAAACAACATGTACATGTAGATGATCCTTTAAGAAAGGCTTCCCAAACTCCATTTACCTTGACAGCTGTCACTTGGCACTTGTAGCTGTCATGGCAGTGTGTAGTTTTTCATGAATTACCAGCACTGGTGGGTTTTTTTCTCTTTATCTGCCCTCAGCCCATCAGCCAGGCCTTTCATAACAGCTTCTGGCACCTCGCTGGGGACATCGGTGCCACTGAATCACACCCGCAGCTCCCCCGCCTCCCGGGCAGCCCTGTTTACTGATGTGCCTTTTCCTGTAAACATTACAAGCAGCAGGGATGTGTGGGAATGGAATGGCTTCACCTTGTAACACTTAGCTGGGGTGGCAGCTCTGCCTCCTCGACTGATAATCCGCGAGTCCTCGTGTTCCGGTTACTTCGCTAAATAACATGAAGACATCCTGCTCTGAAGGCTTGTATATGGTAGTTAATTAGACAACATTTAATTTGGCTTAACATTTGTGTCAGTTTTGTGGAAGTGAGCCTCCATAATTAGGGAATACAGATCAGATTTCTGTCAGACTTATAACCTCTCACTCTAATTTAATGCTCGCTCCTCCGGTGCCGTGTCACACTGGGTGTGCAGGATTACCCCTCCCCACCCCATCTTTTCTGCTTGACTAGTAAGAAAGTTGCCCATTTAACACAACTGACAGCAAATGGGATTGTTCATGGAGATGTAAGGGCAGGAACTGAGCTGGACCTGTTTCTGAGAAGTTGAGCTGGTCCTGCAATTTGTCTGTTGGTTTTCTGAAACTGTTGGAAGTGTTTGGGCATCTGCAGCATTCTCAGGAAATACTGAACGGAGTATCTGAGTTCCTGCTCCATTTGCGGGTCAAGATATGATGTAATTGCAAGTTGTACCATGAAAATATGTAGTAGTAACTCAGTGGTATCTGGTGTTCAGATTTTAATCAACACAGCTGCTCTCTGCCCAGTGACCTTGATGCTGGGCAGCATGTATGAAGGAGTGAACATATATACCTTGTGAATTTACTGTTATGGAAGGTTACTTCTTATATTGTGGTGGTGCTCCTTCAGGATGCGTTTTGTGTGCATTTGAGGCCATACTGTTGTTTCCAAAGACCTGGACTTTTCCCAAATGCAGATATCAATTTTGGTGTCTGAGTGAGCAGGGATCATCATGGCTTCATTGGGGTGTAAATGGCTGGTGTAAATCTGCTACACAGATTTATTAAGTGAAACTCTAGACTTAAATGTGGTCATTTTTGTCTTATCTGTAAATCCTTGAGACCATGCTCTGCATGGAAATCAACATTATGTCATTTTAGTCACAGAACATTTCCCTTTTGTAATAAATTATGTCATGTGTCATTTGGAAAGTGATACTCTGCCAATTTTTGATTTGGTGGGGGGGGTGAAGTAATGTCATGTTTAGTAACATAAGACCAAAGTAAAAACAATTAGAATAATAATTGTAAATTAAATATTTTGTCTTTATAATGCTATGTTTCATAGCATATGTCTGTGGATAGCTTTTAAAAGGATGGGGTTGTGTATTCTCACATGTCCAGCAATAAATGCTTGCAGGCTGAGGAGATGTGTGCTGAATGCTCTAGGTGAGAATCCTCACAATGGTGAAACTTGGAATGTAGTGGGACTTGGAATATCACATATGTAGGAAAGGAAGGCGTTCAACAGCACTGCCCCAAGCTTAAATTACTTGGATATGTAATGTGTTGTATTTTGTATATAAACACATTGCTAATAAGAGGAGTTTAACTGTAGTGCCAATACCACTCTGGCATCCCTCCTGGAGAGCTGGGCTCAGCTCTCTGATGGGTTCCAGAGCTCAGAGGGCTGCTGGGAGCAGTAGCCTGCACCAGGTGTTTGGTGTTTGGAAGAAAACCTCACAGTGCTCTGACTAGGGAGTGTAGTCTGAGTGTTGTGGTAGCATTCAAAAAAACCTCTTCCTCTTGCTGGGACTTGCTTGTTTATTTGATGCAGAATGTGTGCAGGTGTCTTTTTGTGTGCACGAGGGATTTCTCTGTGAAACAGAAGAATGTTGCTGTAATAATTTCTGTTTTGCAGAATCCTTCCCTGAGAAAGATACTGTACAGGCTTTAAAATGTTACAGTCTCTCCATATCACACATGCTTAGGATCCCTTATGTATCAAATACAGTTCATGGCAAAGCTAAAGGCAGTGTCCTATTGAAAGGGTCTTCATGTCTTGCCTTTCCTTTGTTCAGCAGGGAGCAAAGTTTGTCATGGTGAGCCCAGACCTCTGAGGAGGCTCAGGTAACTTCTCATGGTGTGCACGGTGCCAGCAAAGGGCCCTGCCAGCCCTGGAGCAGGCTCTGATCCTTCAGCCAGCTCTGACCTTCCAGAGGATGAGCAGAGTGCTGCTGACATGCTAGAATGTGGATCTTTGCATCTCCTGCATCATGGAGGAGCAGAAGAAGGTTGGCATGAGGATGAAAAGGTGACAACAGCAGCAGCATGCCAGAGGTTGTGATCACACAGGCAGATGAGGTGGGTGATAGATAATACTTCATGTAAAATTCTCTTTTGGCTTACCTGGTTTGTATTCTTGGCTGTGATCAGAGCTGCAGCTTGTTGTTTCTAATTAATTCTTTAATTTTCTTTTATTTGTATTTTGAATTTAGCAAAATTCTGTTTCACGTTGGAAACATTCTCCATCTAACCCCAAATGCATTAAAAAGGCTATTTGTTTAATCAGCAGGATTTTTTAATCGTATTATATGCTGCTCAAAAATGAATATTTCTTTGTATTGTACAGTACACATTTACATAAATTAGTGTTATCCTTGGTTATTTTGCAACCCATAATTTATACGCTTTTTAGTTTTATCATAAAATAAAATCTTGGCTCTAATATTATGGGAACATTTTTAGCATCATAGCAAATTACCTTGGGAGGAACTATTACACAGTCAGTGAACTATCCTACTTGAGTTTTAAAAAAAAAGAAGAGGAACTTAAATGTGTATCAAATACTCAGCTTTCACCAGTCTTTCATTTTTGCAGGCTTTTGAAAACTGTAAATTCATAAAAATTCTAGTAAAATTTATCTGGAGCATAAAATATTTGCAACATGTTTGGTTGTTTGAAAAAGATCCAAGATTTATGGCTTCATTTAATTATTTTTTGAGTGTTAAGATGTTTCCTCCTCTTAGCAGGTTTCTTTGTTTATATATTGTTTCTACAGAGGGTTCATTTTGAATATTGCATTCAGAAATGTTGACAAAACATTTGTCAAGAATTTATTTGAAATAATTTTACAAGTACCTAAACTTGCAAGGTACTGCTAAATGGAGCTCTTGCCTCTGGGACAATCAAGGCCCAGAACCCAAATGAATTGAATAAACTCTCCATTTCATCACCATAAACTTGAAATATAAAAATGCCTTGAAAATATTTGCAATACCTCCCTTGGGATCACTTTCCTTTCTTTTCTCTGTAATGTTTGGGTAGCTTGGCTGTTATTGTCCAGCCCTCCGTACCTTGCAGGGGTAGCTAAAATCCTCATCTAGTACTACTTTTGCTCTTTGTGTGTGCTGATAGCTGCAGGTCAGGATCAGGGTGTGTGGAGCTGTGTGCATCTGAGACAGAGGATTCTGGCTCCAAGAAACACCCTGATTAAATAGAGACAAGTACTGATACAGACAGTTGAAAATAATCTTGGTGGGTTTTTTTATGTGGCCTCTAGCAGTATTTAAAGACTGCGAAGATCCTTGATATCTTATCATTTTGACTCCTATTATTGTTGAACTCTGTGGTTATACATATTTCAGCATCTTCTTTTCATGTCTCCCTACGTCTTTATAACTGTTGGACAAGTTAGTACGTGAGATGGCTCCTTTTATGTGTGCTAGATGTTGTAGATCCTCCAAGGGAGGGACTAATTAAATTACTGTTTCAAAGGAGTTCTCCACCACACTAATAACTTATCTGTAAGCTTATTAAAGTAGTTGTTTGTACTCTAAAATGACTAAAGTGTTGTATAATCTCAAAATTACAATAAATCATAATTCCTCCTGGATGGTGGAGCTATGACGTCTGGATATGCAAAACTGCTGATGTCCGACAGTTTTAAATAAAACAGTTTTGCATGTACCTGGAGGAGGGCACAGGAGAACATGGACAATTCCTGCTATTGGGCATTCTGCATTTTCACACCATGGCTGAGTTCCTGGTGTTGGGCCATCAGCTGGTGCTCGAGCAGCAGCCTCAGCTGAGGCTGCATGGAGGCAAGCAGCAGCAATAGCTGCCTGGAAGATTTTGTTAGCTTCTGAAAGCAAAGGAAAAAGCCCCTTGTTCCACCTGTCCTGCAAAGATGAAGTGTGTTTTCTATTTTCACCCCCACCACCACCACCACTTGGGCATGAAGGAGGGACAAAGACTGGCCTGGGGTCAAGTTCTGCTGCCTCAGTGAGTTCTGCACTGGCAGAAGTAAGAAGTAAGTCCTAAATGAAAATAAGTCCACACAACTCTTTAGAGACTCGACTGCTATGATAAAAGGCAGGCAAATGTGTGTGTGTGTCTGGACAGAGGACTCAGCCTTTCCAAGAGTTCTCTCTGCTTCCAGGGACAACACCTGTGTAGTGAGGGAGAAGAGGAGAGGGGAATACAAGTTCCAGTCCTGCAGCATAAATACATGTGTGCCTGATGAAATTCTTCCTGCTAATGGAGTTCAGCCTTTCTTTTTCAAACTGTTGGATCAATGAAATGCTCCTAAAATAAGCTCCAATGGCTGGTTTTTGTTACAGCCTTAAGGAACAGTTTAATTTTGCCTTAAAAATGCATCTGATATGGCCATTTGCTCCTGGGATCTGTAAGAAGATTTTTGCCTTCCCTTCAATGAATGAGTACTGCTGATCTTTGGTGACCAGCAGCTGTGTGTACACTGTGTGCATGTCCTAGAGGACTCAGAAACAGGGTAACTGGCCCAGGCAGTCAAGTATTTCTAGAGAAATGAAAGGTTTAAAAATAGACTTAATTACACCATCTCTTAATGAGTCTACATTTTGGGAGATGATTGGGAAAAAAAGAATTCTCCAGGTTAAAAGTTTTATGAACAACTTCTTAGAGTGACCAATGTCCATGACATGGGACATCTCATTTTTGGGATGAAATGAGAAATTTTTTAATGAAAGCTATATGAATATCCCATCCAGACTGAATTGAAGGCACAAGAAATGCAGTGAAATGTACTTCCACAGCTCTCCCCTGCCACTGGATGTGCATGCACTGAGGGACACTGAAGGAACATGACTGAAAAAATAGGATGATATTTGCCCCTTTAACAGAGTCTATGAAACATCTTTTCCCCTTGCTTACTGTGTTATCACTTCTTCAGGGCTGTGTCTGAGCTCCAAGTATCTTGTGGGCCAGATGTGCCAACTGGCTCATCTCTAATGAGCCTACTGACCTCCAGTTTGCACTTGTTGTGCTGGCCTTTTCTATCCCAAAGCAGTAGGCACACAACAGCGTTGGTTTTGGAAGAAGGCTGAGGCATAAAAAGTTGTAACTGAGAATCAGGAGCTCCTCCTTCATTTACTGCTTTACTTACAGAAAGTAGAGCCACAACATTTCTTTTGGGATTGACTTCTAAGGGAATGTAGAAACTGTGGTGCCCAGTGCTCCTGGGTCCATTGAGGCTTTAACTCCCCTAAACTGCCCTGCAGGTGCTGCCATAGCTCAGAGTGGGGAAGACCAAGGGCTGTGAAATTCTCCAGCACACTCCATGTGCTGGCAAATAGCATAAAAATTCCATGTTGGGGAATACCTTTTTGGTATTCAAGGTATCACTCCCAGGCTGCATTCCTAGGAGAATAGCTTTCCATCTGTATAAGATTTCACCATCAGCACTGACACTTTGGTTTATTAAAATTAGCCATTTTGCTTTGAATTAAAGTGGTATAATGAATTAAAAATTAATAGGTCTACTTGAAAAATGTTCCCATATTTCAGTGACATGAAATGGAGCCTCATGAAACTGATTTCTGATTCTCTGATTTTATTTCAGTTAAGTATATTTATCTTGCTGATGGATGTGGTATGGATTACCATACCATATTTTAACATGCCCCAACAACATATCAGCAGATATGTAAAAAAGTGAGTTAATAACATAAATGTCTGCTATCATGCTGCTTTGTGAAACCATTCTTAATTTAATCCATACACTAAATGTGCTTTCCAGTTACAGAAATTCATTATAAGCATCAGGCAGAAGTGAAACCATGATACAGAATTGTGACTGATGTAAAACAGACACACAAAATGAGTAGCATTAGGACACTTACTTTGAAGTTTGTTAAAACTAGTAAAGTGATAGCCACTTTAAGTGAAACCTGCTGTTACAGATACCTACTGGATTTTGGGAACATTTCACTTTTGAACTTACTCCTTGCAGTCTGCTTTAGTGTTTAATATGTTGTAGTTGACTGGTTGTTTTTTTTTTTTCCTTAATGTAGCAGGGAAAAGTAAAATAGCTGATCTACTCAGATGCCTTACTATCTTTGCTCACAGACAGCTGAGTGTATTTGGTGTCTGGGAAAAGAACATTTTTTCAAATACCTATGAGACATTACCATGCTATAACAAGTCCAAATTTCAAAAAATAACAGAGCACTCCTGTTCAGTACCCATTGCCAAATGGGAATCATGGCAAAAATAGTGAGTCATTTGAGCAGGGATTTGAGAATGAGAAAGTAAAAGAGAGAAGTTGGTCACTCCAAATCTTCAGCACCTTGTTGATGTTGTTGATAATCTGAATATAGGGATTGACTGCAGACTTTCTGAACTTTTCCAGTTGAATGGACAGGTGGAAGGAGGCTGTTGTCTCCTCTGATTCATGTCCATTTATCTACTGAGAATGGACAAAGTACTGGCACAGGACGATGCTCCTGAGCATAGTGGAGAGTCCACAAAAAGCAGGTCATCATCTCAGTATATAATGTTTATCCAGATAATAACCATATATGTATTTATGCTGCATAAAGCTGTATTTCTAGTTGTAGAATTGTAACAGCAATGCATGAAATAGGGCTGTGAATTACAGGAATGTGATTAAACATTGGACACTGGCACTGTGTTTTACATATATATATATACACACACACACGCAAGCATTAACATGGCCACCTGAAATGGACTGCAAATGCTCATTTTTTGGAGGGATTGAAGTGGGCCATGTTCTATGCAATATGTTTATCTCTCAGACAATATATCCTTACTGACCATAAGTCAGTTTGCATATAAAGTGATAGATAAAAAACTTGGATGATTGTGCTCCTAAGAAAGACCATTTTAATCATGTGTGTTATTTGAAGCACATGTGTGTGTTAATTCTATATGTTCTGACTCATGATAAATAAATATTTCTCCCATCATAAACTATCAGAATTTTTCAGGGTTTTTCCTAGAAAGTATTTTTAATGTTTATTTAATAAGCTAAAGTAGCTCTCTTTGGACACCCCCCATGACTTCTGAGAAGACTATATCCAGTGGATGGAGCACCTTTTGTTTGCCAATAAAGCAACGTCCAAGCTTTGCAGTTCTGTGAGTGTTTGGGTGTTATAGGAACTGGACCCTCCAGCTTCAGCTGATGCACAGAAGCAGTTTGGTGGTCTCTGATGTGGGTTCCTTACCATGAAAATTTACCATAGGCTAGCCATGATTTACACATTTCTGTGGCATTGGTTAGAGCTGTGGTGTTGCAGGTAAAAATGAGAAAACAAAAGCAATATGGGATGCTGGGATGAGCACTACACAAATAAATGAGCATCCCCTTGCACTTTCTCCTAAAGCTGAGAATGCTTCTGCTTGGGCTGTGCTTGTGAACATGCGAGACCTCTGTTCCCAGGACTGCAAGCTAGGACTGCATGCACTTCTCTGCCCTGGACAATTCGTACTGGGGTTAGCTGGGCTCTGTAGGGATGCTCTGTGACACAGAAGGGTCAGGGTCTGCACGGCTCCTGCCTTGCTCCCTGCAAGGAAGCACTTAAATAAACAGGGGGAAAGCATCAAACCTTGCAATCAGAAGTGTGTCTGTACACACAAACTGTGCTGTCGTAGAGGTAACAAGAAATTAAAGTGTAAATTCCACCTAATTGTCCAAGGAACGTGTCATGAATCAGGTGTGTCCACTCTTGTCCAAGAGAAGGTTTAAACACATCTTTATGTCTTTGTCAGTTCCTTGTTCCCTCTTGCTGAGTTTTTAGTAGCTCTCATGACTTTTCCTCTTGTATCTTCCAGTCAAGAGGCAGTTTTGTAGAAACCCAATGCCATATAATCTACCAGGCCATTCTGTGTGTGTATTTCTGAAATTCATATAATTAGCCATGTTCGGATAACTTGAGAAATGTAATTTGCAAAGCTAATTATGTTAGAAGGAAATTTAGAGACAGTGTCTAACTCATTGTGTCAGAAGATAAAGGGAACTAATTTCTTGAGTTAAAAACTTGCCATATATAATTTTGTTGATTGCAATAGGCTGTGTGGATGCAATTTCTTCTATGTGGTGTTTGTGTGTCCTCTATTCTACCCTCTCATCCTTCATGTAGTGATCTACTCCAGTGAATCTGGGAGAGGTAACTAGGGAATAAGCTGAATCTGACTTGGTGATGTAGCTTGAATTGCTTTTTGTGTAGTGATGTTTACTTTTTGAGGACAGTTGGCTGGAAGGAAATGGGCAAATTGTAGCTGACAGAGTGGAAGAGAGTTTGCTGTGCTCTGACTGACGTGGGATTTGATCCCTTTCTGCCAAGAACAGCACCCCGTTTGGTTTGCTTTAGATCACACATTTCTTTTCAGAACCCATTGTCAGAAAGCTGCTGAAAGCTCCTTTCTCAGGAAGAGTGTATGACAAGGAGCGTGGTAGCAGGGACAAAGGCAGCTATCCCTTTTCCTGCCACTCTGTTGGGATGCCTGACTTAAAATTGTGCATCATTTCCCACATGACAAGGGAGATTTGGGCTGAACCTGCTTTAGCTGCTTTGCCTTAGAAAAGGCAAGGGTGGGGATGAATTTGGCCTCATCTACTGTCCCAAAAGCCTTGGTTTGAAGAAGTGAAATCGCTGGTGGTACAGGGACAGGCTGAGACACAGAACTGCTTCAGCTGTGGCTCTCCTGGACAGGATTCCCTTGCTGTCTTGATCATTTGCAGTTCCTTTGTGTGAACGTGGGGGTTCAGGACATTTCCATTCTATTGTCTGAAGTAACTAATATTTCCTTTCACTGATCAATTTTTACATATTCCTTCTGATTAATACTGCTTTTCATGATTTCCTGGTAACGTTTCTTTCTCTGTATTTTGAAAAATATTAATGCACAATATTCTTCCTAGATATCTTTTCATCCCGAGCATCTTTACTGAACTGAAATAACACAATGTATGGTGAAAATGGAAAAGGATGGGGTTTTTTCCTACTAAAGTCTCCCTTTACCTACATATAATTAGTTTTCTCCCTAGAGACCTCATTGGGCTCTTTCAGCTCATGTCGGTCTGTCAAGGATTTCCATAGATGGTTGGAATGCTGCTGTCTTTGTTGTTCCACTTCTTTTGTAGTTTTCATTATTGTTTGTAGTTGAATAAAAGTTGCAAAATAAAATAGTTGTAGCTTTAGGGTTCGACAGCTTGTTGGCCAACTTCTTTGTTTTCAAATGTTCGTTCAATGATGAAGAGAAAATGGACTCTGCATCCTGAAAGGACTATTTTCTCAGGGAAAAGCAACAATTATGTCCTCAGAAGATGGGAATCCGATTTGTATTTTGTGGCCAAAGTAGAGGTGCTGTAGTTGGAGGTCTTGACTCCAAGGCTCCAGTACAGCCAGTTGAGGTGAAATGCACATTTCTCACTTCTTTTTTTTAAACTTTGGCATTTATTTCTGTACTAGCATTTTCTTTCTTTCCTTTTTATTTTTTTTTACTTTTTAAAATAAAAACAACTATCTTTTTTGCTGGTTCCTTGTCCTAAAAATGTGGTTTGTGCTTTTCCCTTTCTCTGCTGTCCAGACCACGTTCCTGGTTTGGGGAAGCAGATCGATCTGGCAGCATGATACATTCTGACTAATTTTTCTGGCATCTCTGTGATCATGATTCCCTAATGCTATCCTTGACTTGTCATCAGTGACAGAAATTTGAAGGCAACTTGTTCTTTAAATTGTTCTACATGCAAAAAATATATTTTTGCCTTTTTTTTAATCTCTAAAGCTCTCATTAGACTCTTAAAATGGATTTGACTCCATGCAAGGCTGTGTATAAGAGACCTTCCCTCTTGCTTATCTCTTCCTCAGCATTTCTCACACGTGTTGTTTGGGATTTTGATCCTAAAAAGATTAGACTGGATTAATATTTTGTTTTCCTTTCAACTGTGTAAATATTGAGCAGCAAAAATGAAACAAAATCCTCATTTCTATTAAAATACAGCGGGACTTAATAGAATCTTAGAAAATAACCTTAAGATTTCTCTTTTTTTTCTGCAAAAGGTTAACTAAACATGGCCCCAGTTCTGCAAAGGATTACTCTTGTTTAATTTTACATACTGTGCATTGACTTTCAATGGCACTCTGCATAAAATTCCTCACTCAGCCTTCTGAGATCATGGTCTGAATGACCATACAACATGATGCTCCATATTCCACTAAACTCAAAGCAGTTTTGCCAGAGAGTTTCCTCTCAGGCCTGTGGTTGTGTAGATCTCTGTCACTTTCAAATCCTTCTCTTTTTCTGTGATCAGCTGATGACACTGCCTTTGTTTCACCTGCAGGAAAGCTGACACCTTCTCCACCACTCAGTTTGTAACAGATGTTATCCTTTTTGGCTAAAATCAGCAACCTCTCACAGGATTGTAGAATATGCCTCAAATATTAGGAATGTGGAGGATGAAAATCCATAGGAAGAAGTATTAAAGCTCAATCAATTAGAAAGAAAAGTAGAATATTAAGTAAGCATTGAAGAGTATCACTTTTTAAGTTGCTTTGCTGCTTTTTCATAGATAAGAGTAACTCCAAAGATGCTCTAATTCTGGATCATAAAGATAGATTGATATATCAAAAATAAATATATCTGGAAAAAACCCCGCAAGTTCTACTAAACTGTGTTGGCAGAGGCAACTTCCTTGTGTCTTTGGTCTCACTAAAAGTGTGGTTTTAAATTAATGTTTCTTTTCAAAAAGAGCTTCTCAATTGTCAAATTTCAATGCTAAAGTCATAAACAGTTAACAGCAATCAGTGCTTCAATGTCATTCAGAAAGCAGGTAGAGAAGAGCCATGCCATGAACTCCATCTCCTGGTTCTCTTGGGAGAACTGTCATTGCTCAAACAGTGAGAGAGCAGATACAAGCACATCTGTGACTGCCCTGGCACTCCTGAAGGAGCAGGGCTGTGCTCATCACAGCCCTGCTGTGGCATCAGCAGTTCCAGGGATTCAGGGGTTATCCCTGTCTGCTCTGGGTCCCTTCTTGAGTCTTCTGGGATGAAATAGCAGCAAGAGGAATGGCTCTGGCTGTGTGGGTGTGGTGCACTCGCAGTGCCTCGTGTGAGGAAATGGAGAGACATAAAACTGCAGATGAACAACAGGGAACCTGCCCCTGGCCCTGGAGCCAGCAGCTGCAGTGATGCAGCCACTGCATCTGGTGTCACAACAGTCCCAGCCTTGCAGTGTCCTCTGCTCCCAGTCACCCATTCCTTTCCCTGGCTCCAGAGGGGCATGGGTGCTCCAACCAACAGCCAGCTCTGAGCTGATGGTAAACTGAGGCCAAACTCTGACTTGTTCTTCAGGTGCTCATAATATCACAATGTTTGCTGTTATTCTATGCCAGAATCTTATTTCAGTGCTGCTGTTCTGTTCTTGCATACAAGAGTGTGGGATTTTGTGAGTGAAGAATATGAAAATATGTTAATCAATGCCAGTAGTGTTTTGCATTCTGTGTGAGGGTCTGAGATGCTGCTTGACACACACAGAGTGCACCAAACTCTGGGTCATGCAGTCAGGAGGTACCAAAAAATGGCTTTATTAGAAGTAACAGTATCCCCTTAGGTTTCCTTCCAGCAGAAGGACTGATGCCCCCGCAGTGGTCACATCTGCCTGGGGCCATCCCTGCATGCATGGAAGGAATTGGCAGTGCACAAAATAAGTTCCCCTACCTTGATGGCACAAAATCTTGAAGACAAGAAGAGACTCCATTTTGTAAGGAAGTTTCTTCATCTTTCCGCATCCAGAGCCCTGGTCTGTCTCCTGAAGTCGGGCACCTCTGAGCTTTCTGTGCCAGGGCTCCACAAGAACCCTGGTTCTGCTGAAGCTGGGCAGTGCATTTTGAGAAGTCAGGGCTAAGGCTGGTTGGTTGGGTTTTGGTTTATTTTCCCAGGGCACAAGCTGATGAACACTTTTCTTAACTGAGCATGGGGCCTCTAGAAGTGCTGGGCTTTGGTTCCCATGGAACAGGAGTGCCCTTAACCTGGTACTGGGCGCTTTTGGAAGTGTTAACACATGGGCCAGGCTGTGAGACTAAGGGAATGGTCTCACAAATGTCTTCTCAGCTCTTTCTGCTTTTTGTCATTTGGATGTTGAATATTTTGGTACGCTGCTGTAATTTGAGCAACTTGCATTGAAGGGGAGAGGCCTCTTTGAGAGGCTGCACTGAGTGTACTCATTTCTGACTGTTCTCCCTCCCTCCCAGAGTGTTTGGGGACACTCTGGTAATGTAGGTTTTTTTCCAGCATGCTTTCTTTACATCTGGCCCCTTAATTTTGGCAAATCTGTTCTCTGCAGCCTTAATATCTCCCTTCTTTTTTTTCAAATTTTTCCCCCCCTTTGACAGATTGCAGCATTTTTCTTTGCCAGCTGGTCAATGGCTTTTTTTATTGTTATTTTTTGAAAAATAAACATTCTTTAAGGTTGCTGTCAGTAATGAGCAAGGTTTATACTGAGGCAGTGATGGGTGAGAAGTGTTGAGGGTGGGACCATGCTTAAAACTTGTTCTATGTTCCACTAATATGAACTCTTTTCTTTTTTTCCTTTTTTTTTTATTTTTTATTTTCCCAAGTGGAACTTGGGTTCCAGTAGTTTTCTTTGTTTAGCAAAAGATGTAAAAATTACCTGCTTCCTTGTTTTATGTGCTGTGTATGTAGTACAAGGTAGTTTTCATTAAGGAATATCAGAGAATCATAGAATGGCTTGAGTTGGACAGGACCTTAAGAATCATCTATTTATGAAAAAGCACCAGAGGGCTTAATGTGAAGAGAACAACTTTATAAAGACATATTGTACTATAAATTCTCATTTCTGTCTTGATCCAAATTAATTTTCAAGTGTAGACAAGCCCTTGGAGCTGCTTGCTAAACTCTGTTTATAAAGTATCTATGGCATCTGGAAGAAAATAACACACTTGGAGACAGGCAATGTTTTCCAAAGCAGCCTAACTACATATTTTTTCTACTTTGACTTTTACAAAAAATTCTCCTGTCTTTGTGCCTGGCTGGACAATGCTTTAAAAACAGTGAAATGATAGCGACACGTCCAAAATGAAAAGCCTTTCCATTGGCACTGCAGCACTGAAGACTCTCTACTGCCCCCAAATATTCTCTGAGTTTATAGAGGCTTACAGACTCAAAATAAATACATTTAATTCTGATCCAGCAGTGCCTGTTTGAACCCTGGTTTATGAAATCAATCAGACCAAGTAGCGATACCTGATGGTAGTGACAGAGGCACTTTGAACAGCTGACAGAGATCATTATGAAAAAGCTACAAGAAAAACATGGATTCAAAGCCTCAAAATCATTTATAATGTAAGCCTCAGTTTGCTTTCCCCACAGTGCAACTCAGAATAAATTTGATTACAGGCGGAATGGCTGGAGAGGGCTCTTACACAACTTTGTAATACCAGGCACAATCAAGCTTCTAATAGCCTAAGGGATGGCTGTGTTTGAAAGCTAATTTGGATTAATGCAGGGTCTGAATTTAAAGTAGGCCTAGGTATTTCTGAATAACTGTATTCTTATTCCAGAATAAAAGTGTCCACACGTGAAGTTATTCAGAAACAGCTATTTTGGCATAATCTATTTGTATCCGAGCCTGAAATCTCTGCCTGTAGGCTGCTAATGAAGAAACAAAGAATAGTATCAGCTAATAGGATCTCTCACAAAATCTCTTCCTTCTAAAACCTGAAAAAAAACTTCCCAAAATGTAACACTTTAATTTAACTGTGTATATCTTGATTTTATTTTTTTTCTCAAACAGAAAGTCTTTTTAATTAAGAACAGGATTAGCTCAGACAGCTTAAATGATAACTTCAATGTGCTCATCATTTTGTTAGCCGTGATTAAAAACAAGTCTTTCATTTTCGAGGCTTGTATGCGATATTGACTTCTGAGCATCTCTGGATTTAGAGTAGAAAAAGCATGGCAGTCTAGGCAAGACAGAGAAAGGGCTCATGGTGTTCTGCTGGTAGAACTGGGCCAAGATTTTGCAGTGAAGCTCTGGAAGAAGCTTGGCCATCTCCTTGCCTTTGTATTTTCTGCCAGCATATGAACCCTCAGACACGGGAACTTGCTTTGGAGGTGCAGGCTGGGTTTCAGCACTCTCTGCAGAGTGTCAGAGTGTGACGTGTGTGTGAGGGGCTTCCTGCCCTCGTGGGTGGGATTTTTGGAAGTGCTGAGTTCCTTCCTCTTGGTATAAATTGCAAGAGACTGGTGTGTGAGGATGGTTGTTGTCATCACTGCTGGATGTAATGTCTCTGCAGGGCAGTGTTCACTGCCACTGCCACAGCACTGTCAGGATGGAACTCGGTGTTTATTCCATGATTTTTGCTCTTTCTCTTTGCATGCAGCATTTAAAATTTGTGATTGAGCTGATATACTCAGGCTGAACTAAGGTAGGCCAGCATAACAAAAGATCAACCTCCAAATTTGCAGCCTCTGTGCAGAAATGTTTGGTAGCATTTGTAGATAGAAAAGTAGTAAGATATTTGTTGTTTGGTATATTTTTTTTTGGTTTTGGGGTTTTTTTTTGGGTTTTTTTGGGGTTTTTTGTTGGTTTTTTTTTTGTTTTTTTTTTTAACATGGAAATCAAGCCACATCCATTTAAAAAAATAGTCACTAATTGCTAGTAGGTTTCAGAATTAGCAGGATAACCTGTGTGTTTCCACTCAGAATAAACAGCAGTAGGATTTAGAAGGCACACTGTGATGCTGCTGGTGTAACGAGCTGTTACACTGCCCATGGTGCAGCTTGGCTTGATGGAAGTCTGTTCCTGAGCTCCCAAATGTGCTCTGAAATGTGCTTGGCCATGTGTTGCACAGGCATTCAGTGATGCAACCATGTGGAGCCTCCTTGAAATCACACCACCTCTGGAAGGAGTTAGTGGCCTGCTGCATCCTCTGCCTCGCAGTGTCTGGTTCTGGGATGTGCTTGGATTGGGAATCACACCCAGCCCTCAGTTGTGTCTTGCAGCTATAACACCTGCTTTTCAGCTGTGCCAGCTGCTGCATGTGCCAGATTTATTACCCATGTATTTTCTTTTTCCTTTTTTGGCAAATATACATAAATGTGCTTTGTAAGTTGCCAATAAATGAAATATTTTGCATAGGTCACTGCTGTTATCTTCCATCCTGCAAAACTTGCTTTTATATCCTGAAAAACGTTAGGATGGCAGCATTGTCACCTTGGAGACCTTATTTTGAAGACTTATTTTGTTAAAATAGTGGCAAAAAATGCATTAGAATGGACAGAATAATTTCAAAAGCACATGTAGTCAGCACGGTTGTATTTGTGGTACCTGAAAGTTACAGTGCTCTGAAATGCAGAGCAAGGCAGGGCTGTACAACACACAATTCCCTGAATGTGTCTGTGAACTGAGTCTGTAAGTGGAAATAAGTTTCTTTGCCAACCTGAAGTTTTAATTGTTTCCCTTTTTAAGATTCCATCTACGATTAGATTAGATTTTTTATCATGGGTAGGGTATGATGGTTATTTTTGCTTTACCAAAAGCCAATTACATTGGTTGGTTCCAGTCCCTTGCTAAATAGCTTTTTCTTTGGGCATTAATTTTAATGTTTAAATAGCAAGTGCATTTTCTTATGGCTGCATAAAGATATGTATAAGTAGAAGGCTACTTTAGTTGGGAAGATCCAATGCTCAGTGAAGCCTTTCGCATATATAGAATACTGAATATCTAAACCATTATTTAGCATCAGAATCAGTTATGGTTGTCTGACTGATGGACAATCTTTTCCTGACCCAGTCTCTTTGCAAGTGACCTATACTGTCTAGACAGTTGCATATTATTTATACATTCATTTCAGATTTATAGTTCTTTTAACTAAAGTTGAGGATGTTAGTTTGCCAGTGACTCCATATCTGTATCAGTACTTGAAACAGGCTGCAGCAAACCCAGATGCTTAAAACTAGCAACACAGGCCCTTTCCATTGCTGCCCATTGTTTGCCAGTTTGTCCTTCATTACTTCTCCTCTTTACCTCCCCCCCCATCCTAAAAAAAAAAAGGAAAAGGTCTGACACAGAAGGAAGATTGTGTAAGACCTGCTAATTTCAAAGAGCAGAGATCAATTCTGGTTGATCCCGTTGGGTGATTGGGGAATCACTAAAACAGTATTTGCATCCAGTTTTCAAATCTGAAGTGCCGGGGCTGGAATAAAAGAACTGCTCTGCAGAGCTCTCCTGAAGGGTGGGTGGAAGGGAAGTCACGTTAAACCAGCTCTGGATGCATCATATGGGAGAGACCATTCCACCTGCAAGAGCCCTCCTTAATGTATGATTTGCTTTTGAAAATCATGTTCTTGACTCCTTTAGGGGTGAGGCAAAAAAAGGAATTGAATAAAAAAGGACATGCAGTGCTGCTGGCATTAAATGCAGTTTTTGAGACTTGCAGCTGCTTGCCATGTCCTTGCCACTACTGATGGTTTGTGTGTCCTTTCTTTTGAAGATAATGAGATATCATGTCAAATTCACATCTACTTTTAGACTATTCACTCATTTATTAAAATTTTATCAACTGTACTCTTCTAGGCAGCATGATCTTTTTTTTAAGTGTACAGAAATAGAAGCACACACACATCCGTGAGTGGCAACAGATTATGTCAGAGAAATATACACTGGCTTGTCTTGAGCACTGGTTGTGCTGGCAAAATTTAGAGCTAGAGGAGCAATAAATCCAGCACACATCCTCTTTTCTTTTGCAAATGGCTGTTTATTTTAGAAAGGGCATAAGGAATCTGAGAATACTTGTCTTCACCATGTTCCCGACATCTTTTCATGCGTGAATAATCACAGTAACAGTTCTAAAGGCATTGTTACCAAATGGCACTGACAAGCAGGACGGGCAAGGCAGAAAGAGGCATGTAAGAGAGGCTCCAGAAGTCAGAGGAAAGAGAGGCCATGCCAGAAAGCCCATGTAAACACAGGAAAGTGGGTAGAGTACAGGGGTGCTTGGGCAGAAGAGCTTGGGGTCTGGGAAGAAGAAGGGAAGGAGTGCAAGAGAGAAAAAGGGCAGTAGATGGACTTAATCTAGGGAAAAAAAGGTAGAAATGTATTATTCACCAGCCTCTGGGAATGTGTCAACAAGGGTTGAAAATTCATTTACCTGACCATTTTAGAAAGGGTTTTCAAAACTGATCTCTTCCTCCATGCTTGAATTTTGTTGTTTTGTATTAAATTATAAAATGAAGGAAATACTCAAAAAGGAAATAGCAGTTGTTGCACACAATCCCTTTCAAGTTCTGCTACTCTGGCAGTGTCCCACTCAGGTGTATCCGAAGACTTTCTCATACAAATTGCTTGATTTTCATCTGTCTTAGCAAAAAAATCCCTCTAATTCCTGATAATTTCGCTGGGTATAATATTCTTGACTCTGGTGTTTCCATATTTGTAGTAAGTTCAAGGAGATCATAGACTTTTAAATAAAATGGTAGTCCTGTTGTTCCGAATTAAGGTGATAGATGAGAAGAAGATAGTCAAACTTAGAGATCTATTAAATTCATTAGGGCTATTTATGGACTACCTTTGTTGCAAATTTTGAAATGAGTAAGGTAAGGAAATATCAAATTAACTACTCAGGGAAAAAAGGCTTGGATTTTTAAAATCATAATCCTAAAAAATACACATTTCCTAGGTAGTAGGAGGAAAACGTTTGGACATTTTCCATGCTTGTTACTTGGAGTCCCAGAATCTTTCTGTTTAGCTAATACAGTATAAGATTAATTCTCTCACAGCACATTGCCTGGAGTTCAGTGCACATGTTTACTGATGTGTACAGCTCTCAAATAAGTTTAGTGCTTCTTTCACCCACTGTTAGGAAGTATATTTAAAAGAAATTGCCTTTTATAGATTTAAATTACAAAAGTACTGATATCATGCAAAAAGCACTTCAACTCATGCAAGCATACAAATGTGTAAATCTTAGGGAAAAAGATACCCAGGGCTAATATGAATGTAAATAGGATTAGCTGCTTGCATTAGTGTCTGAAATACAATTTTAAATGCTTACTGCCTGGTTATTATTACATATATATATGTATATATACACACACACATATATAGACATATATGCATATATATATATATAAGTATATAGATATATATGTGTGTGTATACATTTTTTTCCTCAGAAACATGAAAAAATTGGTTTTTTTTCTTTTAAACAGGAAGACTTTTAAAGAGATTACTCGATGACAGCTGTGCTAGTGATGGAATCTAATATGTTATTATATACAGAAGGTATATATTTGTTGTTATATGAAATATTAACACAAAATGAGGGCAGGCTTCCATCCTTCACTTATCCACCCAAATGCAGCAGTAATTCTAGACCCAGTATTCTCACTGCATCATGAACAGTGACAGCCACCAGATTCTCCATAAGCCTATGAAAAGAACAATTTTCAGTTAATGGTGCCACTAAAGCTGCATAAATCAACATAGGCGGCATTTCATTAGAGATTTCAGTCCCCTATGTCATGGCTTCTGCAGCAAAGCAAGTCCTTTAAGCAGCCTTAGTGCTAGTAGAGGGAATTTCGTTTTGTTATTACTTATGTTAACTGATACAAGCATGGGGGCTATAAGAAGCCTAAAAAAAATTCAGTTATCTGACACAGTCTTGAAGTTGAATATGGTAGATGCGTAAGGAATATGGCAGATTTTGTGTTTGTCAAAATATTCAATCTTCTTGCTGTTTTTCTGCTTGCTAATAGAAATGGTAATCCTTTTTCCAGTAATAACCATATACACCTGTGAATTGTTTAGTTTAAGTGACAGCTAAAAAGAGATAATGTCATTTTCTCTCCTGTGTGTAGTAAATATGTTACAATGATGCCATAATAATTGTTCTTGAGCTTGTAGAGAAGAAAGAGTCCTAATTTGCCCTGTCAAAGTGGGCAAACAGTTGTCAATGGCACAACATTGTATACCTGGAGTGTGATGTCAGACTGATAATTGTTCAAGCAGAAAAGTTTGTTTTTTCTAAAATATCATCAGCTTTCTCAAAGTGTGCTGTTGTGTAGAGGGGCCTGTGAAGAACGGTGCTGTGCCTCCTGCTAGGCAAGCCTATTGCTATGGGCTGTGTGTAGGACATGGGAAATCAAAATTAATGATAAAGAGTAAACAGTTTGACAAAAGTTAAACCCCATTTTCAGTTAGATGTGATTCATTTTAATGTTTTTTTTTAAGTAAAACACTTCAATTTTTTTTTTTTTTTGTGAGAATATTTTTCATTTACGAAGTGTTTCATTTATGTCTAAACCTCCAGGCTCCTCACAATGCTCAGTGGGAGCACACCACTGACACCAGAGCTGGGTCCCCATCCACAGGCACGTGGGTTCAGCACGTGGCTCTTGCCCTTTGTTGTGGGCCACCAGCTCTCTCTCAGGTCATTTTCTCTGGGTAATGTGCCCCATTGTAAATAGATCAATTGCCAGCATTATGTAACATAAAGAAAGAGAGCTCGCTACATCATTTTTTCATAATTATACAAAAATAAAATGAGTGCATAAACAAGACCAGAAAAGAGCTCTGAGTGTTTACAGAAATAAAAATAAATGAGTGTGTTTTTTGAATTAATATTTTCAAATGTTCAGGTTGAATTAATTTGAGAAATATGAATATGTATTGGTAGTGTTAATTCTTTGGGGTTTTGAAAATTCTTACAACCACATAATTAAATGAGTGCCTTTAGAAATACTGATAAAACCCATTGCCATTCAAATATCCATACAAGACAACAGGGGCTGTAAGCTGTAGGCTTTAGAGATTAGTTTGGCCATGGGCCAGTATTTATCACAACATTTCCATCTTAGAAAATAAAATTTAATCATTTTTATTTAAATATAAATCAAAATTAATGCAGGTTTAAAAAAAAAGGAGTGTATAACCTAATCACAATATCTTTATTTTAGAGATGCTTGCCTCTATTGTTTCTATTCAAAGGAGCAATTCTGTCTTTGTTGTGCTGCTCTTCCTTCAGCATTTTTTTTCTTCTACAAGGGTGCAAAAGGAAGGGGTGGTTGACCCAAATACAGTCCTATCTCCTAATTTTGCCAAGATCAAAGGCATTTCTAGCGTTTTATGTGCTGCCTATTGGTGAAGTCTAAAAAAACACAGTGTTTAGGCATGTCTCCTCTTCCCAGACACAAACAGAGCCAGCCCAGAATGAGTGCTTGGTTCTGTCAGTGCTCCCTGCCTGCCCTCCTGGGGGAACTCTCAGGTGCCCTCACCCTGCTTGGTGCAGGGAGTTCTGCTGAACATGAGTATCCATACTGTCACTCTTTCACTTATGTGGAAAAGATTTGTAATAGACTGAGTTTTGAGAATAATTTAGAAAAAAAATTTTAGCTGTCTGCTTTTGTTATGGGCAGCATGCTCAGGAGGCAGCAGGAATTTCTGGAGGATGTGGCTGTACTCATACAGGGAGTTGGATGAAGGGGAGTCCTCCTCTGACATAATAGAAAAGAAAATGCTTGGATGTTATTTGCAGCAGCCACCAATGCATATGTACTCCCCAGATGGGTACAACATACACATGTATCTTGTAGCCATCTGGGGAGGAGCACATGGTCAGTTTTTCACCATCACATTGCATTTCTCCTGGGGTTACATTGACTTTTACACTCCTGGTGTTAGAAACGAGCTGTCCTATCTCTGTTCTGTTTCCTTGGGGTGATGGTATGGCTTCGTAGAGCAAACTCAACTTTTTTTTTTTTTTTTTTTTTTTTTTAGCTAGTGAAATGGTGTTTGTGAAAGTGCATTTAAATCAATTCTGAGCAAAACCTGGTTGTCCACCTCTTGCTCCAAATTACAAAATGCAGTGAGGAAGAACATTTCATAACACAGGAGGGCTGAGGAAACCTCCAACCAGCTTGCTGGGATTGTTCTGGTAATGCTAATTCTGCCACCAAACAATGTGCAGCTTGTGTAGGGATCAGTGGGAGCACTGCCTTAGGATCCCTGCTTGCTCCATACCTTCAGATTAAACAAGTGATCACACATGATTTCCTACACAGCAAGCTTTAAAAGCAGCTTTTTATATCAGGCTTTGATATGAATGTGTATACGTGTGAAAAATGTTAAATGGATACCTAATTGTATGTTAATATCTCCTGTAGTAGGGGACCCCTCTTGTTGGGTAACAAAAAACAAAGCTGGTCCTGCAGTATCTATCTTTCATCAGCTAAAGATTACTGCCAGAAACTTTCTCTGGGAGATTGAAATAGAACTGTTCTTTCTTTGTGATATTTCTTGTATAAGGAAGGCAGGCTGCTTCTGATTTTTAATGCAAAAGCAAGTTCAGTGCTATCCAGCACTCAACCTCACATTGTAATAACATACTACCATCTGGAAAATGTGAACTGCATGGGATTTTTGTAGTCAGAGTTTTCTTCTGTAGAGTTTTTTTTTTTTCTATCTGCTTACTTGTTTTGCTTCTTCAGGATAATATCTAGGTCATCTAATGAAAAAAAATCAATTATTTAGAAAATTGTTAGACTCCTTAATACTGGTACTGTATATATATGTTAAATGTATAATGCATAGGCAGAGGTACACTCACATAGTTAGATTCTTAATTGTTTACATATCTTAGCACCACCTGCTTAAATGCCTGGATAATTCACACCTTCCACTCTCTCCTGTTCCTTCAGTAAATAGGGCCAAATTCAAAGTGGAACTGAAGGTGGATCCATTTCTTCAGCTTCAATGGATTTCAGTGCTTGTTTAGCAGCAGCCCTTGAATACTCAAAGGTGGCTGCTGAGCTCAGGATTCTTTACCTAAGGCTGTGTTGGTATTAGTTGTTCCAACCCGTTAGCGATTCAGAGTAAGTGGGGCACTTCATTAGCTCCCGTTAAAGACAAAACAAAAATGTTTGTTTAAACTGGCAGATCTTAAAGCTGTGTTTCTTTCACACCATTTAGGAGATTTCCCACAAGTTTTCCCCTTGGGGTTATCTTCAAAAACCAACATTTTTTCAGGTGCTCTACAAACTCTGGCTGGCTTGCTGTAGCCCCTTCCTCACTCTTAACCCACAGGGTGTGCTCACATTGTGTCCAAAACACCATTAGTACATGGCATTTATTTGTCAGGCTTCCTGGGGGCAGCATCTTACTGTACAAAGTATATTTCATTCACCATCAAGTGAGGTTGATTTCCAGTTAAATACTCATGTCAGTATAAGTCAGGAACTCAGAATGACGCTTTTTACTGAATTTTGGACATTGTGTTCTCCCTGTTGTTGAGCAGAAAGTGACCCTTGTGAAAACAGCAAGCAAGTAGGGTCAGACTAGGAAAGTTTCCTTTTGGTGATGTTTATCCATGACACCCCTGTTTGAACTGTGTTTGTAGGTACCTCACCTTGGCAGGGAGATGTTGAATTCTTTATATGTATCAAGAATGGCTTTGAGAAAAAGCTGCATTTTATGAAACATTTTAATAGCCAAATAGTGACTTTGAGGGGGATCAGAGGACTATGAAGTTTATCAAGTAAAGCCAGGCAGAAATATTCCATGGAAAGATTGTCTCTTCCCTAGGACAGGGGTGGGGATGATAGCTGGTGGTGAGTAACTGAGAAACTCATGAAACTTGGGGGCTGCTGCTGCTTGGAGGTGCCAGTGCTGCCAGCAGAAGCTCACTGAGGAGAAGGGGCTGTGCACTTTGGGGCTGCCTGGAGGTGCAAGGACACACGACACTGAGTACAAGACAGAAACAAGGCTTGTGTAGCTGGATGGACATGCCTAATTCAGGGAGTGTGGGATAAAAGTGGTGATTTGGTTTGCTGGTTTTGCTTTTCCCTGATAGACTGACTTCAGCATCCTGAAAACTAAGTTCTGAACTATATTCTTTGGTGCCCACTAAAGATGAATCAAGATGCTTGTGTTTCAGCATATGACAAAATAAGGTGCTCCATCAAGGCTGGAAGTAGCTGTTGTTTAAACAGCTCCTGCAGCATCCTGCTGTTTGACTCTTAGATAACAATGTTGTGGGATTTTGGAAAAGCCTTTGCCTATCAGGTTAACTGGAGAGTGTAATTTAAAGGACAAAATTAGAATCTTAAACTGCTACAGATGTGGTGAAATAGAGTTGTATTTTAGTACAACCAAGCCCTAAGAGTATAGGAAAAGTCACCAATTCTTCTGTACGTGATTTGCATTGAATGTAAGGAAGTCCCATGAAAACTTTGCTGCCTGTTTCATGCCTCATGCTGAACTGAGACTCCAGTTCAGTGCTTGGTCCTGTCAGGTACATTGGGGGAATTACAACATTGTGTGCATCATTGATTTCTTCTGATCCTGAGGCACTCTTCCAGGGTGTTACATGTTATGCAGTTGCCTGTCAGCAAACAGGTACCATGTAGGCAGTGGTTCCACACAGAGTCCTGGGTCAGTTGCTGAAGTTGGTGATGAGTCAGTACAAAAGTTCACAGAAGCACCTTGGTTTTGCTTTGTTCTTGGAAAGCACTGCTGGTTCAAAGGAGTTGCTGTATGGGTAGAGGTGCGAGGAAGATTTATATTGTAAACATTCTTTTGATGACAATTGCTAAATTACTGTTTCTATACCCCGTCAAGGTGTGGGTGAAGTCTGTGCATCTGCATGTCTAAGCATGTATGTGCATTTTGTGGAGATGTTCCATATCTAACAATGTATTGAAATAGTCAAGTCTGAAATAAAAAATAGGAAAAGACTGAGATCTTTTGTTTCTGATCCTTTGGGTGTACACAGTCGTCACATTTTAGGTTTTCCTCAAAGGATTAGGCTTTTTTCTCTCTCTTTTTAACAAACAAACACCTCCCACCCCCTCAAAAACAAACCAAAACAAAAAATCCTTATCTAATCACATGCTTCCAGGAACTGGGCTTTTAAATTAAACCCCAGCTATCTCCAGATTTGTCCTCAGAACACAGTTGCCAGCAACACCAGGTGGTGTTGTAGCAATCAACATTATTATTAAAAAAAATATTGGCCAGAACATACACAGAAATGTACTGAATGCTAATAAAAAAGTGAATAATAGTTTGAATGCTTTTCAGCTGTTCAATAAGGCAAACAGATGGAGTAATGCATACTTGAGAGCATGCCATGTACTTTAATCAGAGAAGTTTAGAGTATTTCATCATGGACAAAAAGAAAGAGACAGAATAATAAGTTCATTTCAAAAGGCAGAACTTTAAGGAAGAGAGCAAGGACTTCCCTGAGTTTTTATCAAAGTCCTGGGAGCCACATTACACTTGACTGGAGAAGATCTGCTGCTCCAAGCTAAGCAGTTTCATGAAACAGAGTCACAAGATGAGGTTAAATAGCAGATTTCTTAGGAGCTGCCAAACTGTTAAAGGGACAAAGTGCTGGAGTATTTGTGCAAGCAAAAATGCAGATGTTAATGCAAGATGAGATATGTAATAGAGAGTGCTTTGTAAATTTTGTATGGCATCAAAACCTGTGAGGCAACCTGGTTGAAATGTAGTGAGCACAGCTTGGAACTGCTGCAAAGGTTGAAGTTTGGGTGTGAGAAACCATAACTGACTTAGTTTCAGTCAAATGGGAATGCAAAAAAAAAAAAAAAATCAAAAAGCACCTAAATCCTTTTGTTAAGGCACAGGGGCTACCACTTTTGGTAGAGAACTATAGAAAAATTCAGGGAAAGGTTTTGCTGGAATCACAACTATTTGTACAGATCAATATCAAGAAAATAAATACAAGTGAATATCTTCTTGCATGTGTTAATTTTACATAGTAATTATTATCAGTAGCAGCCCTTCCAGCATTGTTTCAGAGGTCTGGGCTCCCCAGTGGGAGGAGTTTGTGGCACTGCACAGAAATAATTCTGTCTGAAGAGTGGTTGGGTCAGAGCTCTCTCAGGTCCCTTCTGTATTTTGCTTGTCACTGTGTTTCCCACCCTCCCTGGCTTTTTGCTTCCATCCAGAGCTCTTCCTCAGCCAGTCCCACAATCCCCGAGCCTGCTCTGTGTCCCTCCCTCTCTCCTTCCTCTGTGTGCTCCTCCTCTGAGATGGTGTCTGTCACCTGGCTTTGCTGTTTCTGATTTGGTGACTTTTCCTGGCCACGTTTCAAGGGCAGAATTCCCCAGGGTCTCTCCCCCCATGGCTGCTCTGAGGCTGGAGTCTGGCTGGTGAGGTTACCAGGTGTTATTGCTTCCCCATCCTCTCCCAGCAGTGGGAAGGGATGAGGAATAGGCTCCCAAGAGCTTGAGGCCTCTAGTGATACTCCAGGACTACAAAGCAAACTAGAATTCATGGTGTACCAAGTCTGGATGAGACTTATTGCCATCCAGTGAAGCTTCAGAGTTGTTTGTGGCTGCTTGGTTTCCCTTTCCTTCTCAAAACAGTGTGGTGCTGCATGCTCTGAGATCAGGTGCAAAGAGTTGTGACAAAAGGACAAACAGCTTAAAGTCAGTAGAATAACTCTGGGTAAGCTGATGGATTGCTTGCAATGAGAATATTGGAGTCTGTCCCTAAATGGCAGCAGAAATGCAAATGCTGACAAAGGTATTTCCAATTTAAGATTTCATTCCAGGTGTTTGCTCACCCAGATGTACAGTATTTGTAGCAGTGAAGTCCTGGGCACCCTAACCCCATAGTGAATTTTCAGAAAATACAGAAGACAATAACATAGTTTTAATAACAAGTTTTTACATATGTAGTTGCCTAGGAAAGCTATGTACTTCCTCTGCCAGTTAAATATATATCCAGGAAATGCTCCTGTAATTCTACCTGCAAGAGAAAAAATTCTCAGAGTTAATACCAATAAACCACAGATGTTGTCTTTTAACCATCATTATCCTCATCCTCTGGAAAGAGATGAGTTCAGGCTGCAGCATCAGCACTGATTTTCTGCCCTGACTTTAAATTTCTGCACGTTTTGAATTTGTCATACATTTAGCATTACTTCAATGCATTTCTTGTGTGTGGTTGAATACAAAGAGCAGGAGGTCATGAGAGGCATCACCTTGTTTTATCCAGAGGTCAAAGCTAAGAGAGTGTCAGTTTCCATTTTAGGCTTTTGTGGCATAGTTGACATTATATATACTCTTAGGTATGCAATGCAAATCACATTCCTGCAAGCTAATTATAGGATAAATGTAGCCACTTAACTAGGCAGCAGGCATGTCATCTCAGCATGGAGCTATCATATTATGTACATTTGCTGTCTCCTGTATAATTAACAGGATAAAAATATTACTGCCAGATACCATAAAAAAAATTAACACTATCTTAATTGTCTTTTCAGCTCAGGTATAGCCTATTACCATTTCAAAAAAGACCTTCCCTAATACACTAGAATTTTAAACTTCATTTGCTGAAGATGCCATTAATCCCTTTTCACACTTTGATCTGCCATTGTGATACCTTTGGACTTTGACTTCTCTGTTTTGCTTTTGAACTCTCCTTAAAAACTATTACTGAGATTTAGTGGCTTAAAATTTGAGGTTGCTCAGGACTCTGTGTTTGATTTTTAAAAACTTAGTGACAGTGCATTTGGGTTTCGCCGTAACAGAGATGTATGCAGCCTGCAATAAGCTTTTGTGTAGGGTGCCTTGCTTCCAAGCTTTGGGCATCGTTCTTGTTTAATCCAAATTTCCTGCGTTTCTAATCTCTCATTTTTAATGTGTATCCTACAGCATTCACTGCTGTCTTGTGTGTGGCTATGAATGAGTGGAGTCTTAGGAAGTTTAATCCTAATTCTTACTAGAATATGCCTTCATCAGTATTTGTGTAATATTTTGATGAAAAATGACTGGTCCCTCTTCCTGCTTGTAAAATTGTTGTTATCTCTCTGTGATCTGAATACCACATCACTGCTGATGTCATCTGCATTTTGTAATTCTCGTTTTCTGAAACTGCATTGGGAATCTCAAGACTCTGAATACTGCTTTTGCTACCTGAAGTTAATTATATGATGGCTAACATTCAGAAAATACTTAGAATACATGTTAATTTTCAGGTCTTTTTGGGAGTAATTAAAGCTGAAAACTTCCATTAATTTAACAAATCACTCTGGAATTTGGAATTTCTTTGCCACAGCAGTGTTCAAATTGCTCCTAGAAAGCACACCTGTGCTGCAGACACGTAAAACCCCATAACTGCAGAAAAGATTGAGATAAACATGGCACCATTTAATCTGGCAAAGCTCTCTCAGTCATTTCTGTTGCAGTAGGTCTGTAGGAACCTTAGGTAGTTCTTGCATATTTACTTAAATGTTGACATCAGTAATGACACACATGGCTAACAGATTTTCCACATGTTTTCCTCCCTGGATGACATCTTCCTACTCCATCAGGACTCAAAGTCTGATTGTGGAGGCTGTTGATTGATAGCTTAGAGCACATGAGGTTTGGGGAAAACACAAGAATGACAGTTTATATAAATATCCTAATATGACACTTTTTTCTTGGTTTACCCTAACTTTTATTTTTCTCTGACCTAGAAATGATTTTTAGGTGCACAAAAACCCACAGATACTTTAGAAACACAGTTGACTCACTCAGACATCTTGTTAGCATTTTGTACTTAATTGCTTCTTTCTCTGCTTACCCGGGGGGAATTGTACATGCCAAGATGGAGCTCTACTAGATCTAATAGGAGAAAAAAAACAAAAGGAAATAATGACTAGTCTTCCAAATCATCCTAAGTGGTCCAGGAGATGAGAGGGAGTGCTTTTTCCTGGCAGCAAAACCCCAAAACATGTAGCTGGCTCATCCAGTGTCTCTTAGATTTTCAGATTAGGAATGGTATTTTTATTACACTCCATCTTTCTTCATAAAGAGCCCATTTTAAGCACTGTATAAGCTACTTGTGGAAAAAGTAGCTACTATCTGTGGAAGTCACTTTAAAAGGAATATTGTTACCCCTGAAAGCGTTGCTGCTTTGTGTAAGCCTCTGGAAAAAGGAAGATAGCTTTATGACAGCTTCTTTTTTCTGTGAAGACCAAAGGGCAGCCTAATATTATATGTACGGATGCAGCTTTAATAGCAAATTGCCAAAAGGATTCTTTCAAAAATAAGAGACCTTCAAGAAGATGTTTGCATATTTACATATAAATCACAGAGGGATATATGAATATGCCATGCTGATACCTGTCTTGCTAAAGCTATGGAAGGGAGTAATAGTATTTTTTTCATGCTGAGCTACTTGCACATGGAAGTGATTAGTGAATTTCCAGATATATGGAGGCTCAAAAATGATAATATTTTAAAGGATATTTTTCCCAGGACCAAAGGGAAGGGCCAGTCTTGGCTTACCATCTCCTACAAATGTAGCTGTTTTTCATGAAGGGTTATGTACTGGAATTTTTTTCCTGTATTTAAGACAGAAAGCAAGTTATTTCCTTTTGTCAATAGAATTGAAACATAACAGAAATTTGGGGTTTTGATATTTTATACTGGCACCTCCTAAAATAAATAATAATTTAAAAACCATTCAGACAACTACATTGCCTAATGTAGCCCTTTTAACACTCCTGTCTGCAAAATTTTCTGCTGATTTTGGTGATAATGGCAAGTCTAATCTCTGGAGAAAAAAAATTAATAATTCTTTACCTGAACAACCAACTACTCAGACTAGAGTAATTTTAAAAAGCGGGACAGTGTCAAGAGTGTTTCTCCAGACCATTTACAGTCACTCTGCCTCCTGACTTTCATGCTGCCAAATTGAAAGATTTGGTTCCAGCATTTCCAGGGCTCTCAGACCAGGGCTGTCATGACATTCCCTCACTTCAGGCACATTCTTGCTCTTTCATTTCACTGAATACATTAGAGGGTTTTTAAAGGACAGAGCAACGTTAATCATAATAGCCTTAGGTCTGAGACTCCATGCTGTTGGCTGATAAAACCAGCCTGTCTCCTTCCACACCCAGAACATTTATTCACTTCACTTTTCTGGCTTTATCTTCCCCAACATCCTCAGTGATTTATCCTTTTAATCTCTCCACATCAGTTATAGTTACTATTCTTTTAACTATGCCTAAGTGCTGGAAAATTCTTTTTGAATTGATGCAGTTCTAGAAAGGTTTTTTCCAATCAGTTGTGCGATGTCTTGTTCTCAGGATTAAAAAGTGACCTTGCCTGGAGCAGGTTAGGAGATTAAACCACAGCTCTTGGGGCTGACAGTGGTGTTCAGCTCCTCATCCAGCAGTTCTGAGGAGAGCTCCTCAGCTGAGCCCACAGGTCTGTGGAGCAATCCTTTCCTTGGCTGGGCTTGCTTGGCAAGGGAGGAGGGAAGGAACAGTGCTGCTCTGAGCACTGTCAGCCTTCAGCAGCAGATGCCACTCACTGGGTTGGTGCAGATGGTTCTGATTGATGACATGGCCTCTGTTTGACTCTGCCTTGCCAAGAATCAACCCAAGTCCCTGGGGAGTTGGGATTTGTTTGCTTGGGGTTCTGCCTTGTAGTGACATCTGAGAATATTTTCTTAATTCATAGAAAGTGTTTCTGGTTTATGGGTAGAGGTTCCCTTGGTGTAGCTTGTTCTCAAAGCACTTGGAGGAGCTGTGATCTGAAGCTCTGCCCACAGGTGCACTTGGGCTTGGTACCCCAGAAACTTTACAGACAGAGATGCTCACTGTTCTGGACAGCAGGGATCTTGAGATTTCTGTTTTATTCATCTGTGGTTGAACTTTATACAAATCAGGCAGAGCCATATGATGAAACAACAAATTAGGCAAAAGCCAAGTGTATTTTCTTTCAGGAGGTGTATAGTCCATTTAGTCAGCTGTTTTTACTGCTTGGTCCTGTAATTCAGGCTTCTCCTTCTGTTGTTATAAGAGATATATATATATATATCTTATATATATCTCTTGCTTCAATTGCAGCTTCATTCAACACTTGAATAGCAGTATTATTGTGATAATAAATGCATTTTTAGTACCTCTTCAGTTAATTTTACACAATCTGAAGTGGTCATTTGCATTTTAAAATCTATCCCACATGTTTTTGTAAAGGAAGCTAGATAGGCTTAATCCAGCTCTGGTGACCCCAAAAGAAGTGACAAGCTCTGCTTTATTAGTCATGACTACGAGCATGGTTCTTTCTTATCATGACTTCTAACTGTCTGGTACAATGAAGATTTACAGAAATACATGATCTGCTAATCCTCTGTGTTTAAAGGAAGAGTACAGGGATTATGTGGTCATTTTCTTACTGTCATGACCAGGTATCATGGTGGGGGTTATGACAGTTGATTTTTGGAACATCTTTGGAAGCACTGGAAGCTGTTTTAATAGGACCTTAGCTGTGAATTAAGCTGTCATCACTCAGTGATCACTCCTGTCTTATGGCTATTTTCCAGACAGTCTGGTCTGCCTGTAGATAAGAATGCTCAGCTCTTCATTTTGATGAGGGCTGTGTGTTAGAAACTGTGATCTGTATTATTAGGGAAATGGCAACAGGGAGATGGTTTGAGAACATGGAATTGCAAAACTCTCTCACTATTCCAAAAGAAGCTCCCATGTTGATATTTTTCTCCAATGTTTTGTTGCTTTGGCTATACTGATTCAATAACTCCCTTCTTCCTCAGGTGCTTTCTAAGATACTTATATAATGTGGGGAACAGACATTTCTAGTATCTGTTGTTTTAAATAAACATAAAAAGTTTCTGTGATAATTTAAGAAGAATGAAGGTAGTGGCTGCCAACATACAGCTTTCTGGAATCAGATAAGGTTTTGGGTTCAGTTTTCCTCTGGGTAACCTCAGGGATTTGATGTCAGCTGTATGAGAACTGATAGTCTCACTTAATGTGTTTGATCACAGCCATTTCCTTCTGCCTGAAGTTCACATTGCAGATACCTTCCCAATTCTTAGTATTTCTTCCAGCAGCAGAACTGCAAGCCACTGTGAGTAGCTATTGACTCTAAATTGCTGGACTTTGTAGCTCCTGGCAAGCCTTTGAAGCATAATGTGGTTAGAAATGAAGCATGCTGGTACCAAATGTCACTTGTGTCCTTTAGGATTATTAATAGGGCGAGTCCACAAGGACACAGAGGACTTGGGAACTTGCAGGTGGAGGTTGAAGGAAGAGAAGAGAAAAGAGAAGCTCCAAAAGACTGCAAAATAGCTAAGTAGTGGTAAGAGTTTCTCATACATCTCAGGATGTATAGGTAGAGGTGGGGTTGAGGCTGTGGCACCTCCGTTAGCATTAGTGATGAGGTGGCACAGCTCAATGTCCATTGCAGCACCAGGAGAGTCCTGATGGGGCTGGGACCTGCTGAGGGCTGGTGAGGTCAAGGCTGTTTCTGCTGGGATCTACTTTGTTCCTCACTTATGGCAGTGGTAGTGATGTGTTCCTCAGCTCACCCAACTTAAAAAGGTTTTTATTGCATGCAACAACTATGCAGACTGATTTCCAGTAACTATACAGATTGATTTCCAACACAGAGGGCTGCCTCAAATAGTATTGCTGAACACTTTTTTGGGATGGAGAGAGAAGTGGACACCACTGGTGTAATTCAGTCTTGGACTCTCTTCTTTTTCTCACTTCACAAAGCATAAAATTGAAATGAATGCTCTGCCCCAATTTAACTTAAACCTTACATGAAAATCAGAAAAAAGTAGGGAAAAGATGCTTAGTTAGTGAAAAGTAGACAGGTTTTGGTTTTTTCTGTTTGCTGTACTTGTTTCTATTTTGTTGGTTTGGATGTTTTTTTAATCATGTTAAAATTCAGCAAACTGGTTGTAGCAGTATTTTTGCAAAATACCAAGGCCAGTTGGAGTACGTGGAAGGGGAATTGATTTCCTCTGGCAGGAAGTTATTTTGTTTTTTGTTCAGATACACAAAATAATTGCCATTTATGTTTTGATTCATTGTTGATTCCTAGATATTCACTCTGGAGTAATTCTGATTTGCTCCTTTATAAATGTTACAAGAGTGGGTAATTAAATGTTATTTTGTGACCTTTATGTGCCTTAAGGAAAAACAGTTGATTATCTTATCTCATGTCGCTTTTGGGCCTTCATATCCATCTAACTAGAATAAAAACCTGCAACTTGGTGCACTGGATCAGTGCCTGTTCCATTAAATGGAAGGCCTGACTAAAAATGCACCATGAAATCAGATTCTCAGACTACTGCTGTATCATGTATACATTATGTCCATTTCCATACAGGTCCCCTTTCACATTTTATTCATTGTTGTGAATAATAACATAAAAGTGCTTATATATCCAATGAACTCCATCTCCTTCAGTACCAAGTTTGAACTAGAAGCTATTTATAAATTCATGTTTAATTACTATAACTTCTAACAAGCTATGTGCTCCTTCAAAGTTGAACTCTAAAAATGCAAATTCTTCACCTACACATTTTAGCAAGGAAGTGTTATAGATTTTTCTCTCAACAAACAAGCATAAGAAACACCTTTGTTTTTGTTGTATCAAGGATACTTATTCTCAAATTCTCCTTGTTGCTTTTTTTGGGAAATTGCTGTCAAAAATTAACTTCTGCTAATTGTAGCATCTCTGAATCACAAAAACTGAATGTATGTTTCCAGATTATATATATATATAATTTTTTTTGCCAAAACATGCCTCATGCATAACAAAGATAAGTCAGTGCAAAAAATACATAATGCATGTCTTTCCCATATAGACGGTGACAGACTTTACTGAGACAATCTTGTCTTGGGTGAATTAGACATTTTTAATTATACACAATAGGCTTCAAATACTAACATCAATTTATTTGTAGGAAAGGCAAGATTCTTATATCTACAAAATCCAGTTTATACACTTTGTTCTTTTCATGTATTTATTTGCAAAAGGTGTCTCAGATTGAGTTGAACTGTAACTTGGCATTACTTTTTCTGGGTTTATGCATATGTTTGCAGGTAATGTGAATCAGGTTGTGGATTTATAGAGCAATGCAGTTGGGGCTGTGGACACCAAGTCCATGCTGTACATTTCTGGGAGTTCTTGCTTATCCCATGAACTGAGTGCCCATGGGCTGGAGGGCATCAGGGTGGTGCTGGGAGGAATCTTCTATTTAATTTTAATTAAATTCTGTTAAATTTCATCCCAAAGGGGTCTGGCTGGCACAACTCTGTGATGTGATCCTGCACACGGACTGTGGGTCAGCTCCTAAAGCACACTGGTGATTTGAGAAGTTTGTATCTATGCATAAAATTCCTGAGGGTACTAAAATTTTGCATTGTGTGTTGCTGGTGACACTTTAAAAAAAAAGAAATATGGCTTTTATTCCTGTGTGTGAAAGAGCCTGTGACATCATCTGCTGGCAAGACTGAGTGCAACCACGAGGATATTGGTGGAGCCTGCTGAGGGAACTGCTTTCGAACAGTTTCCTGCTGTTCATGGAAGTGTTGGCCTCTTCCAGTGATATCACCTCCACTCCTCATCCTCCTTGTCCCCTTAGGTTCAGTATCAAGTATTCTCCAGCACATGGTCATAACAGGTGATTTTAGGGTTAATACCCTCAGAAGACAAACGTCAAAATAGTCATGGAGCTAAGGCTGCTACATGGAAGGAGTCAGATATGACAGATCCTCAGCTAATTTATGCTAATGTCTATGCATTACCCATAGCAAAGCTATGAGGATTTATTTCAGCTGACTTGGCCCACACATCCAAGCTGTTCTTGAATAATGTGGCACTAATAACCAGTGTTTCTATAATTATTTTCACATGCATGAGACAGACTTTTAGCTGAAATGCCTGTGAAAAGTGGGCAGCCAGGGCACTGTTGTGCACAACTGGTGCTGGTTACTGTGGGCACCAGGCAGTGCCCACTCTGCCCTGACTGCACATCCACAGAGCCCGAGGTGTGAAGCTGTGGTTCAGGTCTCCTTACAGGCCCTGTGGCTGGAAGATGGGTGAACATTAGCTGTGGTTCAAACTCTGTTTTTTCACTAATGTGAGGTCAGACACTTGCTCAAAATGACCTTCAGAGACTTTTTCCTATATGTGATGACTAAGGCTTGGTCATCTGTCAGCAGTAGTTCTGCTTACAGAGTTCTTTAGTCTACAGATATTTCTGTAATTTTTTTTAAATAATCTATGAGGATGGGGGACATGATCAAGTTAATCTCTTACTTCTGCTACTTGCTAGAAAAATTATATCCTATTAAGGAGTGCAGAATTTTTGCAAGCCTCTCCTAAAACAAGCTTTGTATGTTTCAAGGGTTGAATAATTGAAAGGTTTTACCCAACCAGCTCTGCTGAGCAGTTTTTGGTTTATCACTGTGGTGACTTTGTTAGTGAGGGATGTGGGGTAAATTGGTCTCTAAGGATGATACAAAAAGCTGGGCCAGATTTTGAGTTTATCAAAGAAGATGATATTTCTTAAAGTAAGCATAGAAAAGCCTGGTCTTTAAAGTTCACACCTCCAATTATTCCATGATGAAGCACTGATACAGGGATTAACATGGCATTTAGACTCAAGTATTTGCAATATGGGCAATTTCTGTCAAAATGCAGATTTAAACCTTGGTAAATCTCTCATCTCACTTCTCTGATGGAATCAAGACTTTAATTTTCAAATTTTTGACATCTTAGTTAAATATATGTGCTCATTATTTTTCTAAGTCATGAAATCCTGAAGGTTGTAGGCTTGTAGGTTTCTTTCCCAGATTTTCACACTCTTCCTATTTCCTCTCATTAGTGACTAGATGGATCACATTTTTTAGCATATTCTCTTAATTGAAATAAAGCCCTAGTAATTAACTGGATAGAGATTTTGACATGGCCCAATAGTTTGGCAAACAATCCCAGATACCAGGATTTCTTTATAGTTATGGCAATTATAAAAGTTTTTGTAACTTATTGTTAAATGAAACCACATAAAGTGATTCTGCACCTGAGAGTACTGTATCATGGCATATCAAAAGTAAAAAAGAACTGTGATCTGTGTTCCATTTAAGTAGCTTTTATGTGGGTAATTTGCAGATACTTCACTGTATTCCCTTTTTTCCCCCCTTCAAAATTAGGGATGCTTAATGAAATTAAGAGAAGACACAATTAACTTTGTTTTTCATGTTCAGTCTTGAAATTTCAGGTCCTTGTGACAGGCATGGCTGTCTGACAGGTATTTAGAGTATGTACCCTCTGCTTGATCTTCTCTAGTCACTTCCTTTTGCTGCAGTGCAAGTATGTTAAAGTATGGAGAAATCTATGATCTCTAGCTCTTAAGCTTTATATTTTCTTCTAGAAAAATGTATCCAAAGTTAAAATTTCTTTACAGCTGCCAGTATTTCTTAAATTATTTCTCTTTCTATGTCATGTGGTTTCCTAGGGACTTGCTTGGGTCTTGAGGTAGAATAGATTCAGATTAAGGTTGGATTTGTTTTAACAGAATGTGCAGAAACATAATTTGTGACAGTTTCTGTCTTAAAGATTTCTCAGCCCCATTAACTGCTTATGCTCATTGACAGAACCATCTCAAGCACTTAGAGACAAGGGGCTGCTCGTAAGGTTTGAAGGACTCTGGGTTACTGCATTTGCCTTCCCCTATCATCATCCAACCCCCCTGTGCCTGAAGGTTGTTCTGAGCACAGAAAAAGCTGAAATGCCTGAGAGTCCAGCCTCAGCAATGGTTTAAGCTAATCCACTGCCATGGGGCTGGGGTCTGTCTTACCTTACAGCAGTGTATAACATTCCTGCCTGGCTTTCAACATCTTGGTGTGGAAGGATATAAATTTTGGTGGTTCTACTACTAAAACATAAAAAATCCTTAAAAATGCTGTGGCCAAATTCCTCTTTCTGTCTATTGCTTTTCTAGGGAGATGCTTGTGCCCTTGACATATGTCCTTTCTCTCTCTTCTCCATTCTCTTCTCTCTCCCTCTTTTCTCCTTCATCTCTCTTTTCTCTCTTTGTGATATAAATGGAAGTTGCTTCAAGGGCATCTGTAACTTTGCTTGTGACATACACAAAAGAACTGCTTGGTAATTTGCCTGAAACAAGAAGAAAATAGAAATTTAAAGAAAATTTGAGATGGAAGATTGAGAGATGGGTGTATATTTGTACCAATAATGATAGGACCATCCAGAGGGGAAAAAATAAAGTGATTTATGAGTGTTAGTAGTTCTAAAAAAGTGGGTTCCTCTGGTCCCAGTCCCAATCTGCTGGCTACAGAAATTTGCTTCAGACAGGAACTTCCATTTTAGGGTCTCCATTGCCATATCTGTAAGGATCCCTCATAAGTTTTGCTTTGTAAGTTCTTATTTCATTCTGAAATCTGCCGACATGCATAGGAATAACTGCCCTGGCATCAATGAGTTTTGAATGAGACCCTTATGGCATCAGTCTCTAAAAATGTGACAACAGCTACCAAGGGACCCTCTAGAATGTTTTATTCTCCTACCCATGACTTTATATCATGAAAATGAATGTCTTTTCACTGGTCTGCAAGATGGGTTTGTTTCTGAGAGGTTAGTTGTATAATTGCATATGACTATGCTATCTAGAAATATTTTCAAATGGGAATCATCTAAATCCTGAAGATGCTTCCTGTGTACCATACAGAAAATCAATGATGAGAAATTAAAACAGCCTGTGAGATTACCTATCATCTTCTGCATAAAAGTGTGCTGATACTGGTGTCTAACACAAGAGGAACAGGCCACAGAAATAGTGGTTTTAGATAAGCCACCTGCATTACAGAGCCTTGATGTTTAACATAGACCATAACTTCACTTTTTTCACAATCAGATGGCATCAGCACACTTTTAATTCAGTTGACAATAGCCAGGCATGTAATTAATTTACACTTAAATTTTAATTGTCGTTTGCATTTTATTTGGTCCTCCTAATAACTAAGTCCTGTCATTTTGCCATGCAAAAGATAAGCTCTGATGAGGATAGAAGACTGCAGTTATGGGAATGCATACAGATAGAAATGCACTGCTGGTGGTATCTCTGTGTGGTCTGTTGGAGTCAATCTCAAAAGTCCAATTAGATCAAGCTTATAAGAGCTTCCACCAACACTTCTACTGACTCACAAACAGACCACACCCTCTCAACCTGAATAAAATTATGAGTTTTCATGGACTGTGTTTCTCCATTAAATAAATATTTATCTGGGCTCAAATGAACCAAATAACAGCATTTGCAATCTATACCATTTTAATTTTACCCATTTTCCTGACTGAATTTTTGCACTGTGCCTGTTGATAGGTTCTGTTTGTGCTTAGATTTTTAGTGAGTGATAAATCCACCAAGCAGATGTAGAAGTGTGCTCTGGGATGTTAAGTGGCATTAAATCTGCTATGAATGTTTTCACATATTTTTTTTTAATTGGACTATTGTTAAGAAGTAATAAAATAATATATTGTATAATAATATATCCTGTAATATATACTATAATATTAAAAAAGGAACAATACTTTCTTGTTAATAGTTTTAACTTTAATATTAGTCAGTGAAAATGTCTGTGAGCAGCACAGGCAACATATCTGTGTATCTCTACAGACAGATGATACAAAATGTTTAGTAAAAAGAAACTCAGAAATTTGAATTTTGTCTATGTGCATCCATTTTACAAGAAAAAGCCCTGCACAGAAATTACTGTAGAGCTGTTCTGTGAAGGGCCTCCACCAAAAGGGGAGTCTTATATAGGGAGGTTTCATATGGACAAAAAGCTGGTATTAAAGTGAGTCTTTCCTGTATGTTTAGACTTGCTAGCCATGCCAAATATTAGAAATTAAACAGAATTTTAAGTGGAGTTGTCACTACAGCCTGAAACTCTCAAACAGATTATGTTTTGCTTTTCAGTGGAGGAATTGTGTTGTTTTTGTGAAATAACCACACTGAATTCCTCAAATAAGTTCTCTTTCACTGCCTCATCACAAGTCCATTGTAAGAGATAAAGGAAATGAAAGTATATTTGGTGTAGGTTTTTATTTTTCCTTGGATCATGACTCATTCAAATTAACATAAAGTCTTCAGTTAGGGACAAGTATACAGCTCCCATACCTTTTTCAGTGGTATATCACATTAATATTCTTTTACTTGGTGGGGGGAGAACTTTTCCAGCTCACAACTTAGTTTTTTTCTTTTTTTTCTTTTTTTTTTTTGGCCTCTTCCCGGCGGATCGTGGGAATAGAAAATTTCAAAATTAATAATGTATCACCTTTTGTTCATCTCTGCTGCTGTGTTTGTTCAATCCTTTGATGGCCTTTGCATACTCTTAAAATACTTCCTTTTCCATCTAATTGTCTACATTTATTTCCATCTTATTCTTTATCTAGCCCAAAGCATCCATCCTACTGCACCCCTTCTCTCTGCTTGACTGTGCCTTGCCATTGTACCAGTAGTGGTCTGTATCTGACATTTTCAGATCGCAGTTTATCCTTCCTTTTAAAGATAGCTGCTTGGCAGAGACTACAAAGAGCTCCCCAGGTGTTCTAGGTTCAGTGTGGAAAATGGTTTCACACAGTTGTTGTAGATTCCCGTGATGTTGAAACAGTTGAGTGAATGAATAGGAAACCAAATCTTTCATGGCTGATGGAGCTTTCAGAGCTGCTCTGGCTGCTCTGTCCCACGGTTCCTGCTAACGTGAGACCACTTGCTCATTGACTTTGGAGTGATTAATTGTTTTAGACACACCATCCTGCTTCCTTCTGCAGGGCTGTCGAGTAGAAACTTGGGTTTAACCCATGTTAGGCCCACGATGGGAATGGTTTTAGTGCATGGCCACTGTATCAGGACTGGCCAAGCATTCCCAGTGTAATGTGTGGATACTCCAGCCTTCTGTAAACCATCCTGTCAGGTCTGGTTTATGTGCAAATCACAAACTTTACTTTTGCAAATGGTTCCAATTTTTGTGTGAGTGATCAAAGGGTTGCAGCACAACAGGATCACTTATTCCAGAGATGTGTCTGGATCAAAGGTTAACATTTTTTGAATGGAATATTCATTTTTAGCTTTGGTTGAACACACTTTAACTAGGAGCAATGGTCAGGGTTATGTTATCATTTAAGAAATGAACGAGAAGAGAATAGTGGTATATATCTTAAGAAGGGCAAGTGGAAATGGTGGTGAAACAAAACTGGACATAAAGGAAGCTGGTTCAAAGAGATGATGCAGTAAATGTGATGTCAGACACACAGAAATTTTGATAGCTGGGAGAAGGGAAGAGTGTCTCTGTCCAAGACACACAAGCCATAAGTGCCAGGGATCACCTTGGCAGGGACCTGCCCCTCCATCAGCCTCCCTGTGTGAGCTCAGCAAGGCGAGCCAGTGCTGGCTGGAGTGGGCAGGCAGCTTCCCTGGGCAGCTGCAGCAGTGGCTATTGCCTTCCTGGCATGTGCCAGCCCTTGCTTGGCACTGTCCCCTGTACCCTTTAGGGGCTCTCTGTCTCACAACTGGAAGATCTTTCTGGCCTTCTTAGATGGACACTGAGATCTTTGCCCAAGCACTCACTTGGTGGCCTTTCTTTGAGAGATCTATGGTTCCTTCCTCACATCTCAAGTGACTTGTTTGAATAAATGGTTTGAATGTGGAGACTAAAATACAAATTCTGACAGTTTAGTGAACTGAACCACACCACTTAATTATAAGTTTTTTTGTCTGCTTGGAGTGTTTAGCCCTGGAGAGCACATTGCTTCACCATGCAGAGTTATTAGCTTACACTGCACTAATTTCTAGTTTGACTTCATAGGGATTTTGACATTAGATGGTATCCCTATGTGCTGCATAAAAAGCATCTCTGCTTCTTTTCTCAGGCATGTCCTGATGTTGTTGCTGGGCAATCATTAGCTTAAATTTCATTTGCAAATAAATGAATAAATAAAATCTACCTCTCATTAATAAGAAATTGGTGTGTGTGCAAGTCCGTTCTTTTAAACCCTCATAACTCAGCCAAATAAAAACAGATTTTCACTGGACTACCAAAAGGCACATGTCCAACCTAGAAAGTGCATTTAATAACTTCCCCACTTCTGCTGCCTTTTTTTTTTTTCTACATTGACATTAATCTCCTGTGCACATTTGGAATTTGGAATGGAGTCATTTTCTAGCTGCAGTTCTTCCAATTTTAAATATTCTGTTTCCTTTCAGTTTTTCCAAGCAATTCAAAGATTAGTAACACTGTAAAACATCTAAAAGCATGCTGGAAGTTTCCTGCTGCTTCAAGTGTTGTGTTATGTTATCTTTGGAATAATTTTAAGGTCCCACTGGTGTAGTATAACAAGTTATTATGTCATGGAGCTTATTAGTATGCCTATGGGAAACATTAATTCACACTGACATCATACTACGTTTTTCAATAAATCAGGGGATTTTTTTTTATTTTTGGTTTTAAGAAATAGTGGTTTTGTTTTTTTAATGAAAAAAGTGATCAGATTATTTTTCATCCATGTTGGGACACGAACTGAATGGCTTGGAGGATGTGCGTCATTATCTCAGCGATGACCTCTGCATTGTTGCAGGGAATGGAAAGAGCAGGGTTTTGGGTGGTTTGAAATCTTTATTTTTCTAGCATGTAGATGTTATTATAAAAGACTTTCTACTCTGCGATTAGCACAGCAGGCTTAAATTGCCTGGGCTCTGGTCATTATTATTTCTGTAATCCCAAAAGTTTATGATATTATTCAGGATCTAAAAAATTACAAAGTAGGCTTAAATTTGGTAAGGATTTAATATGTGATGCATTTCTTTTGGAGCTGAAAAGTCTGTTTTTTGTTGACACAGAGAGCTGAAAAATGACCACAGACCACAAAGGTCCCGAAGCATTGCCAGGGAAAATGTATAAAAAGGGAAATGCCCTCACTGTGCTGTCTGTATGCAATTGATTTTACTCCTGTTTCCCAGATATACTGTTACTTAGAAAAACAAAAACAAACTATTTAAGCTGTTGAGTTGCCCATGGATCATGAATGAAACTAAGAATTTAATATAATTTCTGTAAGATAGTTAAATTATTATTATTCTATTAAGACATCTGCATTTTACAGGCATTAATTGACTACCCAGATACCTGACTGGAATTGCAGTTGTGTAGCTGGAGAGCAAGAGGCAGAGCTTTCCTTATGGGTTCCACACTGGCCTCTGCAGTTCCAGCATGACCAGAGCTCACTCCCCTTTGGGCTCAGGTTGCCTGTGAGAGTGCAGACAGTTTAGCTCCTGTCAGTGCATCACAGGGAGAGGGGCCATGCTGGAGATTTGGGCCTCCACACCAGGGACACTTCAGATGGAATAAATTCACTGTAGAGCAATTTTTTGTGTGTGGGATATAATTCTTGGTGAGTGCTGCTCGCCACAATCAGATCGTGAAAGCTCTCGGTGTTTCTAAATATAAGGCCAGCTGTGACAAGTGGGAGCATATTCCATGAATAATGTTGATCCATGCTTTAAAAAGCACTTTATGGGAAAGGTTTTTGGCATATCAGCCTTTCCCTGTGGCAGGGGCAAGGGTCTCCCTTCAGGTTAAGCAGAGCAGTGGGGGTGTTAAAAGCCTCCAGTTTTGGGTTTAGGGCTCTTGGACCAGGTGGTTGGATGAGTGGTTGGTGTGAGGTGATGTCTGTTTGCAGTCAAAAGAATAGACACACTTAGAAATTTAGCTAATATTGTCGGAGTGAAATTAAAGTAATGAAGTCAGGCAAGGTATACCCCAGATGTTAACTTTTTCTGAAAGAAGTCACCTCACAGTTGTAAGACAAACCTCACACTCGTGTAACAAAGCAAAGTCTGAGTAACTGTGTAAAGGCACTCACATGAAACTGCTGGTGAAAATTCAGTAGGAAGCTGGAAATCTTTAGATTTTTTTGCAGTAGGTGTTTAAAGCAAAGCACAAAAACCTGAAACTATTATGAAGAGCCTTCAGAGAGCAATGTTGCATGCACTGAGGTGTTTTTCTCTTGGTGATGAACTCTAGGCTGGGTGTCATGTACCAATATGACCCTTGCCTAGGATGACCAAGAGTGTTTACTTTCAGTTCTTTTCCATCTAATTAACATTGAGTAAAGTTCAGACATGTTAAGGCCTCTAGGGTGATCCTGATCCATTCCTCTGCTCTGTGAACAGTTCTGGCTCAAGGCTATTTTATAGTTAATTCTCCTATCTGGAAGAGGAGTTTGCACTAAAGCAGTTTCTGAAGTCTTTGCTGACTAAACCTAGGGGAAAAAAAAGTAGTGCTGGATGTCCCTACCAAATTACATTAATTAGAATTACTTTTTCTTAAGTAGTGAGTTCCAAATAATTTTCTGTGATTCCTTGTTCTGCCCTCCAAAAAATAAGTGGTTAATATTTTTCCTAATATGATGCCTTTTGATCATTTTCACAAGGATGTGGCAATTTCTGATATCAAAGTTAAGAAAGGCTTAACGAATTAAATAAATCATTAAAAAATGCAGACATTAGCTATAAAAGTGACAAGCATATTATCTTAGTGTAGTTTCTGAGTCACTGGGAGCAGAAAGGCAGTGATTTATATTCTGGGCTTAATTGCTGGTCTTGTCCATAAATGCAAGGGGTGCCAAAAGTCCCACTGCTGTTCCCTGGCAGCAGCCCCAGAGCTGTCCCAGCTGAAGGAGCATGGTGGTGCTCACAGAAATACAGTGAGAGAAATCACCTGCACAGCCCTGCCCTGGCCCAGGGTCTGGGCAGTGGGGGGGCACCCAGAGGCTCCTTCCCACCACCTGGAGAAAGGCATTGATTATCATGAACAGGACCTCCTGGGAGGAAAAGAGCAGCATAAAATGCATTAGGGCTGCAAAGGAGCCTAGGAGAGGCACCTTCTATTCTGTTTTTGTGGATTCACTTGGATCCATTTTCCATTACACTTCTGTTTTCCATCCATGTATTTTTATGGGAGACTTACAGCCCCTTCTAGAACTCACTTTGTTTTCTTTGAGTGAACCAGTCTCCAAAACCTCACTCCTCTAATCATGAGAGTGCTCAGATACTGGGGGATACTGAATGGCCAAATACTGTATCAGGAGAAGGAATAATTATAAATGTTGGGTTATGAATGCAGTGTTTGTGGAAGTGTCTACTACAGCAACAGTAGTAGAAGATAAACAGCCAGCACTAAAATACTAAAGAAAGATGATGAATATACATGTATCTGACAGGAAGATCCATGGAAGTACAAAGCAGCTCAATTTTATGAAAATATAAAGATGCATTTCTTCTTTTCGTAACCTAGATCAGAAGAATTATCATGCATTAAAATAAGCAATTTATACCAAAATTTGCCAGTCAGTTTGGAAGCAAGTTTAAACACAAGTCAGCATCAAGCTATGATGTCTTTTAATGTATGTCAGCCTTACTTTATACTGAAAAATTAACTGGCTATATAATGATTTACATTATTTTAAAAGTAATTGCAATACTACGCATGAATAAAATGCATCAAATATAGTTTTACTGAGTTTATCTCTTGTAAACAACAATGTAAATGAAAAACTATGTGAATGATACACAAGAAGGCTATTTCTTTCTAAAAAACATTTAAACAAAATATCACACTTCTGATTTGTATCTATCATTTCTGATACATACTAGAAGCTCAGAGAAACAATGGTCAAAATAAATGTTCAATGTCAGGCCCTAAGTATGGCACACTAAATCTGCACACACAGTGTATCTTTTTTTTTTCCTAGGGATATGTCTGTGTGTGGCAAAGAAGTAAAGATCAAACCCCATAAAATACATCATTTATATGCCACTGTGTTATAGAACAGCATGGACATCCTTAATGAGAACTGCTGCTATAAGAATATTTCCATGAGTTTTTTTCCAGGCACACTGTGGCAAAAAGGAGCTGTCCTCTGGGAATTAAATAGTAATAAAAATGCTGGGGGAAGGTGGGCAGCAGAGGTTAAGAACAAAAAAAGAACAAACACGGTACTTGAATTTTTTCCCTTCTACCAGTTCATCATCCTTTGCAACAGATTGAGGTACAGAATTTGCAAAACGTACATGGAGAGCTTTTTACTGCTTATTTTTTTTAATCTCTGAAGTCCAACGGTGATGATGAAGGTAGCTGTGACATTTGCAATTTTCCATGCACCAGCCCATTCCATTTTCTTCCCTGGTGCCACTTACATGGTACAGTAAGCCTCCAGCACTGACAATAATTATAGCCTGAATAAAATGAAGAAGGTAATATGAACAAAGCTCTGCTGTAATTGCCTTTTCATTATTTGCTAACAGTTAGTTATTCAGTCACAGGGAAAAAATTACACAGTAATTGGTTGACAATAGGAAGCTAAAGCTAAATTCCAGAACTATGATATTTTTCCGTGTTGGTCTTTTAGACCTTTTATTCATATTTTGATTAAACAGCTAGAGCATTAAAGTGAAATATAAATGTAGTCTTGGTTCAGATTCCATAACATTAGTTTCCACCCCACACAATTTTCAGTTTTGAATTTTAAGCTATCACATATGGCAGCCCTGTAAATATTGTAGCCTATTGACTTTGAAATACCGATTTGCAACTCTCATTCATTTAGTTTAACAGCAGCAAAGAATCCCTTTCACCTTAATGTTTCAAAAAAGTGTCCAGCATGACTATGTGCAAACAATTTAATAGTGCAGTTCTGCCTTACTTGAGATACTCAGGTAGAGGAATGCCAGTCTGAATGGATATTTTATTCTGTGGAGAGTTTTAAACAACAAAAAAATCTTTAACTACTCATGTGATTTTGTAGATGTGGGTGCACAAAGCGATGTGATTAGTCCCTACATAGTGGGCTGATCTCAAGGACATACACAGATTGTGTGACCCTACAATGTGAAACTGTTGCTGATTAGTCTCAAGGATCTGTGGGAAAATTTGCTTCTGATATTTGTTTTTCTAGTCTTTATCTCTTTTATTTTCTTTATTCTTGAGTTTTATGTGAACTCAAGTTGCAGCTGAAACGTCTTCATTTATTCTTTAATTAGTTTAAAATATGAGGTTTTACTCTCTACTTTTGCCCCAACTTGGCAAAGAACCACTGAGTACATTCTGCTGAAGCTGGTTCACCTGCCTAAAGTTCAGCATTTGTTTAAATTTCACAGTTCTTTAATGCCACCATGTATTCCTCAGAAATTCAGGTGTTACATATGATAATGATGAAAGTGACAGGTCAAGATCTGTATTTTTGTGTTTATTTTATTGCATACAATAGCTCAGTAGTACTACTCTGGTTGGTGCAAGATGTGCAATGCTTTAACTTAGCAAAAAGTTTTAATTCCTAATTTTTTTCTCCTGTACATGGGTTGTCACTTGCAATGAATTGCTGCCTGTGTGTCAATGGGCTTTAAAATACTTTTTTTTCTCTTGTATCTGGTGAAGTCTTTAAAAGGGCTGGATTGATAACTGAACTCACTATATTTTCTTCATCAGACATTTAATTAGAACAATGTTTTTTCTATAAAGCATAATTATTAGTGTTTAATCAAGCAAATTTTTGCCAGTCTCAGGTATAAACAACAGTGGACTAATTAAGAGTTTCAGCTGGGTCAGAAACTAGGGGAATTATTGTACCTTGCATTCTGGATCATGCACCTTTATAAACGCTCAAACTCCCGCAAACCAATTGCTGGAGGAAGAAAAAATCCTGCAGAAGCTGAAACCAAGCAAAGTGTGAGTTAAAGCATATTTACACAGGATTCTTTGAAGAGTTTCATTCTTATCAGAGTTGGCTGCCTCTGCCTGGGCCCTGGAGGATGGGCTGTGAGAGCCTGGCCAGGGCAGTGACTGCGGGATGGGCTCCGCCATCGGCTCCTCCGGCTGCCTGGGAACACGGCTATTGCCCGACCAAAATTGAGCAAGGAAAGCTCCTTCCTGGGCTCTTCATGAATGTAATCTGCAAGGCAAAGCCATGCCTTGTTATTCTGGGCCTGATCCAAATGGCAGTGATATCAATGGAAATCTTCCTGCTGGGTTCAGCAAACTCTGGATGGGGCCTTCCAAAGCAAAGAGCCGAAGGAAGTGCCGGCAATAAACAAACATACCCCGTCAGCCCCGTTCTGATGTATATTTCATACTTTGCCCTTACTTTTATTTCGAGTCCTAGATCTTTATTATAATCAGTCAGAGTCCTGGCTTTCAAGTTGTGAATGGGCATCATAATTATCTAATGCAACTACTCCAGAAATCAGATTAGTAATTAGCTGAACCAAACTGATTGGTGTGACTTCCTGAATGCATCTCTTTAATGTTGAACATTTGCTTTGTGCTTGAAGGATTTGTTTGTGTGTTTCTTGTATGTGATGAGAGGTTCTCTGTAATTAGCTCCTGGGGGACAGCATATTCTAACAGTTAAAGAATAATTGCAGCCCTATGAAATGTGAAATGGCTTGGGCTGGCTTTTGTTGCAGCTTAATTGTATGCAACAAGTACAGGAGGCTTTTCATTTCACATCATGATAGTAAAGATGTAGCTTTCATAAATAAAGAAAGGAATTTTGTACAGTGGTAAATAGTCTCTAATGTGTTAATTTTGCAGAAAAAAACAAAACAAACAAAGCACATTTGAGAATTCTTGGTGTTATTGAAGTAGATGTTCATCATTGTTTCATTAGCTTGTAGTTTCCATGTATGACTTTAATGAAAAGGAAAAAAGAAGAGAAAAACAAGTGTGACAATAATAAACAAATGACTTGGTGGTCAGTCTGAAGCATCTCATTTTCCTTTGAAATAAAAATTTAAATACTTCTAAAATTTTGTAGGAAGAGAAGTTGAGTTTTTTGAACAGTAGTTACAACTGTGTTCTGGTAAAATTCTTTGAATGGAAAAAGAAACCTAGCATTTAACATATTTTCATTGGAAAAAAGGGGAGAGAAAAAGTGTTTATTTTCCTCTGTTCATACATGGGTGTGTTCTTTCCTCGCCTGTAGGATATTGCTGTTGACTGCTCCTAATAATTGCAGCTGTCCCTCCTACCTTGCTGTCTGCTCACAGCCACCAGTGCCTCTTGCCTTATTGCTCTGTCAGAGAACTGATTTGGGGGTACCACACTGCGTGCAGCAGAGAGCCCTTGTGTGCTTGCCCTTGCACGTAGCCTGAGTTTGCTGACTGTTAATGTGTCTTGTGCCTAATGCCTACAGATAGGATTGCTGGATGCTACTCACAGGAGGGCATTTGGAATGCAGAAGGTTTCCCATCCGGTACCCAATTTACTGGCCTGATGCATCCATCCTTGCCATTCTGCACATCAGAATGATGGGTACTAATTCAATATTTATTGATACCTAATTGGTATTGTTCAATTACCAGCACTTTGCTCTGTGATTGTAAGACGAATTATGCCTAGATTAATCATAGTATTCATGCATATATTTTCCCTTTAATGAAAAAGACAAAATAGTGTAAGTTTGAGTTTAGGTTAATTATCAAAGCTTTTGAACCATCCTTGCCACAGACAGCATTGCTGCAGCATATCTGTAATGCTTGTCCATTCCTGTGGCTAGTGGCATGTGGCATTTATTTATTTTTTCAGTATAGATGACAGTGATGCTGGAGTCTCATTGTCATCTAGATCTGATAACTGCGAGTCATTTTGATATGGTTCTGGGCTAATCTACAGTGTCAGATTCTCAGTGTCATCTTGTCACTACCACTTCTTTCCATAGCATCACCAGAGGCAATAGCTCTGCTGCTGTATTTCCTCCAGGGGTTTCCCTGCAAGGCTCCAGATCCTGTGAGGAGCCACCACAGGAGCTGTGTGTCCTGGCAATGGGAGGAGAGCAGAGCTGTGTCCCCCACAGCACCCCTGCCATCAGTTCTCTGGCTGGGCCCAGCCATGGCCGAGCTTCACTGTGATGCTTGGTGGGAGACAGGTCATGGGATGCTGCTGTTTTTTCTTTGGCAGCATCTCAGGAATTTGATGTGCAAGTCCTCAGCCACTGCATTCCTCTCAACGGGGAAGGGGAGGGTGTCCTGCTCCTGCTGTGCTTCCCTTGGGTGTTGAAGCAATTCTGATAAGAAACAAAGCATTTATTTGTCCAAGCTTGTGTTTTTACACTGCTCCCCGCAACACAACAAGACCTCAATATAGCTGTTGAATGGCTGTCACTTTTGCCATGGAAAGTCCTTTGACAGAGGAAGTGAGAGCAGTGGGTGACCTAGTAATGAGATTGAAATTCTGCCTGTGCCAAAGGCTTGTAGGAAATGGCAGTGAAAAACTCTCTGAATATGTGCTTGCTCTGCACCGTGACCTTGTGTACTGCCACCTTACGTACTTTGTGTTCTTCTGTGAACAGCTGGCCAAAATGGGTTTGAACAGTGCAGCTTTTGTCTGTATCTAACAAGTAGAAATGGCTCAGAAGACAGGTTAATTCAATGAAGTTATTTTTGTTTAGCCACTAGTGTTATAAAAACAGTATTCTGCAGATAATAGTAACTTAGTCTTTTGTGGGAATTCTACATCTATTTGTAAACATTATCAAAATTAACTTAAAATAATTATCAGTATTTTTTAAGCAGAAGCCTAGTGTTTGGTGAACAGAAATGCTTAACTTCTCGAAAGCTTTTTACACAGATTCTGGAGAATGTTGCTAAGAAAGTGGTTGAAAATGGTCTGGTGTTAACAAGTTTTAGATTGTGCTTAGGATGCTAAATGTAAATGGGAGAAATTATTGTCTTGAAGTACCTCTAAGCTATGTGCTTCCTACTTGCTTCCCATCCTGAAGATTAAGAATATTCACTCTTTCCCTCAAAGGACTAGGGGGAAAACACAAGAGAATTCAAATATCTGGCGTGTGTTGGTTCTATAGGTGAAATTAATTTTTAAATACAGATTGCTATAATTCCCAGTGAATGGTCATCTTGGCCAGTAGAACCATGCTTTTCTTGATTTCCCTGTGGAAAATTGACCTAAGACTGTGCCTAACTCTTTTAAAAAACCCAATTCTGCTTATAATATGATAGGTGACTTTCCCTCAAAACCTGTAAGAAGAATGAAGTATAAACTAAAAGGGAATTTTTCCCCCATTAAGTGTCTACATGACAAAAGGTTATTGACTTGACAGGACTTAATTGCTTGTCAGAGTATTTTTTCCTCTGAAACAGTGTGGTTTATTAGTTTCCACAGAGGAGGCAGCACTGGGGGCACAGTTCAGATGTGGTGGAATCTGCCAAGCCCTTTGCTTCTGGTTCAGCTCTAAAACCCTTATCCACTTCTCAGCTGGGTTCAAAAGAGACCACTTGGCAAGTGACTTGTTTAATGTCAGGGAGTATTTTAGTTGACTAAGTGCTTGTAAAAGTACAGGGATCTCCCAGATCCTTAATTTCATATCTGCATTTAAATAAATAGATATTTGACAGGATTCACTAGAGGGTCTTTGGGTAGTACAGGACAAAGTTGCAAGTGTTAATTTTAATGAATAGAACAATCTGCAAATTTCATGTTTGGTAGGTTAGTCCAAGCTTCTGTCTCACTGAGTTGGATTGGAATAGAGAGACAGGATAACATAAGTGCTCAGTAATGCCACAAGTCTGTGATTATTTCCAGCAAGTATGAAACAAGAAGATGAATGGAATTTTTCCAAACTTGAGTTCTTCAATTAAATAATTTCTTGAAGTAGTGTTCACTGGTGGAAAGCTGGTCAGCCCGTAAATCATGGGTATTACTTTTCTTTCCATGTAGTTAGGAGCATAAACAATTGTATCACTACTATTTTTAAATATTCCCTGACATGAAAATGAATACAGAGTTTGGAGTGCATGCTCAAATTCCATTTGACATCTCATAAAGTCAAGACATGACTGTTACAGTTCAAACTTGTAGAATAACGTCCAAAACTAATGTCATCCTTTGAAAGGCACAACACTTTGTCCTGCTAACGTAAGTGCAGCATAAATGCAAATATGACCAAGAGTCTGATAGCATAACTAGCATAAACTGTTTCTGAGTGTTTACCTATAGGGAAAGCCTTTGTTGCTGTGTGGCTGGGTTGATAAGTGTGTTACTGAAGTTACTCAGGTAGGTACAGTGAGCTGAGAGCAGCAGTTTTACTGCCCTCCCCTAAGAAGAATAGTTTTATTTGTCTTCTACTTAATCTTTCTAAGCAGAGGGTCTTGGCTAACTGAAGTCAATACAAATCTTACCATGACTTCAATGGGTTTTGAGTCGGTTCTTTAAGCCTTTAATATTTGTTACATTTTGACATGAGTATATTTGCACTCAAAAAGGGGCAAGCAAACCTGGATTTTTTCTGATGTTATGTAGTGCTTATTTTACTGTGCTCTTAAGACATCCTAACAATTATTCCTTCCTGTGCACGGAGCATCCATATGATTTGTGTTTCTTTTCAGTACTTAAAACTAATCTTTGTTTTCTCAGGCTTTTAGGTGGGACACTTACCTTAATCCTCTTATGTTTGTATGCCTTGAAGTGATGGCGCTTTGTATGATTTAGGATTTCAAGAGCCTGACTTAGAATCTTGAGGTCAGCTTGACCTTCTTTGTTGGGTGGTAATTTTTTTTTGCTACCACAATTGTGAGTAATTCTCAGAAGTTTTGCTAAGTCTCCAGCCCTAGTTTGCTTTCTTTTCTCCCCCTGCCCCTCCAACACATGCACAAAATTATTTTTTTTTATTTCCTTTTCTTGGCCTTATTACTTGCCTGAGATTTGAGGTTTTCCAGCAATTAAAAATAGCCATCCTTTCTTAGCATCATCTTACTTTGAATCTTTATTTTTTTTTCTTGCTAAGGACTAAAATTTTACTATGCTAAGCAATGACATAATATTCTCATTTTGTAATTCCTTAACATTGGGTTGTTGCTCTTTCATTGCTTTATTGAATTGGCCTTTAGTGCATAATTTTTTTTTCTTTCATTCAATCCTTTTAACAAAAAATAGCATTTTGTTGGAAGTTAAGAAAGCAGAGGGCATTGATCATTTCCTAAATCAACTACAATATTATAATTTTGTGTGTGTTTGATTTGTCCATTTTATTAGCTATGACTTCACTCAAATTTTTACCTTTTTGGCTGGTAGCCAGGTCTTAGGTTTTTATAATACCAGAATATAGTCAGCTAAGACAAATTGATTCAGACAGTTGTCACAGAAGTATTTAGCTAAAATTACTTCAAAAGTTTTACACTGCTTGACATTGCAGTACTGTCTTTGAAGTGTATACCCTGAAAAATATTTGTTATTAACAATTCCAGACAGGTGTTTCACCAAAGACATGTGAAGATGTGTAGAAGAGGAGATTAATATTTTGCAGTAGGTTTAGCCTCTGGAGGAAATATTTGTCTTACTCGTTTGGAATTCCACTTGTCACTTCACCAAAAGCTTTGTTCACAGTCAGGGTTTGTTCTGAACAAGTGAAATGAAACTGTATGTGGTCATAAGAATTAGCACAACATATGCTTGGGTGATACTTAAGTAGCTGCTGTGGGATAATTGTAAGGCAATCTTTTGCAGGCTGTAGTTCTTCTTTTACGATACTTAAAGCAGGGGTACCTGATCATCGTGTTGAGATTAAATACATTTCAAGCACTGCAAGAAGGAGCCTGTGTTAATGCTGCCGTGGCTGTGGGAGCAATCCATCCCCCCTGCCAGAAGCCTTGGAGTCTGAAAGGGATGGGACAGGTGATGTGGCATCCAGCCTGGCTCTGGGTGGGTCAGGGGACACTCTCTGCTCTCTGCTCGGTGTCCCCAGCAGGGCTGAGGGGTGCTGGCTGCAGGGGACTCGCTGTGCTGGGCACAAGCTGCTGTGCTGTAGAGCAGTCAGAGCTCTCAGTGGCTCTGGGCTGTGCTGCCTGGGGGCAGGAGGGAGCCAGCCATGGGCTCATGGTGCTGCAGGGAGGAATAAACCCATGTGCTGCTGGTCTGCACTGCTGGACCACCCTGAGCTGAGGGCTAGCCTGACCGAGCTCCTGCCAGGCTTAGAGAAGCACTTAAGGACATGACTGACTCACAGCCCGGCTACCTGACACTTTTTGTGATCATGAGTAAGGCAATTGTTGAGGATACTGGAAGGGAAATTATGAAATAAACCTATTTGGATTCTGACGCCAAATGTAAGCTAATCTGGTGAGGTGGTGTCAAACAAATTGCTGTGTGTTTTTAGTCAAATTAAAAGCTCATTGAGTGTGAGCTACTAGTCATAAAGGTAAGGCAGGTCTGAGTACCCATTTTTGGGTGGGGTATTCTACTACCTCCATAAAATTTGAATTTTCAGTGCAGAGGTGTTAGCCACCCGGGAACACTGCCACTGATGCCAGACTTGTTGGTGATGGGAAGTGCAGAGCACACAAGATAGCTGCTGAGATCGAGAGAAGCAGGGGCTTAGATGTTTCTCCCATGCAAAATGTGTAATATTTAGGCGAGTTATTTAATTTCTGCAATGCTCTGCAGTGTGGGGGAGAATGTCCTCTGATTCCCATCGGTGAGCAGTCCTCATCCTCCCCTCCTGCCACAGGCTTTGTGCTGGGTGAAGAGCCTGCTCCTGCGGGGACAAGGTGTGGCTGATGCGTCCCAGATAAACCCTCACACAAAAAGGCACTGTGTCACTGAATGGGATTCCAGTGTAGCTCTTTAATTTCATCCCTTGGAAATGTTTCTCCTCTTTCATCCAACTGCCTTTATCTTAACTTCTGATCTGAGGAAAGCAGCAGCCTTTCAAATTGAACAAACCGTGTTTCAAATAGGCTCTTCTGCTTGTGACAAGATGTACCTCATTTTCTCTGCAAGCCCTCAGCAAGGTCACACCTTTTTAATTTATTTTCTGTAAGAAAAATCTAGTTGCATGATAGAACAAGGCTAGATCTAGCTAGAGGTCATTTCTTGAACTAGTCATAAAGTAGAATAGAATTAGAACCATTTAATATCCCAGAACTTAGAAAGCATAGTTCTTTTAAAATACGGGCTTTGTGTTTACAAATCAACATAAATAGCTGCTTATAGTTGTAGCCAATTCGATTATAATAATGGAACAATTTTCTATTTTTTCCCTCCTTTTTACTATGAGAGCGACCTTTCTTTCCCTTTCTTCTTTTTTTTTTTTTTGATATGTCCTAGACACAAAATCCCTAGTACAACCAGACAGCATCATAACTTTAATGAAGTTTTTGTATTTCTAAAAATAAATAACCCTGTTTCTTCTAGAAATAGTCACATTTTGTGCAAATACATATGTCATTAATATGTATTAACACATGTTTAATAGATTTATTATTTGCTCAGCAGCAGGAAAATACCATTCTGGATACCATCTGTGTGTTGTCCTAGAAATTGACACAGGTGTATTTCTGAAAGACATTAGTTTCTGGCCTCATCCTTAGACATATTGCTTTTTTGAAGAGCATATATTCAGCAATAGTGTAGTGGTTTTTGAACCAAAATTTTCCAGCCAGTTTTTGTTTTTTGTTAGATCACTAACTTTTCACAGAGAGCCGTTTCCCACAAGCCTATCTCTTTCCTGCCGTTCTCTCAGGTACCAGCTGTTGGTTTGCAGCATCAGCTTTCCATGGCTGGCGTTGTTTTGACACGTGGAGTGTGGAAGCCAGAGACATTTCACTGCCAGAGCTGCTGGGGACCTTGCAGCCGTGATAGGCACGGCTTAGGTCCTGCTCAGGTCTGGGTATGAAAATGTCACGGGGCTGCCGGGGCTGTTGGGGGCTCTCCAGGTGCCCTCTCTGCTCAGGTTTTCTTCTCGTCAAGTCCATTATGTCAAAGGCCTATCTAAACTTCTTGGTTTTACATCACGGGTGCAGCAGAGTGTAACATCTCCTCCTAAGTGCTTCCAGTCCCTGAGACTGACGTGTGTGCTCACCACATGTCTGTACACTCAAAGTTTTGATGAAAAATATTGAGAAAGGCTATGTGTACATGTGAGGTAGCTGGTTTTCTTAGAGATTTTTTTTAGTATAATTGATCATGTCACAGTTACACTGTGCCCTAGTGCAGCTCAGTCATTCATTCTGGATATGTGTTGAAGTATTCGTGCACCACATTTGCATGCTGTGCAAAAGGGTGACCTGAATGCTCTGAAACTGAGGTAGGGATCAAAGGCATTCTTGAGTTCTGACAATACTGTGCTGTGTACCATGATTAACTTGCATATCACTGTGCAGTTCTACCTTACTAAACTCCTCCTATATGGGTAAAATAATAGTGCTGATTGACATCACCATATGAGCTGAGGATTATTTATTAATAGCTACTAACAGTTTTTGACCACTCAATAGATATCATTATTTTCAGTTGAACATAACTCACATTTTGATTTGTTTGACTAAATTTACACTTACATGGAGACTGCTTGGAAAAATTGCTATAGGCCCACAGTAATTTATCAGCATTCAGTCATACTTCAGGCAAATGGAAGCTTTTTCTAATAAAATTTATGTATTAAAATAACATGGAGAATTTTTGAATTATGGAAAACCACCAAGAGTGTATGTTGGAATAACAAGCTCTCAAATATTAAAGGAATACAGAAAAGGAGATGGAACATTGCCATTTTTCCTATTCAAAATTCAAGTGATATAGGGTACGTCTTCATGTTTTCCTATAAACATAGTTCTGTGCTTAATAGAGCATAATCAAGGATGAATTTGGTTTTGAGGGATTAATTCTTCCACATGGGAGAAATCAGGCTTAAAATAAAGTGGTCAGAATATCAACTAAGCAGAAAGAGTTTAATCTTTATTTGGGAGACTAGGTTTTGTATTTAAATTCCAAATCAATAAGATTACTAATAAAATCTGTGGTCATCTTTCTTCTGGATACCCTAAGGAGTTCCCACTGCCAGGCAAAGTGTGGTGACTTTGCAGGAATGTCACTGTGACTGGGCTCACATGAGCAATCCAGCTGATCAAAATGAGATTCACCTCTGAGGCTGAATAAGTAAAATCACAGCTGCAAAGAAAGCCTTTACAGAACCTGAGTCTGGGTCTGGTTTGGCACAGAGGAAATAGCTCCGGGATTCCATCATTCAGTTTCAGAGCTTCAATTCAGAGTGCAATAGCATTAAGTTGGAGTTGTTTGAAAAATGATTGTTTAAAAGGCTGTCTCTGAAATACTTTTACGCTTCTCTTTCCAACAAGAACATGTTTTTATTCACTGTCTTCACTGCTTGAGCTTTTCACTCCATGCTTGTTCTACAAATCTGATGTCTCTAGATTGGTCTTTTTAGTAATCTGAAAGTCAAGTGCCTACACAGGCATTATTAGATACAGATGATATATCATCCACTCTTTTATTATTTCTTCTACTGAGACAAGACCATCTGTTTTAAAACTACCCACATTTTGTAAGAAATTTCTTTATAAATTACCGTATGGAGGAAAAGAGAACATTCTTGTTGTGTACAGACTGATCCTTCTTGTTAACATAGTGTTAAAATATGTTCAGTACATCTTGAAAATATAAACTCAAAGTTACCTGAAATGTATTGAAAGGTGTACATATTTCTTTTTTTTATCATTTAAAAAAAATAAGTGTGAAAATAACTTTAATGAAAAGCCCTTTAGAATGGGGGAAAAAGACATTATAAGTATGACTTAAGTGGTTCAATGAAATTGTTTCACAGTATCCTCTACAGCTGGTAAAACTACCACATTTCTCTTGGTTAATAAAACCTGTGACATATTTATGATGGAAATAACAGTTGCACAGAGCAACAGCGGTATTAGAAATTCCTAATGGCCTCTTTAAAACACAAATGTCTTACTTGGGAACAATTTAAATTTTTTTTTAATCAGAAAATCTTCCTTAAAACAGTGCTATTTCAAATTGCAAAAGATAGAATGATTTCTACAAGCTGTTCTATATTATTTGGATAGACTATGAAAAAAACATGAAAGACTAAAAAAGATCAAAAGTTTGTTTATACCACCAGCTTATTCCTAGCGAAAACTCCTTTGACAGATCTCTGTCAACTGAAGATTGCTTTAGCCAAACTTATCTCAATTTCTGTAATATTTTAGATATTATAGTTGAATTAACTACTGATGTATTTCATAATTTATTCCTGCTTGCTGGTAATGAAATGTTTTGACACTGTATTAATCGGTACTTGAATAATTGTTAGTAAGAGGTTATGTGAGAATATGGGGTACTTCTTCCAACAAAAACTCCAAGTTTTCCAACTTGATTTAGGCCAAAGAAGTTCAAGAGACTAAGTACTAACATTTACTGTATGTGCAGGAATAAGCAATTTTTCAGTATAGGTACAAAGCAACAATAAAATAGGAATGAGATGAGAATAGTAGTATTTATCTTGCTTAATATTATGTACCTGAAAAGTCAGTCTGTAAGGTTTTCTTTACAGTCAAGCAATAGGGAGACTTACTTCCACAGGTCAAAATACTCCATTTCACATGTCTCAGACACAATATAGCTCAATTTTACAGATTCTTGTCTTTATTGACTTGTCTGTCTGAGGAACTGGTAAAGCTAGATGCTTAAATTTTAGATTACTTACATAGCTGAGATTAATCTTAATTGCTCTTCATGATGTAATAGCAACATCATATTTGGATTAATTAATGATTATTTGTTTGTTATGATGATCTATGAAAAGCAGAAATAAAATGCAGGGAGACTGTTCTGCAGAAAATGTCAGAAATAAGAGCAGAGGTTTGAAAACTTTGTAATTATATAGATAATAGGTTTTGAAAGGGAAAAGAAAAAACATTGAACATAAACAGAGATAAGTTGTGTTCTCAGATTTGTGTCCAACTCTGAATTTGCCAAATTTTTGATGAGAGAGATTAATGCTTTTGAAATGTATAGGAAAATTGCTTCAGGATCTCATTGTACCATCCAAAGGCAATGTCTTAGGGTAATAGAAGATGGTAGAGTTCATTGGGCTGGACTAGTTTTACCATCAGAACATCTGTGGATTTCTGCTGGAAGTGGGATACTGTGCTCCAAGACGTGTACTGGGCATAGATCAGGATGAGAAATGTTTGCTGTGGCCTTTCAAGTCCTGTGGAAGGATTGTATGTAGGTTAGCAGGTGAGTCTGAAGACATCTGTGCTATAATATTGATCAAGATAATTTAGATTTCATGGACTTGTTCTTAATATGAAAGGTCAAGGTGGATAGAACCAAAGAAGTTTTAATAGAAGAAGCCAAATAGTGTCATGACTCCTAAAATATGCTAGTTGCAGGCCCTGGAGCTGTACTAAATGATTAACTTTCAGAACTAGTTAATGCCATTGCCTTGACAGTGTGGGTAGTCTTCATTACTGTCCCTCAGGTGTATGGGTTTGAGAGAGATCCAAATCAGACCTTGATTTCTAATCAATACCAGGTAATAGGAGCCATATCTCAGACTGGTGCTGCATATGTGAAGGGTGTCACTCATTGTGTATTTGTGATGTACATTGTGGATATTGGTTTCCCCACTGCAATATCAAATTTTCTAAAAAATCAAGATAACGAATCATTTCATTTCCTTGTTGCAGCCTGTGTTGCAACATATCAAAGTATATTTCTGTATATTCCCCTACACCCCCTAAACAAAGTAACAGAACCTACATGGGTATCCCAAAGGAACTATTCCTGGTCATCATGATGCTTTTAACTGACCAAAAGGAAGAGCTATTCTAGCTATCAAGATAGTGTGGGAAATCCAGTAGTTATCATATTTGTGAGGGTGGGGATAGGAAAATGCAGAACTACCCTGTGGTATTTCATCAATGTTTTATATAGTAACATATTTCACAAGAAAGTTTTATTTACTTAGGCAATTAAGAAGCAAACCTTCCTGTTCTGCATTTGGCATTCTGTCCTGGAACCAAACGCCCATGGCAAGTTATGGTCTGTTTTAAAATACAGAATGTAAATTAGAATAGAGTGCAGCACACACCTGTTTATCTCCAATCAGATAGGTAAGCAGTATGCAAACTGCAAGCAGCTGTAGTGAAGAAAAAACTAAATCAGGACATTCTCTACTTCCATACAGAGAAGGAGCTAAAACAAGTAGAGAAAAGGTGGGAAAGCCCTTGTGTTTCATCTTTTTTCACATAGAAGACACCCTTTTCTCATTATGGTGATGACAAAAATAAGCATAGTAACTGCTTCTCAGATTCTGTGTGACAGTGGTGGGACACAGAGAGAGCTCACAGTTTTAGGATCCTGGTCCATTTTCTGGTGCTTGTTAAAAGGTCTTTTCTTGCAAGTTCAGATAGCGAGAAGGATTGTTACTGTTTGATAATTACATTGTACAGAAAAACTTGAGTTTCTTGATAGCTTATTTCTTTGATTTGCAGACATTGTGATTATTGCATTTTGGCTGTGATCCAGTCTTTTCATGCAGCTTTAGAACCAGTGGAATTAAAACTTCAAATTATCTATTTGTTATTAATGCAGAGACCCAGCTCCTCCATTGCTTTCTTTGGAATGATTATTCCCTTTCATCATGGTAAATGCTGTGCTCTGGTTGCACCATTGGTGAATACTAAACTCCAGTTGCTGTTTATTTAGCGAGTGCAAAGAAATGTTTATGTTCATTGTTAATTCCAGATAATTATTGCTACTAGCTTGTTTCATGTGTTCTGCAGGCAGTTATTACACTAACAGATAGACACAGCCATTCATACAAACAATTACTTGCTTACCTTATAAAATAAAATGGGTTTGTCCTCCTATTCTAGTATTATCTGTAGTCCATTGTTTTATACATCTTAAAAAACTTTTTATGCAGCTGCTTTGCTTACTCATTTATTTAATGCAATACAGGCAGATGCCAAATCTGCTTTGCCTGGTTTGGAGTTCTGCAGTTGATTGTTTTATATAGCAAATGTATAAACTTTTTTTGCAAGTTTCTCATTCTCAATAACATTTGCAGAAGAAACATCCTTCCACGCAAATTTCTTTAAATCACATTTATACTCCTGGAAATGTTGTCTTACACAGGTTAGTCCCAATAAACACTTTGATGCAACTGAGCTGTGTGGGAAAACTGATGCTGACTGCTCTCCTGTTCTTTTCTCCAAGCAGTTGAAAGGTTTTGCAATGATAATTTTGCGTACAGTCTCCTTTGTTACATCCAGTAAAACACAACAGTCTGGGAGGGATCAGTGTACCAGATTGCACCAGGTGCGAAAATGAAACGCATTGCATTTCTTCAGGCATTCTGTATTTTACATTGGTAATTAATCTGTACACATGTTAGTAAAGAGAATGAAATTACTTTGGCAGTGTTCAGTAAGAGCCAAAGCTACACCTCCAAACATTTCTTGTAATGTTGTGATGATCTGTTTTCAAAGATGAGCCTGGGAGTCTTGGCGTGTTTGTGGGACAAGTCTGTAACGCTTGGCACCCTTGTCTTTGCTTTGCTTGTAGAACAGCACTTGCTTGGTCCTTGGTATGCACCATGCCAGCTCCTCTGCTTTCCCACAGGGACCCTCTGCTGTGGATTGCAGCCATGCCTCTGCCACGGCAGGTTAAATTCAATATTTTTCATCATGGCTTCTTCTCAGCAAGCTCCAAACTGGCCTCCTTCTTGCTCCTTCATCCAGAATTTATGAAGCTCTTTCCAAAGCTAAATTCATGTATGTAGGCTTGTGTAATGCACTTAGTCTGCTTCAGATGTGAGGTTAACTTTTAATTCATTTCAAACATGTTACAACTAACACATACTTGTCTGAAGCTGTAGGAGCTGTTAACACTTTATGGCTTGCAAATCTCTCTAGGTTGCTTCTGGAATCACAGCAGAAATACAAGGGTCCCTACTGTATTCTGTCTCTGTCCCGTTCTCCTGAGCTAGGACAGAAGGTCTTCTCTTGATATTTATGCTGAAGACCAACAACTGACTTGTAGTTCTGGCGGAAAAAATTTCTTGTTGCATCGTGTTTTGGGCATTGCTTAGTCAAGTTTTTTGAAGTAAGTAAATTAAGGATATGTTTTCTTATTGTTTTTGAAGGGAGGGGATACAGGGGAAAAAGAATTTAAAGTAGTGTAAATACTAGGACTTGAGAGAAACATATTCTCATTAATGGTCTTCCCTCTCCTTCTCTCTTGAACTCTGTCACAGATGGATCAAATGAGCAACATTATAAACACAATTATTTTTCTTTAGTAGCATGAATCCTGAGAAACTCAAAAGTTCCTCCAAAGAAACAAGTGCGTAAAAAAATATAAACAATGTGCAAACAGGGTCATACTAAAATTCCCCACAAAACCCAAACCTGACATGTTTTATGTATTTGGTTATTGACTAAATTAATGTATTATGATTTCATTTCCATTTTAAATAAAATACCTAAATGCAAAGCAATTCCTGGCAAGCTGAGAAAGGCAAATAAAAAGAATTGATTACCAAGAGGTGGGGTTTTTAAAATAAAGTTTGATAAAGCAGGTCAAGTTGAACTATGCAATATTCATTCATATTTCAGCAGTAAGCTCTCATTATGTGGTGTAAACTAATCTAGATCTCTCCATCTGGCAGTTGTGAGGAGTAGTCAAGAATATGATCAATCAGCTGCAGCCCAGCTAAGTACTTCACCGTAATTAAACTTGAACAGCATTAAAAATTACATGCAGTAATTGAAGAGAGGTAATTTCCAGTGTAGTACCTTTAACTTGTTTGGTGACTATGTACTTTTATGAATATATAAATATTGCTTTTGGGCTTAATGCCCACATAGGAGTTGATACACCCAGTGGGTCGTTGGATCACTCAGTGGTGTAAATCTGCCCAGTTGCTGTGATTTCAGTGGTGATACATTAGTGCAGGGTGGCTCGGGACCTTGCCAAGTCCATAAATATGAATGCCATTCTGTATGTTACACCAGCTGTGTAAATCCAAACTGTTAACATCATTACTGTGTATTTATCACTGCCAGACTAAGAAAGCTGTGAAGAAACAGTTATGGTTGAAAGCAGTTAATTAATTAGCTTAAAGGCAGGATTGTGGCTTAGCTTAATGCAGCTATGTAGGCAGGCACAGGCTGCAATGCACCTTTTCCCTCTGTCCTGGCTGTCCTTGGGTGTCCCCATGTTTACTCCACCATGGCTATGCAACATGTGAAAAAAAATCTTATAGCTCAGGCTTATTAAAATGAAGATTTTTTTAAAATTAATTATTGCCTAAAATACCTAAGGGGAGTATGTGTGTGGAGATATTTCCTAATTAATAATTTTTTTTTCCAGACCAGTCATCAAAAATAATTTTTCTTATGTTTGTGGGCAAGGGGCAAGAGGTGAGTCCTGGAACACAAGGTTTTGAGGGGAGTTATTTGGCTATATTCCATGTCTAGAAATTACGTTAGAGATGGATCAGAAGGAGAAATTGGGCAGTACCTACCTAGGCAAGGAAAGCTGAAGGGGCCACGTTTCCTTCTTCTCAAAATTGGTGTGGAGCTGAAGTGTCTGTGCAGCAGCTGAGGACAGCCATTCTCGTGACTGGAGCATCCATGTAGCTATCTAACTTTAGTTTCCCATATAATCATTCAGTAAAATGTCAAAAACCTGGGTTTGGGTTGCTGTATTTCACTGGAATAGTTTTAGACATCTGGGCTAAAGGGCATCCATAAATGCCTGCAGTGCTTTATGTATATATCTCTTACGTGGAATGGGTCTTTGAGCCTTACATGGAGGTTATGATTTCAGACATCACAAATGGCCACTTTGATATTATCTTCTGTCTGGAAATCCTTGTTTCAGCACTAAGCTATCACATTTTGCATTAAAAAAAAGTAACATTTTGCCACCAGAGTTAGGTTCAAAATGGCACCATCAGATGAGTGCTAAGGTTGCATCTTTGCCTGTCATACCAGATGTAACACTTGTCAAATAACACAGATGACCCTCAAGTATCTTCCATGTATCTCAGGTCTAGAGGGCAGGTTAAAGTACTGAATATCTCTTCAGAAAAAGTATTTTCTACTTATTGTTTTGTACTGAACCAATCAACCTACGATCAGAACAACCTACAGGCAGAACAAAAGCAAACCCCAGGAAAAGATGCTACTTCTTTTTGTTAAAAATAAATCCAAGACACATGCTTTTGTCTTGGCAGGTTTATTTCAAGAGTAATACCATGCTGTCATTGTGCTTGCTATCCATTAAAAAAATAAAGGCAAATAAAGTGTCAGACAAAAGAGAAATGTTAATTAGGAAGTTCTATTTATATATATCACATTTAACTTGTCAGGTTGCTAAATATGTTCAGACTAAAACAGACCCTGATCTTGCAGGATTTTGGTGTCTGAATCACAAAATGAACACCAATCTGTTTACAAAGCACCCTTAATCATAGGCAAGAAGAGATCATATTGCTTTAGTATTTTTATGAGGAAATCAATTTAGACTTTTTATTATTATTATTTCCTATAGTAAATATAAGCTTTTCAGTATAACAAGGATATTTCCCCCTTTGGTCATAAGTAAATATTGCTCTTTTACAATATGTGTATTCACTTGTGGGGTCACAGAGGAGAAGAGAGGATGCTAAGCTACAAAGCAGCAATCTGAGCATTTGGCAGAAAACTATCAATGCAGAGAATAATAATATCTAGCCCTAGGTATTCGTAAATTATACACAAGCAATTTACATATAATTTATCATTCTAAGTCTCATTTTATTACAAAATTTGCAGTTGTGATTGTAGAAACACTGCAGTTGCGCTGGTGGGAGAGGGATATTTTGTGTGTGTGTCTCCACTTGAGCTAGGTTGCTGTGCAGCTTTTCCCCCTCCTCACCACAGTTCAGGATGAATCTGTTTGCCCCTGCAGTGTTGCTCCCATATGGGCAAACGAGAGGCCTCTCCTTGGGACCTTTTTATTTACATAACTTCACAGTCTGCTTTCCCTGCTGGGACGTTCCTCTTTGGATCAGTCAGTGCTGCTCCTTCATTAGGAGATCACATTTGAATTGCATGTGTTGTGTTATCTATATGACAATTTCTCCCCCCTCCCCTTCATTCCCAAAGACCATGGATGGGAAAAGGTGGGAGCTGAACTGTAACACAGGGATTTTTCAGAGGTTTGTGTGCATGGTTCTGTGTCCAGAGGCCAGGAGTAGGGGGTGGCAGTGGATGGCAGGAGCTGGAGGGGCTGCCTCCTGCACCTCCTCTCCTTCTGCCAGGTTTGGGAGTCTTCAGGCCTTGCTGCTCAGCTTCAGCCACCCCTGCTCTTAGGCTTTTTCCATTTTTCTGCTTAGAACTGCAATATTTTTACCTTTTACTGTAGCTGAGGAAGGGATGGAAATATCTGTAAAGAGCTGTCACAGGCAGTGTAAAGCCCTGAGGCAGTTCAGATTTGTTTGAAATACTTATTTTTGTCTTTCTTAATCCTGATTATTTACATAGACAGGCTTCTGTTTGGGTCACTGTCCTTTTCACTTGCCTTCTCTTCCACAGGCTGTTTGGGTTCCTCTTTCCCACCAGCATGAATGAGTAGAGCAACAAGTCTGACGGGGTGGCACAGGCGTGCCTGGAAGGTGTGTGCTGCTGGCTGCTGTGCTTGGCACTTGTTTTCCTCAGGGAATGCCACCTCCAGCTGGACACAGGATGTGCTGGTGTCCTCTGAGGAGCAGCCCTGTGGCTGCCTCTGCTGACACTTCAGGAGGTCAGGTCCTGATGGGAGGGGTTGGGCAGTTTGCTGAGGGCAGTGGCTCTGGGCTCCATGCTGCTCCTGAAGCCGTGAATCTCTCTGGATTGTCCAGAAGCAGGGCTGCAAGGTGCTGGAAGGGCCTGTGTTCCACAGAGGGGTCTGTGAGTGGGAGAGTCACTGTCCCTGCCTGTACTCCAGCAGCTCAAATACTTTTCTTCACAGATTAGGAAAGCCCATGCAGCTACAACAGGGAGAGAGCATTTCCTTCCACCACAAGGTACAGCTGGTCTGTGGTGCTGCCAGATGCATTGTCCTCCACACTGGCTGACATTTAGCATTAGTGATTTAGACCCTTAAGGATGCTGGCAGAGTGAGACAAGTGAGACACTCAAACGTGCAAACCTAGCCTGATCTAAGTTGAAGGTTACTGTTTGGTGAATAAACTGAGATCAAATCTAAATGATTTGCCTTGAACTGACACCTCTGTAAATGTTTTTATAAACAAAGAAATAAAAATTAAAATGAAGATATGGCTCATAGGTTTGATGAAATTATTATCTAGTAAATGCTTTGCAGACAGGATGTTTGGTATATGTAACCAAGGTACATATTGAAGATTTAAGTCTATAGATAAAGACTAAAACATCTGTTAGTGCTGCCATTACTGTTCCTGAACTCCATTTTAGCATCCATCCTAGCACACCTTCTCACCACAAAGTTGTGTACTAAGGGAACACTTCAGCTGTGTTCTCTTTGGTGCTCACTTCTTTCAATTGACTCCTTGGTCAAGCCATGTCAGGGAGAACTTTGTGTTAATAGCTGTCTAACTGCTTCTCATGTTAGGATTATTGCTTTGCAAGCCTGAAAACCCAGGGCTGTGTTCAGACACATTCCACTGGAGGCGTGTCATAACTGTTACTAGCCTGGGGTTGATTCCTCTGCAGGAGTTTGCCAGGACTGTAATAATGAAATACTGATTTCATTGTGTGCACTTAAGAGCCAGTAATGCCATAAATCCAGGAATAGTCTGTTGGAGGACCATGTCCGGGATCAGTGTTGCCCTAACTGTCTTTTCATTGTAGGTTTCCTCTCAGGTAAAAAAAAAATCCTTTATACTTGCTGTTTAGTAGCCTGCTGGAAAATGTGCTTTATTGAAAAGCCTGACTAAGTGTTCATTTCTGGCAAGATGATCAAAACTTCAGGCACCATGACAAGTTGTGTCATTGTAGAACTTCCTGCCATAGACTAGGGGAATTATTAAGCTGCTTCATTTACCATCAAACCATTTTTTCACATTCCTGAGGACTCCAAAGATGAAGACTGACTTAATCATCTTTAATTTTTCCATATGAAAGGTCTAGCATTCTGTCATGGATTGCTCATTAAAATCTTATACAATCTTACAATCATGTTATTTACTCAAAATCTTACAAAAATCATCTGTCATGGTCATACTGACTCATGATTTGTGTTCTGGGTTGCATTTTGCTGGGATTGGCCCCTGTAAGAATGGAACCGAAGGAACAGCTGCTGATAGAGCCAATGAAGTTACTGCGTTACTTACACTGAGTAACAGATGCCTTCAGATTTCAGGGGTCTCTGAAACAAACCTTTGAGTACTGTGTTTTAGAGAGCCATTGGAGGATGGTATTTATTGCCACCTTGCAAGGCAGCTGGAGACAAACCCCAGAAGTCACCTGCTGAGCACTCTGGAGCAGCCAGGTGCTTGGGGCAGGGAGACCCTGGCCATCCCAAGGACACAGCCAGTGAGGTGACAAAGGAATGATGATTATTGTGCCGTGAAATTCTGAAGGGATTTTATACTTGGAACTACTTACCACACAACATACCACCTTGGTATGATCAGCATTCACCTTCACTCCAGTGGCTGACCTCACCCAAAGTAGGTGAATAAAATAGAGGTAGTTTATCTTGAATATGTTTTCACACTGACCTACAATGTGTTAAGTTTCCCTAAGTGAACAAGTACAGTAGTTTTTATTTAAAAAAAAAACTACTGTAGCAATATATTAGGAATATATTGTTAATATACAATATATAATATGTATTAACATATGTATATATGTTAATATAGGGTTAATAACATACATTCTTGGAAATTTTGAACACAGACCTCTACTGCCTTAGGTTGTAGTAACAAGGTGTTAACCATATCTATGCTGTTCAAACTATCACACCATAAACTAGAGGGAGACATAGCTGCATTGTTTTAGACTTTTTGCTGTTTCAACAGGAGAAAAATCAGAAATGAAAACAGTTCTGACAGCCTGGAAGCCAGTGCTGCTGTTATTAATGGGGTCTTTGGTAATAGAAGCAGAATTTAGTGTGCCAGATGCACCACAGCCATAGAGGGAGGATGCAGGTCTGGGCTTGTAAAGGGGACAGAAAAGGTGCAGTGGAGGTTACTAGGCCAATGAAAAACCCATAGCCTAAGAACTTAGCTGCTAAAATTAGAGTAATTTTAGTTTTGGTTTTGTTTTCTATGTTAAAAATTGCCTCTACTTTCTTATCTTTTCTGTTTCTCAACATATATCCATCTAACCCGTTCATATTCTTATTTACCCTTTTACCTTCCAACTCTACTTACCTTGTGTTTATCTCTCCTGTGGGAATTAAAAATGGCCTCAGAGTAGCCTGAAATCAAACAGGTCCTTTCCTCTGGAGTGCTTGGAGAGGTAGAGTTGGTGCTTTTGTGAGGGGACTCTGTTGGTTCAGGAGTTCCTCTGGGGATGAAGCTAAAAACAGAAAATAAGATTTAAAAAACTCCGAAACCACTGAACCACCACCTTTGTATCAAAACTGTGCAGACTTTAGTGAATGAGTAAGCAGTATAGTTTTACAGTCAATACTCTAATAATATTGTCAGGAGGCTTGCTGTTGCAGCAAAACTATGGTGGTGTCCTGGCACTGTGCATGTTTAAATGCAAGTGTTTGCTTTTAACTGTCATTTTCCCATTCTATAAAGGGCAATGCCAGAGCTTTGTACTCACTGCAAGCCTTGCTAAGAGAAACAAAAAAGCCCAGTCATTAGAACAAGTAAAGGCAGTTTTTCTTTACAGGGTTTATTGTAGCTTGCTTTTTTCTTTTTCTTTCCTCCCCAATGAGTCCCAGTGGGCACAGCACAGCCTTTGCTGCCTGTAGTCTTGGCCAAGGACAAAAGGGGTGAATATTATAGTGCAGTTGCTTGTGTGCCCACCTCTTCAGCCTGTAATCAGGTTCCTCACTTCTATCTACTGAGTGGTTTCCTCTGGTGTAGACTAGTTACCAGCATGAATATGAGCTGCTTATTCCAACCTAGTTGCAGATTTACACCTTGCTGCTGGCTGGCCCACCTTTTATTTTATTTTTTTTTCTTTAAAAAAAAAAAATAATACCATCAAAGCATGAGCAGGTCTTACATTCAGCCTTGTCTCAGGTAAAGGCAAACCTTCCACATGCTGCTGTCTCATTATAGCAACCTCAGCACTGTCACAGAGCAGTGACTGCCACATTGCTCCTACCAAATAGAGAATCCATCCCACAGAACTCAGTTTGAGTAGTTACCACAATGAATCACCTAGATATAATTGTTTCTTTATTTTTGCATAGATGGTCAAAATCAGAATGAGCATCTTGGTACATAACATGCTCACAGTCCAGCAAGTGTTATTCCCTTAATTTTATAATTTGGAAATGGAAAAATAGCTTGTCTGTCCTAACCTTAATCTCCTGCATCACCACATTCACAAATCTAGTCTTCCTCATGCATTGGAATATTTTGTAGCCCATGTCAGGCACCCTGATTGTGCTGCTAGCTTGTGTCAGCTGCCTGAGCCACTGTCTCTTGGCTTGTCTTCTCTCTAGCATTGTTTCTTTAGGCAGTGGAGAAGAGAGATGGAGCTGCAGCAGGACAAGGAGCTGGGAACAGAAATTGCTGACCTGACAAGGCAGGAAGGAAGAAGGCAGTATGTCTTCTTCTTGAAGAGAGCAGATATTGTGGGGCTGAAGCAGACAGGGTCCAGAGAGGCTGACAAGAAGAGGTGACAGCAGAGAAGGCCAGTGCTCCTGGAAGGGAGAGGATGGCAATTGTCAGCATGGACATGGCCTGGGTGATTTGCCTGGAGTGGTGCAACAGCTCCATGGCAAAGAGGATTGAACCTGTTCCTCAAACATGAAATGGCAGGCCTGTACAATCATTTATATGCATTTGTGTTGTATGTCTAAAGTTTGCTTTTGTGCTGCTAAAAATCCCATTTAACTTGATTAAGTGAGTATGTATTCTTTAATTTTAGGACCCAGTGGGTCAGGCAGATGACTTAAGGCTGGAGATGGAGCATATTTTCCAGGCTATCTTTAGCACAGGAAAATCTCAGTTTGTGTTAATAATGATTTCAGCCACGTGGGCAATGGAACATTCCTTCACTAGGAAGGAAAGTCACTTTTCTGTTGCAAAGGGGTTCAGCTGATCTGTGGCACAGTGGATCACAAACCCACAGCCTACCATGGAAACATTAGGACTCTTTCAAGGTAAGGCAGGCAGTTTCTGCAGACACTGACAGCAGCAGCACTGGCAATAGTCAGGACTTTGGTTAAGAATAAAATCTTGCACTCATCTTTTTGTAACTCAGTGAGGATCTCCATGGGACTCTGGGTGATGGAGGAGTGCTTGGGCTGCGGAACAAAACATTGTAGATGAACATTACTCAGTTCTTCATGGGACAATTTTCTTATGTGTTCATTTGCATTTAAAATTGGAGTTGAAAATAAGGCTTTTAGAAACTTTTAATTTGTATTTAATTATGAGAATTTAACTTCAGGGTCTCTATCTGATTTTAAAGAATAATTAAAATTAAGTATGGCTGGAGTGATTTTTCACAGTTTTTCTGCCTGTCCTTTAGGACTTAAAGTAACAGTATATTATTTGTGGCTGGGGGTGATCTATATGTAAATTCCATTAAGAATGGAATTTTGTTATAGAGAAATTTAGATTATGAAAATGACATTGCTGCCTTGAACGTCAGTAGCTAATAAATGCATTGGTTGTTACCATTACTTCTCCTAATGTCCTCAATTAAAATGATTTAAAATAGTACAATAGATAAGCAAGATCAATTAATTTTATAAGATGATCAAAGGAATGTAGTTCTGCATTGTAAACGCTCTAAATGTGATAATGGCTTTATCAGGCAGGAAAATAATTTGAAGTAGCTTAAACCTTATTCATTTTAGCTCAAGGGGGTTTTATTTGTAGCTAATCAAATGGTCTTTTGTATTTGCTAAGGTAGAATTTTCAGATTCTGTGCATTAATTTTACAGAGTAAATTTCAAACATTTTTGAAAGTAGCCAAAAAAATTCTCAGAGGGCTGTGATTACAGGATCCCATATAATCAAAGAGAACTTGATTCTCATGGTGTTTTGAGCAGGAGTAGGTTGGTTGCACTTGCAGTTTTGGAGAAGGTTATTTTTAGATTTCTTTGCAGCAGTGGCATTTGTTTTACCAAGATGCTTGAAGTATCAGTTGGGACACTGTACCCAGGAAAAACTTCCCTGTGACTGCCATTCCACATAAATGGTTAATTATATGGATTTTTTTTTTTTTTTTTTTTTTTTGTTATTTAATGTGAAATCTTTAGGTTTGGGAATTAAATATCTGCATTGTATGATGAGAATAGATTTGTAGATGACACATCTAAAAGTGGCTTTGAAACCATGGATGAGAGAAGTGCCACACTGGTCAGCTAAGGGGGAGAGGTTCACAATGCTGGGAAATTTCCTCCTTCCTTTCTTAATGACCATCTGTTTGCTGTTAGCCAAATGACTTTGTCCTCCTGCTACATACTTAACAACTTTTGACTAAAAGAAAGTGCATGAGAAGTATAAGAAAAAATTAACTAGATGATATAAGGCACCAAGAAACCCTTGAAGGTGACAACAGGCAGTGTTTGTCTTGCTGTGTTTGGGTCCTGTGGAGTCTTGCCTTGTAGACATTTTGTTGAGAAGCCTCCAAGGGAAATGTATAATGTAATCATTGGTATTGCATCTGCTCTTCTCTCTAGATTTCATCAAGGCTGGTCAGGCATTGGAACAGGCTGCCTCAGGAAGTGGCTGAGTTACCAATCCCTGGAAGTAGTTAAAATACATAAATGAGGCACTTAAGGACACGGCTTAGTGGTGGAACTGGCAGGGCTGGGTTAATGGTTAGACTCAATAAAATTAAAGGTCCTTTCTAACCAGAACAAATGTATGATCTTTCTAGTACCTGATTCCCTGAAGATCCCAGAGGGGAGAAAGTCAGGTCTACATCATGGAGGTGTTACTTTCTCTTCATGGGATAGAGCAAACATCTGAGGAGAAAGGGAGGCAGCCTATTCTGCTGTTAGAGGATTTTTAGTTCAATAACTTCCAGTTCAGAGTCCTGCTGAACACATGGGAGGTGCTTGGATATGTGTCATACTTTTTAGTACCTAAATAAGTTTCGTGCATGTTTACCTGTCCTCTCTGTAGAAAGAGAAATAGGAAATGCTGGTGGGGAAAGAACCAATCAGATGGTGCAATAAAACTATTGCACAGAGGTAAAATGGGGCAGAAGGAAATGTGGGATTGAGAATGAGGGACAGTGGTGTGGGGCAATGAGGATGGGTAGGAAGTGTATCCTCAGAGCATGGTGCTAGGAAAGAGACAGTAGGGTAACAGAGCTGGTGTGAATTGAAAAAAGGAGAGAAGGGGAGCACAGACTCTTAATCTGCACATAAACCCCTGGCAAGGGGGACACAAAGAGAAGGTATGTTGACACAGCTGCAAGGAACAGAAGTAATCATTGGTGATGCAGATGCATTCTATTATGAAAACGAAAAAAAAAGGTGCAATCTAAAAAAAATAATGCTTTTCAAACACTTCAACATCACTTTCAAACATTTTCAAACATCTTTCAAACCTCTAAATTGCAATAGATGTACAAGAGCTTTATCCATTCAAGTTGAATAATTATATTAAAAGGAAGTAGAAGCTTCTACAAAAGAGAAAGGAGCTTTTCCTAAAGTCAAGTACAGAGCCAAAAAAAAAAAAAATCCATATCTCAAAAGTTCAAGATGATGAGACAGAAAAAGTCTGAAAGCCATAGTGTGATGTAATCCTCTCCTCTATTTTTCAAGTTCTACTTGAAGCTCAGATTGGTTTCTTGTGCCCCAACCCCCTTCATTGGCAGCTGTTTCAGGATCTCACCACTTTGCTGGTTAATGACCTTTTTCTAATTTCCAATTTCCTGGCATTTCTAATTGCTGATTGGTACTTGGTTCTCTCAATTAAGTGATTCCTTTTCCTCCCTAGAGCCTCATTTCCTTCACACCTCTCTCCCCACTGGTATTTACAGATGTTATCCACCCTCCTTTGTTTTGGTAGGCTAGAAAAGGAGAACGTTGCTCTTCTCTGGCTTGGGGCTTTTTTCTTGATCTTCCTCAGCTGTTCTAGTTAGAGCTCTTTCTGCAGCACGTGAGTGACTCAGGGATGATGAGGTTGCCATGCCCTGTATGTTGAGATCTGTGCTGTGTTGTCTCTATGAGAGGTACCTTTCCTTGTACAGTGCAGAATCATGTTTGTAATCTAAATCTTGTGCTGCTTTGTCTTTGACTTTGATGTGGCTAGCAGGAATGCTTCTGCAAGCTATGATGTACATCTACATCATAAAAGCCTAATAAGACTATGTTCTTAATTTTTTTTTTAAATAATAACAATTAGGTACAGCAGCTATAATCAGTTTCTAAACAAAAGTCAAGTGTTTTTGGTGTAATGTACCCTAACAAGGTGTACAAATGTTCCATCCCCGCTTATTCTCTAAGGCCTCTCAGCTCAGCCAAGTCCCTGAGCTCTGAACTTCACTGCTGCCAGAGTGGGAAATGGATCAGCCCATCCCTGTTCCCTACCCACAGTTTTTAAAAGCCTCTAGCAGAGCCATTTGGAGGGGAAGTGAGGATCCAGTATGGACAGGTGGGAGAAGTGCCCATTGTTGCAGCACAGAAAGCACATGAGCCTTGAGGAATGAGCTAGTTCAGATTTTGCATTCCCAGTTTGTTGAGAGAGAAAATTCTTGTTTTTCCAGTTGCTCCCCAAGACGTTGCTATAACTATCTGCCACTTCAAGAACACACACACACACACACAAGTACTTACACGGGGAAAAGGTGAATCTGCATTTTTAAGCAGGCACACAAGTATATATGGCAAATAAAACAGTTCAAGGAAAAATACTTATTAATATCACATTGTCATAATCATTGCAAGCTGCCTGACAAATTATTTTCATAACCTGGCCCAGCCTGTATTAAAATTTGGATCAAGAGGAGGAGATATTGCATTGAAATTGTTGTTTGCTACGTGTGCTTGCTTCCAGATGAAGCCCTCTAATACAATGGCCAAGTGAAATAAGCTTGGGTCAGTCACACAACTCCAGTGAGTGTTTGAGCTGAAATACTGCACTTCATCTGCAGTGTAATTCCATTTGTGCTATTACATAATTAAATTGAGACTTGAATCATGTATTTTAAAAGATTATGTGACCATATGCAGCTTGAACAAGGGCCAACTTTTGCAATAGTGCTCTTTTTACCATGTCTTTCTCTTATATTTTTTGAGGGTTGGTTTATTTGTTGACAGGTATTTTTAAGCAGTTCTGGCTTTGTGGTATTTTTGTTGTTTTTTGGTGGGTTTTTTTGTTTGTTTTTTAGGGGTGTGTCTTTTGGTTTTGGTTTTTTTAAATTAGAACCGAATGTTGCCAGCATTTAATGAATTGGTGTGATCTAAGCTTGGAGTACTTCTTCATATAATTCAAAATCACCTTTGGGAAAAGAAAGGTGGAAACAAAAAACAACCAACCAAACAAAAAAACCAACCCTGTGAGGCCCCAAATGTGTAAAGCATGAAATAATGACACTCCCACTCATATGGGAATGTAAACTAAAATTGCAGAATGTGCTTTTATCAAATCATACTCTTAATTAGGTTTTAGGAGACTGCTTTATAGTCAAGGTTTTGTTGAATAATTTAATTATGAAACAGTACACCTGATTTTCAAACTAAGCCAACTGATACTGCCTGAGATAATCAGCGTGAACAACTGAGTTTTACATACTCCTGTGAAGGCAAGTGTTTTTTGGGGAAAAAAAGGAAACAATCCCGCCAAACAAAACATGAGAAGTATTGGTCAAAGAAAGTTTTCTAACTTAGAAAGGTTTGATTATTCCTAGAATGCCATTCTATTCTGGTTCAGTTGTTGATTTGTTTCTGCCTAATCTAGAACAACATTTAAAAAAGAGTCCAATTATAGTCTCATTAGTCTTTTCAAGATTTCTCTTGTGTGTATAGGGTAGTTGTAAGCATCTTATAACCTGATGCAGCTAAGTTGTACTCTAGGTTATTCCAAAAACTTCATAGCTGTATTTTCAACACTTTTTCACCATATTAAATACACAAAACCATCCCATTTTTCCATGCTTTCCTTGAGCTAGTTAGATTTCAGGGGTTTATCTAGTCATTACTGGTCTTTAAATATAGTCATCATCATAAATGCCCCTGTGTTTCCGTTTGCTCTGCAGAGGTCAAAAGATGAGGTTGGTTTATGAGCTTATTCTGCCATGTGTCACTATCGGCAGCACAATAGAACAGCAGGATGGAGAGGCAGCTCTCACCTCTCCATTTATTACTCTTGTCAACTTGGAGAGGATTTTTTACCTTGTGAAAGGCCCATCAGCAATGAATCAGTGAAGTGAAGACGACAGTTGATTTGTGAATTCAGATTATATAAAGTGACTAGGCTTCAGTGGACTGTGTAGATAAAGCAACTGTCATGATAAGGTGGCATGTGCAATTCCACAAAACCAAATTTATTGCACATTTAAGGAAATCATCCTATTTTAAAATGCCATAAATTTGAAATTGAATATAAGTTATACCCTTGAATTTTGATTTATATTTTGAATATTTTTAATGTGATGCTAAGTAGCATAAATTTAATTCTAGGAGTTTATGCATTCCTTATTTAAGGGTCATTTTGACTTTTCTTCTGAATATGTTATCACATTCCTGATACTTTATTCTAAGCAGAAAAATCACTTTATTTGATATTTAAACTTAATAAACATCAGCAAAGATCAAACTATGATGGCTAGAATAAGATAGGCAAAGTTTATGCAGAAAAGAGAGAGGCCTCAATTTTTCCCCTGTAGACACAAACACACACCTATTAGTAGCAAAAGCTGTGTTTGTGTCAATATGGGTTTACAGATCATTAGTGATATGTCTCTCAGGTGTTTAATAGATGAAAGTGGATAATTTCATGGCCTCACAGCACTCATTTATTTGACCTTTTCTGCAGTGTTGATCCTTAGCACTTGTAAGGCTTTGCTAGCAATTGCAGATTGCTTCAGCACTCCCAGTTTCTGGACTCTGTTGGGAATTGGGAGTCCATCTCATGCAGCTAATCATGGGACTTCTCAATGGTGTTGTGAAACTCCAGAGGTTTTGTAGAACAGAGTTTTGATTGGGGTGGAATGTCCATATGGGACCATGGAGCCTGATGCCACATAAAGGGGAAAAGGTCCTGGCAAAAGACATGAGAAAATATTGCAAACAACTGCCCTCTTCTTGTGGATATACAAAGTACTGTGGAATATCCATTACCCTTTTTAAGAGCTGCCAAATGCTAAAGGATTAGGCAAGGAATAAGCAGTCTTTTCAAAATATTTCATGACAGCTTTACATAATAAAGAGTTTTATGTTTTGGATGTAACACCTGCTGGACTGGCTCAGATTTGGATGGTCCTTCTGACATTGGTCTGTACCAGATGCTTACAAAAAGGTGCAAAGAAATGGAGACAGCTATGGAAAAAGTGTCAATTGGGGATTTTTTTTCCCTAAACCAATGTATCTAGCAATTGGCTATGCCCTCAACTCTGAGTTTTAGTGTCACTTATAAATGTCTTTTCCCTTTCTGGTCTAACTGTAGATGTTCTTATTATTCACATAAATGTCTAAGCCTTTTTGAATCCTGCTAAGCTCTTGGCTTTAGTAATATCTTGTGACAATGAGTTCCACATGTAAATTTGTTAGTATATAAAAATACAGGTCAGTGTAGATTTGCTGCCTTTAATTTCACTGAGCACTTTTTTCAAAGGTTGGAGCTTTTAAAAACCCAAGCCTTCAGAAGGCGCACACAGCTACAATAATGACTTTAATATGTTTCATTATTTATTTTTCTTCTTGCTTTAAAGTCACGGAACAAGGAAGTTCACAGGGTCTACAGGCCATCTTAAGACAGACTCTTATTCTCTTACAGCACATCTGGGCCTATTATGTCACTTCAGAGAGACGCCTCCTCTCATATCCCAGTCCTGCAGAGTTTAGCAGAGAGTTTCTGCCTTAGCTCTGCCTGTTTTGTTGATTATTAAATTTAAGTTTCAGCCTGGACTTTAGAATGCAGCATACTTCAAAGAATTGTTGGTTTGCATAAGCGTCCACATGTCTGGACCCTTACCAAACATATGGGATTTTCTGAATTGCCTTTCCCTATAAAATGAGATGGACATCTTAAGCAATTAGATTTTTCCTCTGAAATTCTTAATATCAGCAAGTCCCAATCTTTAGGTAGATGTGAACAAAGATCAGTGTAAAAGTGGTGTTATTTATTCGACAGCTTATTTGAAAGTGTTATTTAATTGCTTGACTGCCTTCTTATGACAAGTATATAACTTGTTGTATTTTATTTTTGTATAATTTGGATGTTAAACTGATGTATGTGAATCTGAAAATGAGTCCTTTGGCAAGAATTTCTTAAAAGCTTTTGTGGCCAGAAATCCCTCCTGGCGTGCACCAAATCAACATTTCCTAAGTATGTTCTAGGCAGAGCTGGCTCTCTGATGTGGTACAGGCTTCTGACCTTCCAAACAAGGCATTTCTGCCATAGCTCTCCAGGCTCCAGATGGCAATAAAACCTGGGGTAAAACTCCGCCTCCACAGTTTAATGGGAACATTTATACCACCTTCTAATTTCTCCATGGTACCTAGGAAAGCCTTTAGAAAAATCCCCCAGTGTCCCAAAACCTCTGTGTCTTGCAGCCCTTTCCTGTGTGGTAGCACCAGCTGGAAGGGATCTGGCAGATGTGCTGTGCTTGGCAATTTGGTTGTACTTGTACCTGAGATGGATGCTCCTGTCATCATGCTCCAACTGTAACTGCACATGCTGGAAAACTGCAGCACAGCAACAGAAGTATGGGTTAGAAAGAAGCTTCAACCACGTGAAAGATAACCCTAATAATCCACAGGACTATGAGTGCTCTGTTACTTACAGACAAGGACAGAACTGAACTGGGGAAGGAGTGTAGAATGAGTTAAGAGTCCCTCATAGTAGACCAAATATGTTCAGGTTATCTGAAAAAACAAATCTGTTCATCAGATTAGACTGAATGGTTGTGTGTTGTTTACTGCACTTGCTAGGCTGTAGTGAGTACTGGAAGGACTGCTTATCTTTTGCATGGTTTTGAAAAGCAAAAATGATGAGATTAATAGATATCTTTGAACAAACCCTTGTGATAATTGGAAAATTTACAATGCAAGTCGGCCCTTTTCACTAGCTTTTCCCTGGTTTTGCACTAAATGGTGGTTATTGAAAGAGAGAAAGGAAAGACAATGGCTGGTCTGCTTTGTGAAGGACAGTCTGTAAACTTGCCCTTAAAGCTCAAAGCATGCATGGGTGCAAGTGTTCAAAAGAGCAGAGCATCCTTCCATGTTTGCTCCTTGTTTGCAGTACCTGGGTTCTCTCACTCTGAAATACAAGAGCAACTGCACAGGGGACCACAAAGCTGCTCTTTGGCCCCAGAGGTTTGCAGCTGGAGCGGCACAGAGACAGCATGGGAGGGGAGGTGGTGAAAATGAAATTGTACTGGTCAGGCTAAAAAGCTGGAAAGTAATTTTTCTCTTCCTATTGGCATTTTGACAAATCACTTGACAAAAATCTTTGTTTCTTCGAACAAAGTGTGTCTTTTTGTTTCCTTTCCTTTAAATCTCATCTTGTGTTAGGATTGCTCTTCAGCTGAAGCACAGTCCTGTGCTGGAGAGGATAGATAGGGCAGCAGGCTGGATGGTGCCACTAGAACGTAGGTAAATGAGAAAACACTTGCTTCTCTTTTTAGGGGCTGCCAGCTTTGAAAACTGGCTTTCATGTGAATATCAGAAACTTTATTGCCTTGACTTGGGTGACCTCATCTACTAGAATGAAGTCATTCATTGAGCCAAGAAAGACAAACCTTCGTTCCAGAGAATTAATCAAGTCCATCAAGTGCTCTGCTTACATCTTATCTCCAGCCAGTGAGAGAGCAAGCAGTTAAAAACTTGACAGCCACCAGATAGCCTCCTGTTCTTCGTGTTATGCTAACATCAAAAAGGAGCAGAGAGGCTTCCAAAAGCTCAAACTTGCTACTGGATAAGCACAGCTTGACATAATTTCTGACTTGGGGATTACATTGTTTCAAATCAAGGTATTTCTTAGAGAACAAAAACATGGCATTCCAGTGAACTTTAGCTTTTTTTTAAAAAAAACTATTAACTCTGCCAGATAGGAATGCTGAGCACATAATTGCTCACCCTGCCTTTTCATCCCAAGCTATCGCAGAACCCATAAACATTCCAATTAGGCAGCCAATTAAAATGAGAAAGAGCCCTCCTGAATTATACAGCAGTTGGAGGCTGTTCTGCCTTTCTAGTTGTCAGCCAGTGAAAGGTTTTTATTGCATTTGAACTGAAGGAGGTGAAAGAATTAAGTGAAACAGTGATGTTTGAAAGGCCCATGTGAAGGGGCAGTGCAGTGATAATAGTTCTCAGCACTAGTGACAGGGAGCCATTAGTAAGCTATGAAAAGCTTTGTTATGCTAAGAGGTGGACATTATAAAAGGTAGAAGAAAGCAGTTACTTATAAATAAAAAAGCCCCTTAATTTTGCTATTTTATTACTCTTATGGCATGAACTGCATAATTTCAAAATCTGCTTATTTCAATTGATGTGTTTTTTTAAGGGGTTATTTTTCAGCTCAGTTAATGCTGGTGCAGAATTTCTTCAGAGTAAATTATTTTCTGCCAAAATGGCATCCATTAAGATATCAGAGTGATGGTATGACACAGAGATCCAAAAGGCAAAGAGAAAAGCTAAATATTTTGGATGCTGGATAGAAAACATGCATTTTGCAATGGCTGATTATAGCATAAAACTTTCTCGTTCTTATTCTCCATGAGGAGTCATGGAATCTTACTCATTCTGTTTATGCGCCATAAAAGTCATCCTTGCTGTGCTGGTTTATGCCCTTGATTGCACTGTTCTTGACCTTTGAATGATGGCTAAAGCAGTTCCATACACCCTAAATTAACAGTGTGAATTTACCAAGAAACTTATCTTTTCTGAGGCCCAATCCACACCAAATCACAGAGAAATATCTATTTTTTCCTAATACCACTTTGCTGTGTTAATATGCCTCTTTCCCCCCTTATTCTTCACCTGTTACTGCTTTTGGCAAGGTTTCTCTCCATTAGCAGGACCATCGTGGTTGTTTAAGGAGGAATTGAGCAGAGGGAATGGGAGGTTAGTACTTGGACAGATCCTTCCTCTGCCTCTGATGTGTGTGAGCAGAACTGCAACAGAATGAATAATTTCTATTTTCCTTAAGGCAGGAACAACTTATTTTTTATTCTTCTGTACTTGAATGTTCTCATATTGCTCAGCCTCAAATAGTATCCCTTTAAATATGTCTATTTAGTGGTAGATATCAATCTATATCACAACTGCCTTGTCCCTTTTTTTCAATGTGGAATAGTTTCCATGTCCTGTGCCTCCTTTTTTCAGTCAAGTTTCAGCTCTCTGACCCTCTACATCTCCTCTTTTACACAATACTTTGTGTCATCTCCTCTTCCTTCTTGCATTGCCCGTTTCCGTTGCTTCCAAGTCCCCATATTTTCTGTTCTCTCCATCACTATTTACTATTCAGCCATTGTCTGCATAGAGGGATTCTGTGCCTGAGCTGTTTGAGCAGGGCTCAGCTGGGTTTGCTGCATCCTTCTCACCCCTTCAGTTCTCCATGAACTATGAAATACATATATCCTACAGCTTCTCTATAGGCAGAATATTTTTTATTAGAAATATAACTTCTGTCAGCTTGGGAAGAGTGATGTTTTCTTGTAGAGACAATTTTGTATGTTGAAAGAGCATAAAAAGCAGGTGTCATTCTGTGCATAATGTCCTAAAGCTTATATGTAAGTGTTTTCCCATTTGGATTTGAACATGCATCTCATCAAAGCAGGACACAAGGAAGCTGGTGATGTTTTATAGTCTCTGTGGTGCAGAAGGTCAGACTAGATCTAACATTCCCTCATGCTTTGTGCATCTGTGCAAGACATTTAGTTCCCACTCAAACATGGCAGCATTCCTTTCCTCGTGTTTCCCTTTGGCCAAGTTACCATGTGCACAAGAGTATGGCAGGGAGGATGGCTGGGCTCTGCAAAAGCTGCATGTGCTGCTCTCTGAGGAAGTTCTACTGCAAGAGAGAATAAAGATAGGCTTATTTGGGTTGTTTCTAAAAGCTTACTCCTCAGCCATCTTATTAATTTCTAGAAATTGATTTCTAGTTTGACCCATAGCTCCTGGAAGGTAATAGAAAACCTCCTGGGGCTTCAGTGGATCTGGTGAGTATGCAGCCACAGCTCTTTGTTTCTTTGTTCCTGTGCTGCAGTGGAGAGTCTTCACAGGATTTCCATGGCTAGGTGGAAGAGTATCTGTGTGCAGGCACTGCCCCGTGTCACTTGTGGTCAGTGGTGTAGCTGTGTGTGTCCCACACTGCTCCAGATGAAGTGGGTGGGCACAGTGTGGATGCAGAACCTAGATTCTACTTAAAATATAAGCTTTGGATTTCTGGAACATATCTTTGTATAGGAACAGGGCAAAATTATTTTCAGTTGTTAGAAGGTACTCAAATACAGATTGACAGAATCTCCTACATTAAAAAACTGAAGTGTTTCTCATGCAAGGCCCAGACCAAGGAATGTAGCCCATTATTACCAAGATGTCCACCACTGGATGTTCCAGGTGGCTGGAGACAACATCCAACTTCACAACCACCAGGAGAGAGACTCATGGTAAAAAGAGACCATGTCGTTAAAAGTGATGGTGGTAGAAGTTACCCACATCTGGAAGGCTGGAAAATTATATTGTTAGTTGAGATGTAAAATAAGTTTGAACCAAGAAAAATACTGAGTGCTTTTTTCACTAGATAAGAAACGTAGTAAAGTACAGAAGTTAAATTGGTGACTGGTAGCTGTATCTGAAGCTTCAGACAAAAGGACAAATCCTGCTTGTGCTAGACAATGCCACAGAAGAAATTGACTTACAGTGTTGACATGAGCTTCTAACATGTTATCAAAAATAACAGAGTATTCCTGGCAGCAATCAGATACTTCTGCTACAAATGGACAAGCAGGAGAGGAATTTTACCAGACAAATGGTAACCTGGAATGTAGTTGTAAATTAAGAGGAACAGGAGGAAAAAACCAAGAAAAGAATAACCAGGAAACCTCACTTGAGGCTGTGCAAGTTGGCAATGTCAAATCAGGAGCACAGATTTCACTGGCTCCCGTTTCAAGGACAAATAGAAGTTGAACACAGAAATGATCAGTGCTGAGGAGCAGCTTCCCCTAATAGAAAATAAGAGGTAGGGACAGCAGCAGAAAAGTTGATTTCTCAAAACTTTCCATACAGGCAGAGAGTAGGACAGGGAAAGTGACTGTGTATGGCAATCTGGGACTCAACACTGTGGCACTTGATAAACTAATTTTATAAAAAATCTAAAAAGGGTTAGTGTTTCTAGAAACAAAAGTAGGAAAATATTTGAGGAGCTGTGTTTTATTTGTGGAGATGTGGCCATGCTGCATACATATCATCTTTAAATATTTCTCTGATTTTTGGGCAAAAATGTTCAAATACATTTCAGTAGTTAAGTACATCCAAGTTTTAAATTTGTCCTTTTTTTCTGTAGTTAATTTTTAGTGGTAGGAAACATGAAAAATCATGATTATTTTGACTATTTAGCCTTGCTTGCTTCTTAATCCTCTAAATTTACTGCAGAGATAATGGGCAGCAGGGATGACATCATGCATATACAGCTGCCTTTTTAAGTGCCAGGGCCAGAGGAACCACTTATAGTAATTAGGAAATCCTTAAACAAGTGTTTGTGAAGTATTGGCTAACCCTCAGTGTTTGCTTTTTTCTGGCACCACACTAGAAAGGTTTGACCTTGAATAATTATCTACTCACTGACTTTCTATCTTTTCCAGTTACTGGAGCACACAGGCTACTGGTTGATTCCTTTATTGTGGTGTAGTATTTTTTATATTCAAAATATAAATAAAATAAAAAGGCCACACTCCTTCTTAGTAAAATAAGGAGGTGATTGATGTACTGTACTGAGCAGGCCTTGAGGAATATTTCAGAAGGATCAAAGATAAATCTAGTAATATTTGATAAGCTTTCTATAATATTGTGTAAATTACCAGTGTTTTCATATGCTGCACTTCAAAACGTCTACCCACTTATTTTCACTTTCTATCTTGTCATTAATTAAGAATCTTCCTACAGAATATTTAGATATATTTTGACCTTAATTATCATCACCCACTTTTTAATGTTTCCAGTTAGAGATCCAGGAAAAATTGAACAGCTCAAAGAGAATTGTAAGCCACTTGTGAATATTCTGTTCAGCTGACTAAAAAGAAGGCGATCTAAAACTACAGGGCAAAGTGTTAAATATAGCATCTTTTGTCTGATTCAGTCAAGTTTCAGACTTGTCATTTACACATTTTAAATTCGTCTCCTTATTCAGCCTGCATAGCACTCAGACTGTGGACCAGTGGATGCACAAACCCTTGTTCACTAGTGCAGTGAGCCACTACACCAATTGGTCAAAGTCATTCTTCTCAGAATTATATTAAATCACATAAGAGATACCTTTTTTTTTTATCAGAAAGGTTATCATATTTTTATGTGGGCTGCAAAAATACATTTGAACATAGGAATAGGGAAAAATTCAAATGAAAACAAACAAGCAAAAAATCCAGACAAAAATATCAGCATATGAGTATTCCTTTGCAGTGAATTGCATTTATATTCTCTCATTACTGGATGCTAATTTTTAGGCTAGAATCAATGGTGATATCCTTGTAGAAAAGAGAACACCATTATTTTTTCTAAGAAATTTAACTTTAAAATAAACCTTTTGCTTTCTGCCTTATTTTTAATTGCCACTCTACATTCTGTACTACTCAATGAATTCATCTGGTTGTCATTTTTCTTTAAAAACCCCTTATCTTTTAGCCAAATTAAACTGTGTCACACGTAATACCTTTAAAGGTCTTTCATCTACTGTATTATATCTAAGAAGCAGCACCACTGTCAAAAAAATCAACTAATTAAGAATGCAATGCTGAGACATCACCTTAGAGGCAGTGTCTTTTAGGAACAATGCTGCCAACAGAAGGGTCAAGGAAGATGACACCAGCTGCTGTCTGTGTGCTGGGGCTCTCACACAGCCCTGCACACCTCTGGGGCTGTTCCACAGCCTCTGCAATGACTCCATGGCCTTTGGAAACATGAGCAAGACTAAAACTCCAACAGCCTCCCTTCCTAAACTGCAGGTTTCTGCTCCTGGAAATTTGTGAGATGTTGTTGTGGTTCTTGTGTACACAATGATACATGACAGCCCTGCATCACTGGGAAAATGAGGTGGCACATGCACTGTGAGGTTCCTGAGGAGTATTGCAGTGAGTTCTGGAGAGCCACTGCTATGTTTCCTCGTCTGATCTGATTACTCAGTCCAGTGGAAGGGGAGCTTGAACTGTTCTGAATTATACTTTGTCAAATCTCCAGACTGACAAAGTGAATCTGACTTACATATGAAAAATGGATAAACCCACACTTTATTCCTGATGGCAGCTCTTTCTCCAGTGATGATTGTAAGTTCCACTTACTTTGGTTTAGAACACTTGCAACATAGCTGAAAACAATTTTTAACACATTAAAAAGTTTAAAATAGAACCAGTTCTGTCTTGAAAAAAAACTTTGCCTCATCAAAGAACAAGAAAAACCATGTTTGACGTAAGTTTACTAACAGGGAATATCTGTAGAGTGATCTGAAACTTGCTAACCTTGGGCAATGTCTTGCCAGAGAGGAGATAAAAAGGTGTGGTATGGAAACCTGCTGTTGGATGTGGGACATGGGCTGGGAAAAACTCTCCTGCTGTCTGATGTGATGGTGGAAGGCACAGAGGGAAAGTTCTCAAATACAAGTCCCTAAACCCCAGGTTTCACAGGTCTTCATTTGGCCTTCTAGACAAAATTTGTTAAAATTTTAAGGTATCAATTGCTAAATCTGTGAGTACATTTGTGAATGTGCCTTAGTTTGGAAAATAAGGTCTTCAATAGATGGTATCTGTTTTTTCTGCTGTTTCTATTTAATATATTAGTGGATTTATTTTTATCATTATCTAGTTCTGGATTTTATATTTTACACAAGAACAACCTTAGCAAACAGTATCCAGTTTGGGATTTTCTAAAGATTGTAACGCTCATGCTTGAACCCCAACCAAATCATTCTTCTGGCACATAGCAGCTTAATTACAAAACAAAGATGATTTCAATTAAAACTGAAATCAATCTATTTCTGGGTTTAAAATTGCTATTTCATAATGTACATCACAATGCATAACAGCATGGGACAGGAAATGACTAATACTTGATCCAATTTAATTTATATCAGTGGAAGCTTAACCTTGATGCCTTGGCCACCATTCAAGTAGAGCTAACACCCTTTTTTACAGGGAATTGCTGTGAGAGGCTCAGCAGCATGAGCAGCCCGAGCCCGCGGCAACTCCCGCCCTGCGCTCCGGGGAAACTGAGTCACGGCTCTGCAGAGCCAGCCCTGAGTCACCAGCGCTGCCCCCAGCCACCCAGGAGCCCTCAGCTCAGAGCTGAGCGTCACACTCTGCACGTCCCATCCTGGGCATCTCCCAGCCTCAGCAGCACGAGGGAACAGCTTCCCTCCTCAGCCCCCTGCACTGTCTCCTGTGGCTGGGGACCTTTTACAGCTGCTGGGAGGTGGCATTTGGTGCTTTGCATCTGCCCCAAGGAAAGATTCCTGTGGGGCAGCAGGAGAGCTCATGGTACCCCTTCCAGTTGCCTGGAAGTAGGGAAAATCAAAATTGCTCTTTGGAGAGTTTTTGATGCAGGCTCAGGAGTCTGAGTCAACATTAAAAAGGGTTGAGTGTTTGCCAGCATGCTAATAAAAGTAATTGGAAGAGCTCCTAAGTGGCTTCAAAGTACAAATATTTTTAATTACTTGTTGTAAAGATACAATGTACCAACGGTAAGTGGCACAGAAATAGGATGTTGTGCACAGAAACTCAAGCTCTTTAAACAGGGCTGTTGTTCTGCCCAGAGCAAGTTCATCCTGGGAGGCAGCAGTAGCTTTCAGCCTCTCTGAGTGCAACACAGTTTAGGTACTGAAAAGTACCTCTCCAGATGGTTTTGCTTTGGTTGTTTTTCTGTCTTTTCCTCATAAGTTCATGAACAAATTGTCTTTTTAGCTCAATCAATCATGTTAACCACTATAGGACCCCTCTTGCCATCTCCCTGAGGCATTGAGGGCACACACGTGCTCAGACATGGGTGCCAGTATGATGGCAGAGGGTGCTCAGAGCTGGAATGATTTCCTTTGGGAGATGGGCTAAATCCACTAATAAAATTTGGTCACTAGACTCTGCCAGTCCAATTGCATTATATCTATCAGTCTGAGGTTTGCTTTGTTCCTTCAGAGAAGGAAGGAGTATATAAGAAGAGGAAATTAAAATTAATTTTAGTAGAATATTATGCATAAATTGCATTTTGTGATTTGTGATCTCACTAGATGCTAGCTGCATGTGCTTAAATATAGTATGTCTCTTAAACCCTCAGCGTCAAACATTCTCTTACTTGCATTGAAATGTTGTTGTACTGAATTTATCAGCTTATTAAGCAGTTGTATGTGTTTATCTTATTTTGAGGTTATTTAATCATACTCATGTGTGCACACACACCCCCTCCCTGTATTGTGTGCTACTGGAAGTGAGCAAATTGCTCCCTTTTATGGATGAATGGGTGCTGGATGTTTGAGGAGGTCTGGATTTCTCTGTCATCCAGCTGCATGTTCTTTTAAATTGCTTCATGCAGCTCCAGCAAAGTGATCCTGGGGCGGACCTGAGGCTGAGCTTGATGGCTTTGACTTGCTGACAGCACCTGGCACGTCTCTGCCTCCCACCCACACCCTGCAAGGAGGAGGACACGTGCTGAGATGTGGGGGGCTCTGTCTGCAGAGGGATGAGCTCTGTGCCAAGAACCGCTGTAACCTGCTGTAAATTACAGCATCCCTGAAATTACTCTAATTTGTGCCAGGGTGTATCAGCTGTGGAAGGGCTCTGTGCATCCACAGCTTCCCTCCCTCCACCTCCCCGTGCCCACGCCTCTGCTCTGGTTGCAGGCAGCACGTTCACCTCCCTACAACCACATCTCTTACAGACTGTCCCCCTTTTGCTGCTGCTTTCTGTGCTTTTCTCCTGCAGTTACAGCAGAAGCTGCTGGTTGAGTTGTGATTTTTACAGCAAAGGCCTAAAGCAGAGTAAGGCTACACATAAAGCTTCTTAAGGTTAAGCATCCTTCTTTTAATAAATAACCCCAAGTTATTTGACACTAGGGCACAAGAAAAGGTCTAGCAGGTGCCCTTTGCCTTGTGTACCATCTGAGGAGAGCTTTTGGCCATCCATGAGGGTCATGGAATTGTCAGGTGGCCCTGTAGCAAGGAACCCACTGGCCAAAGGTTGGAACTCCTTTTTGGCCTTGTTTAACTTTTTCCATTCCAGGAGAAAAAAGGCTTTTGCCATTGAAAAGCTATCCTCACCTCATATTTTTTTAGGTGTTTGTTTTTATTTCTGCCCTCTTTAATTCTGTAAGGTATGGTATTGGAGAGCAAGTGGCTTGGTGCTGTTTGCCTTCTCAATCCCCAGCCAGTCCCAGCTGCAGGGTGCTCCTCACGCATTTTCCAGTACCTAGGACATCCCTGACATTTATTTTGCATTCCAAATTCAAAAGCATTTTGCACCTCTATATATTTTCATAAATTACCATAAAATACACCAGGCAAAACACTTAAAGTGTTGTTCCTTGAGAAATTATTACATTTTGCATTTGGTTTATCCTCTAAAAAAGACCTTTTCCTCCACGTCTGTGTGGTATCATTGATACATTGTACATCACATCCCTCATATTAATACTCTGATCAATCACTGCTGACAATACAGTGTCTTTGTGTGAGGGGCTGTAGGACAAATGTTTTAGCTTGTGAGAAGAAAATTGTTAGCATTTGAATAGAGAAGAGCGCAGGGGAAGGATTAATAGCCTACTTTGATGGATTAGAATGTAGGAAAATTGCTCAATATTAATATGAAAATGTTTGTGAATTGGCTGTGTGGGGCTGTCAATGGAAAATGAGGGCCAGTGATTATGTCTCCAAGGCCTTATCAGTTCAGACTTGACTCTCACCAAAGACTTTCACACAAAAGACTGATGAGAGCACTAGAAAATAGCTGAATAAGAACCACTACAATAAGCGAGCCATTCAGCCACCAGTGTCACGATGTCAGGTTTTGTGCCCTTTATGTAATATTGTACATCTTTATATTAACATATCTGAATATGGATTTGTAATAAAAGAGGCAAATGAAACTACCTGCTAGACATTTTTATTTCTATAATTTTTTCTTATCTCTGAAATATGACTGGAACGTGAACTAGGGTTAGCCTTAATAAACAAGTGCATCTACAAGGGAGGTTTCTTTGCGAGCATTAGGTTAAGGGTTTCAAATATGGCTCTGTATTTATTCTTGGGGGAAAAAAAAGGACTGTTTGATGGTCCTGAGAGACTTTGCAGGAAAACTTGTTTCCTATTACCATAGCTTCAAAACAGATCAAACAGACTGTTTCTTCTGTGTCCTATGCTCTTAATAAGGTTTTAAATGCAGAAGTATGCCTACTTATAAACACATTTAACATAATTGGTATATCTCAAGTAACTTTACATATTAAATTACACATCCTCTTTTTGTTTTATATTTTCTACATGGTTTGTCTACCCAGGGGCTGCAATAGAGCTATGTATGTCTTGGCTGTTGACATGTAACTTGTGGGGCTGGACCTCCAAAAGACACACCTGTATGTTGTTAGTGAGCTACAACGCTAGCAGTTAGTTATTTACAGCCTTTCTCATTGCATTAAAATGCAATAATTAAAAAATAATTTTGTAAATGAAAGGCTATGCTTTTCCCCTGCTATTTTGAATATGACTTTCTTCTTGCTTTGGGTTTCTTATGTCCCTTTTTTTGCTCCTCAGTGTTTGATTTAGCTTTGCATATATTGTGAGCTGAAGGCACACATCGGTCTCTGTGTGGTGACAGTGACACTGGATCCAAAGTGCCTGAAGTGTCAGTAGGTGTTTCTGGAAAAGCTTGCTGCTCTCAATCATATCCTTGTTACCACACAATGTTGTGGTAAATCCCCTATAAATTAACAGAATAAACTCTGGGAACTTTGCTCATTCCAGTGATGAAATCACAGGTGTTCGTGGTTGGGTTGACCCTGCTCACTGTTGGCATGAGGCTGTGGCTAACAGATGTCACCCTCTGAGCTCTGCTACTGCTGGTTTATCCAGACTAATTTCATTTGATGCAAGTGGCCTTCATTCGGTTTGAGGACGTGTGTCCCACAGGTCCTTGGACCAGTTCTGCTTCACTTTTGCAGTTCAGGATCTCTTTCTTTGTGTTACCTGTGACCAAGACAAGCATCTATTTGAAAGATAATAGACAACTTCTAAGAGTTACACTACAGTGGCATAATACTCTTATATGTTTTATGAGCACTTGTCCTCATAGATAAATGCAAAGAAATATGGAAAAAAAAAAAGAAAAATCAGAACAGACCATTTAGTAAATATTTTTCAAAATCAAAATTATACAGCACAAGGTTTTAATGAATTTAAATTTTTCCAGATACTTACATTTAGAAGTTGCTTTTTTTTCTTGTTGATGGTGAGTAGCAACTCTTTCCAATTCAGGAATTTTCTTTATATTTTAGCTCAGCATTCTGTTTAAAAAAATAGTATGTGTGTATCTATATTACAGAAAAGATTTTGGTATAAATGCCCATCTCAATAAGAGAAAGACTATTTATTTTGCAAGACCTTAATTATAAGTACACGACTTTTTAAAGCTTAGAGTTTTGTACATAATTAGTAACCCAGTTTCCTTTCCTCACTTGTAAATAGCAATCTGGTGCAAAGCAACTGTTTGGCACTTGGCTATTTGCAACGTACTCTAGTTAGTACTAGATCAATAAATCTTTATAACTCGTGCCAAGTCTCCTCAGTGGCTAAAAAAGGAGTTTTGTGCACGTTTCAATAAAGCCAAAATAGCAGACTAGTGTGTTAAATATAGTCGTGTGTTAAACAGAGAAAGTGCATAGCATCAGCATTTGTAGGAATGTAATCCACTTTTCAGACGTTAGCAGCCAACCAATAAGAAAAAGTAAAAATTTAAGTACTGTAGTGTTTTCAAGTCTAACTTGCATGAATTTCAGTGGGGATTCCTAATAGACACAGAAAGTTCACTTGCCCAGTTTGTGAGTTTGTTTTAAATTATATGTGTGCCACATGAAATAATTAAAGTACAATGCATTAATACAACTTAATTTAAGCAGATTTTAATATTTTACAAAAAAAACCAAACAAACATGGATTGTCTGAGCCACATGATATGTGGCAAATGGGCCTTCAGAAGAAAATGGATACTCTTTATGGGGAAGAACACCAATCTTATTAAATCTAGAGCTGCAGCAAGTTCAGGCTCTGATTTGAAGCTGTGCTAGTGTTGTCATATTTTAATAAATTCATTCAATTATTACATGTTTTAGCCATTTTATCCACAACATTTTTCTTGGGAAATCTTAGAATCTGATTTACTGTGTTTGGCTGTTATAATTATCTAAGATTCACTTAGAACCTTGCATGAATGATATCACCCATTAATTAAAATATTCCACATATAATTTCACAGAAGAAATGACACCTAGTACTTTATTTTCATCTCCTGTTCCTCTACTGCTTTGTCTCCATAGTAGCAATTAGGAACTACATTTTTCTGTGTGCTTGATACTATGTTTGGTAGTGATAAAAATGATTAATGATACTCCGTGAGTAATCCTCTTAGTATATATAACTAAGAGTGTATCTTTGTGGACAGATGCAAGTAAACATTAATTTTGCTGCCTGTGCTCATGAGCAGTTTGTGTCAAGCTGGCTGGACCCAAACCAGTGCTAATCTGGAAGCCTTATCTCCACTCTCATGTCATGTTAAACCTGAACTGCTTTCAGTGTGGGGAAGTCAGTGCAGATTAAAGATAAGCAAATAAAATTGGAGATAAAGTGAAGAAATTAGAAAGTGGGCTCATGCCATTATTTAGGACCAGCCCTAAGGTCTCTCTCAAGCTGTCCTTGGGGTGTAATGCTGCTTTTTGCAGCCATGTTGGATGAAAAAAAGTTTCTTTATAACACAGCTAAAGTCTAGGAGGTGAACGGCAGGTTCTCTTCCCTGCTTCCAGGTTTGTCTTTCCCTCCACTTGTACAGGAGGAAAAGGAAGCTATAAGAAGGCTGGAAGAACAAGTGCAGGACTTTGCAAGTGCAAGGTTTTGCCTGTGAGCTGGGCTGGTTGGATGCCTTCTGGGGGATTTCTAGCAGAGGTGTGTGAAGTGCAGGTAATCAATCCCCGATGCTCACATCTGCTGGGAGCAGACTGGAAAACATGAACACCCAAATATTCTGTGATGTGTTTGTATTTCACCTCTAGTAATTGAAACAGTATTTCAGGCTCCCCTGGACTTCTTGAGGGTCACGTTGACCGTGCTGATTTTGCTCATGCAGCAGAGCCTGTGCCCAGCATGGCATGAGCAGGGCACCTTCTTGGCTAAGGGTGGCGGCTGGAAGCGTGACAGTAGGAAACAGGTCGGGCTGTGCTGTGGGAGCATCCTTGGTTTCCCCAAAGACTCTTTAGAACAACAGGCCTTCAGGTGCCCATCAGAACAGCACATCCTGGCCATGGCCAGGTCACAGCAAGTTTGTTCTTTATAATGAAGAGTGACAATTCCAAAGTTGTTGCGCTGCTGCTTTACCAGGGGCTGGGGGGCAGTTGTATATCCCTGTTTTCTGTAAAGCGTGGTTTCTTTGCTTGTTTTGCTGAAGACACTACAGCAAATGTTTGAAATGTATACCAAAATAGGTGTAATGTGATATTAAAATAGGTGTAGGTTAATTTTAAAGGAAGGATGGTTTTTATAGTTCCCTCTCTCATTGCACTGCTTACTTCCATTTATGGAATGACTCTTCAAGAGAGAAGTGATGACCTTAAAAAAAAATGTAAGGTGATATGTAGATACTGTTTTCCACAGTTAAAGGTCACCTTGACTTTTAATCTTGACTGCCATACTTTTCTTCTCATTAAAATATTTGACAAGAATTCTTTGCATGAATGAACAGCACAGAACACCTTAAGACTACTCAATTTTCACTAGAGGTGTTGCATTGTCATAATAAATAATTGTACTGGCAGCTAAAAGTCATTATCTGGTACACACATTAACAAATAAAATGCTCTTTCATACATTTATTACCTTGAAAAACCTGTTTTTTCTCATAAAGGGATTAAGCAACAGCACCAAGCATGTTTCTTAGATTTTTCTGGGTTTGAATATCAAATTCCTTGCAATCGTGCTGAAAGAAAAGGATATTTCCCAAACACTTTGATTCCAAACAATCGAATATTTTTCATGATTGATTTTAATGATTAATTTCCTATTATGCAACTCTGCTCCCATTCGAGTTTGTCAGCACTTGAAATGAAATATATTTCTGAACATCTGTTCAAGTATCTCTTGGTCTAATTTCTTTTATAGGAGCCAACCTAAAAATATGGGGCTATTTTAACATAGAAGCTTTGTTATTCACTATACCCAGATGTCATTCTGAAGCAGAACAAACTCAGGTTTAACTGTCATGAAATCTGACATCATAAATTTTATACCACTGAATAATAAGCCAAAATGAAAATCACTATGCATAATGCAGAAAGTCTTGTAACTTGACCTTTACGTAAAAGGAATGATTATATGTAAAAAGAGCTTTGTGAATTAAAAATGTAATTCTTTTCACCCTCTGTAGCTTGAGGGTTGCTATAGGCACTGAGTTTTTGTTATTTTTATCCCACTGAAATGAATGCAGTTTCCAGCACTCAGCTGAGAGGACATGCTGAAGTGGAACAAGGCGAAAATAGGTCAGAAAGTGATAGGCCAAGCCACTTCCCTTGGAAAACCACATGCAATCCCAGGCACACTGATGAATTTTTTTAATTGTGTATATTTGCCTACAGATTTTAGTCTGTCTCAGGAACATAAGGAACTGGCTGACACTGAGCACCAAAGACCAAAATACCAAGTGGTCCAAGTTGCTGTGAAAAGCCTCAGTTCTGAAATTTTTTTAACATCTCTTGACAAGTGCTATTGTTTGTGAAGTAAGTGTTGAAGATGCTCTTTGCCAGAAAGATTCATTACTGAAAAGTCTTTTGTGTTTTAATTAGACTGTGATTTAATTGCAATACATTTAGGATGCTGATTGTATGAAGGGAAATACGAGGAATAGATCACACTTATTTCTGCTGAGACCCAGGTTCAGTTGGCAAATTGAAAATTGTTACCTAAACTTTTTTTTCAGTTCAGTCATCTTCTTTCAATACACCAGTTTCATTGTATGAATACTGGCAGTAATTGAATAAATGTTTGAATATTGCCACCAAGCTGTGAGACTTGAAGAAATTAGTTTCTAAACACATGCAGGGAATTTGCTTGACATAATCAGTGCCTTCAGATTCATGACTACAGGAAAAAGAGAACTGGTGTTGACTACCTAAAATCACAAGAGAAAAATAAATCTTTTTGTTGCATGTCTGTGTAACATGCCACTCATATTACTTCTCAACGTTGTACATTTCTTCCTTTTCTGAAATTAAAAAAGGCATGCTTATTAAAGTCTCAGTTGGCTAAACTGACATTAATATTGGAAATCCCAAGCCGCTTTCTGAAGAAGCAAGAGTAGGAAACTAGACTGTGTAACATCTAAGTGGAGACTTAGATGTAATGCTGATTGTTTTCATAAACACTGTCCGCTTTGACACATCTTTGTCTAATTGGCTCCCCCTCATGCCTCTCCTGAAGGGGACGTTTCCTTCCCCTCCCGTACGGCTCTGCTCTTTTTTAAATTAGAACCATATCATAACAGTGCTGTTCTGCTGAATGGCTTTCAGATTTAGTGAATAAAAAAAAAAAGGAATATGAAACCCGCAAAACAGTGTCTGACAACACAGAGAGAAGTTAAATCTAAATCAGGTTCTCAAGAAAATCACTAGAGAATCTTTCAATTTAAATTTTATTCACAACAAATACCAGCTACCTACTCATAGCTAGCTAGCATTTTGACTTGTGCAGATGTTTGCAAGGATAATTGTGAGCCAAAAGTGCTGTATTTTATTTCTGGTTACATTTTCAGAAACTCTGTAATAGTTTCTGATTAAAACATCCCCAGAATTCTTATTTGGGAAAAGATCATATTTTAGAAACTGCAGATCCTGCAGTTGTCAGGATTTCTGGGCCTGTTGGCTGAAAGAATCTAGGTGTGTCTGTACTACATATCTGCAGGTTTTTTCCTAGTAAATTTGTTTGCATATATGTAGCTTTATGTCCTTGAGCAGGCTGATTAACATCTGTTTGTGTGCTTGAAATGACACCCATGCTTATGGGCTTTTTGAATGAAAATACGAATGTCATTTCTATGATGTGAAGAGCTATTACTTTTTTTTTTTTGATTGCAAGTTAAATTGTCTCATTTTTAAATTTCTGAATGGAACATGTAAAAAAAATTGTTGGAAAGAGCCCAAAGAAACTCTTCACCAGCCTTTTCCTGCCGAAGCCCAGCAGCAATCCCTCTGCTCTGCCACGCCGTGCGATCCTGGATGGCAGCCCAAGGGGCTGTGACAGTGATCCTCAAACTGCCACATATGGCACACAGGCTAAATGAAGTACTGTACATCTTTGTCCTGTCAGATGCTTTCCTTCAGAAACATGTCACCAGATCAAAGTCAAATATGTACTCTTGAGAAGGTTTTTTTTCCCTGAATAGAACACCATATCGCATTAAGGAGCTCTGTAAGTTAAGGGATGATGACAGTGTTTAGCAGTTCATACCCTTAGAGCAGCCTTGTGAGTAAAGGCAAGCTTTGGGACCTCTCCTGCTCTATATGCCTGGTCCTATACCTGTCAAATATGTTATGTTAAGGGTGCCTGCAACTGGCCATGCCTCACTGCCATTAAGCAAGGCTAACCCAAGGAGATGATAACATTTTGTATCTGTTTGAGAAGATTTAAATCTTCTCACTGGTGAAGGAGCTTACTAAAGCTAACATGGATTTATCAGCAGGTATCAGAGAGGTTAGGTAAATTAATAGGTCTGCACACTTAGCAGCTACCAGTCATCCTCTTTTTTAAAAAATATGTCACAAGCAGGTATCTTCACTAATTTTACTTTTCCACGGGACGCTGTACTTCTTTCATCTCCATCTGCCAATTCACTGAGGTCAGTCTAAAATTAATCCAAGTCAGTGTTATCGCCATCTTGAACAATGCTAATGAATTTTCCATTAGTAAGATTGCTACCAAAATACTACTAGTGAATGTTTTCTACATCACAAGACAGTCTGGAGGGAGATATGTATTCATCACCATGGAAACATGAAGTTCATTTTAAGTAGTTTTGAGTTTATTATTAAACCAGCTTCAGTCACGGCTGTTGGTTCTGTTGTGCAACTTGCTTTTCTTGACTGAAGGCGCTTTGGATGTAATCATGGCTGGTTCTAAATCCTGAACCAAATATGTCATTTAGCTCTGAAGAATTTCTACTTGTTGAACTCACTCCTTGCATTCCAAGAGGGGACCCTGTTTATGTGGCTCATTTACTTCTCAAACACTTTGCCAGTTGTATTTCCCTTACCTTGAGAAAAATAAGATAATTTCTCTGTAATTTCTGGAGCTGAAGAAGGGACCTGTGCTGTAAGAGACAGATAGAAGTTAATGTGCATAAACTGTCACTTTTAGCCATTGGTAATACCATAAAGATTGACTCAAACATTATTTCACCAAAATCATGGAATAGTTAAGTTAAATTTCACCATTACTACAGGAATAGCACTTGCCAGAGTCAGATTTTTCTCTTTTTAGTCTTTTTTTCCCCCTGCAGATTATTGCTTGTAGGAAGTTTAACTTGGTAAATGAAGAATAACTGGTTGACTGACAGTCAGGTGTACAAAAAGTTGGGTATAGAGATGTGTATCTTTGATATTTGAAGTCACAGGGAAAAAAAGTATACCTCAAAAAATTGAATTCTGAAACACATGAGGAGGGTTTTTTAACTGAAAAGCCATCTTGGTGTGTTTATAGCCATTAAGAATACAAGAAACAGGTGGATATGGGGCTTTAAAATATTCAGACTCTTTCTAATGATGCCTTACTAGAAGTTGAAGGAGAGATTTCTATGCAACCACAGCTCCTTGGTAGTTACATTGCTTGCTCACTGCTGGCATCAGACAAATTCAGAGCAGAAACCTGAAAAGTGAAAGCCTTCATACTCTTCTCCCTGATCTTTTAATCTGTTCATGTTCTTTGACCCTCTACATTAGGCCTCCATTATTAAATCCACCTGGGCATGGTAGATTGCTTTCCTCTCTTGAAGGAAGGAGAAGAGATGTTTATGAAAGTAAATGTGAAGAGCCTTGGTAAAAGAAAATGAGTGCTGTGTGTGAAGCTCTATAGAAGTTTCCCTGATAACCTTGGCTCTTAGGTGGGGGGAGGTTGAGAGTGTCACTACAGGCTGGTGACCACCACCAGCTCAGGTTCATGCCCTGTCCTTAGGAGAAGTACATTCCCATCAGTGCATTTATGGTGAGTGGTAGCAAGGGCTACTCAGCTTAAGCCTGAGCAGATGACAGTATGGTTCACATGAACACCCAGTGCCAGAATTTTGCTTACCTCGTGCATCTGTAAAATAACACAGGAGAATTATAGGAAATGAAAAACATAGAAATAAACAAGAAGTAAGTATGTGGCTGGTACTCCTGATGAGAGAAGCCAATCTACATGAAAAAGGGCTTTTCTGCTTGTTTAGACAACATCACTTAACCCTGAACAAATATTTAGATACATTATATTCAGTGGTATTTCTTTTTTTTTTTTTTTAATGAATGGAATTATTTGCATATCTATTTTGCTAAAGCTTGGTATTCTCTTCTGTGGAAACATCCCCTTCTGCCATGAGTGAAATGCCTTTCACCAAGGCAGCAGCAGTACAGAAGTGCTTTTTGTCCTAGGGTTCCTTTTCTGAAATTTGTCAGGTCAAGTTTGTATTCTCCCCTACAAAACATGGTGCCAATAAATCTAATCCTTATTTCATTTGATAAACAGAAGTTGTAGTGTACACGTCTCCGTATTTTGCACTTGGCTGGGAATCTGCCTTGCTCTTCTCCCACCCTCACCCCTCCCTTCTGCAACTGTCGGGTTATATTTGAATGCCAAAAAAACAGAATTAGTTTTGCACATCAACGCTGACTTATAAGGCTATTTGAAGTTAAAGCTCTTTGCCAGTTTCCATTTTCTTCACAGTGTTCCCTTCCGCTTTGGGTTTGAAGAAGGAGGAAAAAAAAAGAAAAAGTTATTTAACAAAACTTGATCTGTTTGAAACTGCAAAGTCCAGGCTGTCCTTCCTGTGCTACCACAGACAGCATGAGAAATGAAGGCTGAAGGGCTTGGCCGATTTCAGGAAAAAAATGCCCCAAAAAGGTCAGGAAGAAATGGGAGCCTTTTGATTTTGTGCTCCCCGGGTGATATTCAATAACTCTTTTGGTCTTTATACTGTAGGACGTAGGCTCATTTGCTCAATTTGGGGTGACAGCAGTGTGTTTTGTCAGAACATAGCTGGAGTTTTAAATGAGGACGGCATTCTGAGGCAGTAGGAAACATCCTTTATCTTAGCAACAGGAGGGCATGGAAATGCAAGTTTTTTTGGCAGCAGTCGTATAAATCTAGTGTTTTGGAGGGGCTGACCCGGGCTGTGTGGAAGGAGCGCTCAGCTTTCCTTTGACGGTGTGATTTCCTGCTCCACGGTGGAGAACTTGTCTGGACGGGGTCCTGAAGAAAGCCTACATCAATTACTTGAAAGGAAATCAACTCTGTCTCCAAATGCTTGGCAGCAGGAATATTCATTGTTAAGGGGTTATAAATATATAGAAGTATACACGCACACAGCCTAACAAACGCTCTTCCATTTTCAAGCGTTTGCTGTTACAGTGACACCCACTACCCCTTGTACTTAGACTTCTGTCAGGGCTGCCTTTGTGTAAGGCTTTTTCCAAGGGCCTTATGACTTCCCTAAAAAAAATAATTCTTGGACTTCAACAGAAAATAGAGGATCTTAGCTTAGAAGGCTTACTTTCGGATAAAATAAGTTTAGTTATGTTTTTCAAAGCTTTCGTGTTGTCAGAAATACATAAGAAGAAATCTGTTCTCAACTGACAACATTAAATTTAATTTTTTTTTCTGGTTCACTGAGGTCAAGTTATTCTAATTTATTTCCCCTTGAATTTTTTTTTCTTTCACGGCACTGCCATTAATGGAAGTGTCTTTAGGTAGTTTAGAAAATATAAAAAATTATAAAGTGATATATCTTTGGAAAGCTGCTGCTGTGTAGTAACTCTTAAGCAGCTGTTACATCTTTTGTGTCAATAATCCTTAAATTAAAGAGTCATTAAGCACTCAGTTACATGATAGATCGTAATGGCTCAGTGTAAACCTATTGTGTAAATCTGTAGAGAGAAGCCTTTTGTTTGCGTAAACCATAATTCTGAGCTAGAGGAGTGCCTAAATATGTATGTACATGGGACTTTCAAATGCCTCATCATGACTCATTAGAATTTGTTTTATAGAAAATAGATACATTTTTGCTTTTTATTCTTTCCTATTTAAGCAGAAAAAACATACGGTCTTAACATTTTTGGTGGTTCTTTGACCCTTTTGGATCAAAGCTCTACAACTTTTTTTTTTACCTTTTTTTATTTCTTTCTGTAGTGCACAGCACAGGCGGCTGGGGCCTGGCTGTACTTTTTTGTTGTTGTATTGCCATACAAATGGAATATGCCACACCACAAAAGAAGGAACAGGAGTGAAGTCACCCTGAAAGGAGGAAGGAGTGGAGTGGGCAGTGCTAATATGGCATGTTTTGCTGGGAAATCACACCTGAAATGGTGGCAGACCTTGAGCTGTGTGCTGGTGAGAGGTCCCTCCTGTGCTGGCAGTGGCTCTGTGCTCCCTTGGAGGGGACAAGTGACTAAGGGCACATGTTGTGACATGCAGTGTAGATCAGCACTTGTACACCTCAGCCTCGTGCTGGAAACCCATCCCTGGCCTGGGCAGCCCAGCAGGAGCGTGGGGAGGTGTGTGCTGTGGCTGGCCAGGCCGGGTGAGGTGAGGCAGGGCTGTGGGAACATGCCAGATAACTCTGCCTGCCCCACCAAGTGGCCTCATTTCCCTGCGTTCCCTCCCATCTCCATCCTCTCACATGTATTTCAAAACTGTCCCAGACTGTATATGCCTTGGAGAAAGATTAATTTTCAATGTAACACCCACAGAGAAATTCATGTCCAAAATATGTTCTTCTTGTGCCAAAAGAAGAACAATAAATGACTGGGAAGAAGGGAAAATGCATTTCCAGACTAGAGGGAACCCACCTCCTGTCCTCCCCTAAGCAAAACCACATTGCTGTTGCTGTTTGACTCCTGCAGATATTAGGAAGAGAAAATGTCAACATGTAATGGGTCTCACCAGTGTGGAGATTGGTGGTGGAGTGAGGCAAATGATGCATTGCTCTCCTTCAGGAATTTTTGAGTGATCTGAAGACACCTTGTGAAGGCAAGGGGTGAGTGTCTCAAGCAAAGAGCAGTGAATTGCCCAAGCAGGTTCAACTTCAGGTCCTGTTGGTTTTTGGTCCTGAGAGGCAAAGATGGGCTATAGCAAAGCCAATTTCAACACTTGGTGGAGAAAGGCACAGGATATGACTGTGGCAGGGCACAGAGCCTGGCTCCAGGATGGAGTGTAGGAGTGATCTGGCTGCTGGGAAGGGCAGGGTCTTCTTCCTGGCTTCTGCATTTTCATGGTGCTTTCTGCTCTGGGGGCTTTCCCAGCCTGCCCTCCCAGCAGGGCTAGATCCTTGGGAGGATGGGCAGGAGTCTGCAGGAGCTGCCAGAGGAGAACCACCCTGCTTTGCAGAAAAGACTGGAGTGTGTGTGAAACTGGTTGCACTCTCAAATCACTGAATAAAAATGGATGGTTCCTGCACTTTAAAACTGGATATTAAGGAAGGGGAAACCAGGGAAGAAATCTCTGGAGGTTTCAAAGTGTCAGAGCCAGGAATGGCAGCCACTCATCCTGATTTCCAGTTCCCTGCTTGCTCTCTTCCCAGAGCACTGGTGAAGACAGCTCCACCAGCTCTGGTTAGACAGAATTCTACAGAGTAGATCCAAACCTCATTTTTGGCCAGAATTGTGTAATGGACAGCCTATCTGTAATATTTCCATTTTGCAGATATATCCATGTTCATGATGGGATCAACATGGGATATTATTTTCTTTGTCTTTTTTCTTTCTTTTTTTTTTTTTTTTTAAACTGGTAAAGGAAAATTCATTTGACTTTTCTGTTTTACAGGGAGGCTTTTAACTGGTGGTTGGGACTTTTTCATGGTAGTTGTTATTTTTTTTCAATATGCAGAGAAATGTTGTTTTTATCCAGGCATCTGTTTTAAGTTAGTTCTTGACCTAGTAAAAAACTTCATTCATTACATGGACAAATTGCTGATATCCAAATATTTTATTTGATTAATTGACTGAAGGCAAATATTTTCTTCAAAATACTGCAGTTTTACTTTAAAAGGAGCACTACAAATTGTGAGTGGATTTTGAATAATCAGAATGTTTAGTCAAGCAAACTTTCCATACTTTTTTATTAATATATCAATCACATGCACAGTTTAGCTTACAGAGATTCTCTGTAATCATAATTTATGTAAATATTAATTTTATTTTCTGTAATACCTCTAAAGTAATCACTTTTCTTACCATTTGATGCTCTCTTCACTAGACACTTAATTTCCACTTTGTTTTTCAAAAGGAGTTGTGACTCCTTGAAAAGCATGAAATCTCTAAATTATGAAATCCAAGCACTCTCCTTTGAGCCCCTGACGCCGAGGAAACTATCTGAATACACAAAATTAGAAAAACATACACAGAAGAGTTGTTTAAAATTCACAGCTGTCAACATGGAGTGTTTTGTGTGAGAGAAAGAATGTCGGGAAGGCTGAGTTCCCCAACTCTCCACAGATGGATTGGCTCTCCCTGCCTTCTCCCTGGGCATTGTCTGGAGGCTGCTGCAGGGATCCATTTGCATGGCAGCACAAAGGTCCTCTGTTGGAGCCCCTGCCCAGCATCTCCCCAGGCTTTCCCTTTAAAGGGGCCTTCCTGGCCACTGTGCTGTGCCACAGTTTTTCCTGTGCTGCTCTTTAGGAACAGACAGAGATGTGTTTTCTGCAGCACAGAGTGCAGGTTTCAGTTGGAATGAAGCTGCTGGAAGATATGGGGGCTCTGACTTTAAAGAGTTATTGAAGATAAGCTGTGTTGGAGCAGCAGTGGTTTATAAGAATAAACTTATTGGGGGTATTAGGATTGCCAGCTTTTTATTTATGCTGTATGACATGACGGAAATGGTATCACTGAACAGCAAGTAACAGAATATGTAATTTTGTATGCTAATTATAGCCTGAGTTTTCCCACCAACACTGAGGAAAATGCATTATTTATCATTTTATTCTGCTTCAAAAGTCATAAAGCACCTTTAAAAACAAACAACTGAATAAACCTGATTGCAAATGTCTCTGAGAATCGGATCTATTATAATTAAACTTTTAGGCTGGAAGTACAGCTATATTTTTTAAATAAATATTATCTTCTAATAATAATTAATTATAGTCAATTTTTCTTCCTCCTGCCTACTTCAGTAATATTCTGTGGCTTGTATAGCAGTAGGGGTTCTGCACAGAGTAAATCTAGGGCACTGGAATTACGCTCTGCAAATCTTAGGATAGAAATTTGAAGAGAAATTGAGCTCTGCCTTCTTTTTTTTTTTTGCAGAGAAGCCAACTTCTGTTACAATAGCCAAAGGTTTGTCAGCATTTCCAAAGGGCTGTTTTCAGAGATTTACACCTTGTTGTAGGCTGAAACTTGGCAAACAGGCTTGCATGCCTGAAGGGATTTAGTGTTTAACATGTCTGAATATTAACATGATTAAGCAAAAATTGGATGACTTTATTAACCATAACTTGATTAAAGGGTGATTAGTCATTTTTATGTTTGAGAATAACAGCCTTCTGCATTTGGTGGTGCAGCAGAAAGGAGTTTTTGCTGCTCAAGGTTCTTTTGCTTTTGTTCACGTTTAGTTTCCAGCAGTGCATCCTGTGCACAGGGAGCAAAGCTTGAGCTCAGATTAAAACCTGACACAGGTATTTTTCACACATATATCACCACACCCACATGAAACCGATCCAAAGAGATTTTTTTTGTATTTTCAAGCCCCAAGACTTGCCTAATATAGATAGATTTTCTCAAAAAGGGAAAGCCTTTGCATGAGTGAAGTATTTTCCTCAGCTTGCAGATGCTTATGCAAATACACATAAACATCCACAGTGGTCACTTGGAGAAGTGCAGCATCGAAGGAGCTGAAGAAACAGCCCAGGCTGCTGCCTTGACCTCTGTACTGGGAAGGGTTTTCACTAAATAAGGTAAATTATATCTAGTACTGCAGCAATTGACATTATTAGTGAGAGTGCAGAAAAATAGCCATGTTCTCATTAAAAAGGTTTGGGTTTTTTATCTGATGACAAGCTTGATCCATTTTAATCATATTATATTTTGCTCAAAATGCTTGTGGACTGCGTGGCTCCTAGCTCAGTGACAGGAAGGGATGTTTTGCCATTAGCTTCAAGAGCACCTGTGCTGCTTTTTTTGTTTTCAGTGCCAGGAGATAGAGGTTAATAAAGATCTTCAGAGACATAGCAAAGCAACAACAAGTCAATACAAAACTTGAAAGACACTAACTCCCTTAAAATATGAAGTAAAAACATTGCAGTTAAAGCCTAGTGAAGTTATTGTTTCAGTGGTTAAAACCAGACTAATTTAGAATCTCAATCTCAAGAAATAAACAATGAAGCTAAGTAATTTAATAAAAATAACTGCTGAGAAAGACACTATTGATAAATATTATCATTACATGTGCCATTGAATTTTAATTAGAATTTAGCTATCTTACATAGCAATTAACTCAAATGAGAATTCTACACAAACTGCTCTAGAAAAGGAGTGTTCATATATGCTAATGACTACTATGCGTGATTAAACATTGAGAAAATAAACTCCAAATGTATGCTAATAAATGGCAAAATTTACTGTGTAGAATTAATATCTAACAGAGGAGTGGAGAGATGTTTCAAAGCACGTGTGTCTATTGTTTAAGTCAGCACATTAAATTTCAAAACTTAGGGTCCTGCAAATGGTGCTGCTGCATTTGCTCCCCTCACAGGAGCAGCTCTGCTGGGATAATGGAGCTACTGACACCAGCACCTTCCCACCCTCAGTTTGGAAAGCTGTGCTCTCATGAAATTACTTGACCTTGGAAAAAACCAGGGTTTTTTTTGTATTTCCCACTTAAAGGCTGTATATATTTAATCCGCTGTTATAATTTTCCAAAAAAAGTATTGGTGATCTTATTTCTGAATCTTTGTTGTATTTCAGATGGATTCCAAGAAATGTAAAGTAAGAATTAATTTATTCACATCCTGGTTTATTATTATAGGTGGCACTATCAGATTCTGATTAATTAAATGGTGATTACTTAGCCATGTCCGTCAAGAGCTGATACCAGACCTCATTTTTTGGTTTGTGTATGGAGGTTTTTGCTTGCTGTAGGCTCTTATTAAGGATGTTAAAATGAGGGGAGAGAGAATTGCACCCAAAAATCTGCTCTGTTCTTGCTCAGCAATAACCAAATTCTGCTCTGTTCAACAGGCTGAAAAAAAAATTGCTGTGCAGCTCTGTCATATATTTGCTTGAAGGAAGAGTTTAGTGAAGTGAAGCAAGGCTGGAATGACTGTTTTCTGATGTATGTTGGACAAGAAAAATTAATCTGTGCATGGTACTTGTTTTGGCTGTGCTTCAGAAGCCATCTCTTGTGATGTCACCTGTAAATAGCCAAGAACTTTGACATCGACTCTGTGTGAAGCTGTTTAAATAAGTGCCTCATTTATAGAATCCTGCTGCCTGCAAAATGGCTCCAATGGTGTTATCCTTACGCCTGAGGGGAAAGTTAAATAATGAAACCCCAAAGAGTTTCTAAGTGGGGAGAAGGGGCACAGGAGGAAGGAGGAAAAGAAAGCTAATCTGTGACAGTGCAATTTCATTTTATCTCCTGATTGTATAGGGCTCAGTTGTTAAAAAAAACATAGCATATAGCCAAAGAGGCACAAAAGGTGTATACTCACCATTTCTCAGTTAATGTGCATATTTCAGTTGGTAGTTATACTTGAAACATGAGACTATTCAAAATGAATGGATTGAGAAACACAGGTAGAGTGCTCTGTATTCACCGAATGGTTTAAGCTGATTTTTCTGCAAAACAGTCTCGAGGGTGGTTAGATTTGAAGGAGTTTTTTTCTAAAGAGATATTTATAAATACAGTATCTCTAAAGAGATATTTATAAATATATGTGCATATAAATTTTACTCCAAGGCTGGTGCCTTTGTCTTTGTTTGCTGTTGTGAAAACTCTCACTGTAGCTCATCTACATTCATCCCAAGGAGGTTTTGGCCATAAACTCTGCTGTACAGATGCTCTTACACAATCCTACTGTTAATGTGCAGAAAAATAGTAATTGTGTGTGACTAAGAATAGTATATTTTTGATCCTGTGTATTACAGCACTAACGTTCACTTCCCTTGGCACCACCTTTATGTGTATTGTTTAACAAAGTCCTAGTTCATTTAATTTGTTCAGTAAGTTTGGGGGAAAGAAGAAGTGGATCTTTCTTATTTTGTTGTACAAAGCTTCTGGCTAGATCAAATAATCCTTTGGGACAGGTTTTTGCCCTAATATGGGCAGCTCCCTTACATTTGTACACTTTAAACAGACATGTCCAAACCAATTTGGATTTACAGACATGATTAATTGCTAAACTATCTTTCCAGTAGATTAAATACAGGTCCATGGAAATTTTGCTTACATTTCTATTGTTCTTGTCACAATTTCTGGTGGACATTGTCAGTGGTTTCCAGTAAAGTCTTAGGGACTGACACCGAATTCCTAAATGTGTAAACCAACCATTGTGGAAGATGAACTTTTTTTTGTATTATTATGGAACACATTCTGCTGTTAGCTGTGGTTTTAGAATGTTAGCCCTTCAGTTTTAATTTTTTGATATGCTAAGTAAGTGTTCATTTTCCCCAGTTTCCCTCATAAAGAACACAAAAGGTTTCCCAATGCAAGACCACAGCAGCCTGTTATCTAAAGTTTCGTGCTCTGTAAGCAATAGAATTACCAGTGTGTACTTGCCAAGTAGCTTCAGAATGACAGTTTACAAGCATCAGGTCAAGTAATCAAAATGTTATAGTGGATATTTGCTACAAATGTAAATATATCAAGTATCTTTAATTGTGTTGTTTGCAGTTAAAGTAACTCAATGCCATCTTATCTGGAGGTTATCGTCTGAACATTTTGAGTAAAGCTATAATAATATTTATTTTTGTTTTATGTGATGAACAAGTCTTAAAACTAAATCTGGTGAATTAAGAGTTGTATTTCTGAGGAGCTAACTACCACTCCTTGACTGCTGTTGTAAAACTTTATTAGGCAATACATCTGACCTCAAATTGGAAATTTGTGTTGGAACCAGTTTAGGGAATCATTATAGCTCTGTTGTTAATTTTATATTTGTCTAATAAAACACAGCAGGAAGTGCATGACATGTGCTAAAGCAACTGATGGTAGCTGCTAGTCCTGCTTTTAACTACTGTTTCCTACCACGTACAGGCATGGGATAGGAGAAAAACAAACAGAACTTAGAGATGACCTTTTTTTTTTTGCTAGAAAATTGCTGTCCAGTACTTTGTGGCTATTTCTCAGGATGAGTTTAATATTGTTATTACCAAATATATATTTATAATGAAAAATGTGCATCACCATGATTTTAAAGATAAAGATTGTGTCATTTTCCAGACTCTGTTTAGGAGCACCATTCAGTTCCTAATGTTGTTACCTGGCCAGACTTTATTTTGGGGAATGAGCATGTTAAAAATGAGATAAAGGAAGATAAAGGAAAATGGCTAATAATGAAGTTGCAGAAGTGACAGAATCTGAAGAGGAAGATTTAAAGGCTGAATATCATCAAATTAAGCATGCCAGAGAAATCCCATGCCAAAACACAGAATGAACTGGTAAATCATAATGGAGATCTAGTAACATAGATCTTGGTTTGTTAATTATAGCATGTGGAGAGAGGACTACTATAAACCCAGAATAAGACATACAGCATCAGTACTTAAAACCAGGGGCAGAGTAGAAGGGATTTGACAAACAGCAGAGTTTTGAGTCAGATCTCAGTAGTAAACCAGTTTTTAAAAAAACTGTAAAGAAAACATGGTTGAAGGCATTGAGTTAAATGCAAACCAGGAAGTGTGAGTTTCCCCATGGTAGAACAAGCCAACTTAACCTGATTTTTTTTTTTTGTGAGGCAACTGGTTTTTCTATTTCCTTTTGTACACAAAGGAAATGTATTGCACCTAATCTCTTTGTAAATTAATAAAGCATGGTATAAGCATGCTTCTTCCTGAGAAGCATGGAGTGAAACTGGTGAGGATGAAAATTGGTACAGGCTTTGTAACATGAGAAAATAATACATTAGTGATGGATGTGGAGAACATCACCCCAGTATTGAAGATCTGCAGCCATAGGATGACTGGAATGGGAGGAAATAACACTGTGCAGGGCATATTTGGCCCTGTGTTGCACATATACCAAAGCTCTCCCCAATACTGGCTTGAGAAATACAGGTATAGTGTTCTGTATTCACCAAATGGTTTGAGGTGGGTGTTTCTGTTTTGGGCTTTCTGCTCTTATAGCTTGGCTTGATTTTGGGAGGCTTCAGCCTGCTCCAAGCTGGGACAGGTCAGTTTCAAGGAAGCAGTTCTTCCACAGAAGGTTGTAACCTCCACACGATACGTCTTTGCATTTTCTCTCAAATTGTCACTATTGACTATATTTGTCCTTTTCCTTAGAATGGTGTCCAGCCCTGCTCAGTTAGAACAGTGAATCATGATTTTCCTCTTTTGTGGGTGTTAAAAATGAGTTACTGTACCTTAGTGAGCTCTGGTTATGGCTTATCCTGAGCCACCTCTACATCAGCTCTTGTCCAGATTATCATCACTCTCATTTTAACAGCCCTTGGCTCTTGAGGCATGAGTGCTGTTTGGCTGCCATATTGATCACTAGAAAGAACCTCTCCATTCACACATTCACAGTTTGCTCCCTGCTTTCTCTGCATTTCCACTTTGTGCATGCTCAGCAGTCCTAAATACCAAAGCTGTCTTCATTCATTAACTCCTTCCTCCAGTCATTCATTCTTGCAGACCTACAAGTGTAACTGGAGGTGCCAAGCCATGCTGGATGTGCTCTTCATAGATCCTCAGCCCATTTGAAATAGCTAATTTTTTATCAAATGAATCAATGCACAAACTTGGCAGTAGAAGAAATGTGGATTCTGTTCTCACTTTAGCCTTTCTGAGGTCAGCAGGCAATATTAACAGGGCTTGTTTAATTTGTGTTATTTACTAGAAGGCTTTCTTGTCCTTGTTGCTGTTTAGGAAATGGAGACACACACAGAAAAACTGAGAGCATTGGGAAGAATGCTCTAAAAATTTTTCAGCTATTTTGGAGAATTTTTACTCATTCCTTTTTCATTTGTTCAGATTTAATTCTATTTTTAAAAAGCTTGGTCTTTACACAAAGAAAAAAAAAAGGGAGAAGGGAGAAGTGTACATTGACATACTAAGTGAAAAACCTCAAGAAAAATTACAGTAAATTAAAATTTATTTCCCAAGGGACAGAACATATTTCAGTGGGATGAAGGAAGAAACTAATAGACTTTCTATGAACAGCTATTTTTATTTAAAGAATAAGCTTTCAGGCAAATATAATTCTGCAGCCTCCTGAGGATAGCCTTTTTTTCTTGTTAGGAATAATACCAATTAAAAAGTGCACAATTAAAAGCACTGAAAGTTTGTCAGTGTACATTTTCCATGGAGCTGTGCTTTCTATTATGCTGTTGCTTGCTTAACATGCTTTGTGGTGCTGGTCTTAGCAGGAGCTACATCTGTGCTGCCAGTCTGCAGACAGTAATTAGTTAATGCTGCCAAACATAAATGAATTGTGTCTGCTAATCTAAAGCACTTCCTAACAAATCAAACCTTTTGGGGGTATTTTACAATTTTCAAAGTATAAAATTTGACATTCTGGGTTATTCTTACCTGTTGTTTTCTCCTGAGTATGTATTTTGGAGGGGTGAAGGATTTTTTATTTGTTCAAGTCCAGATCACATCCATGATCTTGCACAGCACACTCAGAACAACAACACAACTGAGAAGGCAGTGCTGCAGAGGCTGTGTGAGAGTGAGCAGGCAAATGAAGAGAAGAGCTTAAAACAGCTGTGCTGCCAAAGAAGCTGTAGAAGGAAATGCCCAGGAAAGGGTTTGCAGGTTGGCATGTTCATCATGGACTGAGGAACAATTAGGGTATTTTTTCCAGCCATCACACTTTCACTCCCATCTTCTACTGACACTTTTGTGTAGGTCCTGTCTGTGCTCAGCTCTGTTCTCCATGGCTTGGCTGCCACCTTGTTCCCTTCAGCCTCTTTTCCTGCTCCACAGTTTATAGTTACTTTTGATACCTCATGTTTTTTGAGTTGACAGCTGCCATATTGATATTAGATGAGTAGTTCTTAATCCACCCTAAGATCCATATCTGTTGTATTTCTTGGCCCTAAAGGGGCAATAATGGGGTCTCTGCTTAAAAATCAGGGAATTTCTTTTAGGGTACAGGCAATTTTATGAAATTTACTTCAGTATTTAACTCTTATTCTTAAAGTTCCTTTCATTTTTCAAAGCACAGCTACTTGATCTGATTTATGATGGCAGAGTCAAGTTGTGGGGGCAAAAAAAGAGACATTTTTGTTCACTGTAACCAAATGGTTCTCCATCGTTGAAAACTTCAGTTGCATTAACACTGAGGGTACCATCATTTTTCATAGATCTCCTTGAAAATCCATTTCTCACACACACATACACACAAAAGATGATTTCAACAAAGTTATATGTTTAGAAAGTTGAATGAAAATACTCCATAGCTAATCTTGACAGCTCCAAGCTGGAGAAAAGCCAGGGCCCCAGAACAACACACAGCGAGTGCGTTTGTAATAGAACCCAGAAATCAATACACATGACCAGATTTTCCAGTCCACCACGCTGATTTTGCAAAGCCAGCAGAGGTCTGGACGGGAGCATTCCCCGTGTCAAGGAGCCTCTGATGGCCAGAAGCTGTTGATGATGGCGTAGCTGCCTCGCATGCCAGTTGTCTTATCTCCTCATGGGGGAATGAGGGACAGCAGCAGGAGAGGAAAAGCTCTTGTGTCTTGTTTAACTGGAGATGTGCCCATGGGAAGGGGGAGTGATGGAGAAGCAGGCCCTGTATTAGGAAGATTCGCAGAAAGTCTGAGTTCCTCAGAAAGCTTTTTAAGGTAGTTTCTAGCATTCCTCCATGCTGGAATGATCCATGAGGATTTTTGCTTCCACATTGCTTTCCAAAGCTGACACATTTTGGCAGTAAAATCTACTGACTTTTCTGAACATCCAGCTGCCCAGCTGGAAGAGCTGCAAGATGGCTGCTGTGCATGCACTGACACTATTGTGTGAATTTGGGGAACACTGCATTTGACAGACTCATCAGGGCCAAGTGCTCATCTCACTGCAGCCTTTCAGACTGACCAGAGCCTGAAGGGTCCCTGTGCTGGCTCCCCTCGTTGCTCATGTGCTGCCTAAAGGTCTTGGAGAATGTTCTGTTGAAGGTGGAGCTTTCATGAAAGAAAAGAAATTTTATACAATGACAAAGAGTTTGGGGAAAACACTCCTGCAGAATGTAGCTCTCCTTTTTCATTTACTTGTCTAGACAGCCAGGATGCTTTGCTTTGGACAGTGCAGTTTTGATGGATTTTAATCCCCAAGCTATTTTTGATTCCTGGTCACATTTATGACATACACAGTCAGCTTTTTTTTCTCCTTCGAGATGCATGCATCCATAGACTTGAATGGGTGTAGGAAAGATAAATGGCTAAGGGAAAAGGAAATTAGCCTGAATGTTCTTAGAGCAGGAGCAAGGAGACTATATAAAGGCAGACTGTGTGACAGAGATAAAAACTAAATGAAAATTAAGGCTCAAGAGGAGGCTTGGCTGATGGGGGGAAGGAAGTCCAAATATTTTCAGATAATACCCAAAAGATGAAATGTAAAAAATGCTCCATTAAATCCCATTTCCCCCTTACTTTGATATTTTAATTTCCCATTTCACTTTCTTTCATAATTTCCTTCTACCATTCCAATGCTGTTCACTCTGTAGTGAAAACCTACTGTTGCAAATCATTTTCCCACAGACCCATCCTTTAGCCCAGCAATATTCAGCGTCTGTCCACTTAGATTTTGATACCTATCAGAATACAGAGCTGGCAGAAAGGTTCACTTCCCTTTCTAAAATTGTAGCTGAAAGTTCAGTCAAAACAGTGAGAAGCATGTGTTCTTCAGAAATAAAATGGCAAAACTGGGATGTGCAAAATGCACACATACTTTACATCATTGTACAGCACTTAAGTATCTCTACAAACGGCTTCAGTTGTTTAATTATTTTCATTTTGTTGCAGGTTTCTTATGCATAATGATAATTTGTCCACTCAGTTTTATGTTATTGCAGGCTTCAGTCCAGCAAAGCACTTAAGCACTCGATTAACTTTAAGCACATAAGTAGTCCCATTGCTGGATTGGGGCCATAATAGAGGAAAAGAATGTTTCAGGAGAAATTGCGCTTTTCAGGGGGTGGGTGGGTGTGTTTTTTGTTTTGTTTAAAGTGTCAACAGCAGAGTTTATTTAGCTGCCTTTTAGACAGTAATCTTATTAGCAAAATTGGCAGGATTAAGAGGCTATTAAGCAAAATCTGTGTGTTTTCACATCACTTAAAATCTGTACTGTATTTCCTTGGAATACAACAACTCTGTTGTGCAATAACTGGATTTTAATGTAACCACGTCACTTAAGATTGCATTAAAATACATTTATTAAATCATTTGGCTGCTCTAGACTGGTGGGTTGGAAGTTGAAAATGCAGAGAGGCTTTTCTGACTTTGAAAGAGTATTTTGCAGGATTTCTTGCAGTTTTCCTTCATCAATCAAACCACATTTGTTTACCAGGGAACATGTAGTCAATGTTAATTTTATGGACATTCTGCTGGGTCCAGAACGAAGCCATCTGTCCCCAGAGGTGGCTGGGGTGAGCAGTCTGTCCATCATGTGGGTGTACTCCAGACGGTGAGGACAATGGACGTCGTCAGAGTTTGGCTGCTTTGTTTTCTTATTACAGAAAACTCACCACAGCAGTTCTGTCCCTCTATTTCCTGCATCTTAACACTTTCAGATATGCATTTTTACAATGAAAAAGACAAAATCAATAAGATTAATTTTATTTGTATAAGGAGCCTCATTAGTCTTAATGAAAAAAAAACCAAAACAACTTTGTTAAAACCAAGAATTTAAAATCTGACAGCAAAACAAAGCAGACAGCAGAGTTTTAAAACTAAAAATAATAAAGTCTGCTCTGTCCCCTTAAAAATAAGCAAAATCAAATCTCCCCAAGACTGAAAAAGTGTCTCTAACTATGTCATATACTTATTTGATAGAAAGGTTTCTGGTACTAATAGAATAAATAACCTGTTTGCTCAGAATTCACTTGTATTAACATTTCTGGCAGTGATTTCCTTTTCATGTTTGTTAAAATACAAAGCTTTATATAGGTGCTGCTATGTTTGTACTAGAGATTCACTTACTCTGACAGCTGATATATTTGTAATTGTGGTAGAATCCTGGCTTCAGTGCTCGGCCCTGCTCCTTTGATATAAGCAGGTGACTCCTAACATTTATTGATGGTTTGGGGGATGGTTTGATGGAAAAAGTTGAATCGTTGCAAAGTAATTCCTCAGGTCTTCTGAAGTTTATTATTGACTGCTTTGATCTTTGTTCTGCAGATGTAGAAATAACATAGCCTACAATCTGTAGGTGTTCTCTGCGCTTTTTCAACTAATTGTTTTGTGCATCTGACAAGATGCAAATTTACCCAGATCTGTCTACAAAGAGGCTTCTCTCCTGCCTGCTCTTTTTTGTAGAGAATAAAAACCCGCTATTTTTACCTACTTCTAAAAATTGATTGTGAGTGTGTCTGTCACATGCCTGCCTGCCTTCAGCGCTCCCAGACATCAGCAGCTACCTGCCTGTGCTGCAGCATCCATCCTGGCTGGCACGGGGGACTCAGCCAGGAAGGAGAGCAGCTCAAAAGAGCATTCCAAAGTGGGAATTCCCCTGGCTGTATGGCAGACATGGAGTGTCACACGCTGATAATGCATTTCTTGCACAGTGATTTACAGGCTGGTGGGCACAGCCTTGTGATTACATAGACACACTCACTCTACCTTCTAAACCAGACAAACCTGGGCATCAGCAGCAGAGTAGCTGCAGTGGCCTGGAAGCTGGGGAAATATGCAGGTGGTCAGCTTGAGGTGAGTTCTGCAATACAGCAGCTCACATCTGACCTACTTCATTTTAAAAAGTGGCAATACCCCGATACTAGACAATGCAGCGGATGAGTTTTGAAAGCTAAGGACATTGGAAGCTTCTTCCTTACATGTGGACTTAAGAGGTAAATAGCTTCTCAGCCTCCTCAAGTATCATTTTACCTTTTTATAGGCTGCTCCTCATGCCCTAATACATTTATACAACTCTTATTTGTGAGGAGAATGTTTCTGAATCCTCAGGAGAATCAGAACATCTCATCACTTTTTCATCCAAATTTAATTTAATTGTGTTGCTCAGGTTTTTTTGGTGTTGGATCCTTTTCAGCAATCCTCTCTCTTAGCAAAGCTGAATTTCCACTTGAATTTGATGTGAAAAATGCTTGAATAAGGAGTACCATGAAGACTCAGTTCTCATCCTTCTAAGTCATTAATAGTTATTAACTTGATTTCCAAAAGTGCTGAGCACCTAAAGCTCTTAGAAGAGATTAGCACAGGAACTGCTGATACTAAATTCCTCCTCTGGAGAGTACACACTCCCTCAAAGTCATTGAGAGGGGCTGGGCACAAAAAAACCACTTCCACTCTATGCTCCCCTTCCAAACTGCTCAGTGGCACTAGGAAGAGAAATATCAGGACTGTCAACGGAGCAGGTGTGATTTCTTGATACTGGGAAATCTGCAGGGGGGCTGTCACTCGGGCAGGGTGACCCTGATATCACTGATGGCTCTGCATGGTTCCCTGCACACCGTTCAGAACCTGGTGCCTCCTCACCCTCTACTCATGGTGGATCATAGCACAGCTCCATTCTTAGGGGTTGGGACACATCTGTTCCCTTAAAAATAGGAAATACCAATCCCTAACGTGACACTGAGGAGAAATATTGCAGAAAGTTTTTGATTGTGTAGCATTTGGTACTGGTACATTCTGCATTAAATACAAATTTCAAAACTACTGGGTTTGGATGTGTAATAATGGTTATTGCTGCTTATTGCCTGTAGGTTGAGTTAGACTTCAGAACTCTTCTGGATTTTGATGATATGAAAAGACTGGCATCTTGACTCTGGTGAAGTAAATGAACAAAACTCACATTGGTTTTGTTTAGATCATGAAATTCATGTTGAGTTTAGTAGCAGCAGAAATTTAGTGCATATCACAGGCTGGCTAAAATTGAAAAGGCAACTTCTTTTTGTTTATTTAACTACAAATTCCATGCTGATGACTTTCATCAGAAATTTAGTTTTCAGAAGCTTGTTACGATGTAAAATACATTTACCTAAATAAACATGAACATATGTATTCATACATATGAATGTATGAATTTTTATATATGCATAGAGATATATAATGTACCTAGATATTAGGGGTTTTTCTTAGAAAAGAATGTCACAATATATTCAAGGTGCAGTAATGTATTGCTTTTTTTATTGCTTTAAAAAGCCTTGAATTCTTGTAGAATATGGTCTAGTGGGTCAAACATCCCCTTTCCTCTCATTTATCAGCCTTTTGATCTTGTGTCAGGTCTAAATGTTGGCATACTCAGGCCATAACAGTGTGCTGCAAGATCACAAAAAGGCATAGTTATATCTTTAAAAACTTATGGGCATCCTGGTGCTACATCCCAGCATAGCTCAGCAGATGTGGTATTGAGTTCCCCCAAGTCTTCACTACCCCTTTGTCTATTATTTTTTTTATAGTTTTGTTCTGCATTCCTTCCACTCAACCTCAAGTGGATGGAAGCCTGTTAGTTTATTACTTACATATGTCTGCACCCTTTTACCTCAGCAGGAAAGACAAAATATCGAGGAGGACTGTAGGTTTGGGATGGTCAGCTAATCCTTCCCCACCTTGAACTAATCGCCAGGCTGATGTGTTATTGTGCTGAGCTCTGTTCTCCAGCGCATTGCCAGTGGGGTTTCAATTTGTAGAAGCATAAACAGATACTAAAGTAAAAAGAATGGTGCAGTGATTTGTTAGCAGAGTTCAGATCAAATTATCACAGCGGTCCCCTGCTGACAGTCCTAACAATTACCTCCTTTTTCTTGGTCTTTCAAATGTTTTCTGTTTCACTTAGGTCTTGGTAAATAGTGTGCTTCTCACTGCGCTTTATTTATTTACCTACAAAAGGAAAAGAAATTGAAACTTCAGCTTTCATTCAAACGTCTGTATGTCCATATATTTTGTCCTAACTTAGATGTGTTAATAACTTTTTGTTTTCTTTTTTTAAAAAAATAAGTATATAGGCAAGGTAGCTAAAGATCAGCTTTCTAGTTCATACCTTTTTTTATAACATTTTCTACCTCTTTTATAGCTTTGATCATGGCAATACAGATCTTCTTGATATTTGAAAACTTTTGAGAAAAGCAGCTACTAAATAGGAAATTAATAGAATGTTGTATACATTAAGCCAGTATTAAGAGTTTAAAGCATTTGAGTCCTATTTTGAAATCAAACTGGGTGCATGTCAGTAGATATAATTCCATTCTCACAGAATATAGTCAGTTGCTGTTCTGTACAAGTTGTTTAGAATTAACTTAAACATTTGTTTCCACTCTTTTTTTTCCTCTTCTCTATTTTCAACTCCCAACTTTCAGTCCTGCAGAGTTACATTTGTCTGCTTCTTACAGTTCTAGTGGGACTGATTTATCATCATTTGCTAACATATCTGTCTCAAAATCTGGGCTTTGATCAGCTTGTATTTTATAACTTACATCTGTTCTATGTTTAACCTTTTGTAATGCTGTTTCTCAAAAATATTATCTGGTTTAACAAAAGAATCATGTTAGTCTAAGCATTCTGTTAAACCTACCTAAAGGAAAAAAATCCTACATACCTGTCTATTTAGTTGTATTTTTGTTACTGTTTCATAGTCTCTTTTTCATTAAATCTATAAATCTGTCACACTAACTTTTTCCTGTGGCTGCTGCTGAATTATAAACTTCTCCTTCCTGTTCCTTCTCTACCTCTTCTTCCCCACAGTTTCAGCTTGTGCTTTGCAGCATTGCTGCTCTGGCCTGTTCACTGCTGCAGCATCCAGCTCCAGCTTACAAAAAGTAAATGTGGTGATTAAAAGTAGTCCCACAGTGGGCTGCAGGGGACAGCAGGAAGCTTCTTGGTTTTCAATGAAATGACTAAAACTAAAAATTCCATCTGGGTCTAACTGACATTAATCCCCCCACCATGATGAGTCCTTGCAGTGAGATAGATGAATAGTGGGTTTGGTGAAGCACAGAGACACATCTGCATGTTGTAGTGACTAATCTGTCTTCGAGAAAAGACGTTTCATTTAAAAGGACTTACCTCCAGACTGGTTCTGTCTTGGGTCACACTGGGTAGTACTGGGACAAGTGAGAGATGCATGAAGAAACCTTTAGGAAGTTGTCAGCTGTTCCCCAGCTTCTGAATAAATGAACCTGGCCTGGCACTGACTGATGAAATAATGAAATGTTTTTCCTTGGGATTTTTTTTTTTTTGTCATCCTGATGTAAGGGGGAAAGTCAGCCCTGCTCTGCCTGGCTTCTGAGGCAGGCACAGCCATTGTGTAAGGGCCAGCAGCAAGGTGACACTGCCCAGGAGCTCAAGGAGAAACAATCTTGGTGCCAGAGCACCCTCTGACTTGTTCTGTGCACTAATGTGGCCACAACAGTTGCCTGAAAATAGCTTCAGCCGTTCTCCTGCAGCTAAGGAGCTTTGGAAGTCCTTCTGGCTAAGTCCACAGCCACAGATAGTAAATGCACAAACAGCTTGATCCTGACTGTATTGGTGCCTGGATGAATCTGGCCGGAGGGCCCAATCAGAGAAGAAATACCCACAGAAATCTAAGTAATTCCAACTCACATGTCTTTCCAAAGCAGTAGACAATTTTAATACAAATGGAAATTTTATTGGCATAGGGACTAAACTCAGTCTTGGCTTAAATGGATTCAGGGCAACTGTACTTGCTTGTAGCAGAGCAAATTTTGGCTTCAGGAGTGAAGATATAAAGCACTGAGAAGCTATATATTTTGAGCCAGCAAGGACATTACAAAAGGCAGAAGGATAACCGGAATGACATCACTTCCTTCTAAAAGATTATAAGCTATGGAAAAAGATTAGTTACTTTTGCTGCAAATAGCTTGGAAAACTTGGGCAGGTAGGTTGAATGTATTGAGTGGATCAGTGACAACAAATACACCTGTGTAGTGATTAATTAGAAACAAAAACCAAAGCATGGTCTGTCAGAAAATAGCATATATAGCATAACCAGTGTATTTGGAGTATGTTTGCATAAAAGGGAAAAAAAAGTAGAATGACAGTCAATAACAGGAGCAGTTAATGAATGAAAGGCAGTAGTAGAGTTGGAATGGAATAATAACATTTACTGCTCTTTGTCATTTGAGCCACTTCTTAAGAAAGGCACGCAGCACTGCCCCTGCCTGTAAGTAGGGAGATAAAGTGGCAAACCCAGGAACTGAATTTATTTTTTCTGGAACCCTTCCAATACTGTAAATATAAGACTAAAGAGATGGCAGTTGACTATTCTCCTGTACCCAAATTCCTCTGCTATAAGTCTACACAGAAAATATTAATCCTGTTCCATTGGTTTTTATCCTGGGAACTTGCAAGATGCTGTTCTGCATGATTTAATCTCAGAAATTGTCCACTCTTGCCAAAATGTTAAAATTTGTACAGGGAAATTCTTCTCTGGAGTTCCTGTTTACTTCACCAATCTTTCTAAGAAGATGTAAATATTGAGATAATTATACCAGACAGAACACTGTTTTCCATTCTCAAATTGGCATTTAAAGGTGTTGAACATTTTACCTTATCTCTAGTAAGTTGCCTGGGTTAATTAATTTTTTGTTTTAAATGTGCACCAGCTACAGGCAGACCTGAACCTCATGTTCCTCAACAACAACCACAGCTGACTTGTGGTTTGCATGTTGGTTTTTAATTTGGTAGCATACCTTCATATGCATCTCCTTTGAAGAAGGCAATAGAGAAGTACTGGCTAAAAGTTACAGAATATATCTTTTGCTCAAAGGAGCTAACAAGACATTAATCTTTGAAAAGTGCAGAAGCCTATTAAAGATAAAAAACATAAACAAGTGTAAGGCACTTCTTAAAGTCTTTGACAAAGGTCTCAGGTGTAGAGGGGTTAAAGCGATATCTTGTTCCTCTAAATATTTCGACAGACAGACTTTTGATTGCATTATCTATTAAAAAAATTGCTTTGAACCTTCCGCCAATGCAGACCACTTGTGCTTTCTCAAACTAACAAAGGTTCGGTCAACAGATAAGAATTTCTGACCGTGGAAGGGCAGCTGCTTTCCTTTCATCTTTCTCCTGGTGTGTATATGAAATGTTTGCTTAGCCTGGCCCTGCTATCATGAGGACTTTTTTTTTCCTTAATCCTTCCTCTAATTTGAATCCTACACCCAGTCTGCAAATAAGACATGAAGAAAATTTAGATTTCAGCAGTGCAGCGTAATCCTGCTGGATGCTGAGCACTTCAGCCCTAGTTCAGCACAATACCTAGTCTTATCTGACTATACATATGCTTATCTGTAAGCCTAAACTTAAGCATATGATTAAATGCTCTGATTGATTAGGACTAATGATCCTTGCTGAAGTACTAAGCCCTGTGAGAGAAGTTTGTTTTACAGGCAATTTTGCTGTTGTTTTTCTTCTATTGTTACTTCTCACCAGAGGAGATAATTAAGGAAGTGTTTGTTTTAAGAGCACCAGAGTAATTTCTGTATTTTTTTTATCTGATTCTTGAAAATTCACTTGTGACCAGCCTTGTGTTTATTAGTCTTTTATTACATATTTTTCTTCAAAAGCAAACACGATCTCTAGAAATAGTGCCAATGATATCCAGGTAGGTGTCTTCCTTCTCAAGAAGCCTAATCTATGTGCAATGCTAATGAGAAAAATATTAAGACAAAATGCGTAAAATTGCTTTCTAGAAAGGTTCAATCTATATGTAAATGTAGGGTTGAATACAAGAGAACTGGCTAACAGTATCCTGAAGGAAAGATGGTATTCATGTAGACTGGATCATTATAAATGTATGCTTTCAGATGCCGCCTACTTTAACATTATATGGCTTCCAAATGAGAAAAAAAAATTGTGTTTTGTTTTACTTCCTTCTTGCCTCTTTCAGCCTGTCTCTCTCCCTTGCTTTTCATTTCAGCCAGCTGGGCCTGGTGGAGTGAGTAGTATCATTAAATTGGGAAGTTTGAGCTGTTGATTCTTGTGTGACACCTACAAAGGATGAGTGTAAGGCAGTAACAGGTCACCCAACGATTTACGAGATTTTGACTTCCAAAGATGTGAATAAGGATCCCTTGTTGTGCCATATTGCTTGAAACAGTGTGGAAATCAAAGCTCAAAGGGTATGTTTGAACAGGGAAAAGCTGTCTTTGCTGCATGCTGCCTTCACAAGGGAGTTTCCTCAGGCAGACTGGGCAGGAGACTATCAGGTTCTTCTGTCTGTGCCTTGCAATGACAGTGCACTGCTGCTGCTCTGAGCAGTTCCTGAACACCCAGTTCTGTAGCATCAGACTAGGAGACAGTAATGAAGGATAACAGCTTCTCACAATTTATCCACAAGGAGAGGGAATTCTTCTGGGTGGATTTGTTGTGAGCAAAGTGTCTCCCTGTATTGCCTGTGTCATGCTGACCACCACAGTAAAGCTTACAAATAAAGGAGTGGAGGGAGTGTGAAGGACAAGGCAGCAGTCCAACCTTACATTTGCTGAGGGCTGAAGGGATCTATTTTCCCTTGCAGGATTCCATTAAATTTTCTTAGCATTAAACTGCAAGTATTTTAAGCTACTGCCCTCTGGAAGAGAAGCCATGTGCTGTCATGACACTCAAACTTTGATCCTAAGTTGCTGTAAAGCTCCAGTTCAGCAAAATGCTCGTGTGGGCTTGATTTTAAATACATGAATACTTACAGTGGCAGAATGGTCAAGAGCAGCATGAAGTCTACTTTGCTTCACAGCTAAGCCAGTATGTAACTTATGAGTAGGGTGTATTATCAGTCATGGGCACCTATTTCTATACAACCCTGCCTTGGAAATGCCTTCCCTGGGATTTAAATGCATACTTAATTTAGGAAGAGCAGGAGAAAGAATGAATATGTTTGGTTATATGCAGTTTATCTTATGGTGGCCTAAATAACTTCTCACATCCTTATTCAAATTCTTAGGCTGTTTAAATGTTTTTCCTTTCCAATAATTTTCTGGACACATTCTGTTGTTTCTTTCATAAAGACATTCTGCTGTGCCTTTCAGATTTTTTTGTCATCTATGCAATTACTGAATAGTGTCTGAGGTCCTCTTTTGTCATATTTTATTGACTGAAGAATTTTTGTGTAAAAACACTAATCTGTTTCTACAGGTTTTGCTCCAATGTCTTACACATAAAAGTCTATATCTATTTCCCATATTTATGTAAATAATGAAACCTGAGATTATTCTTTAAATATTGAAAATTTGTATTATTGAAAGACAAAATTATTAGCAGGGAGTTCAGAGGGAATGCAGGTCATCTTGTGCTGCTGACTCTGACATCTGTGATGACCACCTCTGTGACAGAGGGGCCTGGGCTTTTCCACAGGGGTAAATTTTGAATAGTCCTGATCTGGTACCAATGGAACCAACAAGAGCTTGGTAATTCACTTCAGACCATGCAGAATCATGAACAATTAAAAAAAAAAAAAAAAAAAAAGAAAACCCAAATGTTTTAGAATTAACTCTCCACAAAACAATATTATTTAACTGTTTTTTGGGGGGATTTTTTTGTTTGTTTTGGGTTTTTTTTTTGGTTTTGGTTTTTTTTTTGGTTTTGACTTTTTGTGGTGTTTTTGGGTTTTTTTTTTTGGGGGGAGGGTTAATTATCCTTTGGTACTACTAAGCTTTCTCTGTAAGGAAGATAAAATATCTGCCATGCCTTTCTTTGCATATTTTCCTTAAGATTGAATTTTTCATAGGAAAAATTAATGGTTTTGTGTTAAATTTATCTGTTGTCAAAGCTACTATTGATGATATAGCATGGCTACTCTCTGCCGTGTAAGGGGATTCTGCTGTTTATGTGTCAACAGCAACTGTAAGCCCTGTAGCCTGATTTCCTGTATTACACAGGTCACAGAATTTGATGAGGGTCACAGGAGGGCCCCCATAATAGCTCTATGTATACAGAAGCAAAATACCAAGGGGAAAAATGATCATTGAGAGTATTAGTCAAGAGTGTGTTGAGCTCGTGCTGTTGTTTCGATTGCTTAACGCATGGCTGTACCAGGGATGGGAAACCTTTAGGAAAAGGATTGGGTGGGGGTACTGTCTCTCTGGGGTTTGTAACTCTCTTTATAAATCCCCACCCACACAGTAGGACATGGTCCATTTAATCACAGTGGGAAAACGTGAAATGCTGCCATTATTGCCTCCAGACTTGTTGCATTTACTCACCAAGTCATGCACACTCTCCCTAAGTGTTAGTGTTTGAAATAAGTTTAATTTCCACTATCACAAGACAGCATTTTGTTACTTTTGCAACATTTCAGTTGCTGAGATGCATTTTGATTATCCTGATCAAAGAGTCATTGAGCATTGGAAGTTCATATTGGCTGTGATTCTGCCTGACGTATTTTGCACTATGTCATGTCTAACTCTTTGTGATGATTAAACATTCATTTGCACCGACGGGGGTGCCTGACAGTCTTACATCATAAAGCACTTTATTCAGTGCAAATTAGAATTCAGTACGCTCCTCTGTGGGGGATTTTCCCACTAATGACATATGTAAATAGCACTCATTCATTCTAATATTAAGGGGAAAGGTACAGAAGCATGCAGATCTCCTAATGAATCTGTGTTATACCTCAGATGAAAGGAAAACAAAGTGTTTTTCAGATGTTAATTTTGTTATCTGCACACACTGTGCTCTCCTCTACTCCCCCAAAGTTGAGATACACAGAATCAGATTTATGGAGCCTTTATGTTCACAGAGCTGGTTTGTCAGAGAGGTATCCATGCATGCACACTTTCTGTGACAATATGGAATCCCTTCCTTCCATGAAGAAAAGGAAGAAATACAGCCATATTATTCAAATGCAAACCCTAATATATTGGGCCCTTCTTTGTGTGCATGTAAAACTTTTTGCCTGCTCTGGCTATAGCAGCATAACACACAGTTTTAGCTAACAAAGCCTGCTGGCTTCTGTCACTGTGCTATACTGGTATTTTTATGGCAGCATGCTCATAAGCAATGTAAGAGGTGGACTTTTCCTTGAGTGGATAGCCCTTGTCTTTTATCCTGCCTTGGATTTATTTCATAACATTAATGTGCTTGGTTTTAAGAGAGCCACAGCAGAAATATTCGGGTTTTAAGATTTTGTGACCGAGTTCTGTTCATTTTCTTTGGCATTTCATCCTGGAGGTCTTTCTTTAGGTTTGTTTTCCCGTGGGCTTCAACAGAGCAAGGGCCCCACAGCAGCATCTCCCAGCTCTCTGCTCAGCCCCATCCGTGCCTGGGCAGCTCCAGGTCAGGGCCTCTTCTCACCAGGATTTAACAACGTGTCTGTCAAAGTCAGCAGCAAAACTGTTCTGGCTGCACTGGGCAAAAATAAGCCCTGATCCCCCTAATGACTGTATTGCTCCCTAGCTGTGCTGAGGAGAAGGGGACACTCTTATATTTATTTCACCTTAAAAGAGTTTGAGTTGTCTGTGTGAGTTTTGTCATTTCTTGCTTGTGAATTGGAGAAAAGCAGGAAGCTCACATTGAATAAAATAATTTGTCTCCTTTCTCTTTTAGCAAAGACTTTAATGTTTGCATTAAAAAAAAAAATAATGATCAGCCAGGAGTTTAGTGCTGTTTAACCACCATAGGCAGAGCAGTTGTGAATGATACACTTTTATTTTTTGCTGTGAGGAATGAGTGGTATTCCTTCAAATCTGTGTTGAGCTAAACTCGATGCAGACGTTGGCTGTAAATGGGTCAGGCAGTCATTGAAGCGAGCAGTTGGCCACATTTGTGCTAACTCTAGTATTTTTGGTGTTTGCCAGAGGAAAAAGAATTCTAATTTCTATCAGTCTAAATTGTGCTGGGCAGCATTATCAGCTGGAAAGACCCCTCTGATTTGACAGGCACCACTGTATGATGATTAATTACTACTCAGCTTCATTGGACTTTTCTAATTTCCTTTTGCCACTAGCTGTAGGCAACAAGCGATAAGTACTGCTCTTATTATTTTGTGCAAAGGAAAATGTCTATTACTGCTCTGTCCTACAAGTAATCAGAATAAAAAGACAGCTGATCGGAAAACCTGTGAGGATCATTCTGTCTTTATTTATCCTACCCTCGCTTTATTCCTGTGCTGCTTCTACACAGAGGTTGTTCTACACAGTTGCCTGTCAAAATAAGAAGATAAAATCATAAGCTTTATCAAAGTAGTTGACATTTTGAAATTTGTATAATGATTTCATGGGAATTAATCCTCAATCTCCAAATAAATCCTTCTCAAAATGCTAATATAACTAGGAATCTTCTACCACAGAGTGTAAAACAATTCTTAATCTTCCTTTTCTATTTTACCATAAATTTATTACATTAGTAGGCTGTCTTGTTGAGAAAAATTATAGCATTATTGCCAAGTGCAAGAAGAGTAAGTACTTTACATAACACATTATAATAATGATTTTATTGAGACACTGAATGCTCTGAAGTATACCAAGAAGAAGGTATGCTGCTAAGAACTTGTCAAGGACTTCACTGCTAGAGATAAAAATCAATGCTGGTAACTCTTAAATCTTTGTTCTAAAGAATCTTTTCAAATCATTAGGCAAATTCCAGTGAATTAATTCCAGAAGAGCCATCTGAGTTGCTTCTATGCATTTAGAGATGTCATAGAATTTACTTTCAGGGTGAGGATATTAAATGCACACTTGCTAACAGCAAAGGATGTCTCCACAGTGTGTGGGAATGCTGTGCCAGGTTAGAGGAGTGTATAATTGTAGTAAAGTTATATGCTGTCTGGACAAATTACATAAAGATGCAACTTCTTACCTGTAGGTTTAGCTGGATCTTCATTTTAAAGGCTCACTTGGTCACATCTGACAGGGCTGGATGTCCTTATCTGCATCAGGTCTCTTTTCAGAATGTTTTCCCACTTAGGGATTTAGAAATAAATGGAACCGTTGATTCTAAATTCTGCTTCCCCCTAGCAAAGGGACCTAACTAATCTGTTTCAGGTGCACCTGAATGTTACTCTACTTTTATACTACTTTTGTGAAAGGATAGAATATTGATACACAAGAGAAGGCGCTTTAACAGTCTTCCAGGGAATTGCATTTATCTTTGTCTGTAAGACTTGTTGTTCTGGATGATTCAAAAAGTTTCCTTCTGATTAGGTCCTTCCTGCACTTTTTGCACACAATTAGAACCTCAGGTGTTTACATGGTCAGATCTGCACAGCTTCCACACAGGGAGTCAGGGGACATGTGTGAAGCTGCAGTTGTTTTGGGGTTTGATTCTGTTTTCAAACTGAAATTAAAGATGTTTGCAAGATTCCCCTCTTCAAAACAAACAAACAACCCCCCCCCAAAATTACAAACCACTTGCTTTGAGACTTGAAATAGTGTGGGAGGCTCTTGTCCTGAGGCACCTCCCATCAAGAGTGCACAGCACCTATTCAGCCCCTCCTTTCTGAGGATGTAAATTCCAGGCCTAATGCAGTCTTTGTAAATATGGATGGCCTTTGTGTGGAAGATGTGTATGATAGCAAGGGGGAGAGAAGGCATATTTGCATGCAACTTTCACATCTGCTGCTGAACCCAAGAGCCTGATTAGTATCTGCATTTCTTTCTCCAAATAAACAGAGAACCAAATGGCTTGCAGACCTCCTGAAACGCCTCCTCCTCCATCCACAGCCCTTTCTAGCCTCTTCTCAGGCCTCTGCAGGGTGGCATTCAATGACTGCCGAGAAGACAAGAGGTGCCATGTACATCTGCTTTTCCCTGGTCACTACAGGGGCAGAAACTGAGCTCTGGACAGAAGGGCTGGGAAATGATGTCAAGGTGGCTGATCCAGAGCAAAGATTCCAGACCACTGACAGGGAGCTGGTTTGGCTAGCACATGCTCAGCATACCGTGATTCAGGACATTGAGCAGAGTCATTTTTTTTCCCAGATGCAATTACTTTCATTTTTGCTTTGCAGCCAACAAAAGTAAATGTATTGGCAATGTATGGGCAGCATAGATGCCAGTGCTGTTTTGCTTGACACAACCACAGCGTTGTTATTTACTGTAAAGTGCTTGTGATATTGTTACCAGACTGGTAGCACTGCTGTAATAGGGACTTCATGTAGTCAATCTAAAAGGGACTGGATGATATTCTTTCCTCCCCCTTTGTCCCCTTCAGAATCTGATGGTTATTGTTCTCTTGGTTTAGGGTAGCCCACTCTCATCAGGAGGGAACAAGGAGCTGAGTGTTTCTCTTGAGAAAAGTATTGTAGTTCAGACCCCTGTACTACAGTGAAAAATACCTTGTATGACTGTTGAAATTATATATTCTTATTGGTAGCAAATCAGAGGTTAATGAATATCTCAACAGGTATTGTGAAGCACTCTTTACCTGCTGGAAATACCATATTTTGGACCTGGCTGCAGTATAAAGCAGAGCATACTCCTCCAGCAGCTGTAATTGTGGTATCCTGTTCCATCATTATAATCTGAATAGGATAGCACATTCAGAGTTTGTTCATTCATTTAAAACAATAATAACTGCTTTGTAGAGATCTGGATGACTGAGGCACATATATACATTAAAGAGCTTATCTTGGGGTCATCAACAACTATTAAGCAAACTGGCTTCTTTTAGCAAATAAGAAGGAACATTCATCTACTGTTGACAGACACAAATTTTCTCCTGTGTTCATGGATGAGTCACTGTGCAGTTTTGTCTTGCCATCTGTATCTTTGTATACTTAAACAAGGTTGGGCGTGTTCCAGAGAAGTGTCAAAAAGCAACACCAAGCATAGCGATAACAAGACAGTCAAAATTTCCGCATCCCTTTGACAAAAGAGTCTGCCCCAAGTACTAACAGTTCCCACGGGGGTGGGAAGGAACTGGGAAGCTGTCCTGCCTGCCTGGCATGGCCCTGCAGCTGCAGGAGAGGAGATGTGCTGTTCTAACACCTCAGGAGCCCCAGGGAGGTTATGGCTCCTGCAGGCACAAGGACTTGTGTTTCTTCAAGCGCAGTGTTGGTCTTGGCACCACCAGGACCTGCTACTGCTGCTGTTGAAACATCCTCCTGAGGCTCAATGAGTTCATAGTGTTCAAGGTCAGGCAGAGAAAAACTCCAGGTCAGGAATAAGAAAAAGAAGGTAGGCTCTATTCCTGGTGATGCCTTCCAGACTGTTTTGCTGTTTTATCAATACTTTAATAGATACAAAAAATATTCTTCTTTCCTACATATAAAAGTAGGATCTTTCATCTCCTTCCAGGATATTGCTTCTACTTTTCTACACAGCTATTTGCCACAAACCTTATTTTCCTGGTGATCAGCAAAGTCGTGGGTGTTGTAGTCTTATTGATGCAAAGGGATAAAAAGCATCCTCAAATTAACTGCTCTTTAGGGAAAAAGAAATAAAACCACATCTTGGTAGGTGTATTGGAGAAACAGGGATTCTCAATATTCTTATTTATTTGAAGTGAATTACTTTTGAAATACATGGTACTTCAGTAAAACCTATGCAATATTTTTTGTCATAATATAATTATAAGTATGGAATTTATTCATTTAATTTGGAATACTTCAGAAAGTGAAATATATAATGGTGCAACTGCTTTGTTCTTTTTCTAATAAAAGGTAGGAGCTTTTGAGTGTTATTAGACTGAGATAAGCTAGGCTTCTGTATAGCACAATTTTGTATGTCTCAACTAGCAAAAGCCTTTGAAGTCCTATGAATCTTTCTGCTTGTTAATTCTTCCATTTGTTTGATTTTTGGTACAAAGAAAATGAAAGAATATGATGAGATTATGGCATTTTAAGTCAATATTTATTAAAAAATCAATCTCGATGAAAATCTGCCCATCCCTCTAATTAGATGAGGCAACTTGAGGTTGATTTTTAATTGCAAAAGTAATTACACGGAGCAGATAGCCAGTGACATTTGATTATCTAGGTGATTGATTAAAAAGCCTAGCTCACAGAGCAGATTGTCAGCCAGGGGAATCGAGACAAAAGAGCAAATTAAAAAAGTTGTCCTGTTAGTAATCACAAAATTCAAGGATGAAATTACAAAGCTAAACACCTCCAATCCACGTCATCTTCGTCACTCAACTGTCTGCAGCATGCCTGAGCTCAAAAAGGGTGATAAAGAAATGGATTACTTTTAAAAGGATGAAGTATTCAGGAAATATAAAAATAAAAGAGCAAAAGCACTGCTGAGAATAGGGACTTCAACCACACAAGCAAAGAAATAAAAATGTCTCTGAATTGTGACAGTTCCCTTTCCCTGTGCTCTTATGAAAGCTCATTAAAACCAAGCAGGGTTAGTCAAATTAAATGTGTTGGGTAGCAAAATATGTGTTTAGTGACAAATCTTAATGATTATTTAAGATTCCAGTCAAGGTGATCCCTTTTTCCTCCACTGTATGTGTTTTATAGTGAATATTCACATAGTTTTCTAATATTTTGAATTTATTTAATATCATTTTAACTGATTGCAGGCTGTAACTGGAATGGGTACCACTGATATCTTTAAGAAATGAATGTTATAAAATGTTCATTAAATTCGTATATGAGGCAATCTGAATAAAGCAGGAAACAGAATGAAAATTGTGTTTGCTTATAATATCCCACTTTGTGTTTAGGTTTATGATGCTTGCCTCTTTGGGCTGTGCTGTTTTTGTAAGTTGTTCCAATGAGTTGATGAGCTAAAAATGTAGTGTGTGACATCCCTGTGCATGGCAGGAGGGTGAGACTAGATGGTTTTTAATGTCCCTTCCAACCCAAGGCTTTCTATGATTCTGTGACTCTAGGAAATTGTGAAACAGATCCTTACGTCAGGTTATGTTATCTGTAGCATGATGTACAGAGTCCTTCCATTGACTCTGGAGGCTTTGTATCAAGTTCAGTGTGTGACTTTTTCTTTTTCTTTTTTTTAAAGCCTTGACAAAGTACTGTTTGTGTTTTATCTGAATTATCAGATTGTTTTGTCTAAATAGTCTTCAGCAGAATAATTCCAGGCAGCTCAAAATTGTATTAAAACCTGAAACTCATTCATGAACAATAACTGCATTTTCTGAAACACCACATGACTTCTTGGTATCACTTTCCTGTCATTAAAACAAATGCCTGTCATTTTCTATACCTCTGATACCTGAAAAGTTGTTCCATAGCAGGGGCTGAGATTGAACAGCAATTAATTTCGGTTAATGAAACCAGAAAATCTGCAGAGAATTTTAGAATCTATTTTATCATAATAAAACAACCCATTGGTGGGTTCAGCATAGTGGGTGTCAGCTTCAGACCCTTCATCTGCTGTCTACAAGTCAGTCAGTGAAATCTTTGTGATCCAGTTATTAATTCCATGGAAACAGCCTGGTTTCCTTCTTCTTTAATGTTGTCATTGAGAAAAATGTATGATTTCTAGACTGTTGGATTTGTTTAAATGCTAGCTCTGTTTTGTTATTTTTTGAGGCTCTACTACCTGTCATCCATCAAAATGTAATCTGACAGAGTAAAAAAATTCAATTTTTTAAGGGTTCTATGTGGATATTACAACACTGTGTAGGTTTCCAGATTCCTGATAGGCCTTTTGCAGAAAAGCACATGAACACTGAAAGAGAGATGGATATAGACCTTGGTGTGTTTCTAGATCCCTGACTTAGAAAATCCCCAACTAACCAAAAACACACCAAAAAATCAAAACCAAACAAAACCCCCAAAACAAAAAGCCCACCAACAAAACAAAAAGCCCAAAGAACAACAACAACAACAGAAACCCTGCAAAAAATACAGGAAAGAAAAATTATTAAACAATGGCAGGGTTGAGTGCTTTGGAAATACATAATTGCTCAAGAGAGTTGTTTGAACAGAAAAGTGCCATAGAAAACTGTTCTCCATTTGCAGCACAACAAAAGGTGTGAGGATGTGTTAGTTTGAAAACATTGCCACAATAGTTTTGGTTTCTCTTTCAGCATTTTGAGGAGTTGGGGTGAAAACAACAGAAATATTTTTCTACAAGAGTCAATCCCTTTTTATTTAACAAAGAAAATATTTTTAAATTATAGATTTTAATAATTTGAATGTTTTCTGCAGGCAATCTCATCTCCCTGCTGCTTCGGTGACTCAAAGCAAAATCTCCAAATAAACTCAATCTTGCCTTTTAGAGCTCTGTTAAGTCGAATATGAATACCTCCATTTATGATGTTTAGAGTTGATGTCACAGTTGATGTCACAGGGATGTCACACACTATAGACAGTGTCTTTCTTTGCAAGCTTAATATTCTTTACATGATTGTATTTACAGTTGTCTCTTTTTCCCACATGGAAGCCACTTCACAAAAATGGAGTTCTGCATTGTATAGTCATGGAACCCTCATCCCAGTTTTCCAGAACAGCTGCTTTGGATGATCTAATGTCTGTGTTTTTTCGGATCAGTTTTAAGTCCTTCTGAGTCTGAGTACTTCTATTTTTGCCTTTGCCTGCATTAAACAAGAAATTCAGATGTTGGTAATTAACTGGAGTTCCCCTGCTGCCAGACCAAATTCAGTTCCAAAAAGCCCTGTATATTGCTACTTCTGCATTTGTTAACAATGTCCAGACAACAGGTCTGCAATTAGATTCCCATCTGTTAGGCTGAGCATTTAGCATAGCCAATGGATGCAAATGAACTTGGGTCCCTCAGTGGAGTGGATCCTTAACTAGCAGTATTATATTTGAAAAGAAATTTAGCAGCTCATGATAAGGAAGAAGATAAGACTTTTAATAGTACAGCAGCTCTAAAATGTTTAGATGAAAAAATAAAATAGTGTTTCTACATATGATGATATAGTGTGTGGTGGTTTTGCATGGTTTTCCATATATGATGGGTTTTCCAACAAATCAGAAAATATATTAAAATATTCCACTGTTTTCCTCAATGTCTAGAATGCTGCATTAGATTGAGGGGAAAAATTCTAGTTTTAAATATTAGGTATAGTGTCTACTGCATAAAGTAATGCTGCACGATTATATAAATGTCAGAATTCTGCACCAATTATTTTTTTGAGACTCTTAAAGGAATGCTTCAAAATGTTAAATATTTTTGCAGGATAAAATGGAGGAGACAGTGGGATGCATTTTTAGAAATTCTTGTGTTTAATCTCACTGCAATTTTGTATCAGTTCTAACGGCGTTATAATAAGGGATAATCCTACCAAGTCCATAGGCTGTGTGTTGGAGGATTAGCTAAAGCTTGCATATTTAAATGTTTCATTTTCTACTGGTATGTCTGTAAAATAGACAGTAAAACCCACTTAAACTAATACCTGTTGAAGGGCTAAAACAGTAAGGAAAAAAACCTAGTGCAAACTCAGATTTTCTTTGAGTATTAATTGTATTATGCATTTGCCTTTTCAGAATTTGTAAATTTAAAAGTAAATGTTATATATAGTACATGAATATAAAGTTTAAAGGGCTTTTTTCATGTACATTAAAAATAGAATAATTCTAATGGAAAATTATTTTTCATTTTATATTAATTTATTTAAATAGATTTATTTATGGCTCAGAAAAAGCAAAATTCTAAACTAATAGGAAAAGATATCTTTGTAAAGTCATACTTGCAATTATTTTGGTGCCTTAGCAAAGCAGAATAATGGGTTTTGGTGGAGTTTATTACATACAGAATTAAAATTTACACAGATTAGTTTTTATTATGGCCTCTTTTTTTTCTTTGGGTAGAGGTAATCAGCATTTCAAATGGTGGTGGGACTTTTTTCAGCTAGAGTTTTGCCATAGTTGTAAATGGGATCTGGACTGCACTCCAAATTTCTTACCAGAGCAAGCACTAGGGTGACAGAGAGTCCCAAAGGTACAAAAACAATTGTTGATATTACAATTTAAGTAAAAAAAATGTTTCTAAGGTAATCATCAGCATATTGTTTCTGGGTTTGGGATTTCCCTGTTCTCCCTGCCAGATGTAATGAGATGGTCCATGGCCCCAAGATCTATGTTTTTTCCCAGAAAAGTTTTGAGCAATCAGTGTCCTGTTAGTTCACAGCTAGAAATATTCCCTTACCAGGGGAGTCTGAGAAGTCTCTTTATGGCTAAAGGTTCTGAGAATGGCACTGCTGTGGGGAGCAGTGGAGCTTTGGTTGCACTGGTGGACTCATGAGCAGTGTCAGCAGGGCCACGCTGCTCTCCCTGTGGGAGCACAGCTCTCTTCACTTGTGTCCTTGGGGTCAGATGGAAATGTGCCCACTGGAAGGATGTGTCCTGCGCTGCAGAACTAGCTATGACTTTTGCATTGAATGGAAGTGAATGGATTTAGAGATTATTTTTGGAGAGGGTTCCCTTCAAGAAACATTGCATCCATTTGTTTCAATTTAGCCAGCAGTGTGGGATTGCTCAAAATGAGATAGATGAACGTGCTGCTTGTCACCAGGACAAAAATGCAGATCTTTGTGATCTGACTTTTCAGGGTCTGACAGAAGATGTGCAGGATCAGAATTTCCTGCCAGGCAAGCTGTTGGTTCAAGTGCACTACAGACAGGGTGGGAGTTTTGATTGCCTGTTCCATAGCCTGCTAATCTTCTAGATTAGTCTATGTTTTCTCCCCTGGGGGCTAGCAGACCATCAGCAGAAAGCAAGAGCAATCCATTGCTGTTTCACTGACAATAAACAGAGAGTGACAGCAGCTAGAAACCTTGTGGCAGTGCTGTGGAGATCTGGGAGTGTGTGTGGGTATGGTGTTTTAGTCAGTCACATTTTTCTTGCTCTTCTTAAACAGAACATTATTTGTATACACAGGTGGTAGACAAACTGTGTATGGGAAGGAGGGACTGCAAGAACATAGGTGCACGAAGAGGTTCTCCTAGCAGGAAAATTTTGTTCTGCTGCTTCTTTGCTTGGCTTATGCTTATTCTGTGATGCCATTAGCACCTCTCCCTAGCAGCAAACTGGGGCCATCCTCTGGTTCTTGTGCCTTGAGGAAGCTTTGGTTTAGGTGGACACATGTGATGAGGCATAGCTCGCAGGGCTCAGGGCAGTACCGTGTGCTGAGGTGCTCAAACAGCTGGTGCTGAAGAGGTTCAAGCATGGGGAGCCTCTACTGTCAGCTGGTGCAAAGGACCAGGGCAGGAGGGAAGGCTTTGCTCTGATGGTGGCTGTAGGACCAGGGCAGGAGGGAAGCCTTTGCTCTGATGGTGGCTGTAGGACCAGGGCAGGAGGGAAGGCTTTGCTCTGATGGTGGCTGTAGGACTGAAGGCTTTGCTCTGATGGTGGCTGTAGGACCAGGGCAGGAGGGAAGGCTTTGCTCTGATGGTGGCTGTAGGACTGAAGGCTTTGCTCTGATGGTGGTTGTAAGCCATGAAGGGCAGCAAGTTTCTCCACCAACCCCCTTGCTGAACCATTAGCCAATGGTGAGGGGTGTGGGCATGGCTGAGAGCTTGGGCACCTCTGGGCTTGCAGTGGGAACCTTGCCATTTCTAATAACTTTCAAATGATATGCCACTCCTTTTGCCTTCTAAATCAGAAAGTGGCAGTTCCTCACCACACTAAAAAATGTACTTCTTCCAGTTCTCTTTCTGTGCATCACTTTGCTTGTTTCTAAGACTGGTTTTAAGCAGACAAGCCTCTTCTAACTGGGAGTAGTTTATGGCTGGGACTGTCTCAGTACAAGTGACAACTAGCTACTTAATCTGCATGTTTTCCAAAAGTAGTATTTTCTTACGACATATGACCACTAGTTTCACATTCTTGATTTTTTACTTTTTAATTAGTCTTCCACAGATTCTTCTTTGATATATTTGTGTCATTTAATGATTGTGGGTTTGTTGTTTTTTTTTTTTAATTTATAGGGCTTTTCACCTTTGATAATAAGCACCTCAGGCTTTCCAGTGCCATGCCCACCACCAACCATCTTTCTTATTTCACTTGTATTGCTACTACCTGGAGGTAGGTCTAGTAACAGGAGCACAGCATCAATGTCAGCATTCAAGTAAGGAAATTAACCTAATAATTGTCTCTTAAATGCGTTCTTTCATTAGCAGCTAGGGGGGGTGAGGGGCAGAGGTCGTTTAACTTGCACAGTGATCACATTTGCATTAGCATAGAAAACCATTACCTCAGTAGGTTATAGATAATCCTACTGATAGCATTTAACCAGCCTAATTTTTCTAATAGAGAAAAATAATGATGAGATAACAAAAATTGGTCAACAGAACTTATTAATGAATACCAACTAATCACCCTGGCTAGAGTTTCTTGGAAGAAGTGCAGATAATTTTCACTCCACTCCCGCTGGAGATATACCTGCCAGCCATTTGGAATCTGTTCTTTACATTTATTCTTTTGCTTGTTTTGTGGCATGGAAGACAGCTTGGCTTTGTGTATTAATTTGTTATTGCATATCCTCCTGATTGCTTTCTGCCATAAGGGTTATGTCCACAATGATGACAAGAAAGTGATAGCAGCCTTTTTAGATGTGGCTGAATAACATTTGGGTGGGCAGATCAAAGACTGGTAGCAATCCAGCTGTTTTGGGGTGAGGTGTGGGTTACAAAATGTGCTCACCTGTGGAAGCACTGGAGTGCTGAGCTGTGCTGAGTTCTGTATGCTACTTACCATGGGCTGCCCTTGGGCCAGCAAATGTGCAGCTGGCTCAGGTGTAGCCAAACACCTTTGTTGGTGCTCTGGCTGCCATGTAAACATGCTCTAGGTGAGCTGAGCTGCTGCATTTCTGGTGTGCAGCCTGGCCCTCTACATATTGATCCTAGCAGAGTTGACTTTTGTGTGTTTGGAATCTGGGCTGCTGCTTCCCAGGGCAAGGGCTTTAGCTGTCATCTTGGTCATCCTCACAGCTTTGCCTTGTCTGTTTCTCCTCTGGAAAGCATAGTCTGAGCCCCTTTGTTAATACAGTTGGGTTTTTCCTCTCTGAGCATAAGATGCTGACATTTTTGAGACCATTTAGTGTTCTGGAGGCAGGAGCAGAGATAAGTTAGTTATACCTCCAAATAGGTTGGTGGCAAAACTTCCATTCTGAATGGGCTGTGCCTTGACACAGCAAACATTTCCAGTGTCAAGCACAGCTTTGGGGACACTTCAGGCTGTATTGGACCAACACTGTTTTTATTTGGTGGGAGGTTATCTCCAAGCACCCATTCACAGTTGGATTTGCTCAGTCTCTGTGAAGTTAGTATTTTTCTCTACTAAGGGAGGCTTCTTCAGAACAAAGTGTGTGTTTTTTTGATGGTCTGCTCCATGACCTCCATTTGTGCTCATGTGGCTGCATACCAAGAGGAGAGGGGAAGGCTGATGGCAATATTTGATTCTCTCCACTCTCTGTGGCCCCACTTCAGTGCCCAGGGAGCCTGAAACACAACATAAATGCTACTGCACATTGGTCACCTGTATTAAAGGCCTTACTGTGATCCTTGCCCTGCAGGTACTGCAGCCTTCCTGCACTCTGGTGTGTACTATAACTGTAGCACATTATCATGCTAATAATTATTATTATTATGCTCTATATGTAGTCAAAAATAATCTAATTGTTATAAAAGAGAGTTAGGATGAGAGACATGTAAACAGAGGAAATCGTAAGAGCCATAAGAATAATGCTGGCCTCAATAAAGAGGGGGAATAAAGTGAATATTTTTGCTTTTCTGATATATTATTTGCCCTTTGATAGCCCATCTCTTGTTGACAAAAAGGAAGAAAGCTTCAACCTCACTAGTTGCTTATTATTGCTAAACTGCTATTGGAGCACACTTGAAATTCATTTAATATCTCTTCCACATTTTCTGTCACATAGGGAATCAATATTCAAGCAAGACTATCACCTCCAGAAGTAACCCACAGAACCACCTTCCCTCAAATACTTTTCACATTAAGTGTTGCCCCCTGACACGTACCCTTTCCCCAGCCCCACCCCGCCCCGGCTCCGCTGGTCTGTGGTCAAAGTGTTAGGCAACAGTTTTTATTAACTGTAATAACAATATTGCAGGGATGGCCAATTTAAACTGAAGTCCAAGCACGGCCCTGCATTTCACAGCTGATTCATATTGACGAGTGCTGCTTACCCTGTGAACTGTGAGCTGCTGGAATGAGCAACGCAGCTGCGGTTTTCTTTCAAGTTCCAGGATCCAAAGGCAGCAGTAATTGTTTTTGAAATGTTTCTTTTTATTCTTATTAAATAAGTTCATTGTATACGTTGAAACCTGGACCATTCCTGCTCTGATTTGCTTCCCTTTTCACTGCCAGGCCGAAAGCGCAGAAGCAGCGTGTGTGTTTTGGATTGCTTCTAAGCCATAATAAAAATATCCTTTCTGCAGGGAAAGGGTGCCATCTCTGCCATTTCCTCAGAAATGTGCAGTCCATAATTAGTCAGGATTTCCTACTCAGAGTGCTAAATGGAAGAGACAGGGTGAACAAGAAACCCAACAAAATAACTCAATTTTTATTTAAGCTAACATAAAAGTGCAGATATATGTTAGTCATATACCATGACAGATTCTAGCCCAGACTAATTCAGTTCTTCATGTGTGTATTGGCATAGGGAATCAAAGAATGTTTGAAAAGATGTGCTTACAAAGTAAGGCACTTTACCAACTGTCAGGAACTGCTTTGAAACGCATCCTTACCTCTAGATAGTATTTACCTTGAGGATGTACACTGTATATGCTCTCTTCAGCTTAAAGGCCCCAGGCTTGAGTAGCAGCAGTTACTGTATCTTCCAAAAACCCCTTGTAAATTATCACATATGTGCCTTGCAGCACCAGGCTGTTTGCTCAGCAGGCAAACACAATGCAGCAGCATTATTAAATTTCCATGAAGTTTACCAAATTTGCAGGATCAGTAGGGTGGACCCAACAGGGAAGCTTTCCTACTGCCTACAGCACCTTTAAAGCAGCTGATGGTGCTGCTGATACTTTGCATTCTGCTGTTACTCTACTGCTGTAGCCATCTACTTAATCTCCACAGCAAAGATTAGTTTATTCGATTAAGTCTGTTCCCTATAGACCATCCCTGTAGCTCCTTGGAAGGCATCAAGACTGTGTGTCTCCAACCTTTTACCAGCTAAAAAAGATTCAATAAAGTAATCTTTTCCCCCTCCTTTTATATGATTGGAAAATAAATTGAAAATGAATTTCAGTTATTGCTTGTGTTTTAAATATGAGATAAAGGTCAGCCCCCTCTAGCTATCTCCATAGATGGAGATTAACATGAGCATGTTCCATTATAAAATCATATAGCAGTTTTGTAAATCTGTCAAGTCATCTACAAATATATAATTAGTCTGTTAGATTTTGAAATCAATAAACAAGGACTTTTTAGTGCTGTGCCTAGAAAGCTTTGCTAGAGAGTGCTTTAGGCATAGGAGTCCAAATAGCAAAACATTTGCACTGTATACATTATGCTGCTCTCTGGATGTTTAGATGTCGCAGGTTAATTGAAAATTAGGTGTATGTGTGCGCTTTTTTATTACATTTTTACTTAAGAAAATAAAGCAATTTTAAAGTTGGATTTTTTTTAAATTAAAGCAGAGTGTCAAAGAGTAGATGTTCAAAGTGTAAACTTCCCATTTTTCTTTTCATAGTTGGCTCCAGTGAGATGGTGACTGTGAATGTTTGTAAGGCAACATCCATAGACATATTTATACAAGGCATGTGTTCACCGTTTGTCATCACTGTCACAGAACATGATTTCCCGGGTCAGAAAATTGACTTCAAAGCTTGACCCTGAAGATTTGACTTGCCTGTTTGCTTATTCTGGTTCAAGATGTGATGTCAAAAGCTGTCCTATTAGTGGCACCTTTTCACATTTAGTTTGCTCAGGTTGATAATAATGATACTGGAAGGAACGCATTTTGATGTTGAAAGAGGGGAAGGAGCACTGCTGAAATTGATGGTGTTGACAGTAGGAGGTGAGATTGGGAAAAGATGTATTAAAATGTGGATATTATTTTAAGTGACAACATTCCTTTGTTAGAATGCTATGTGTCATCATGAAATTACATTTTTTGGTGTAGCCTGTTCCTAAACTAAGATTATATTTTTCATACCATATAGGCACTGTTTATATACCAGTTGCAAATATATACATATGTATGGTTTGAATGCAATTTCTGAAGTGGATTAATTAGAATATGCTTATTAGAATGGATGAAAGTGTTTCTTTTAGTGATTTTAGTGCTGAATTTTGATATGCAGAATTAATTGTTTCTAAAGTCTATTTGCTTTATAAATAGGCTCATATAATTTTATTTCCAGCTCCCAAAATCAGAACTGCTATCATTCATGTCCAGGTTATGTTAGTGTGGCATTGTTACAAGTTGCTGAATATACATAAGGCCCTGTCAGAATCCAGGGATCTCAAAGAATAAAAAAATTTCAAAACTAGATTATTGAAACACTTAACGAGAAGACACTGTGGCAGGATAAATGTCAAATCAATAACTTAATGCTCATGATTGAGTATCCTGGGTTTTAACTAATGATTACCTGTTTATTGATCTACCTTTTGACACCAAAGTCAGAAATACTATGATACTCTTTATTAAAAAAAAATGACAAGGAAAGGGAATCACATGCAATATAACATCTACATCAGTGACAATTTCCATAGCATGCTGATAGCTTGATATGGTTCAATTTACTTGTGTTGTTTGCAGCTAGTGAAGTTAAAATAGATGGGCCTCCCATTTTAATATGACCTCATACCAGTTAATTTATATTAGGTCATATCTCAAAGTTTCCAAGGTACTTAGCTGGCATAGACCTCAGTGGAATGTAAAGCAGACAGTGTGTAAGGTCATCGCAGAGGAGAATTGCAACCATGAGCCTTGCTTAGGGTGCACAGCCCTGAACTCCTTTGTTGGATGTTAATAGCTTTCACTTGTCAATTTAGAACACTTACTATTAATAATAATAATTTCATTCCCTGTGTTTTCTTGTTTTTATAATTTTACAGTGACCAGTGCTCACTTTTACTTTTTTTTTCTTTAATCTCACCATTGTAGCTGATACAAAATTCCCATTCCACTAAAATCCAGTATTTATAAAGTTGTCCATTCTTCCCTAAGCATTTGTGGGTTGTGATCCTTTTGTGCTGTCAGGTAAAAACTGCAGCTGCCTCTCTGTGTAGTGTTTGGCACTTTTTTAGGTGTGAGGCAGTGCGGGTAGAGGTGATGATACTATTGGGGGTTCTGCAAGCTTCTAAGGTAACAAGTGCAATTTCAGTCTTAAGAATCAAGTTATATTGATTTTTTTTGCTATTTTGTTTTTTTATTTCTTGATGTTCACATTGTTGTGTTTTGGTTGCTCTTTTGGTTTTTGTTGTTAATTTTATATATTTCCTTCCTATGCAGTTTGTATGAGAACAGCCTTGTCTCTCTAAGCACCAGTGGTGCCTGTTCAATCTAGCAGTAGAACAAAATGAGCTCCTGGTAAGGGGAACAGGAGAGACAAACTGGTTGACAAGTCACATTGTGATCAGGGTATAGGAGTGGTGCTCACCTGTGAAATAGTCAGATTCTGCCAGCAGTAAATGCCCAATCTTCACGTTGTTTGCTTCAGCCATCTCTTTTCAAATGTACAAAAAATTCTGACACCTTACCAATGAAGATGGGTTTGGGGCAGGGGGAAAGAGGAGAGGAAATGTGTAGAACTGAATGAGTAAAAAGCTCTATTAGGTGTGACACAGACATAGCAGCAGTAATTAGAGAATTTTGTCTTCAAGAAAAGTCACCTTGACTTCAAAAACTAAACAAGTCCTGAATGAGCTGCTGATTATGATGCATCTCTCACTGAATGGTTGAGCACATTTTTAAGCACTCTTCTTGCTTAAATAGTTCACATGAAGTTCTTCCCCCCCGCCTTTTTTCTTTTTTTCAACTCCCCCTGAACAGAGTTGGTTGGTCAAGTTGATCTCTTGTTTGAAATTCAATCAAGGGCATTAAAGTGTAAACCAGTTGGAAAAACAAATTGCTTAGGGAAATAATTTGCTTAAACAACAACAAACAAGCACTGGTAATCTTCTTACAGAAATTAATGAAGGGAAAACCCCCTCAGCTTGGGTGGATAATGATCCTTAGCTATCATGTAACAAGCCTAGAAGGTTTAGGGAGAAGGTGAAAATTAAGAAAGCTGGATTAAACTGAATTTCCAAAAGAACAAAAGAAATTCAGGATAAAGATCAGTTCTTCCACTTTGAGATTGAAAGGTACTTCTGAACTGGAAAGAGCCTAATCCTTTATGCAAATCTGGTTTAAAGTTAAGTTTTCATCTTAGAATGGTTTTTATTTCTACCATATAGCTAATAAATTACATACTTAAAAATAATTCAGACAGCTATCTTGTTGACAGTCACTTTACACAATGAAAGCTTTTTCATCAGGTAGACCTATAAAACTGGTAAATGTGAAAAAAAATTACCTTTATCTTCTCATGATTGTCTTTAATGCTTATTCTTTACTAATTAATCTCTTCAAATTATTTAACCACAAAATTGAGATCTCTTCACATTAGGGCCTATCCCAGAGGATATTCATGAGGGACTTCCTGATTACTCAACAAAATTTAATTAGTTTTCTCAGTACCTTCATGTTTATCTTTTAATAATGATAGGAGCTACCTTCACTTCCACTGAGAAATTAAACTTCCATTTCAGGCAGTCCTCCATGAAATAAATAAGCTGCTGATTTATTTATTATGTCATATATATTTTACTTTAAAAATGTAAATAGGTATTTCAGTAAAAGTTTTTAATTATCCTATTTCTGTTTAGTTTTGGAAAAGATCATTGAACACTGCAGTTAATTATCTCTTCTTCCAGACCAAAAAAAAACCAAAAAAGGTGTTCAAGTTGTCTCTGTCTTTCCCCTTATCTTAAGGCTTATCATTGCTCAAAGTTTGTTTTAAGTCAGTGGAAGTGCTGAAAAGCAAAGTGATGGAAATATGTGTTTTGTAACTGTTAGGACAGGTGGAACATTTCTGTCAAAATATCACATGAAAGCTGTACTAATTAAATGAAAAAGAGGTATTTGGGGATCTGTGCTCTGTCTCTAGGTGGACCCTGGGGGAAGCCAGTTGGCAGTCGTCACCCACCTCAGCTCAATCCCAATGCAGTGGAAGTTGTAGGTGGATGTTCGTTTGGGCTCCAAGCCCACAAACACTTACAGGCACACTCAGATTTATGGGACAATTTCAGTGCATCGAGTTAACTGCATACCTAGGCATGCCTTTGCAGGAGTGGGGCAGTGCTTTGTCTAGTCACACATGGTTCACACGTTTTCAGAGGAATGGTGACATCAGGAGGTGTAAGAATTTCAGGATACTAACTCAACAGGTCTGAAAGGTATTACACATGGTGTGAAGCCTGCTGAAAAATGTTATTTAATCTTGAGGGACGAGGGGTAGAGTGCAGGGGAATATTGCCTTTAAAATCAGAGCAGTAATAATTACTTTGAAGTTTTGTACAGTGATATCACCTTCCCATTAAGCCTGATGTCCTCCTTTCGCGGAATTTCTCCTGGCCTATTCCCAAATACATTTAAAGTGTTAGGTAATATGAAGTCAATGAAGCTCGTGAAACTTGAAAGTTCTTAGAGACTGATTGTTTTACATTTCAGTCTAGATTAGATCAGACTGAGCAGAAGTCACTTCATATGAAATATCCTCGAGTGTGTAATCGTTTGATTTAATTTTGTAGCCTCCATCTAGAATTTAAGTGAGAAGAGTGGAGAAGTCCTTCACATTCACTTCATTGAATCTCTTTTCATGGCTTGTCAATAATTCCTTATATGAACAGATATACAGGAAATTGTACAGGCTTTGAAAGCTTGAGTAGCTGTCTAAAATATTCCAGCTAAAATCTGTTTATTCCTTTACTTTCTAAAAGAACTTTAAAAAGTGATAGAAGGAATATTTAATCATGCTTAAAATAATGATCATATAAGTGTTTACACAGTTTTTGAACAAAAAATTTCAAGCTTCCAAAAGGCAAATCTCTCAAATATGAAAAAAAAAAAATTAAAAAGCCTTCAACATAACATTTTTTAAAGTTGTTTCCCTTTCAACCATATTAATATAGGAATAAAATTATACAAAACCATGTTTCTTTAAAATTATAATATTTACAGTCCTTATCTGGTTTCTCTATCTAGAACCTTGAGCATTTCCAAGACTGTAGGGCAGATACAGAATATCCCTGCCCAGTAGGGCAATGCAGGGATTCACAATCAGGGACCTAGAGCACAGAGAGTCTCAAGTCCTGATCCTCAAAGATTTTTTTTAGGTGCTTAATACATTCCTTACCAAAAAAATAGAATTCTTACATATTTTCATTGAGAGTTAGAAGCTTAACAGGAGGATGTTTTCTAACCACATTTGAGTATCTTGACCTAAATGATCAAGATATTTTTATAGAATAGGGATTTAAATTTGGTTTCCCAAATCTTAGGCTCAATGCTTTAGTTTACTGGGCCACTCTTTCCTGCTCCTGCAGATTAACCCCAAATTTGCTGCAAAGTAGATGAAACTAAGATACAAAATATGTTCATGGTTAGTGGTGCAAATGTCCCTCGTACCCATAAAATGGTGTACCTTGTATTTTCTGGTTTGTTTCAGTGTCTAACAAAATCTAGGCATGAAGCAAGAGGCCATCCTAATAAATACAAATACATCCGTCCAAATAATGGCTGGCCAAGTCCAATTCCTAATAATTTTGAATTCAATGTCAACAGGTTTGAAAATAAAAGACACAATAGTTCAGAGATTTTTGAACACAAAGATAAGGTAAATTTAGTAGCATCTGTTCATCTTGTAAGTTTTCTAGCACAACTGTCTATGATTTTTAAGTGCCAAGTAAAGTTAACAGGTTCTTGGGATTCTCTTCAGCATTTGTGACAGTAATTACATGCCAAGAGAAACTGTGAAGAAAAGAAAAAAATCTGTGAATTCTTTTTGGGGAAGAGATCTAGTCTAAGATGCTTAGAAGTTAAAGATAGAAAGGGCTTCATGTAGCAGCCCATATCACTGCTAGCTACATCTTTCAACTTGTTCTTTGCCAGCTTAAAATTCTGCCTTCAATATGCCTGTGTGTATATATAGGATCTAGGAGCTGTTGCAATAAAATTGGCTTACTGGGGACTCTGTTTACAAAAGTTCAGAGTTGCCCACCTGCTAAAGGAAGGAATTGTAGTGCATCCATAGAGCTTAGGCTGTTCTTCAGCAGCCAAGACTTCCTAAAAAGTGGGAAATGTTGGCTCTTACAATTCACTCACAGCAGGGAATGTTTTCATACTCATTTTATTGAAACTACAAAGCACAAGGAGGGTTTGGCTTTGAGAAACAATACCAGTACTTCAGAGGTCCAAAAGTAGGAGTGATAGCAAGAAATAATATATGTTCTAATAAATGTTTTGTATGCTGGTGGCTCAAGATTGGGAGGAGCTACAATCAGGAAAGATCATTTATTCATATTGTGAAACTCTTATCAAAAGGCCTCCAACTTTCTATAAGAAGCCTCTGTCTAGTTTAGCAGGAACTGTGGATGATTTCTGAAGGTGCCTGTAGAGTTCTAACTGCCAGTGTTTTTGCTGATTCCTGATTGCTGTCTTTTGCGTGCTACTCCATGTAAGAGATTTCCGAAGTTCCTTACGACTGCAGAATGGGCTGTTCTGGCTGAGAAAAACATCAGGTTTGAAGGAATTTTCTAAATTTGATATTGCCTTGAGGTCACACAGAGCTGTATAATGGACCACAGAGGAACAAAATTTAAATAAAAGGTCTTATATCTCTGTTTTCTCAACAGTATCTGAGTACCTTATTGCAGGACTGAGAAAGCACCATTCAAATAATATCTTGCCTTAGGAAGAATTCTTTTCAGAGACTTAGAACTACTCACAGGCAGTTGTGGAATCTAGGTACCCTTCTGTGAATCAGGACCAGTGGTGTGAGCCTTGAGTAAAAAGGCAATAAACAACAAAAAGAAATACTAACACGTATATGCTTTTGGTATAATTGTATATGTAATACACTTATAAAGTGTAATTATTTCAATTTTACAAATGAGGGAACTAAGGCACAGAAAATTAGATATGTCATGTAAAATAACACAAGAGTTTAGAAACAAAATTGGTTTATTCTGCTTTTGTAAGTTGTAAGAAAGTTGCCCTACTCTTCTTTTTTTGCTGATAATATTGCATATATGATCACTCAAATATTTTCCTAGCATGAATTTTATGGACCTTCATTATCCAGTTAAACAGAGTTAAAAAGTCACCCATAGCCTGTGTACACTGCAAATCCATACTTTGGGAGGCAGTTTTGAAATATCTCATATGTCTGATTTTTATTTAAAATATAATTGTCAGTTAATTCACTATTACATTTAATAACCTATACAATGCATAATATAACTGCAGAGTCTGACCTAAATTTTTCACATTTATGCGCTTTCTTGTATACTAATGTAAGGAAAAGTAAAGATAGGGCAGTTGCATGCAGAACTCCATAAATAATTGCGCTTGAAGCTGCTGCCTGAGTTGTGAAAGAAACACTGTTTTCCTCCTATGACATGAAGCTTTAAGGACTTTATGTCCTGATCAAGAAGGAATGCTTTAATAAGCATCCATGTTAGAGGGTTTGTGCTGTGTAAGCTTGGTACAGACCATATGGGCAAAAAGGCACATTGTGTGGCGACAACTGCCCTGCTTGTCATCCCCAATCATACTTGCTCTAATCCTTGTTTTAATTTACTCTGCTTGTACAGCACCAATCCTGCCAGTGCGGTCCTTAGGGTCCCTTCATTCCTGCCATTTATGACAAGGAATATGCAAAGGCACAATTATTCATCCACTAAGGTGACAGAGAAGGGCTCTGCTTGGGAATATGTTCCCAGACTTGCAGCATCATAATGTCAGTTGTTAAAGCACTTTGCAGTTGCAAACAATTCTTGAGAGACTTTTTTTTTTTAATATAAAAATTTTGAATGCAGAAGTGCTAAGACTAAATGAATCCTTATTGATTAAGCAGTGCAATGCTGGAAAGTTTTGATAAATAATATTCTTCACACTTTGTCCTTTACTCAAATAGAATAAGTGGGAATTTTTTTTTGTCTTTCCCCTTCCACTAAATTATTATGCTCTTATCATTTGTTTAACATCAGACAAAGGATAGTATGTTCAGCCACCATTATTAAGTTTTACATGCTGTATATTATTTATATTCTGCTGTACAACACATTCCTAAACGGACAAAAAAAAATAGCCAACAAAAAATTCTCAAGTGTAGCATTCAGCCTCTCAAGTCCATGATGTATTTCATTTGCTACGGTCAGAGCAATTTTAACAATGCCTTTCATTTTCTTATAGCCTAAAATGATTTTCTTTCTGTGAGGCCATTCTCCAAAACTTCTCTTCCCTTTTCAGGGTATCATTTGCAATTTAAAGCTAACCTGGTGAGTGTACTCACAATAGGCTTGCCCATAAAATGGTTCAAGGCCTGCCTGCATGCCTAATGAGGTTGATGTTGAGCTATTTAGCTCTTTGTCCTTCCATAATATCTACTTAATGCAGTTCAATGGGAGTGGATTGTTAGAAGCATTAAAGATTCTATTAAGTCTTTACTAAAGCCACTCTATTCTAGTCCAGCTGTATAGTGGCAAGAGCATTAAATTTGAGAATGTAGCGGGAACAAGGGACCTGAAAAAGCACCTATAAAAAAAGGACAAATTTCCTAACGAAGTAAGACCACACTCAATTTAAGACCTGTTACTTTTGTATCTAGATCTAAAGACTTTCTCAATGTGCATCTCACAGTCTTCTGAATTAACTCTGGTTACCCTTAATGGATGAACAAGATGCAGTTTAAATCTTCATTTATTTACAAAGCACGTGAGTAGATTTTTGCTTCACCACACTATTGAAAACAAATAGCATTATGTCTTTAATCTCAGAGAAACTACTAAAATCTTGCAAAGACCTCCTTTCAGATAACATTTAAATGCAATAGACTTGCTTAAATAGTGTTGTAAGATTGGTCAGCATCAGGAATTCTCTGCACTTTGAGGGGAAGATAAACAATGCTTCTGACAAAAAAGTATTCATTCAATACCTTGTTTTGCTTAAGGGTTTGTTTTTTTATCAGGTCTGTATGGTGCTAGCCACCAGCACTGAGACGAAAAAAAAAAAAAGAAGGGGTAGAATGGCCAGGATTTCACACAGTTGGCATTGACTTGGCTTGAAGAGGCAAGCACTAAGCTGTCTTTTCAACCATAGTAAAAACCCTCCATCTGGCCACCCTGAAACTCTGTTAGCTTGTTCAACTCGCTGTCGGCTGATTGGGCTTTGTGAAGCAGAAGTAACAACATCAATAGTATAAACCCTTGCCACTTGAGAGTATTACATTTCATTTCATGCTTGACTTAATCAAAACTGGGGAAATGAAATTTACACCTTTTTGATGTTCTTTTCCCTGCTGTTTAAGGAGAAGAATCTTAACCCATTTGATCTTCACATGCACCCAATAAATGACCAAATATGCCAAGCTGCCAAAAGCAGACGGCTGCCAGTTGCCAGTTTATGTCAGGTCACTGTGAGAGAGCTTAATGCAGAAGGTCTTGAGTTTCATACCAAATACTTTAGTTTGCAGCATGGTATTTTGGTTGCAGTGTCAACAATTTAGCTCCCCTCCCTATTAATATTAAACTATTATAAAGAAAGCAGAAATGTCTTTTTTTTTTTTTTTTTTTTGTGGAGGGAAATGTGTTTGCAGCCGGCTGTTGCGTGACAGTCAGGAAAGAGTGACAGAGATGAAATGAAGCTGGATTGGAATTGCTTCTTCAAACCCTTGACATTTGTTCCTTTCTTTCCTGGCTCTGATCTACACGATATACATAGTTGTTGTTGTTGTTTTTCCTGCTAATAACAAGACAGTGCAGCACCGGATTAGAGACTGAGTGAGTGAAAAATGGGACTGGTGATAAGGCTTTCCCTGTGCCTGGGGGGAGGCTCATTAAGTGGGAGATCAGATCGCTACAAAATACATACATGAACAAAACCAACGACTAACAAAGTTCGCTCTGCAACTTGCTGATGGAGAAAGCGTTTGATTGAGCACACTCGGGCCTGGGAGGAGGCTTTGCTGCTCGCTTGGCTGCCGAGTTTGGACGTGTCGCTTGGCCTGGGTGCCCAGCACGGGTGTTGGGGTGGGTGGATGTGCTGTCAGCACCTGCACGGGGCTGGGTCCCACCGAAAAACACACACAGACACAGTGCAACAGGTCCCTGCCTCGCCCGCCGCCGTCCTGCTCCCTCCAGAGACCTTTCGCCTTTTGTCAAGGGCCCACATTTATGACTTGATGAAAACATTTGTAATAGATCATCAAATACTGATACATTCCGCGGGACAATATCCCATTTGTTAAATATAAATTAACATTAACACAGATCCCCCGTCGCAGAAAGGCAAAGGGTTTTGACACCTTTTCAGCAGGACAGGCCGGGCCCCAGCAAAGAAAGCCGAGGGCCTGTAAAGGAACTTGTCCCGAATGGTGATCCTCAGGCTCTTGTGTGACAAGGTACATAGTTTCTATTCAGGAACAGGCAGATTATCGGTTACTATAGTTTCCCTAATGCTCAAATGGAGCTGAGGCCTAAGCTGAACAGAATAGGTTAAAAGGTGCCGATGTTTGGGCCTGCGAAACCACATGTTGAGAGTCAGAGACCAAACAACACAAAGAGCACATCTCTCTGGTCTTTGATGTCTTCTCTGAGGGACGCGGAGTGAGAAAAATGTGGCTGTGGCCCCTGGCCCAGCGGCCGGACAATGCGGCAGTGTGGGAGCGCGGGGGCCGCGGGACTCCGGCGGGGCTGGGCTTCTGCTGGGCCTCGCAGAGCCCATCGGCACAGCCCAGCAGAAACCCCAGCAGAAACCCCAGCAGAAATCCCGGTCACCGCCACACACCGCTTCCCTCATCGCTCCCCCATGGGCCTGAGCCATGGTCTTAAAGACGCACCAACTTAGGAACTTGAAGCACTAAGTTTAACTAGACTCAATTTGGTGTTTTCTGCATTTGTTTCCATTTAGCCTGTTCTTTAGCATTTCCTTTGTGTTGCGTGCTTTAAAAACTCCTTATAGCACTTCAGCTAGCAGCTTTTTATTTGCCTGCGTGCCTCAGCGTCTGCTCTGAATCCACTGCGGAGTTGGTGCAGTGGCTGCTCTGTGCTTCCTGCATGAATCACTGATTCTGCTCTTTTTTCCATTTGCAAGTACACAGTGTTTTTAAGCAATTCATATTCACCATAAAAATGTTCCATGTAGGATATCCCCTGATAGCACAAGTGATGCTTTTGCATTTTTCATAAGAAAGATTAAAATACCCACTCCTTGTGCTCACGTTGTAGGTCTCCTGTTCTGCTGCAACTCAGTTTAGTATTTTAATTTTTTATTAAAACTCTCATAAGCAAGATAAATGTGCATTGGCACTAAAGGGAGACTGCCAGCTTTGATAGGTTATATTGCCTCATTTTGCTGCTGCTCTTTAAGTATTCCAGCACTCAATGTCCAAGTATTATGCAAAGCAAAATTAATCAGCACCTGCATCTTTTAAAATAATAGAATTCATGAATTCTAAAGTTTTATCAGCGTTATTGTAATTCTGATTGTCGTCGGTTCTTTATACCATTATAGAAAAATATCTAATTGTAACAACTGTATTCCTATAGTGAACATATTACTTGAATTCAAACCCTAACAATGGCAATAGGATAACTGTCCTTGAATTTGAGCCTTTTGTGATACATCAATAGGCTTACAATGTGCTGAATTAGCAGGCATATTAATGGGCAGATGCAGCACCAGCCCATTCTTTTTACCCAAATCTTCTTATGCAAATACCCCATGAATCCAGTTCAAAGAGCTAGCTTTAAAATGAGCTTCTACACACATTCAGATGGGTCCTTTCACAACTGCAATGGGACTTAGATAGAAAGTGACATGAGAAAAGTTTAGACACTTGTTTTTATAACTGAACATGATCTTGTTATCATAATCTGATACTGGTAACTGGCATGGTCTGGTTGTAGAATTTTAAGCCTTTAACAGAGGGAGATAATCTAGGCCTTTGTGCTACAATGTACTGAATCCTGCACTTGGTGAAAGCTATCAATGAGAATCGCAGTTCATGCTTTTTCAAACAAAACTTTTTCATGGTAAAAGCTTTTATCCTATGATAATTACTTAACTGATTGTAGCGGTGCCTTTAACGTCAGTGAGCTCATAACAAGGACCCATAAAAAAGGCTACTTTATTTTAGAATAAATAAATTATCAAATAAACAGTTTTTGTTTGCTTGTTGAACTAAATGGTAATGAGGTCATTATTAAAAATGCTAATGCACGGCAGCATGGCTAGTAAAAGTTAATGTATTTTATGATCTTTCTTTTGTTTGCTCTCTTTCTGGTGATTGTTTCTCATCAACAGCATCTGGACAAGAATGGTTTAAATGATTTAATTGCAAATTTAGGAAAACCTGCCAAAGGAAAAGAAGGATAACGATTTTATGAGATTCATAATACTGAAGCCCCTTCCTTTGGAGTTAATTTTAAATTTGTCTGCAATTTCAATCAAAGCCTATGGTTTTCGAGGTTGTAGATTGGATTTTTTTCAACTGTCTATTTTAAGAAGTCCAAAAGCTGGTGAGAAGGAATTTCGTGTTGACATTTCCCATGCATGCTGACCAAGCTTCATTAAAGCAATGCTTCCTACAGAATATTCTATAGGAAACATAAAGACAGCCAAGAATCGATTCTCAGCTGGAGCAAATTGGCATAACTAATTGACTTCTGTGGATCTGGTCAACAGTGTTTCAGCCTTGGCCAGTGTGTGGAGTTGATAGATGTAGATAATTTAAACTACATGAGATTATTGCAAAAAATGAGAGGGAAAATAATCTGCTCTTTTATCATTACATGTAGGTAATCATAATGTATATTAGACTAGTCATGTACAGCATTATCACTTGGTTTATTCTTCATGATTTTTTTCTGAAATGAGTATTTATACTGTGTTCTGAAGCATTAATGAGGTGATTCTTGTACCAAGAACCTTGGTGCAATAGATGAACATAAAAGCCAGCATATCTCATGCAGTTATTTTTAGACTAATACAAGGATTTCATGTAGGATTTCATGTTCATACTGGTAAAAATATTATGAGTTGTGCTTGATAGCCTTCATGGAGGAAGGCTTTATTACATAAGAGTTCCAGATTCTTCTTCTAGACACTTTGTATTTCAGTGTTAAGTAGCAACATTATTTTGGGGGGCATAAAACATTTGGCCAAAGCTTTGATTTTTAGTATTGTTTTCTATTTTCTGTAAACCTCCAAGAGAAAACTTATGTGCTGAAAGAATATGTCAGGTTAATGTATGAGTACATAGAGGGCCTTTTTCTGAATTCTGAATTCATCCCTGTCTCGGAAATTTATCCATCACCATTGATTTAGTTTTATCACACTTAGACTTTGATACTTAACTGCTTAATTTTTTTTTGTTTAGTTTGGGGTTTTTTGGTGGTTTTTGTTTGTTGGTTGGTTTGTTTTTGTTTGTTTCGTTTTGTTTTTATTCTTGTTGGGTTTTTTGCTTTGTGGATGAAGCTGAAATGATCAAATGAATTTATGTTTTCTTAGCCTTTTTGCCATCTCTGGTATTGTTTGGAAATAGATGTGGAAGGAAATCAGTGAAGGAGAACCACTGAAGGGGTAAAGGTCAAAGGTAATGCAGGAGAGAAGCATAAATGGGCTAGGACAGTAAAATGCCTGGAGGACAAACTGCATGGTGGAGCAGTGGAAGGAGAGAAAGATAGGGAATCATCTAGAACATCAGTATCAGACTGTCAGACTCTATGTTGTGTAAAATAGGAAAGGAAATTTTGTGTAAATTAATGGCAGATAACATCATCTAAGGAGTAGAACGAGTGAAAGGAGACTTGGAAATTCTCAAGGATGTGTTATGTACATGTTATTTTATTGCAGTTCACCAACAGAGTTCATGTTTCACAATGTCAACAGTAACAGAAGACAAGGTAAAGCAAATTGTACAAGCAAAATTAATTTGAATGAGCTTCAATCTCATTAATGTGTCTGTTGGGCTTCAACACTAGAGGACAAAACAGGAGAACACAAAAATGAAGTATGTTTTTTTTAGAATTTATTTTTTGAGGAGTGGCTGAGAGCACGGTTTTTTTTAGGAAAGCAGAATTTTAATATTCCGGCATGAAAATAAAGTTCTTGAGTCCTTTTACTCATGGAACAGATATTCTCTGAAAAAGCAGTTTAGTGATGGTAATGACTGTCTGTAATTTTATGTTAAATTTTCAGAACATGTTTTAAAAGATATGCACTCTTTCTGTAAAAGAAAACTGACTAAAATATTTGCAGCCAAATCATATTTGGATATTTTGCAAATTAAATGGAATGTTTTGACAGTTTGAAATAAAACTCCTTCATTTCTAGATAGCATTTTTACATAAAAATAAAACTAATGTATCTTAGAGAGAAAAGTGTTTCAGTATCATTCCTTGCACTGCTCTTGTTGACTTTTACTCATTTTTGTACTTTGAGAAACTGGGATAAGTATGTATTTTGGTGCTTTGAGGAACTGGATCCTACAATGTTTGAGATAAGCCTGAGTTTGTCCTACAGACAAAGCTGAAACTCATCCCCAAGAGATTCAAATTCTTGATTTTGTCTTTTTGACATCTGGCGCTGAAAGAATAGTTTCATGCCTGCTTTTCTATTTCTTTTTGTGCACAGGAGGATTAATTTTTTTTTTTATGCTCATTTTTCAAATCTCCTTCCAGGGAACAGTTTCACATGCTTTGGGCCCTCTGAGCAAAACAGTGTTTTCTAACTACAGGTGTTCACCCAGCAGTAATGTTGCACTGCACTGCATTCCAACCAGAACAAAAAATGAATTATACTCACAAAATATGCCAATGTTCCCAGTCTTGCGCCTTCATCGGGGATGAAATGTTAATATACTCTGCTAAATCCAAGTCAATGATAAAAGAATCATGAGAAATGTGAATGGAATTGTTTTTCTGCCAGGTGGAGTGCAATGAGGCTTTGCTGTTTGATGAACATCTGTAAATACCCTGGATTCCCCCGCTGCCTTCCTGCTGTAAAGGTGGTAATCTGGTGCTTTCTCTCGAACATCACCAGAGTTGTGATTACACTCAGTTTGCTGCAGTCTTAGAGCTTCTCTCTGCTTTTCTTACCTTCCAGATATTAGATGTGCAATACCCTATAGCAAATGCAACTGCAGCCTAAGTAAATCTCACCTTTTCTCTGTAATTTCAGAGCAGAATTTTATAGCAAAAGCAGCTTTCCTCCCATTAAAATGCCATCAGGGGGATTTCTGTATGCAGGGAACACCTCAGAACTGAATGCCCTCTTCCAAGTCATACAAGAAGTTGGTGATAAGTTTGACAATGCAACTCAAATCATCTTATTCAGCATGTGGTTCAGCTTCTGTCTTTTACTTATACCTGACAGGTGGAGAAGAAAAGAATTATTTACTTAGAAATAAATAACTCCTGCTTTCTGAGATGTTTGTCCTGGTAGCACTAGGGATTTACATGGAAGTGTTAAGCATGGGATCAGATTAAAAGCTATCATGTAACAGTATAGGTTTTTTTGCATGGATATTGGTATAACTTTTGAGTCTGCATGTAAGCACACTGCTATTTTTGCCTGAGGGATAAAGTAGTAGCAGAGGAGAAGTTCCCTGGATACATTAGCCATTTTCTCTGGGAAATACTTGGCACACTAGGAGAGGAGTTCAATCACTGATTTAAATATAAGGCAGGTATGATTTTGTGAGATCACCATGGCTGTGGGGCTTTCTTTGTCTTTCTTTGTGCTCTGGTTTAGTTTGAAATAAGGGTGGAGGTGTTCATATGTGGTCAGACCCCTTGGAGGTAAAAGAACTGGGACAGTAGATGTGTGTTAGACCAACATCACTATCAGATGTGAGGCTGGTGCATGAATGCCAGAGAGCCATAAAATAGTTTAGGTTGGACGAGGCCTTAAAGATCACCCAGCACAGTTAGCTCACACGGTTTAGGGAAATGATTTCTTCACTACTTGTGATAGCCCTACACATGCGTGGCTGCTAGGGTTAGGCTTAGTCTACAAATACAAATGCAGAGTGACAGGGAGAAGAAGGGAGATTGGCTTCTTAATCCAGTGTCTCTAAAAGAGGATGGAAAATAAATTTGAACATGTTAAAATAATTCAAATTACTGAAAATACTCTCTTGAGTTCTGAAAAACATGTAAAATTATTACTGTTCCTGAGGCAGCCTATAAATAATATTACAGTATTGGCTGGATCCAAACATAAAATATTTTCTCCTTGGTTTTTAAAGCCATTGACAGATACAATAGACACCACAAGCCAACTCTTAATCTTGGGTTTAAGATTTAGATTTGTTCTAGATGTTAGAATTAACCCTGGTTAGAATACATGATAGATTTCTATTCTAGCAGAGAAATATCCTCTCTTCAGAAGAAATCCCCTTCTTAAATCATCTAGTCTGTGACATCCCTTTAATCCCTTTATTTTTCTCGAATTTAGCATAAATACTTCCCTTTCTTCTACCTCCATCTGTTTGTTCTACTTTTTTGCCTTGGTTCCTGTCAATGATGCATGGAGCTCTGTTTTCAGTCAGAAGGGCATTAGCTAAAGCAGTAGTTTCCCAGAGTTGGTGCCAGAGAAGTAGACTGAATGTCTTGAGAATGGTGAAAGACATAAATATACAGGGACACATATTGATCTGTATGCATGCAGGAGTGGAGATGGATGGGTGGGTAGATGTACACTCACACAGATAAATAATACAGCCAGTGAATGTACATACACAGCTATTGGAAAAGTCAGAGAATTCTAAAATGCTCGCACTAATAGTCTGGTTAATGAATACAAATGCAGTGCAAACTCAAGCAAGCTTAATGCTTACAATGGTTTGTTCCCAGGCATCTACGGAGTGGTAAGGAGGAGAATTAACATAGGATTATCATATTTTACACATAGACATACTTGCCAATCCTTTTAAGAATACTTTAAGGACAGATCTAGCGTCTAAGTATTTGGAAGTAAGAATCACTAAATATAGACTGTGCAAACCACTTAGCCATAATTCTTTTGAGTCACTTGCTGTATGACAGAACTGTGTGTTCGGTTGATTTCTGAATAATGAAATAAGCCATTTTAATTTTTAAATGTGGGAAGATAGCAGTCTATAAGCTATCCTAAATATTTAAGAAGGTTTCATTTGATTAACTGAGCCATATTTGGCACTGTGAGGAGCTATCCACAACTTTAATACTATCAAAAATTTGTTCTGAAAGTGAATGGTAAAAGAGATGTGTGTCTACCTGAGTTTCAGGATTCAGCACATTTGTAAGGCACATTCCACAAATGTTGGAGGTTTTATGCAGGTACAATCACGTATCTATAAAATCCCTCAGCTGCATTATGTAGCTGTCTGACAATGTGGGCTGTGGTTTCACCATCGTTAATATCCGATCTATGTGCTATCAAAGCACTCAATACTTGGGTTAGCTCCCAATATGCAGTTTGTGCTGGCTGTGGTAGGACAAACATTGTTTAATCTGGCATTAAGGCTGCTGACACATTTTTTTTGGAAAGATGGCAGAGTGAGATTTTTCCATAATGTGTCTTTGCATCTTGTGACCACAGTGCTTTTTATTTGATATTAATGATCTAAAGCCATGCCTTCAGCAATTTTAAAATGTATTCTTGGATACAGCTCCCGTTAAAAATATATTTTAAAAGCCCTGTTTAAATGTGCTTACTATATTTTTGTTGACCTGGGGAACATAGTTGCTTTCTTTCTTTATTAATATTGCCCAAATTACTTATTTGCATAATTTATGGGAATACGTTTTAGATATGCTTCAGGGAAGCTTTTGGCATAGGACAAATTACGTTTAGAACACATGGATGAGTAGGAAAATCTTATTTCTTCAAAGTTTTAAAACTGTATTGTGGATGAAAGGTTGCTTAGTGATGCTGTGTCTTGAAGGATTTTGCTGTGTAATTTCTCACCTTTCTACCTCTTCGATGTGAAGGAGAGCAAGAAGGGTAATTAGGAAAGCGCTGAGCCAAACTGCTCAGTGACAATCTAGCAAGGGGCAACAATCAAGGTGCCTTGAGAAGATTCAAAGTGTATCTTAGGAGAAATGTTTACCCTAGGAAGGGATGGTAGTACTGCAACAGGTTAGCCAGAGGCTCTTTGAACTTTTCAAGGTCTGGTTGGAATCATGGCTTGTTTGTTATTCATGTCAGTTCTTATTTATGACATAAGCAGAACCCTTAAAGTTCACTTTTCCTAATATTCCTATGATTGTATTATTCTATACCGACACTGCAGAGGTATCAAAGTAGTTTATCCAGGTGGGATTTTCACTGCAGGTGAGTTTTCTTTGTGAGTGAATTTTTTCAGTAGAATTTCAGTGATTTTGTACAGGGGCCATAATTCAGCTGTGAAATAAACCAAGTGGATCTTGTACAAAAGTTGTATATTGTATAACAATCACACTTACCACGACATAGGGATCATACTAAGTATTAAAAATCTTGTTTTCTTGTTGAAATAAACCCTTAAAACCAATTGTGTATGTATGCTTGAAAGTCCCTTTTTATTATAGGCATCCTGTGAGCCTTCTTAAGCAAAACAAAACAAACCCTGAAAGTACAACAGCCCTTTCAGTAGCAGGACAAGTCTGAAATTTTATTTCCCGTGTTAAACCTTTAGCTTTAAAGTTCTTTATTGATAATTTCAAAATATTTTGAAAGATAATGAATACCATACAGGGTCAGAGCAGATGTCCTTCTATTGTGTCCTGCTATCTGACTCCAGCTAGCAGTGACTGCTTATCAGTGTAGGAGTGGTGCATCATCCTTTCCTTGGTATATCTTTCCAACAATCAGTGATTCACTCTTCGCTGAACTAGGTGTGATCTGAGAAAGTATCTCACAGCAGCATTCAGCACTTTTCATGTTTAAACCCATCGAAACATAGTATTAATTATGGTGGTGCATCTAATGCTGCTGTCATTATCCTCTGATGGATTTTTCCAGAAGACTCAGCCACCAGATGTTCATTTGGTCAGTTTCCAAGAGAAATATGCTCCTCTATACATCTTTCATTTGGCATTTAGTGATGTACTCACAGCAATGTTCATGCAATCAAAAATATTTGGTCGAGTTTATTTTTTTTGTTGGGGTTTTGTTTTGTTTTGTTTTGCTTCATTTTGTTTTTTGGGGGCTTTTTTTGGGGGGGGGGGGGGTGGTGGTGTTAACACAACAATGAGGTCAACTGTGTTTACAGAAATTGCATCAGGCAATGACTCAGTCTTGGTCTCTCTTCAGCTGCTCCAAGTTCTCACCCAAATGTTTTTTTTAACAGTTTTGGTCACTTTTGATTTATGGAGACATGATTAAATAAGGAAACTGCAGCAGCAGCGAGTATCTGCTGCTATTGGGGAAGCACAAACTCTGGAAGCTGGAGGATGTTGGCTCTGCAGCAGATCAACCTAAATGTAGCAAAGGTCACCCTCTAATGGAAAGGAAAACAAAAATAAAACACTCCCATTCCACCATGAGGAGATACTGAGCTACCAGGGGGAGGGAGAGCTCCTGTAATATACTGCTGTACAGATCTTTATGGTCCTTTACTTCTCTTTCCTCCCACAGCCAGATTACAGAGTCTGTTGGTCCTGTGATGGCCTGAGCAATAATGAGAGGAGCTGTTGCTCAGCCTCTGTCCTTGGGGGATCAGGACCCACCCTGGTCAGTGGTGGATCCCCCCCACTCCTTGTCTCTTTCAGCTCATCCCTGACCTACAATGGGCAACCTTCAGCCAGAGGTCTGTGAATGATCCCTTGTTCAATTCAGTCTGGAGAGCTCAAGAGAAGCTTTGTTGTGGACAGAGATGCAGGAATGGGGAGACCTGCCCGCCTCCAACCATGCTCTCCCTTTTTGATGGCACTGGTATGTCCCAGCCACTGATAAACTCTGAATTTTCCTGATTTCCAGGTATGGCACTGCTGTCCTTCACTGTTCCTCCATGGCATGCAGACAGCTGAGTGCTGTGTAGTTCGCACCAGATGAAGGAATCCTTTCAGGAAATCCCCAGTTCAAATGCCAGGAGCAATTGATTTACAGTAGGGAGGACCTGAAAAGCACACTTTTATTTTCAAGGAGGCATCTCTCTTGAGATGTTTCTTATTTTTCTCCTTTATTGTTCAATTAGCTTTCATTTTTTATGATGACAGTATTTAAATACACGCCTTAAAATTTCCAGTGTTGTGTGGCTGTGGGCTTGTGAAGGGTCTTTTCAGGAAGTCTTTGTAGAGAAGTATTTTCTATTTACTCAGGGAATACTTAGTTTTGGGCAGGTGAACCTTTGTTGTGTGGGTCCAGGATTTCAACTAATTTTTTTCATTTCCTTTTTTGTTAATTCTGTGGTCATACAAATGTTATTTGCAGAGTAAGGCTGATCTATATTTTTCTGTTGCATGGCCCCAGTATTGGGCAACATTTCTGTTGGCTCTTTTTTAATACTAGAGTGCCTGTGTTGAAGTTAGGGAAAGAGAAAGAAGTGCTTGGGCATGTTTAGGGATGTGTACACAATGAAATTTCTATGTGTAATGAAATGAGAAACACCCTATTTTCAGTTTGCGTGTGCTTTGCAAGGTACAGGAAAAAAAAGGACTTCTCACTTACTGATACTTGGGAGTTAACTGAGATAACTGTTGTTGCATGGTTAAAATAGAGTACCAAATCACACTCCTTGTTCTCATTAAAAGGCTACTGTTTCACAACTTCAGTCACAGTTGTTACTAATCTGGTGCATTTCCCTCATAGTTCTCATCTTTGATTTCTATAACTCTGCGTCTTCCATAATGCCAGTGATTAATATGCAAAATTTCTCTGTCTTTGGAGCTAAAGACATACTCCTGAGTATTGTCATCAGTTATAGCTTTGGTCCTCTCTTCAGTATCTTCAAAATAAAATCCCTAGCTAAATTCTCACCCTGAAATTAAGGGCCTAAAGTGAAGAAGCTAACTAAAGGAAGCATGTGAACTGTGAGACACCATTTTTAAAAATAATTTTTGTCAGTACTACTTACTTCAGTAAAGCCAATAGCAGCTTTAAGGCAAAAAAAAAAAAAAAAAAAAAAAAGTTGTACAATACATGTGTGTATTTTCTGTCCGCATAATTTCACTTCTCTAAATTAAAACCCCCAGAAATGAAAACAGTCCAGATGTATCGGTTATAAATGAGGAGCTGACTCAGTGTCTGCTATGGCCATTAATGAACCTCTCCTACAGTGCCTAATCATCTTGATTGCCTTATTGAATGAAACATGTGACGCAAACCTTGTACAAAATCAAGTGCTGCTGAGGCACTTACTTTAGTTTTTTGTACTGTAAATGATGATTTACTTTTGGAACCTCTTCAAATGGCAACTCTTTACATTTGTGGTCTTCAGTCGAATCTTCTACCTATACACGTAATTTCTCAGAGCACCAATTATCTTCAAGTCTTTAATGTCCCAGTAGGTGTTAATATCAGGAAAGTCATGCCTTGGTCACCATACTAATTTTCCTGTCCAACGTGGAGTCAACATAATTCCCTCAAGATAGAATTGACTGAAGTGTAAAACAGCCACAATGATTTCCACTTCCCTAGCCTTCTGAAAAAGGATTAGCATGGTTCTAGCCAAAACAGTCAATATCTCTGCTTAATAAAGGTTCTGGGTTTAATAGAAATGCAGAAGGCTAGTTAATAAAGGCTTTATTAGTAAACACTCCAGAGTTTAAGCATCCTAAAGTTAGTTTGTTAGATTGTTTAAGCTAATACTGTGGTCCTGTTGTGCATCTAGTGAAGATACAGTATTATCCCGCAGCCCTTCGAATTGTGAGAGTACTATGGGCTTCCTGTTGATGTTTGCAGTCTCAGGAAAAAGCTGAAGTTTACAATGGCAGTGGAAAGGGAAATGATTAAATAAGCTTTAGGAACTAAACTACTCTTCCTCTTTCAAATAGATCCTTCTGGGCATGGCTAGAAAGTCATGGAGTACAATGATGAGGAAGTCTACTAAACTTAAACTTCTGGTGTTCTCATACTTGTCACTGGCTATGGACATATTTAGTGGAACATGTTCATGCTTGTTAAAAATTGAGACTATTAACTAGGAATTAACTACATTTTTAACAACTTGTTTCTAGTATTCTGGTTTGGTTTGGTTTGATTTGGTTTAAGGGACAAATCATTGCACAATTGATGAAGCACATTTATCTGAGGATTATTCCCTTAATAGGCTAGGCAGTTAATGCTTTTAAATTGTAAACTTTAACTCTAGGCTTTCAGTGTTTTCAAATGTGTGCATGTCCTTATTCTTTCGTTTTAGATCTCCCTGAAGAAGGTGGTAGCTACTTTGGCAGATATGCATCAAAATAAGTATTTGGCTTGGCTTTCCATCATAGTTCTTCTGCTTCTGTATCCGCATTTTCACACAGTGCACCCATGAGGTGCTAATGTGGAGAGCTCTCATAGTTTATCAGATGTCTTGGAGAGGACAATAAGAATGTTTTTTCTTATCAACAGTGTTCCCGTTTCCAAAGATCAACACATTTTGTAATGTAATGAACTTTAATATGTGGGCGAGAGGGTGTGTTGTGCATGGAAGCCCCAATCAGGAATTAGTACATACCTGTCATCCTTCAAGACCTGCAGTGTCAGTAAAGCATGGGCGGAAAAAAATAAAGGACCTTGGGTAAAATTGTGAGCCATACAGAGCACAGAAATGGTGTTAGAGAGACACAAAATTAAGGGGAGGAAACAATACCAAATTCAAAAGCACTAGAAGAGGGGAAAAAGAGAATTAGGAGAGGACAGAGAAAAGGAAAGATACAAAATGAAAACAATAGGAGGAGGAACATGAGCACCACAAATAGGGGAAAATAACACTGAACTTAAAACTGATTTTCTGGAGATATCCACAATACAACTAGAACATAACTGAAACATTTGTATTCTTGAGTGTTCTGCATAGATTTCTAATCTGCTTCTGTAAATGCTTTAAAATGTTACATGCATTTGATGCAGTTGGATGAAAATGGGATTTTATTTTGATACACATTTAGTTTTCATTCCTAATGTTGCAATATGCATAGAAAAAGAATAGGATGTGTATTAGTTCAACAGGAACTCAAGACAACTTGTTTTATAGGAGCAAGGGTGTTAGGTATTGTGAACTATAAAAACATTCCATTGTTAGACAAGAAGAGTTAAATGTATCGCTTTTAGCAATCTTCCAAATTAAACAGCCAGGCTCTGCTCTTCCCTCTGTCAATATGACATCATTCTGTTTATACTGAAAAGACAGTTTTAGAGGTACATCTTGAGCATCTTGAGTTGGAACATGTTATTTAGTGTGGCAAGAATTCATAAAATTTTCATAGAAGTTTTAACATTTGTCTCAGTAAGAGAAAGTCAAAACAAACATTTTCAGGCATATAAACCATATACTTTGAACATTGCTCCTGGTTTTGCATTTCTAGAGGGTTTTTTGTTTGTTTCATTTGTTTGGTTTTTTTTTTTTTTTTTTTTTTTTTTTTTGCTGAAAACACAAAAACATTAATCACATACATTAATACACAAGGGGGGGAAATGTATGAGGAAGAAGGCGTACATCTGTATGGGAGGGTTGTCTACATTCTGTGTTTATTCCAGTGAGGAACTTCTGTCACTCAGTACATCAATGTGTTCTATTTAAGCTTAGTACTGCAGTTTCTTTAAAAAAGGCTGTTAACAATCACAGTCACTTGAGGACTGGATAAAGTGGTTTGCATTATCATTTTGTTTCTTCCTGATAAAAGTTTCTGTCATTTTGTCTTGTTCTGCTGGAGCCCAAGTGTCTCTGAATGGGTGTTGGGATAGTGAGAGCTGGACACATCTGGACACAGCTGCCATGGCACCACTTTTTTAGGGTGCTCTACAGATGTTAAAGCATAAAGTACTCATGTAGCTGGAGCTTTAGGTGGCATCTTAATGTTTTTGGGAAGCAGGCAGACCCAGCTCCACACATGTGAGCTATAAAGGGGATGATGTGAGGATGATGTCGTGGTGTTTGGTAATGGTAACCAGTAAGGCAGTGAAGTCTTTTCTAAAAGTATCGCGTTGCAGCGTGAAGCTTCCTGGCGTGATGTCAGGCAGCTCTCATGAACCCCGACCGCTCCACAGCAGCTATGGTTATTCTTAGAGACACTTCCCATTCCTTAGGAAAAGCTACTGTGTGAGGCTTAGTTGGCTTTTATCTTTAGAAGTGAGCATTTAAATGTTGGACTAATTTGTAGCTCGTTCGCAGCTCAGCTGCAGCCCTGCCAGCTGCGCTGGGATCAGTGACAAGCCTTTCTTCTGTCTCCAAAGCACACTTGCAGACAGATCCAGGCCCTAGAAGCACATTGCCCCAGAGGCAACTCGACTTTTTCACAGGCATGTAGCTGCCTGAGGGAGTTTTCCAGAACAAGTAGCATATTAGGCGTTCCCTAGCAAAAAAAGACCTTACACACAGGTAGTAACCTTGCTGGCTTCAGGAGTGTTGGATTGGCACTGCTGGGGACACCCGCTTGTGTTTGGAGATGGAGAGTGGCCATGACCATGATGTTAAGTATTGCCCCACATAGGCCATTCAGCTTAGAGACAGAGGTGTGAGCTGCCCAGCCAGGTGGCAGAAGGGGATAAGGAAAAACCTCAAGGGATGTTGATACAGAATGGCAGGAGCCATATGTATTTACCTGAAGCATCTTTTCTCTTGGATTGTCATTGTCACCCATGTCACTATGGCAGCATTCTTGCAAGATGTAGCAGAACAGCTGAATTAGAGACAGCCTCTCTTGTGTGTTACATCCCGAGGGGAAAAAAGTTATTTTTTGGGTAGAGATCAGAAAATTATTTAATGAGGTAGGAATTAGTAATAACTGCACTGGGAGGCATATGGCTGTACAGCTTAGGAGTTGTTTGGCAGTATGGAGCATCACCATTCCCACATTAGCAGAGGCCTGTTGTACTCTTCATTCTTGTCCCACCAATCTCTTCTGGTTTTGTTTGCCCTCACAGATTTGGAAAGCTAGTCTGACAGTTACAATCTTATAAATAAGATTGGAAGCCTAGCAGCCTGCTCTTGGTTGGGCTGGTTGCACACTTGGCCTCTATTTTGCAGAAGTGTGCGGTGGTGGCTGGGCAAGCCCTGGAGCAGCAGTTCCAGCCACACGCCTTCACAGGCTGTGATACCTTGGCTGGCAGGGAGCAGGAGAGGGTCCATTCCTGACCTGTCAATGGGGTGAGACACCATCGTGTCAGTTTTACATCATTGCAAAAAATAAATAAATCTTATTTTCATTGCTGCATCCTCATATGAGGCTCTCCATCCAAGGAAACAGAAATTAGTAACTCGCTTTGACACAATCCATTTAGCCTATACAGTAAGCAAAGATATATTTAAGAGAATATTTTTTTCCCTTCTTCTCTTTCCTTTTTTTATTTCAGAAGATTTCTCCTTGTTTACACCACTGTTAAATTTAGTCCATCTTGTAGGCACAAAATGTTTCTTTTCAATGCCATTCTTCTTTTAAGATCCAAGGAAGTGTGAAGGAGTAAAAACAACCAATTGTTAACCACGGTTAACATGAGCTGCTGAAGTGATTCTATTAGCTGACGATAACTGCCCAGATGCTCCAAGTGCTGGGGTCTCGCTGCCGGCTGGCGATTCCCATAGCAGGCGTCAGTAACAGATAGTGTGAGAAAAAGAAACTTGATCCTGCCTCTTCTAAAAGAGAGTAAAATATACACTCAGCAGGGATGAGAATATCCTAGAAACAAACAGCAGGGAGCTGAAACAAGGAAGAAACAGAGCAGGAAATGGAGCTACAATTCTGATTTCATCAGATTAGCGGAAGCTGAACAGAGGAGAAACCAAAGGAATTCTGTGAAAGTGGGAGCGCGCTGTGTTGGATTCACCCTTGACCAGTAAGCCCAGTTTTGACACTGGATCTGTGTGAAAGAGCAGGAGAGGCATAGAAATTATGCATGTGATGTCAGCTCATCGGGAAACAGTTGAGGATTATTTTATTTAATTTTTCTTTTCTAAACTTTCATCTTTTCAACTTCAGGTCATGTTTTTTAAACTAAAAAACTGCTCTTTAGAACTGAACTTGACCAAAAGAAAAAACGTTGTTTGCTAAACAGATTCAGTTTTATTAATAGCTTAGTTCATTCCTAGACAATGTTTTTGAACAATTTTTTTTACTGAAATGTGGTTCTGGCAGTTCTCTTGTGAGTCTTCTTGGCTTTTATTAAATATTGTCATTAAAGTTCAACAAAACCAGAACTAACTGAATGAGTGTTTAAAAGTATATTACTCTTAATTAAATGGAAACCTCAAAAACTTCAGGTTGAACTGGGTGAGATTCACCCTGGATAATAAATGCATTATATCTACTTCACATTTTCAGCAAATTTTTATTCTGTTGCTAACAAAATTAATTTGATTTTCAAAATGAGGAAAGGAGGTGGAGGTTATGTGACTGTAGGGACAATGGGTGATCCTGGAAGCCTTGAACAGCCAAGGGGAGCAGACTGAATCGTGAGATGGAAAGGAAAGGTAGATTACTCTTTAAGTTGTCATGTTAACCTGAAGTGATTAAAGTGTGAGGCCTTGTAGGAGCTGATTTTTCATTTCTCCAGAAAGCAGGGCTTGTAAGCAAAAACTCAGAAAAGGAATCAAAACAACAGAAGACTCTCTGTCCTACTGTGTCACGGGTTTTAGGAACTTGGCAAAGTCAAGCTTCCTCAATAAAAGATGGAAATTGGTCCTTAGGATGTTTAATTATAGAGAAGATTGAGAATTATTTAAATATAATTTAAAGTGATTTAATGAAAACCAATATTTGAATATAAGGTTTAATTTCCCTGAAAATAAATCACAGCTAAGGAGGACAAACTTTCCATGTAAATCCAATGATTTGGAGCACCCTGCCTGGAAGGGGAGCTCAGATGCAGTGCATCTGTTACAGCCTCAGAGGGCTGGCCCTGATGGCTGGAGGTGCAGGCAGGACTTGTGCCCTGCTGCATCTGGTGAGCTGTGCAGGACTGGAACAATATTACAGGCAAGCAAGACTTTAATTTTGCCTGGAAAAACAAGGACTGTGAGTGCTGAATAGGGAATATGATCAGTGCTACTGAAGAAGCATTTGCTTTAAGAATTATTTCTTAGACTTGGTTACCTTTCTCCCCATTTTTATGTTATTCTTTTCTTTCTTTGGTTTAGGGTACTCTTTTTTCCTGGCCTCCAATAAAAGATGTATAGAAGCAATACATAAAATGTACAAAATAATTTTAGAATATATTTTGTTCAAATTTTGGAGAAGCTTATTTAAACATTAAATATTTTGAAACATATTTCAAAAATATATATATGTAAGCAAAATATTAAATATTTTGTAAAGAGAATATATGATTTTTTGTATTTTATAGACCTAGTGGACACAATTTTCACAAAGGCTTTTTGTGGGTTGGAGATGGATTCTGGCTTTGCTGAGCTCAGGAGTCACCTCTGAGCAGATGCTGTTGGCTGTCCCTTTGGCTGTGTTCAGTCTGCTGGTGTTCCAAAACTCTGAGATCTCCTGCTCTTAGCACTTCTGTGAATGTTTCAGGAAATGTGTTTATTTGGAGCAAAGACGGGGAAAGCAATTCTTTTTCCAGCAGCTTCACAGAGCAGTAGATTCACAGCCACTTCCAGATTGGGAACTAAGACAAATAAAGGGCAGACTGTGTCCATGTGCCACTGCAGAGTAGAAGACGCTATTCTCCCTTTCCTTCTTTCAAAAAAAGCAGAATGAATCAACCAAGCAAGGAGTAGGCCAGGAGAGCTGGGCTGTCAGCACTCTTCAGCTTCTGGCATTGAGCAAGCCAGCTTGGAAGCCTCTGTGCAGCTCTGTGCTGTGTCCATGAATTTCTGCAGTCATCAGCTACAGCTGAGCTCCAGTTCCTGCCTCCACAGCAGCCTCCTAACTTCCCAACAGTCTTATTTGTCTTCTGTCTTGTTTTACCCAGTCTGCTCTATTTGAGGGAATAAATCCCTTTGATATTTTTAGCCTTAAATAGCTCACATTTAAATACAATGAGGGAAGCAAAGCATAAACACCAGAAAACAATTTGCGTGGTAATATGAAGTATTTCAAAAGAAACCTGCAGTGTGTAATTCTTCACCATGCAGAAGCTGGGGTAGAACTTTCTGCTTCTCAGAAATGTGAAATTAGTTCACGTTTTTTCTTGCATTTATGGTGTTGCCAATTATTCAGTGCACCATAAGCCCCGTGTCCTAAATTTCTTGATTCATGTCTAAACATTGCTTGTATTAGCTGTACCCTAATTAATCCTTTTGTGACACAAGTCTAATTTGCCCAGCATGCTTTTCTTTGCCAGGAGTGGATGCACCAAATCTGCTGATGCCAAAGAGGTAACGTGTATTTAACATGCATCAGCACTCGCTCTCCCTTTTACAATTGCTGATCCTCCTCCACTTAATAATGCACTACTAAGTTAAGGTTATACATAGCTCAAGCAGTGCTAGCTCTCAGGGTGTGTGGTTATTCCATAATAACCACATTTTAGGGTGTGTTTCAATTTTACAGGCCAGTAATTTACTTCAAATTACTTTGTCATTTCTTAAAGTCATTGTGTAATTTCATTATTAAAGGAAAAGAAAAAATATAATTTGATTTTTAAAGATGCATTAAATAACACTAATTATAATGCTTAACATTTAGCACGTTTTTCATCCTCAGTGCTTTATAGCCAGTTTGCTAATTAATTTTTACAACAGTCTAGTGATGAGCAACTAGCTGTACCTCTGCCTGAAAGTCAGGAATGCTGAGGCAGGGAAGCTGAGTGGTTTGCCTAAGATTACAGTGATTTGCCCAGGAGATGGTTTTAGAGCCAATACGAGTATTTGGTTGTTTCTGACTGCCAGGTCACGCACTCATAAATCTTTCTTTCCCCCAAACCATGTACCCTCAATAATTATTTTGTCTTTAAAACAGATAAAAATAGAGCCTTAAAATGGCACAAGTCAACTCTGTGATCTACAGAATTCTGGCTGTGTAAAGGCAGATTTGTTTTTAAACTCCTCCACTTGAAAAATGAAACTCTCTTACTCCACTGATCTTTGGAGGAAGCAAAAATTCACGTATATGTTCACCAGTTCTTTTCTTGAAGTTTCATTACTAATTAGTGGTTGTGAGGCAATAATCCATGTTCCCATTGCCTCCTTTAAGGCCTTTTCAAGCTTCAATCTAACTACTAGCTCTCAGCCTGTGATTAAATTTCTGAGCTGCCTTTAGTCCCAGGAGCGTTCAGCACAGTAAAAGAAATGTCTTCAGCTGCAGGCTTCTAACAGGGTAGGAAAAAGGAGGAGAAGGTGTTTCCTCTGTCATTTGTAAATGTACCATCTTTAACAGAGAAGAGAAAGGAGAAGTAACAAACAGAAGGTAAAATGTCTGAAATGGGAGTCACTTGATGCTGAGGATTTCTGAAATAGCAGCCCATCATATTTAGGCAAACATGCTAAGCTGGAAGTCTTTTTAAAATCATCTTCTTCAGATACCAATTGAAGAAAACCTTACTGGAACAGTTTTATTGATATTGTTAATTTTCTTGGTGTGTTTATAACACTGTGGTATGTATGTATATGTATACATTTGTGTATATGTATGTGTATATCTATGTAGATGTATATATATCTGTGTAACATTTCACTCCAATATTGCAATGTAATATAATGTATCTATAAAATCAAGGGCTTTGTAAGACTTAATTTCTATATATTTAAAAAAATATGAAAATGTGTCTTTGACATGCAAGAGTTTAAAAATGCTGAAAGACAAGTTAGAACTGCTCAAAACTTTAAAATTCTTGTGTTTGACAGTGTTGTGAATGTATTTATTTTCAGAACATGGAGTAGGTAATATTATACCCATATTTATTGCAGCTGGATCATTTTCAGCTCCTCAATCTTTCTTGTTTGTTGATTGTGACTTTGTTTCTAGCACTGAGGGCATTCAAACTGAATCCTCCTGTTTCCCTGAACTTTAAAGTTAATTACTCTTAAGCTTCCAGTGCAGTTATCTTTGACTTAGGTATTATGTTAGCACTGCAGATACTATATAATCATTTAAAAGGACCTGTAATTTTCCCAAAGGTCCTAATCCTCCCATGGGATCATGTTGCAACACTTAACTGACACGCAGCAGTTGGGTTCAGAAGAGCTTCATGCAGGAGCAAGGTCTGAGACAAGCCAACCTCCAAAAGGCAGGGATTTGGTACTGATAATTTGGGGATTTTTTTCTTAAGGTTTTGTAGCTAATGGTAATTTGTGACAATATGAACTTCAAGGGCTTTATGGTAAGGTAAAATGAAAATCATTAAATATTGGTGCTATTGACTTGCTGAAAGATTGTACTTTATGTTTATTTGCCATAAACCAGAAGTAATATTTATTTAATAGCATAATCTCAAAAGTTGATGCTGTTTCCATGCGAGTTCAAATAAAGCCTCTGCAGAGGCTACCTGGCTGAAATCTACTTAACCAACCTTTCTTTAAAAACACTGCTTAGCATAGCTCAGTTTCTGGCCTGCCCTACAAAATTGCAGTCTCCAGTAAAGTTAAAGGATGATTCATACACCTAGAGAAGGAATTGAATATTCAAGTCACTTGTCAGGCTGGCAGGTTTAAATTATATAACAGGAAGCTTTCTATTCATATGTAATGTAACTGAATCACCACTTCTTTATTGATAATTCATTATATGTTGCTACTATCACTCTGCAGCTCTGAAATGCTTTTTGCTATAATGATTTTATACCATACCAGTATAATGGCCTTCTGACTGTGTCAATCAGCTCTACTTGCGTGTACAGTAATATTATTCTGCAATCTGTCTTGGGAGAATGCTTAAAAGCTTTCTCTCATTTTGTCCATTTAACTCATGTATTATCTGAGTTTTTACATTAAATGGCCATACTTAATATCCCATGACATGTCACCTATTTTCTAGGGAGGATACTGATACAGTACTTACTAAATCCAGAATCTATACTAATCAAATTACACCTGCCCACCTCAGCCAAGAGCAGTTAGTTCAGTGCATCAGCATTTAATCTGTAGGAAGAACTTATGAGGAGGAACAAAAACAATGAGAACTATAGTTGGCTAAATGTAGTCATGGTTAATGCAATTTGTTTTGTGAGGAGGGATTAGAAGATATTGAAATCAAACTGAGGCATAGGGGTCAATTTAGATACAGATTTGTTGCCAGAACTCAGCTTATATTGGTTGCACATTTATAAAGACAAGGCCTAATCAGGCAAATATTTATGCAATTTCAGATATACACTTTGTGCATTCTGCAGAATGAGACTTCTTGTCTGTAAAATTAAATGTGTGTGCAAAAGCAACAAACTGTCAGACTTTAGGAGAGTTCAGGTGAAGTGTAGATAACAATCATACTTTTGCACTGAAAGACTGCATGGAAGTCTCAAATACTTACTCTAAATCCCTTTCACAGTCAGGTTAATGTACTCGAAATTTTAAGACTTGAAATGCCAGCTGCTGAACACAAAATCCTACTTTGGAACCAGTGCCAAGGCATTTAATCTGTTTGACTTAGACATTTTCCCTAAAAAATACTGGATATACTTAAATCTTATTTGTTGCTTGATTCGGTCAATGCCATGGTGTAACTGAATTCCATGTTAAAGAATAAAAGACTCTATTTACCTAACAGTTTGAAAATTTAATGTTGCAAGGGCAGCAGGTGTCCATTTATGTGGACACCTGGCTTATGATATCCCATCTACTCTGCATATGAGAACTTCAGATAAAGTTCAGGCAGCAAACATCCAAATACAGGCAGAATTAATCTGCTCAGCCACACAAGAAGAATGGCAAGGTGGAAAAGCAATGGTATAATTAGGCCCCAGCCTTATCAACTCATAGGACAATAAAATGTACCTTTCCCATTATCATTCATTCCATTTTTAAGCCAGCTCTCCTTGGGATTTGGATATTCCTGCTGAATACTTGCAGCTGTCAGTGGAAGACACTTCCAGTTAACCATACAAAAGTGAAGGAAAAGGTCCTAAACAGGCAAGGATATAAGTATTTTTGTGACTTGTGAAAGGGAATATGCATAATAACATGTAAGTAATATGCATAATAACATGTAAGTAAATGACTTTTATTACTTTTGCTAGTAGAAGGACACTCCTTGGGGCCTGTCCTAACTCCTGCCTGCACCAGGACATTGGCAGCAATCATAATGAATTTCTTGTACTAGTGTATATTAGTTGGGGGGGGGAAAAAAACATAAGCAAACTCAGTTCCATGTTTAAAAGTCAAGAAATTATCATAGAAACCTCTCATGGTTTGTTTTGCCACCATTCCCTCCATTGTGTTAACCTGGCACATAGGGCTGGCTGACACAGGCATCATCACATCTTGGCTCCTTACCCTGCCCTAGGCTGGGTTTTTGTTTTTGCCTGGGCACAAAATTCAACCTAATTATTTTGATTTCCTCCATCAGTAGCAGTGACAGCACTGAATATACACAGCACCCTTCTCTGTGTAGGATCACAATGGTTTGCAAGGTGAGCAAGCTTCCTTTCCTGTGACCCTGGAAGCTCAGTACATGATTTATAAATCCTCAGAAGGCTGTAGTAGCAGCAAGAACAAAGTATAAAGTTTAGTGAACATGGACAGCTTGTTGTATTGGGCATCCTAAATCCATCTGCAGGGTCTCTTGTGGGCTATGGCAAGTCTTTTGCCTCATGCCTGAGGGTGGTGGGACCTGCCACCAGCCTTTTCCCAACACTTCGCTCAACCCATGCAGAGCCTCAAATCACAAAAATCAAAAACAAGTGTCTTCTGTTTCTAAATTACACTGTAATTAGTCATTTTATAAGTTTATTTTAACATATAGTTCATTAGGTTGATGGGGTATTAGTATAACTAATAATACAAAAATGAAGTAATGTTTCCTTATTGCCATGTTAAAAGTAAAAATGCAGAATAAAGGGATAAGGGACTCTAGGCAGAAAGTTCTCAGGAAAAGGAATATTGGTTTTCTTTGACCGTGTTTGTTTTTTAATTCAATAGAAATAAACAGTTTCCATGGCAACTGTCATATCACAGGCAAGGCGCGGAGCAAGGAAGATGCAGTGCACTTGCCAATTAGCAGAATGAGTTTTAGGACTTTTAAAGAGACATTTTGCCTGCTGACATTACGATACATTGCAACTTGGCATTCAAGGGAAGTTAGAGTTTGTTCCTGTACATCCTTTTGGCAGCTGCATTAGCCATTTCATCTTGATGCTGCACCCCTCTTTGTGGTGCCCTCCCCTCTGGAGGTTCTCGCTGCTCCACGGGCAGCCAGCAGCTCCCAGGGCTGCCCTG